>NC_136057.1:439962429-440562429 GCF_964261635.1 Lissotriton helveticus
GAACAATCTGGAAAGCTCCAAGGATACGGTTTAGGCCATCTCTCTAAACACAACAGGCATGATCAAATCAATGCCCTTTTGTAAAGTACAGCATTTATCCTGAGCTAACACCAAGAAAGATTCAAGTTAATTGAACAAATCACAAATCGCTGTTTTTCTTCTTTTTCTTTCTTTTATTTCACGTGGTGAATGTTCATAAAATTTCTCTAGCCAATTCTCTAGCCTAGAGAATTGGCTAGAGAAATTTTATGAACATTTACCACGTGAAATAAAAGAAAGAAAAAGAAGAAAAACAGTGATTTGTGATTTGTTCACTTAACTTGAATCTTTCTTGGTGTTAGCTCAGGATAAATGCTGTACACTTGTCTATGTTCACCGGCTAATTTCAGATTGGCTGGCCCACAATGCCCACTCGGGCTCTCATAACCCAGCCTGGACCCACAAGTAAAGCCTTATAATAGTAGCCTGGTGTCATCACTCCTGTTGTAATGAGAAAGCCAAAATTCCAATCTAGCCTATTTAATAGGCATATGAGCCTTTCCCTCGAGATCCCTGTCCACCCCTACCTGCCCTGTCTCCCGCAGCTTGACCGTGCTACTTGCCCATGGTGGCCCTGTGTTGCTGCCCTCCCATGCCCACTTGCCCTTTTCCTGCTGTGCAACTGGATGACTCGATCGCCAGAAGCATTTGTCCAGTGCATGTCTGCCTGTGCATTTGGAACATTCATGCCAGAACAAAATTCCCTTGTGCATTGTCCCTTGTTATAGTCCCAGCACTCTCTGAGCTGTGGACCGGTCCTGAAAGAGCGGATATATGATTGGTAAACATATATAAATAGATTGTTTTGCCAAACTTGGCAGGCCCCATAGTGTGCTGCCACAAGTCAGTGTCCAGCACCCCCATTGCGCTTCATGATCTACTGCTATACTTGCCCATAATTCCTCATCATAATGAGCCCAGGCATAACCCTCGTAATTCAGTTGTGCTTTACTGATGACATCAATGTATTTAAACAGAGCTACTGACCTCTCCGGATACTTCTCACAGTACACACTTGCATTTATAAGGAATGCCATTGTCCAATTCTCAATAGTCACCAGTACTTTCAGCCGTTTGGACATCTCAAGTTCCTCTTCCTTTGGGCCCTCCTTAGACCTAGGCTCCCTTTGTAGCAGTTTCAGCATTTCAAAATGTTCTCCCCTCCAGATCTTTTCTTTAGTAGCCAGCATGAGGTGTGCTCCCAAAGGGTTTGATGTCCCCATATAGAGCAACTTTTTGAATTTCACCTCCTTACTCTCCAGCTTACCTGGCTTCCCTGACTCCATAGATGTGTACCCTTGAGTCACCTCCCCAGACCGCAAACCTGCACCCTCGTCTCTGACATTGCTGGAGGATCCTGCCAAGTTCAAGACCAATTCCCCTTTTTTGTGACCTCCTGCTTCTTGCCCCGTTTTCCCAGGGGGGGGGGGGTGCATCTGTGTGCTGCATGCATTCTTCCATACCCACACCAGTGTACCTCACATAAAGGCCTTTCCTTAAGCGGGCATCCCCACTGTCTTGAAGCTCCTTCACCTCCACTCCCACAGAAACCATGCATGTAGCGTGCATTCCGCACCACAGTATCTTACCTGGTGCTAAGATTGGTGCCCGTTCTGGATCCCACCGCTTCGCCAACTGTTCTTGACTCCAGGTCCTGCCTCGTCCTCCTTGTATATGATACGTATCCATACCCTGTAAAATACTATGGGCAGATTGATTAAATGATCCCCGCTCATCCTGCCACAAATCCAGATCTTATGTCTGCACCTTCTCTTCATCTCGCAATTTCCCTTCCTCCAAGCTCTCCTCCTTATAGGCAAGGACGAACAGATCCCCTGCCTGCACCCCAACTACCCATCTGGGCCTCGTCATCTGCCCAGTCATAGCTATGCCTATTGTCTCATAAACCAACTTACGGGGGGCGTACCTTGCCCTCCCCACCTCTCCTACGATGCAGGATGCATCAACCTGTGCACCATCTTGCTGGAAGATGCTCCAAAGCCTTCCATTTGGTGCACCGCTGAGACCACATCAGACCTTCTTGGGCGATGATCTTGTCCTCAATCACTGCATCCGTCTAGCTGCACGGGGACAAGTAACTAAAAAGAACTCATCTGCGCCCTCCATGATCACGTCGCCTCGCACTCTTCTGATGACCTCTGCTTTTACTGCCAGGCAGCCACAGGGTCCCGGCCTTCCCTGTGGCCAATCCTGAATCTGCTCTCATCATGAGAGCAGATTTGGGATTGGCCTGAGCACCAATGATTTGCACTCCAGGATAGACTGGGAGCCTATGCTTGCTCTCTCCAACACCAGCAATGCAGCTGGGGTTGGAGAGAGCGTCACGGCACATGTGGGTAGGGCCGGCCACGTGTTACTGCCTTCCCTGGCCTGCCTGTATCTCATTCCCTTTCCCCCTCCTTCTGCTGGAGGCCGCATGTGAGTCTTCGGCGGCCCCGCTCCCAACAGTAGGCAGTGAGGCCTCTCCAAGCTCTGGAGAGTCCTCATGCAGAGCGCTCCATGATGCCATGCTCTGACAAGCGCCCGGCCTCAATAACTCAGGCCCTGATGGCCAAAAGAGATCACACATGGAACCCCAGCCTCCCTCACCTCTTCCAGGGGACCCTTTCCTCGTGAGAGACCAGCACATTTATCTCAACTGAACATTCTCTGAGTCTGGGGTCTGGCGTGGAGGTGAACAGGAGAACACTGCAGCAGCAAACACCCGCCGCCTTCCTGACCCGGCAACTGCTACACGGCAGCACCCCTGCTGCCAGCAAATCAAGGCGCTCAGCCTCTTCCAAAAGGCGCATCGCTTGGCACACTTTGTCATCGCTGGAAATTTTGGCAGACCTCACCCAAGTAGGTGCAGCGTAATGATCTCTAAAAGTTAACCGAGCCAGAATATGAAACTACCACGGCAAAACACTACCATTCGCAAAAAACGCTACCACTAGGTGCCAGTCACCGTGTCACCAACACAAAATGGTGGCTGGTACCTTAAAATGTCTCAATATATATCCCTTGTCCACACATGTAGCCCAAACTCAGAGCAGTCACCAGACTGCTCCAATTCCCCAAATTACACGGGGTGGGCCGAAATCCATAAGGTCGGCTGCGCCCTCAGATTCCCCTTGTTTTTCAATCCAGTGCGGCAGTTGCTTATTAGCCTTAATGGCTTCTGGTCATGTTATCCTGTCTCTGAAAGAAATTCCCTTACTTAAGTCTGAATTCGGTGTGTAGTACACATCTTAACTCCCTACCCTGTTTTCTGCACTCCAGGGGCCTCGAACACAATCAGAATATTCAGCAAAAAAGTTGCCCTTTCTTTACCAAAGGTGGCAGCGACATATTACCATACTCTGCTGGAGTTGCCATGCATTGCTTTTTTCTGATTCCTTTAAGACAGCACAATCTCCTGCATGATGGCAATGTTATGTTATACGAGACTTATAACGCGCTCAATTACTCATGAGTGTCCTGGTGAGATATGAACTGCAGACTGGCGGGGGAGAAAAATTAGATAACCTGATTAAAAAGATGAGTTTTGAGAAGTTTCTTAAATCGACAAAAGTCCTGGGTGTGGCGCAGAGAAACAGGAAGACTGTTCCAGAGAGTAGCTACCTTGACCGCAAGTGACTGACCCCCCATCCTAGAACAGCGGAAGAGGGGAATGGCCATCAGACGGTGGGAAGCAGATCGTAGGGATCGATGAGGGGTGTAAAAGGCCACCTGTTTCCTAATATAGGAGGTTCCTGAGTCATGCAGCGCTCTATGAGCTAAAGTGAGGGCCTTAAACTGCACCCGCTGGACCATGGGCAGCCAGTGAAGGTCACGCAAGTGTGACCTTATGCTGGCTCACTTAGAGATGTTAATTAAGAGTCTGGCCACCGCGTTCTGGATCAGTTGAAGTTTGTTCACCAAGTATCCCGGGATGCCAATAAAAAGCGCATTGGCGTAATCCAAACGGGACAGGATGAGGGCCCGTGCCACCATTTCCTTCGCCGTCTGAGGGTGCATAGGGAAGAATCTACTCAGCGACTTGAGTGTACCAAAACAGACACCCGTTAGTCTCTTGATGTGTTCAGAGAACCTCAGATCCTCCCCGAACCAAACTCCCAAGTTCTTAGCCGGACGACCCTCAGAAAGTGGGCGGGGAAATCTGGGGGCCACAAGGCTTCTGTGAAAAGCGGTGGAAATTGACCATACAGCAGTATCTCTGATTTCCCCTTGTCTCTGAAAGAAATTCCCTTACTTAAGTCTGAATTCGGTGTGTAGTACACATCTTAACTCCCTACCCTGTTTTTCTGCACTCCAGGGGCCTCGAACACAATCAGAATATTCAGCAAAAAAGTTGCACTTTCTTTACCAAAGGTGGCAGCGACATATTACCATACTCTGCTGGAGTTGCCATGCATAGCTTTTTTCTGATTCCTTTAAGACAGCACAATCTCCTGCATGATGGCAATGTTATGTTATACGAGACTTATAACGCGCTCAATTACTCATGAGTGTCCTGGTGCGATATGAACTACAGACTGACGGGGGGAGAAAAATTAGATAACCTGATTAAAAAGATGAGTTTTGAGAAGTTTCTTAAATCGACAAAAGTCCTGGGTGTGGCGCAGAGAAACAGGAAGACTGTTCCAGAGAGTAGCTACCTTGACCGCAAGTGACTGACCCCCCATCCTAGAACAGTGGAAGAGGGGAATGGCCATCAGATGGTGGGAAGCAGATCGTAGGGATCGATGAGGGGTGTAAAAGGCCACCTGTTTCCTAATATAGGAGGGTCCTGGGTCATGCAGCGCTCTATGAGCTAAAGTGAGGGCCTTAAACTGCACCCGCTGGACCATGGGCAGCCAGTGAAGGTCACACAAGTGTGACCTTATGCTGGCTCGCTTAGAGATGTTAATTAAGAGTCTGGCCACCGCGTTCTGGATTAGTTGAAGTTTGTTTACCAAGTATCCCGGGATGCCAATAAAAAGCGCATTGGCGTAATCCAAACGGGACAGGATGAGTGCCCGTGCCACCTTTTCCTTCGCCGGCTGAGGGTGCATAGGGAAGAATCTACTCAGCGACTTGAGTGTACCAAAACAGACACCCGTTAGTCTCTTGATGTGTTCAGAGAACCTGAGACCCTCCCCGAACCAAACTCCCAAGTTCTTAGCCGGACGACCCTCAGAAAGTGGGCGGGGGAAATCTGGGGGCCACAAGGCTTCTGTGAAAAGCGGTGGAAATTGACCATACAGCAGTATCTCTGATTTCCCCTTGTTGCACTTAAGTTTAGCCTGTGCCAGCCATGTAAACACGGCGGCAAGGCAACTCTGTGCGGCCCCCGTACACAGGTCGGAGCCATTCCAAGTGAATAAAAGCTGGGTGTCGTCAGCATAAGCCATGATTTTAGCACCCAGCTCTTCAGCCAGGGAGATCAATGGAGTCAAATAGATATTAAAGAGCAAGGGGCTCAGAGTCGAGCCATGGGGACTCCAGTCGAGACCTCCCCGGCCGAGGATGAGAAAGGAGGCATCCAGACCTGCTGAGCACGGGCATCCAAAAAAGATTCCAGCCAGGCCCGCACTGCCCCAGAGATGCCAATGGCAGAGAGGCAGGCAAGAAGAAGCTGGTGAGGTACCGTGTCAAAGGCGGCAGAGAGGTCCAATAAAATCAGAGCCGCTCTGCCGCCCCCGTCCAGGCACTCCCTAATTGCCTCAGCCATCTCCACCAGCGCTGTCTCTATGCTGTAAGATGTTCTGAAGCCTGACTCAACTCATTTACAATGAATAGAGATGGGAGATTTTCAGCCTTACTTCTTGAAAAGTCTAAGAATAAACAAGCTCCAAAGTGTACACTCTCTCATGCCAAGCAACAGTGGTGACAAGTAGCTATTTTCTTATTCGGAAGGGTCTAATAGCACATTCCAGCATCATCATATTATTTTATCCTAGACACTTGGTCCACATTTCATCAGTCATAAAGCAAGTATTTCAAGGACCATATATGAAAGCCATTATACAATGGCAGCTATGGGAAGACACGTATCTTTAACTGCTGTTGGACTGGGTAGATGTACTTGTTAGCATAATAGTCTGTCCCCCAATTTGGTAAAACTATTTTTGTATTGACAAAGTTCAAGATCTGATGATCAGCCACATAGATTCACAGGGGCATATTTATCATAGTGTTGTGCTGCCCTTGCATGCAAGAGGGTGCAAAGGCGATGCAAGGCTAAAGTCAGATTGATCAAGCCATGCAAGGCTACTTTGCATGGCCCTGCGTGGCTTGATAAATCTAGAGTAATGCAATGCAGCAGAAATCACTGCCTCGCATTAATCTGCCCTGGGGAGCCGTTCCATGGGTAGAGCGTGGGTGTTCCCACACGTTCACCCATGAATTTTGGAACATTCCCAGATTAACTATGAGTGGTAGTCCCGTGAATGCGTCAAAATTCTACGCCTCCCCAGGTCAGGCATAACAAGGAGAAATATCTTTATTTCTCCATGTTTTTTCCTCTTTCTATGTGTGCTGCATTCTTCAGCACACATAGAAAGAGGTAAACGCCTCTGAGGATTGTTTTTAGTGCAGGAAGTTGTCACTTCATGCACAAAAACAATCCTGCCTACAATAGGTGACTGCGTTGGCGTAAGGTAGCACATTGTGGGTCTGTGTAGAGAGCCACCCGAGCTCTCACCTACAATGTATCCTTTCTAGCACGCACGCACACGCAGCCTCGGGGCGGGCTCGCCCCTAGGTATAAATAAACAAGCGGAAGACCGCTCAGGGGCTTTCCGGCTAACTGCACATCAGAGTCCGTGTATAATTATTACTGTGCGAGCACACACGTGGTAGGCCCTACCTCACCACCTTACACTGGCGACGAGGCCGGCTCTCTTCCCACGTGTGCCCGGTGCCTCTGGCCTGCTGCGCTGCCTGCCTCCGGCTGCGGTGCCCACCCGCTGGTGTGTGCCGGTTCCCCTCCTGTCGAGGCCCGCCCACGCGTCTCCCGTGAGGGAGCGCCTTCAGCCGGCGGGACTCGTGGAGCCGGCGCGCTGCTTCAAGATCCTGCGGGTGAGTGTGCCGTCTGCCCCGCCTGCGCGGCCCCGCCTCGCCTCCTCTCGTGTGCCTGCGCGGAGGAGGTGCGCCTGCTGGCCGCTGGTGCTCCCCGGATCCCCGACGCCGTACCACGTGCCTGTGGCCTGCGGAGGGTCCGCCTGTTGCTCCCTGCAGCGGGACGCGCTGAGCGCCGCATCTGGCCCCTCCCGCCTCGCTCCTGCTCCCGCAGCTCGCAGGGCGCCCGTCTTCGCTGCTGCCACGTGGGCCCATGCGCCTAGTGCTGGGGAGGAATTCGAAAGACCAATAAATTAGAGGAGAAGGGACACATCAAGCGGCACGCCATACAACATAAAAAGCCACACAACGAGCAGGGAGAGGGGGCACATCAAGCATTGGCAAATACAAGGACTCTTGCGAGCAGCCGCTACCGCCCAGAGCTCCAAGCACCCCGCGCACGCCCAAACTGCGCCCAGCACCCTGTGCCCGTCCACACGACGCTCACGCCCGGAAAGCACCTGCACGGCCTGCGTGACACCACGCCATGAACCAGGACGGAGCGGCCCAAGACGGGGCTGGCCAGCCCCCCCAGCAGGCGATCCAGCCGCCACCAGTCATGCCCGCAGCTCAACAGCCGGCTCCGGCTCAAGCTCAAGCGGGAGCAATGGCCCCAGTGGGTCCCCCCACACCTGCGCCTCACGCGCATCAGCACGCCGGCGCGGCACCCATACCGCCCTTTAGCGAATCTGCGGACCCAGCGACGGCTGCCAGCCGCTGGAAAGCATGGGTCGGTCGCCTCAATCTATACTTCAAGGGCACCAGAGAGACAGATGGAACTGTGAAGAGGTCGCTCCTCATTCTGTATGGGGGTCAAGAAATCTATGATCTGTTTGAGTCGCTCCCTAACACTGGGCCGGAGGACAACTACGAGGCCGCGGTAGCGGCCCTCAATGCGCATTTTGATCCACAGCTTAACAATGATTTTGAAAAGTTCAAGTTCAAACGTGCCTGGCAGATGGACTCCGAGTCGGTCGACATGTACTACTCTCGACTCCGACGGCTTGCAAGCACGTGTCCGTTCACCAATCCTCGTGACGAAATCAGGGATCAGATCATTGTTGGCTGCAAGTCCAAGCTGCTGAGGAAGTTGATACTGCGGCAACCGGGAATCACTCTCGACGAGATCCTCGTCCTGGCTAGATCGCATGAACTGTCCGATGCCCGTGCAGAGGAGATGGAAGTAGCGCTGCGCACCCCGGTGATTGCCCCGTCGGCGGCGAGGGCCCCGACCATCAAAGAAGAACGAGTGGATGCAGTACACAGACGATTCCCGCCCGCAAGGCCGTGAGGCGGCCCGCCGAGAGGCGGTCAGTGCGGGTATTGCGGCGAAGACCACCCTGCCACTGCCACGTGTGGCGCCAAAGGCAAGACGTGCCTCAAGTGCGGACGCCTAAATCATTTCGCCGCCGTCTGCCGAGGAGGGAAATTCCGGTCAGCAGGCCCGCGCGCCAGAACTGTGACACAGCGTGTCCGGCAGCTGTCTCTCGACCAGGAGAGACCCCCTCCCGACACAGAGGCTCAAGACCGCCGGCCCAGGTACGAGGACGATGAAGACGACGAAGTATATGTCATCTCCTATGTGAGCCGGGCATCCACGAGAAGACGACCGCCTCCCATGTGTTCCGTCTCAGTTGATGGGACGAGTGTCCACGCGCTGATCGATACAGGGGCGTCCGTGAACGTCATGGACTCGGACCAGTACGAGCGCATGTCCCCGAAACCAACGCTAGCACCGTCCGCGGCACGCATCTACACCTATGGAGGGACGGAGCCCATGCCTCTTCGTGGTGTGATCCAAACCACCGTTGTCAACGGAGAATATTCCACAGTGACCAAGTTCCACGTCACCGAGGGCAAGAAGGGCACCCTCCTGAGCTGCCACACAGCAGAGGACCTGGGACTGGTGTTCTTCGCCAACCAAGTGCACCAAGCTCACGCGGACTTCATGCTAAAAGACTTCCCCGAACTGTTCAAGGGCCTCGGCAAGCTCAAGGGAAAGAAGTTTAAGCTACACATCGACGCGACCGTGAAACCTGTCGCTCTCAGGCACCGGCGAGTGCCTTTCAACCTCAGGCCTCAAGTGGAGGAAGAGCTTCGCAAGCTTGAAGAGTTGGGAGTAATCGAGAAAGTGTCGGGCCCGACACCCTGGGTCTCGCCACTGGTGGTCGCCCCCAAACCGAAGCAACCGGGGGCCATACGTCTATGCGTGGACATGAGGCTCCCCAACACCGCTGTCAAGCGCGAACGGCACATCACCCCTACTATGGATGACATCATAGCTGACCTCAACGGGGCAAAGTGGTTCTCTAAACTGGACCTCAACTCAGGCTATCATCAGCTGGAGTTAGAGCCGGCTAGCAGGTACATCACCACATTTTCGACGCACGTTGGGCTGCGTCGCTACACCCGGCTCAGTTTTGGGGTCTCGTCGGCAGCCGAGGTCTTCCAAAACGCCATTCGCGAGGTGCTATCTGGCCTACGGGGGGTGATCAACCTGAGTGATGACATCCTAGTATACTCCACGACCCTCGAGGAGCACCACGCCAACTTGAGGGCGACCTTACAGAGACTCGCCGACAGCGGCCTAACCCTCCACCGCGCCAAATGTGCCTTCTATCAAGAATCGGTGGACTTCTTTGGATACATCTTTACGAGGGAAGGCCTGAAGGTTGATCCCAAGAAGGCAGAAGCCATCAAAGCAGCCAGCACCCCACGGAGTCAAACCGAGGTCCGCAGCTTTCTGGGCATGGCCACGTACTGTGGCCGGTTCATCCCGAACCTAGCTGACATAGCGGAACCCCTCCGAGCCCTCACCCGTGCTGATCAGAAATGGGACTGGACTGCAGCCGCTAACAAAGCGTTCCAGACCATCAAGGCCAGTCTGTTAGACAACACCACCATGGCCTACTTCCAGCCACGAAGGCGAACCGAATTGATTGTCGACACCAGCCCAGTAGGGTTAGGAGCCGTTCTGCTGCAAGAGTACGGACCTGAAGAGTGGAAGCCCGTTGCCTATGCCAGCAAGGCCCTGTCTGACACCGAGACCAGGTACTCCCAAATTGAAAGAGAAGCCTTGGCCATCAAATGGCGTGCCAGCATTTTCACCTCTACCTCTGCGGGCAGGAATTCACAGTAATCACAGACCACAAGCCCCTTCTACCCCTCTTTGCGGGAACGTCACGGCTTGCTCCCCCGCGCATCGAACGGTGGGCTGTCCAACTGCAGGGTTACCGGTTCAAGGTGGTGTTCAGGCCAGGAGCACACAATCCCGCCGACTACCTGTCGCGACATCCTGATGTCATCCCGCCAAAGGCCCTCGCAGACGAAGGGGAAGAGGTGGAGGAGATCGTACACATGATCACACAAGCGGCGTGCCCGGAGAATATGTCACTCCAGGAAATTGGCGACGCCACGGCGGCGGACGAGACCCTGGTGAGGGTCAGACAAGCACTTGAGGGGAATCGCTGGGCCCATTTTCTTGATGGCGCATCTTGCCTCCGGCCGGAGGTGAGTCATGCCAGACAGCAGTTGTGGCAAATACGGAGTGAACTAAGCATCGGAGACGAGGGAGTGGTGCTACGCGGACACCTCATCGTCATGCCCGAAGGCCTTCAGCAACGAGCCCTGAGTCTAGCCCACGTGGGACACCAAGGTATGGCTAAAACCAAGGCCCGCTTGAGGAGTAAAGTGTGGTTTCCCGCGATGGACAGCCAGGTGGAAGATATGATACGGTCCTGCCACGCATGCACGATCACGGGCGGAGACCCTGCCCCAGCACCCGTGCTCACGGAAGAAGCACCCCAGGCCCCGTAGGCTCAACTCAGCATTGACTTTGGCAGCTTTCCGGACGGTCGGCACATGCTGGTGCTGGTTGATTCCTTTTCAAAATTCCCAATCGTGGAAGTCATCGCGTCCACTGCATTCCCGCAGGTAAAGAAGGTCCTAAACCGAGTGTTTGCTACGATGGGGCTCCCCGAAGAAATCAAGTCCGACAACGGACCCCCCTTTCAAGGGAGAGAGTTTCAGGCCTACTTGGAAGCTCTCCGGATCAAACATCGGAAAATCACACCCCTGTGGCCCCAAGCTAACGGGGAAGTCGAGAGGCTGATGCGAACATTAAATAGAGCACTCAGGATAGCAGTGGACAATGGTGAAGACCCGGAGACTGCCCTGGACGACTTCCTCGGAGCTTATCGTCAGACGCCTCACTCAACGACCAAGTGTGCCCCTTCCCATGTGCTGTTCAAGCGAGCTCCAAGGGATGGCATCCCCACTGCAAGCACGTGGGTACCGGAAGAAAGGGACGCGGAGGCCATACAGTCCCGACGACAAGCCACGAACATCAAAGCAAGTGTACACCGTCATGCCAAAGAACCCACTCTCCGGGAAGGAGATGCGGTCATTGTCAAGGATCGCCATCCTGGGTGGAAGTTTCGGACTCCCTTTGAGCCCGAAGTGTGGACAGTGGAACGAGTACAAGGCACCATGATTACAGCTACAAGAGATGGCCAAGCTGTGACGAGAAATGTCTCGTGTTTCCAGAAGGTAACCAACGCCCTAGGCGGGCATCAGAGAGCAGAGAGAATGGTACCAGGAGTCCTCGAAGACATGGACTTCGACAACTTTCCTAGTCCTGCACCTACTCCGCCAAGAGAGGACGCTCCGCCAAGGCCAATGCCACCCGGCCCCGATGTGGGGCGGAGTCAGCCAAGGGTCGAAGATGCGAGTGACGGTCCGAGGACAGCCCCGGCTGGGGTTTGCGAACTACCTCGGACCCAGAATCGTCGCTATGACCTGCGGCCCAATCCGAGGCCGAGTCAACGGTTGCTGGACTTTGCCTGGTCATCTCCGTGAACATGAGTCTCCGAAAGTGCCTGCTGAAAGGGACTAAAATAAAGGAGGGATGTAGAGAGCCACCCGAGCTCTCACCTACAATGTATCCTTTCTAGCACGCACGCACACGCAGCCTCGGGGCGGGCTCGCCCCTAGGTATAAATAAACAAGCGGAAGACCGCTCGGGGTCGTTCCGGCTAACTGCACATCAGAGTCCGTGTATAATTATTACTGTGCGAGCACACACGTGGTAGGCCCTACCTCACCACCTTACAGTCTGCTCAAGAAAAGGACAGGAATGTGCTGTATAATGGTAAATACGGCGCATTCTGCTTTTCTCTTTCATGCAGCGCAGCAAGGTGGCTGTGCTGCGTAAAAGTTTGATCAATTTGGGCCACAGCATTTAACTATTGCATGCATTTTTCTTGTGGTAGTATCAAAGTTAACGGGCTATATCACTTATGTGGAAGGCCACAGCAAATAATATCGGTAACAGTTAAGACATACGTTTCCAATCCATCCATGCCTTTCCCAAAGAGCATGTTGCGAGAATGTTGAGTGCATTACTCTCCAAGGGAAATTGGAGTCCGATTCTTTCAAAGGAGAATGAATATTCTTGCCCTGTGGTGCATTAAAAGTCTCCATGACGCTGTCACAACCGTGTCATACCAATCAGACCACAGCTTTTTAACAACGCTCATATGGTTGTGGTTGAATTTGCTAAGCACTGTATTCTGCTCTCGACAAATAATTTCACAAGACGCACGTTCGCTATCTGCGCCGCCATTTCATACCCCATGCAGTTTTGGAAAAGAATCAGGTCGCGATGGCCTTCGCTTCAAGTACACACCCCATTGAGACTCATCAGCTCATTAACATGATCTTCTCACTCTTCAGTAGCTTTTCAAGATTCACGAGCATGAGGCCAAAACAAACCAGATAGGACTGTGCGCGAGCCCCGGCTCCTTTGTCTTTCCCCGGCTGCTGAAGGACTATTTTGTCTCGAGCTGTAAAACGGTCACAAGACTTGATCTGACCGGCTCTGCCTCCTTACCGACTCGCCTTTTTTATCACGGACCGGGGTGATGTATTAATCCCTTGGCATGTAAAACAAGTCTTTTGGGAACGGGGACTTCGTGGCTAGAGTATAGGGGAGCTGTTGTGTCCTGGGGCTTAATCCATCCAGGAGAATCAAAAGCTACTCACAATACAGTAATCTTCATGCTTTCGATTTGAAAGACCAACTATTTCTCCATTCTGTAGCTTCACAAAACCCCTTTCTAGCTGTGTGTGTGTATGTTTTTATTACATGGCTTAGCTGTTTCCAAGCTTTCTGGAGAGCTCACAAGTGCTGAGGTAATAAAAAGAAGTGCCTTTTGCAAACTGAAGAATTAAAAAACAAGGGCAACCATCGATTTATCCCCTGAGGAGACGGATATTTTGGTTCAAGAAATGGAGATGATTTTAACTTATTGTAATGTAGAGGACGCACGACGTTCTGAATATACCCAATGGCAGGTGCTCTCAGGCTTTCAGACTTACTGCTCCATGTTCTCCTTATTGGCAAAAATCTCCATATAGCTCTAATCACGCTGCCCAGTTAAACCTGTAACAATATAAGGATGCAGTTCAATTAAGTTAAAAGTGACTGAATCAGTAACAAAAGGGTGCAGGTATACTTTCGAATGAGAACAATCTAAAGGCACAATTTGGGCCAAGGCTTTAATGGAGCGGCAGCGCATGGAATACGGTTGTGTGACGTTTCACCTCGCAGAAAGGGTGAGTAGTTGACATCTGATGTATGGGTACAGCATGTGTGGGCAGGCACCCCACTTTTGTTAAATGTCTGTGGCGCCTAGTTGGCATTATCTGGGAGCGCAGTCTGAATTCGCGTGCATGGCAATGAAGGCTCGATCAATTATGGCCTGACTGTTGGCTATGGGTGTCATTATAGTTTTACTCCCTGTTTTAGAGCCTCAATATAGTGGATGTGCGTCTACAGACTCTGCCTGCGCTGTTATAATGGATGCTCTCAACCCATGCTGTTGCCATCTTCACTGACACCCAGGCCCTTTCTGGCATGTGAAAAGCTTGGGGCTTAACTTCTGATGAAGCGCTACTCCGGAAATATTTTCTAAAACCATACAACCTTTCCCTGAAGTACCAAATCATACATCTACTCATCAGTGGGGCCCATAACACTGCGAGTTACTCACAAAATACTTCCATCTATTTCATGGATCGGTGAGATTCAAAGGAGAGCTGCTGTATCATAACGGAGTGTCTAAATTAAAACTAAATATATATACTATTTACACCTGCAGTTTAGATGAGTTTTATCATGGTTTTTTATCAACAAGACAGTTTATTTAGACACACCACCATTATAGTCGATAAATCTGCTAGTAAAAAATTAGGCGTAGGAAAATACAAGACCAGCTTAATTCTCCATTTATCTAGTTTTTTATTCAAAGCAAAGTTTAGCATGTCTAAAAGTTTATTCGCTTTATTTATTTTCTTTATTCAAAATTTTCTTTAAAGAAGAAAGTTTTATTTCAAGCAGTTATATTCATTTTATTTCAGAAATTCAGAAATAGACATTAATATTTAGATTTCAGAACACAAGTATTAGCAAAAAATAGATAGTTCCCAAAATTCATTTTCTCCTACCCTCCCTAACTAATAACCTCAACTAAAGCTTAGTTCTCACTCAAATAAAATAAACATTTATTCAAGAATTCTCAGGAAAATCAGCATACCGACAGCATCTCAGGAGGAAATCGAAAGAGAGTTTTTTCTTAAGGAAAATCATGACTTTTTATACCCTTTTTCACTAACTTTATCTATCTACAAAAGTAACTGTCAGTACAAACTCAAGTTCTGATAGGACAATTTGAGGGTGGATGAGCATCACCTCATCATCCTAATATTCAATTTCCGTAACATCAGCTGAATTTTAAAGAGTCCTTTGTTTGAGAAAGTCTTTGGCCTAGTCACATCCTCAACTAGCTACTATGGGTTCCTTTCCCACGATCAGTAACTCAAATGTTCATTCTATTGGCAGTCATCAGGACTTCCAGGGTAAGCGGTCCTTGAACCGTTCTCGCTCAGGCACAGAACGCTCACATTCAATCTTGGCTTTGGGCTGCGCATGCTCAGTTTATCTTCCATTCACAGTTAATAAAGCAGCCATATTTTTACTAGGCCTCACGAGCCAGAATGGGAACTATCATAGAAACAAACACAAATAAATGTTAATTATCGAAATATAGCCCTTCTGTTTACCTCCCCCCCATGCTAAGGGTTTCCCTGTTAGTTGTTACCTAGCAAAATAAGCAACACGTATGCGTGATATACTCACCTAACTCCATGTTTTTGCCACACAATACATAAACAGAAAGCACATTTATGCCGCTTTTGATTAAATTAAAGCTTTGCATTAATAAACAACATTACGACATCACAGATTTGTTTCAGACTATATCCAGCCTTTATTTTGACTACATTAACTGGAGTCTTAACAATGTAAGATGCTATTGTAAGCATTATTAGTTAAATGAATCTCTGATATACCCTGGCAATTTAAAGTAAAATACATTTTACTCATTTTAACCAAGGTTTGGGATACATTACTAACCAGAGGGACAGTGGTTATTTTGTCAAATAAAAAGCGCCTGGGCATTCCTTCCTTTTGTCGTCATGGGGTCTGCTATCAGTCTATCTTCCAGGTGAGTGGGATCTAGTACCTCTTCCCCTTCTCTGATGTGTCTTCGTAATGTGCGACCTAATTGTAAATATTTATACTGTTCGGTTTCAGATAGGTCATACTCTCCTGCTAGGTCGGTGAAGATTATAATCGCCCGCCCTCTCCAAATATCTTCTAGGTGTTTGATTCCTAGAGTCTCCCATTGCTGAAAGCCCCTTGGTCCTCTAATCTCCTTCAGAGCGTCACGGGGGGTCCTTCCTGTCAGTTCATTACCCCATCCAAGATAGCAGTTTGCCTCCCGCCATGCCCTCACTACTGATTGCGTATGCTCAGGGACGTTGGTTTCCCCATTCTTCTGATACAGGATCTGCTCATAATTCCCCTAACTCATTGCATGTCTGTCCACTCTATAGGTGGGGTCCTACTGATCTACGTATAACCAATCATTGATTACTACTCGCTGCGCTGCCAAGTAGTATAGTCGAGCGTCAGGGATTCCCAGGCTACCATCGTATACCCCCTTTGTAATTTCCGTAGGGCTATTCTGGGGGGCGCTCCCTGCCACAATAAGATTTGCACCTCGTGCTCTACCTTGCAAAACACTTCCGGGGGCACTCTGAATGGCGTATTCTGCCAGATGTAAAGAAGGCGTGGGAGGGACATTTTGTATAGCGTGGCTCTTCTTGTCAGGGTGATCGGCAGCGTTCGCCAGTGAGCCAAATAGTTGTACACTCTCTAACTGCGGGTCAAGGTTCAATTTGAGAAATTATTGTGGTTCTCGAGTGATACGGATCCCCAAATACCTGAATCCTTTCTCCACCACTGGGGCCTCACAGTCTGATGGGAGCAGGGGGGTCCCCCCCCGATAATGGAAAGACCAGTGACTTAGACCAGTAAATTCTGTACCACGAGTGGTTTACAAATACCTCAAAGATTTGTAGCAGCCTGCTCACAGAGCGATATGGGTGGGTGACATAAAGCAGGATATCACCTGCAAACAAAGAGATACGCTCTTCCCAACACCCATGTTTCTGGATCCCCAGGATCAAGTGGATTCCTCGTATACATGCCTCTAGCAGCTCTAGCGCTAGTGCAAAGATTAAAGGTGAGAGGGGACAGCCATGGCGCATCCTCCTTCCCAGCTGGAATGTTCAGGAGGTGGTACCGTTTACTTGTACCTGAGTAAATGGTTCCTGATATTAGACCTGAACCCAATAACAACATTTTGGCACAAAGCCCATCCTGGGCAGCACAGCGAATAAGTATTTCCATTGGATGTTATCAAACACCATCGCTGCATCCATAGCCATCAGTACTGCTCTGTCTGTAAACGGAGGCTCTGTTTGGCTCAGTACTCAATATAATCATCAGAGATTGAGCCAGGTGCTGCAGTGTGGCATAAACCCGGATTGGTCCAGGTGGATTATTTTTGTAATTATTCCCCTCAATCGCGTTGCTAACATTTTGGTGAGTACTTTGGGTTCCACGTTTAGGAGGAATATCGGGCGATATGAACTACACCGAGAGTGGGGTTTCCCCGTTTTGTGTATAGTGACTATTGTGGCATGTCTCTGGTCCCTTGGTAATTTCCCTTCCTCTTGGGCTTTTAAAAACATGGCCAGCATTGGTTTTCCAACTCCAGTTGCACTTATTTTCAACAGCTCACAGGGGAGTCCATTTGGCCCCGCCGCTTTCCCTGACTGCAATCCTCTTATTTCTCACGCCACTTCTTCCTCCATTAAGTCAGAGTCAAGTTCCTCCCTGTCATCCTGAGTTAATGTCTGTAGGTCTAGAGACCTGAGGAGTTCAGTGCTGTCTAGCACTGATGCTGGGTCTGGGGGAGGGAGCATATAGTGTCTCATAGTATGAGGCGAAGGCCTCTACTATGTTCGAGTTCGCTGTGTAGGTAATTTCTAGCACCCATGTTTTCTCCCTGTCTCAGCGCTCCAGCCAGGCCAGGAGTTTGCCAGCTTTATCGTCCACATCATATACCCGGTGCTGTACTGCCTTGGCAAATATACCCTAGCTCTACTTTCTGCCAAGGCGCATCTTGTGTTCAGCCGATGAGACAATGCACTTGATGCTTTCTGTCCCACCCATTGCTCAAGTGCTAGGATGTTGTGTTCAAGATCCTCAGTTTCTAGGTTTTCCTCCTTTCGTTTCCCTCCTTTAAGGGTCAGTACTTGACCTCGTAACACTGCTTTAAAAGCTTCCCAGAGTTTGTAGGGGGAGTCAACTGTGCCTTGATTGTCGTCAAAATATTGGGTAGTGGCCTCCCTAATTTTCTCCTTTATTTCCCTCTCTTGGATACTTCAAGCATCTATTCTAGGGTTCTGTGGCCTGCGCGTTTGGGGGTCCTGGAAGTGTACTCCCACCGGCAAGTTATCTGAGATGCCCCTTGCATGGATCATTGCGTCTCGGAACCGATTATCAGAGAACGTATGTGTCAAGTGGTAGTCAAGCCAGGTGTAGCAGTTAGGTGCCGACGAGAAATGTGTGTACTGACTGGTTGCTGGGTTATGCTGCCTCCAGATATCTATCAGTCCCATAGCTTCTGCAAAGGATGCAAATGGTCCTCGCCTCCCTGTTGGACCCACCCCACTTAACTTATCCATGGAGCTTCCATTACATCGTTTACATCCCACCCCAGTATTAGTGTGCCTGTTGGTTGGGCCAGAAGACCAGAGCCCAAATCTGGTAGAGTTCCCGCATGGAGTCTGGGTAGGATATAAAGAGAGCATAGATTCAGACTCTCACTCTCCCATGTGCCTGTCACAGCCACAAATCTACCATGCGGATCGGTCCAAGTGCGTTGCGGTGTGTAGGGGATTGATTTCTTGAGGAGTACGCCTACCCCTCGTGAGTCTGATGTGAACCATGCGTGAGCTAGCAAGGTATATCCAAACCAATCTAGGGCATAATAGCTGGTGCCTTAAATATGCGTCTCCTGGAGTAACACAATACCGTGGCCCAGTGCCGAATATACTGCAGGACCAGGGTGAGCTTTATCTTGTGGCTGAGTCCATTTACATTTCACGACCACATGTGAAGTTTTCTAGGTTGTGTGTGAGCCATTCCTTTGTGTGGAGTGTTTGTGTTGCACTACTGCGTGCATTCAACAATATTGCTCCGACTTTCCTGCCCTGAGTCTGGGGTCGACCTGGTGTCCCCCCACCCACAAATCTTCCATATCGATATGATGCTTTAACAATAGGAACAAAAACCTGAATGAACAAACCCCTTTGAGATTCCACCCCCAAACCTCCTCCCTGCTATCCTGCTTAATGAGCTACAACTTGTCCGATCCTGCCTGTCGCCCAACATAAACTTCGATTCTTCTAACTGTAGAGGCGGGCCGATCGCCATTCCTAAGACTTATCTTCCTTTTTTTGTCAACATTTAGTTGTCCTAAAATTTGGGCAGCAGGCAGCCTTATTTAACATTTTCCAATCGGGAGTTACCACCCCATCCGTAAACCCCTATCCGTAGGGTTGATACATATTTGCTAACAGAGAGACCAGTACCATATGTTGAGGTATCCGTGGGGTACTACCCTTTCTGTAATGATGAGCACAGAGTCTTTCTACTCCGGATCCTCCGTCAGCGGCTGGTTATGCTCACGCGGCTCCTCATCTTGAGCAGCCCTGTGTCCCTCAATTCTCTGGACCTCTTTATTAGCTGATCCCTACCAATGGACAGGCCTACAGCCATCCGCCCACTCCCAGGCCTCTTCTGGGGAGTCCAAAAACCATGCTTTGCCCTCGCTTATTGTCTTTAGTCTGGCTTAATAGAGCATCATATATTTAATGTCTTTGTCCCCGAGGGCTCTTTACACTACATCGAAGCTTCACCTGTACTGTTGAATTTGCAACGTAAGGTCAGGAAAGAGTCTTATCCCTGCATTGTCAATTTTAAGGTCACCAAGTGCACGCACCACCTGAACGATTGCATCCCGGTCCCTGTAATTGAATATTCTTGCTATAATTGTCCGCGGCGGGCTGCCTGATTTTGAATGGGGTTCCAGCGCTCTATGTGCACGTTCTATTGCGAACGATTTCTTTAGAATTTCTTCAGAATCAAGTCCTTCAGGAACAGATAGACATTAAGACCCTCCATGCTTTCCGGTACACCAACAAATCTAATATTATTGCGTCTTGACCTTCCTTCTTGGTCAGCCACTTTTCCTGCAAGGGCTACATTGTCCTTATGCTGTCGTTTTAACTCTCTCAGCAATGCCCCTGACATCTGCTCGCAGGAGATTCAGGTCAATTGCCACCATATCTATTTTGGGTTCCACTGTCCCACACAGGTCTCTAATTGCTGCCATAATCTCACTCAGGGTGCGCTCCCCCTCATGTGGTGCAGGGTGACCCTCCTCACGCTGGGGCAGGTGCTGGACAGTGACTGGGGACAAAATTACTATTTTATCTCCGTGGGGCATATCTCAGGGAATGTGCTGGACAGTGACAGGGGCCAGAATTACTATTCTAACACCACCGGTGGCATACGTCAGTGCAGGTGCTCGACTGTGATTGGGAGGGTGAATTAAACCCATAATATAGGACATTTTCAACCTGTTTTTTTACACAGTTAAACAGATACATCAACCAACGAAAACACAGAAAATTTAAAAAAAACTGAATTCATTACAAAAATCACCATTTTTATGTAATTTAAAAAACACAGCAACCACAATTAAATCACAACAATTTCAAAATGAAAAAAACAAATAACATACTTCATCTTTTTTCTCAATAAACAGATAATAACACAACAGGTTTTACATCATCGAAGAAAAAACACTTGCAAGGCCAAAAATCTAACTGCCATATTCTTCCTTCAAAAAGCCACAACAATCCAAAGTTCAGACCAAACTTCAGGTAAAAAACTAGACAGTACATCACTTCTAACTTAACTACAAACATTTATTTAAAGGAGAAATAGGTAAACAATAAATCTTGCATTTCAACAAGAAATCTTAACTGTTTTCTTTCCCCACAGAGAATCAAAAATAATAATACATTTTTCATTTCTCTTAACAAGCAAAATAACAAAGGAGGGATGGTATCCTTGTAGCACCTTGGAGTGGGGGGGCAGAGCCTCTTGGAGGGGGGATAAAAGACTCCTCTACTGATCCGAGGCGACTGGAGATATCTGCTGACGACCTCTAGAATAGAGTTCAAGGGGTTCATCAAATAGTTGGAGGGCTCGTAAACGAGAAGGGACCAGTCGGGAGTGTTCCATCCTGGAGAAATATTGAATTAGTGGCTGCCAGGTGCGAGTACATTTGACCTCCGTGTGGTTGATGCGGGTGGAAAGTAATTCAAGGGCTAAAACATGCCATAGCTGAAGAAACAAAGCCACAATAGGGGGAGGATCACATTTCGTCCAGAATAATGCTATGGTTTGCCGAGCTGTTCGCAGCATTTGTAATATTAGGCACCAGTCTGAATGTGTCATGGCAATCATGAGATTCCATCAGGGTCAATTAGTTGTGATTGATGTTTTCTCGCAATCAATGAGGAATTGCAACCTAGTTCACGGCAGTTATAAATGACCATATGTTCATAAAAGATTGAGCGGTATATTTAGCGGCAACAAATTACAAATCTAACAGTTCTTGTGTTACAGTGTGTAAATACATAAACAAACTTATCTGTAGCCTCCCATAACGTTACACTAAACACATCATAAGATGGCGGCTACGTAACCATCAGAAGTGGATAGATACATCTCAGTTTAGTCCGTCGTCCATGTTCATCGTAAACATCATAAATAACGTTCGCGCCCATGGCGGCTTGTCGAAGCTTGTTTTCGTGAGCACGGACAACCATTTACGGCGAACCGGACCTCCAACTAGGTATGAAAGGTTCTTTGTGACCGGGATATTTAACATAACTATCTTGTGAGCATTTTAGCGAATATCTTACACACCTTTTTGGGTTTCCGTTTATTTGAGGAACCTCCGAATTTAGATCCCAAAGGTGTGTGGTTCATCCGGTAATTCGACATTACAGCGAGTTTATTGATTGATATACCGTTTAGTTATTGTGGCACATTTCTTTCCACGCAGAGCGATAGTTCTTCATACATCACAAACAGGTAAGATGTGATATTTCGATTAGAATATTAACAACAGCTTTTCCGGTTTTTGGCAACATTGTGGCATTGACAATGGCATGTATTTTACATTTCTTACAGTTCAGCAGCAGCATATATTGCGGACAGTTGGGTAAGACAGTAGTAGCACATGATAGCGAACGGCTAGATTTCCCCGTGTTTTTAACATGGCATCTTATTAGGATACCTCTTGATTTTTTATTCCCTTAGATCATAGAGCGACACATCACTTCACCCAGGTATGAGAACCAGATACAGTTGGTACACAGTGTATAGACACATACTTAGCATACAAATAACACAGACAACCATGGGCATTTAAAAATATATTTCATTTACTTATTTTTTCAGATTGGCCCCTGAAGAAGGTACCAGGCTGGTACCGAAATGCATTGGGCGTGAGATGAAAATTTGATGAATTGATGTTGCATTTTAAAATTGTCACAAAATGAAAAATGTATAATGAGCATCAATCTTTGTAATGATTTATGTATGATTAGCAATGACATGGACACTTGTAGTTATATTTTTTTGATTGTCATGATGAAATAATGACAGATAAACAAAAGAATACAAATTGATATAATTGTGGTGAAGTTTTGATTAACAGGCTCAGGTGTGTTCTCAACACCGAGTGAACAGTGCGCGACTGCACAAGTATTATTACTTATTCTATCTTTAGTTTAGGTTCCTAAGGGTTGACAACCCTTGTCAGCCACTGCACCAATTTTAGATAATTGAAATAATTGGCACAAGAGTGAGAATTGGAGTGCTCCCCAAACCCAATCCCTTCAATCAATGTTGAAGGTCTAATGCCTAGCAAAGTTACAATTGGAGAAGAAGGAATAGGGAATCCCACTGTGTCCTTAATGTATTAATGTGACTAAGAATCTCTTTCCATTTGGCTGTGGACTCCACTTGGCTCAACTTTGCCTCCTGTATTCTTGTGTGTGAATTTTAAGGAGCCATTTGGACCAGACCCCAGGCCTCCCTTCGGGGCACCCGATTCGCCATGAGGGGCAAGCCTGAGAGTGAGAAACGGAAGGTCAAGACCACTATCCGTGGAGGTTCAACCCAGACAAATGTCATGGATCGCTATACACTTTCTAAAGGATCCCCTGGTGGCGCCCCTAAGACCCGGGAGGAGGTTGTTGATGATCCTGCTGTGTTGGCGGACTTAACGCTACAAGACGTGATGGGCGCCATTGCTGGTATTCAGTCTTCTATTGGCCAACAGTATGAAGCCTTGGCTCTGAAGTTGGACCCAGTGGCTATTGATGTCAACCTCATTCGAACTGATCTGGCCAAGATGAATGAGAAAGTGAAGTCATTGGACCTAAAGACATCCAGCCTTACCACGGATGTGTCAGACTTGCAAACAGAAGTGCACAATCTCAGATCTGCTAATGACTTTTTCGCTCGTCGCTTGGAAGATTTTGAAGGCCGTGCATGGCGCAATAACGTGCGTATTATTGGGGTCCCGGAAGATTCTAGTTCACTTGCCACTGATCTTCGAGTGGAGGACCTCATTCTTAATCATCTTGCACCAAAGGGCCTGAGCAAATTCTTTGCCATCGAACGTGCGCACAGGGTGCCAGGGGGACAGGCGAAGCCCGGTCTCCCCCCCGTCCGATTATTGCACGGATCTTCAACTTTAGAGATCGCGACGCCATTTTGCAGGCGGCATGGACAAGTGGCCCTACGCAGTTCGAGAACACCGCTGTGAATTTTTATCCGGACTTTTCTCAATCGGTCCAGAAACAACGTATGGGATTTCAAGGTGTGAAACGGCGACTAAGAGATATGGAACTAAAATACGCTATATTATTCCCGGCCCGACTGCGTGTTGAATATGACAATCGCACATTCTTCTTTGTCAGGCCTGAGGAAGCGAGTGATTGGTTGGACACTTTGCCGACTCGCCGTGCTGGCCAAGAACATGCTGGTGGTGCTGAAGGGAGACTGATGGGCCAAGAATGATTATGGTGCCTGCGTCCGGAGCACTACTCAGAGTGACCAGCTGCAGCTCACTGACTTTTTTTTTTATCATTCCATTCGTATCTTGGGAGGTAGCGGGGATGGCGGGACCCTTTCTTCCTCTGGGGTTTTCTTTGTGTAGATTACTTCTTTGTTTGTAATTCTTAGGGCGACAGGCACACTGCAAATTGGGGTGGCTTTTGAGTCGGTGCAGGGTGGGGGGAAGTTGTGTTGGGAACCTTGGGGGAGGGAGGGACATGTTCTGGGATTGTTTGTTTTTTCTTCTTCAAGGCAAGGTACTTTCATTCTCTTTGTCGTTGGTGTGATGCTCGTTTTGCGATGGGAGTTCATTATGGGAGTTCATTGTGGGTCTGGATGGGGTGTAGAGGGTTGAAGGTATTATGCTGGAATGTGAATGGGTTGGGTGATCGTATAAAGAGAGGGGTGGTTATGCAGCTGTTGCGGCGCCTTTCGCCTGATGTCGTTTTCCTACAAGAGACACACTTGATAGGAAATACTTGTCACGCTCTTAATAGACGGGGTTATCGTCTTGCTGCCTATTCTGGATTAAATCTAGTTCTAGAGGAGTGGGTATTCTGCTTAGGGTTTCCCTCCCCCTCGAGGTTGATGATGTGATCCTTGATGCCAGGGGTCGATATGTTGCACTTGTCGGGCGGTGGGAGGGTAAACCAATCTCGTTAGTGTCAGTTTATGTCCCCCCGGGCTTACAATCCACGACATTTACGGACCTGGGGCGGATGGTTCTGGGTCTCCCGGAGGGTGTTTTGATACTGGGTGGTGATTTTAACTCCGTCATTTCTGGCAGGATAGACCGCTATCCCCCCTGAGATCTTCCTGCTGCGCAATCCTGGTTGGGTGACTGCCTGGAAACTTTGGGCCTCATAGACTGTTGGAGGCTAATGCATCCAGAGCAAACACAGTTTACTTTCCACTCGGGAGCTCATGGTAGTCTTTCTAGATTAGATTATGTCCTGATACCGGCGGCACTGTCCCCCTCGATTGGAGAGATTAGACACTTGGCCCGGGGTATATCGGATCATTCCCCTATTTTGTTTCATTTTAATCTTCGCGCCGGGGCCGAAGGGAGCGTGACTCCGATTAACCCCTGGTATCTTCTTTACCCTAAGACTCGCACTGAATTGATTAAATCATTTGATCTGTATTTTACTGACAATGCTGGTTCTGTAACCTCGCCTGTATCGTTGTGGGAAGCTTTTAAGACTGTGATCAGGGGACAAGCATTGTCTTTGGTGGGGTGTGCCAAGAAACGTAAGAATGAGGCAATTGTTCGGCTCGAGACTGAAATCACAGACCTGGAGACTGCATTGGAGCGGGGGGTGTCTCGAGAAGCATTACACGTCCTCCGCCTTAAACAATTAGAATATAAAACGTTGGTTACTGATGCGGCAAAGATGATGAGTAGGGAACAACAGGGACTGCTGTATGATGTGGGTGATAAAGCAGGAAAATTGATTGCATGGCTGGATAGAAGGGAGAGAGCAAATCGAGTGGTTCCGGTGGTTGAGACATGTGGTGGAGTGCGTGTAACGGACCCTGTTGAGATTGTTGAATGTTTTGCTGATTATTTTCGAAAGGTCTATACATCGGTGTCCGACAGGCCCGAGGAGGATTCGCAATTGTTGCTTCGGGATATAGCACTTCCATGTTTGTCGGAATCGGATCGGGACTGTTTGGATGCCACGCCCTCGGTGGATGAGGTGGCTCTCGCGCTACGCTCCCTTCGCTCCGGCAAGGCTCTGGGTCCCAATGGCCTTCCTGTTGAACTGTATAAATTACGCCCTGATACCCTAGCTCCCTATCTCCGTGATATGTTTTTGGCTGCGCGAGATAATGGCTCCCTCCCTAGAGATCAGCGTCTTGCGACCATCGTGGTGATCCAAAAGGAGGGTAAACCACGAGATCGCTGCTCGTCCTATAGGCCCATTTCGCTCTTAAATGCGGAGCCCAAGATCCTCGCCAAACTGCTTGCTAATCGTTTGATTGCGATTATTGGCGACCTGATTCATCCATATCTATCGGGCTTTATCCCGCACCGTAACACAGCTTTAAATTTGCGACGTCTGCATAGTGTTCTCGCAAGGGCCCAGACGCTGCGTGAACCAGCCATCTTGGCGTCCTTGGACGCCACGATGGCCTTTGATACAATCGAGTGGTCTTATCTCTGGGCGGTACTCGCCAAATTTGGATTCGGCGCAGGTTTTATTGGTTGGGTCAAGCTCCTGTATGAAACGCCACTGGCACAGGTGGTGGTTAACGGCTGTGTCTCCATGCCTTTTACTCTTGGGAGGGGCACGCGGCAGGGTTGTCCGTTGTCCCCGCTCCTCTTTGCTTTGGCGTTGGAGCCACTCGCTGCTTGGCTACGGTGGGAGCCTTCGCTGAAGGGTATACGTTGGACGCCGGAATTTGAGGATCGCATTTCCTTATACGCGGATGATATTTTATTGTATCTTACATCTCCCTAAAAATCGCTCAACGTATTGTTTGACGTACTTAACTCCTTCGGGAAGAACTCGGGCCTTATCATTAATTGGTTGAAATCCTACATTTATGTACTCGCGGGTGATGTCCCTCGTTTGCCTCGGGCTGTCCCATCCAGTTGTCGCAGTCAGGCTTTAGGTACTTGGGTGTGTTTATCTCGATGGACCCGGCGGTTTGCTATGAACGTAATTTACTCCCCCCGCTCCAAAGGTTGCGCTCCGATGTAGCGCGTTGGTGTAAATTACCGCTATCTCCTCTAGGGCGTGCTGCCCCTTTTTAAAATGATGTCCTTCCTTACCGCGGTTCCTATACGCTCTACAGAATAATTTTGATGTCATCCCGTCAACGTATTTTCGGGAAGTAGAATCGTTGCAGAGGCAACTAATATGGGACGGGCGTTCACGCATCGCTCTTCCGAAATTAACACTTCCCTGGTATGATGGCGGTATAGCGCTCCCGGATATTCGTAGGTATTATTGGGCTTCCCACCTTGCTGCCATCAACCACGGGATGTATGGCCCGGCGTTGAATCCAGCATTTGAAATGGATAAGTGGCTGCTCCCGGGTGGTGATTACTACAGGGCACTCTATTCGGGACCCTCCCATTCACATCTCACGGGACCTACCGCTATAGCCGTGCGGGTATGGCATAGTGCAACGGCAGCTATGGGCTGGAGTGATAAATTAACTGGTGCGACACCGCTCTATGCCTCTGCGAAGCTGGGTGGCCTATGGAAGACGAAGGGATTTGATAAGTGGGACATGATCGGTATTGGTAAAGTGCGTGATCTCTGGGTTAAAGGAGGGGTGAAGGCCTTCTCGGATCTGCAAATAGAGTATAAGCTGAGTGACTGGGAAAAATTTCGTTATATCCAGGTACGCCATGGTCTTAACTCTGTGTTGCTAGTGGGTAGTGATATTCCGGATTCCTCCCCCCTCGAAGATCGTATACTAGACGGTTATGTGCCAGACAGTACTATCTCATTGTTCTATAAGAAAATGATTAATGACCGATCGAGTCTGCTTGATCGCCTCCGTGAAGCGTGGATTGCTGACGGTATTCAACTGGATGATGAGGACTGGCAGTCCGCGATCTCCTCTCCCAAGGAGGTGGCGATTCCGGCCCGCCTCCGTCTGGTCCAACTCCAGATCCTCCACAGAATCTATGTCACCGGTCCCCGTCTGATCCATATGGGCTACTCCACGGATGGCATGTGTAGGCGTGGGTGTGGTCTCCTTGGCACCTATCTCCATATCATATGGGAATGCCATGTGGTGGTGGGATTTTGGAAACGTATACATGAGGTGATGGATGAAGTTACGGGTGTTGTGATGTTGCCGGAAGCCCGACAATGTTTATTGAATGTATGGGGTCCGAACGACTATGACGTGTCGCAGCTTCGGTGGGTGACTCTGGCCAATATGGTTGCGAAAACGGATATTGCATACTTGTGGGGATCCCCGAGGCTGCCTACAGTGACTGCTTGGAAAGAGAGTCTGAACTGGTGCATGTTCAGGGAGAAAACAGTGTGTATGGCAAGAGGCAGACCCAAGAAATGGGAGAAGATTTGGAACCCTTGGAACTCATACCGTGGAGGTATCTGTACGCCCCCACTCACCGATATTCCTAGTCCTTCCCAGTCGCCCTGACCTACATTCCTTCTAGCGGTGGTATATTGTGTTGTTCATATGCAATTCTGCCTTTGCCGCCCTCCCCTCATCTGTATTCAAAGACTCTTTTCTCCTGCTGTTATGTATCTCCCGTCCTCCTTGAGCGCGGACCTAATGGCTGTATTATCACTGTATTGCCTTGCTTGTCTGTTTGATGTGTTGTTTCTTTGTGTTTTAAATAATAGAAAAGTAAAAAAAAAAAAAAAAGAATCTCTTTCCAGAACATCATTAGGCTAGGGCAAGACCACCAAATGTGGATGAAATCTCCTCTAGCTCCCTGACATCTCCAACAGGTCGGGCAAAAATTTGGAACCATCTGTTGTATACAAGCTGGGGTAAAGTACCATTGCGTCATCTGCTTATATTCAGATTCCCTCTGCAAGATGCTGCGATATATTCTCAGACTGTACCGCCATAGTCGCTTCCAGCTTTCCGGGGAGACCACCTCATCTAGGTCCAAACTCATTGTGTTTGATATGTGCATTGCAAAAGCTGCTGTGAGTGTTGTATTACTCCGTAGGTATGAGAAATCAAGCCCTTCGAGCTCTCAAATTTGTGGACCATTGACTCGAAAGCAATGAGTTGTCTAGTAGTTCCTTGTGAGTAAGAGGGAGAGAGTAGCCAATGCCGAATTTTATAGTATTGCAATCTGGCCCCTTCAGTGGGATGAAATGCTTGTTTCCACTGATCCAAGTTGAGGAATTTATCACCCTGGAATAGGTCTTGAATTGTTCAACATTCATTGTCAGTCCATGCACTGAAAGATCGCGTTTGGAACACAGGGGGGAAAAGAGGATTACGAGCGATAGGCATATTGGGGGAAGGGAACAAGGTCAGGCCTTGAGAAACCGCCAGTTTATCCCATATGTCTAGGACCGTTTTTGTGGGAGTGGCTATATATGTGCTACAGGGGAAGCCAAGTTAGGTCCCATGAAGATATGCTTGTTACCACCGGTCCATGTGGAACCAATGTTTTTCGCTTTCTCGGACTACCCATTCAGAAATATTGCAAAGGTGACAGGCCCAATAATTTCCCAGGAGATTAGGGCATGCCAGTCCCCTCTGATCCCGCGGTAACATCAGTATCTTATTAGAGAAGCGTGGGCAGGACTTTCCCCAGGAAAAATTTGGCAAAGTCCCATTGTAGAGACAGGATGTCATTTGCAGTATTGACGTGGGGATGGATTGAAATAGGTATAATATCTTCGGGAGAAGCAACATTTTGACTGCGTTTATACGTCCGAGCCATGCAAGTGGGAGGACTCTACATCTGCGCAGCTCTTCCCCGATAGCTCCTCTATACCTAGGCCAATTAGCCGAAGTCCAGGATGTGAGCGAGGGAGTTAAGTCTAAACCCAAATATCGTATCGATTGGTCTGTCCACTCTAGAGGGATGAGAGTTTGTAAATCCTGAACCTCAGTGACCGGAAGAGTAAGATTGAGGACATGAGATTTAATCTGGAACCCTGAAGCACTTTCAAAAGACCGTAAGAGCGTGAAAAGCGCTGGGAGAGAGGAGGACAAGGTAGATAGGGATAAGAGGAGGTCATCCGCAAAAAGAGAGAGTTTATGGTCATAACTTCCCATAGGAATGTCTCAGATAGCAGGCACCCGATGGATCATAATCGCCAGAGGTTCCACCACTAGGGCAAACACAAGAGGGGATAACGGACAACCTTGCCTAGTGCCCCAATAAAGCGGGATAGGGTCAGTGAGATGCCCGTTAAGACAAATACGTGTGGTAGGGTGCGTGTAAGAGGCCATCAGACTGGATATCATAATAGGAGCCATCCCCACTTTTCGAAGGACCTTCCTGAGAAAGGGCCAGTCTACCCGATCAAAGGCTTTCTCGGCATCTAAAGACACCAAGCAAGACTATAAATTTCTTAATTGAGATTTTTCAGTTAGATGAGCTATTTGACAAATGTTATCAGCCCCTTGGCAGTGATGAATGAATCCAAGTTGATCTTGATCTATAAGCCCTGGGACGTGGAGCTCGAAGCGGTTCGCTAGGCCATTGATATAGATCTTCGCATCCATATTTAAAAGGGCAATAGGAGGAAGGCAAAGCGGAGTCTTTTCCCGGCTTTAGAACTAGCACTATTTCCACTTCAGACATAGTAGGCGTAAGGCCTGTGTGATATCTGTGAAGCTATTAAAAAGCTGAAGCAGAGGGTCTCGGATTTGCGGATAAAAAACACGGTAAAAGGCAACCGGAAGGCCGTCAGGGCCAGGTGTCCTACCCGTTGCGAGCTGCTTCAGGGCTTTCGCTATTACTTCATGTGAGATGGGTTCTTCAATCAATTTCGTTTGATGGGAATAGGTTCCCATGGGCATGAGTCAAGAAAATTTCTGATTGCCTCAGGGGAACAGGGTTTGTCCGCGTATAGTTCACTTTAAAACTTTGAGAGAGTTAAGCTCTTGTCTGGCTCCGATACGGCCCACGTGCCATCTGGGTGTCTAAGTTTGGGGCTATGTGCTCTCGTGATTTGGGCTCGAAGACGTCGCACAAGGCATGCCCCAACCTTGCCTCCCACTGTAAAGAATTTTTGTTTTAAGGCTAACAAAAGTCTTTCCGCCTAATTAGTGCGGTGTAATCGTAATTGACGTCATAGCTCGGCCAGATGCCGTTTAGTGTGGAGTAATGGTTGTTGGTGATCTTTACGTGCTAAAGATTTAATGTCTGCTGAGATGAAGGTCTTTAATAGGTGGGCTTCGCGAGTCCTGGCTATCGCTATAGATGATATAGCTCCCCGAATCATTGTTTGTAATGAAAAAGGCCTCAATCTCCTCACAGATATCCGCCACATCAATGAGATCTCGGAGTACCTGGGCAGGAAGCCTCCATCTGGGTTGAGCACTAGTTCAGGGGTTGGAAGGCTGCAGATATTGATATGTGGGCATATATCTTGGCGACAACGAGCGAATGCATTAGGGGAAGAGAAAGGAAATAATCAATGCGTGAGTATGAGCGATGTGCATGGGAAAAGAATAAGAAGTCTTTGGAGTCAGGGTACAAGTACCTCCAAGCATCTACCAATCCAAAATCAGTGATAACAATTTTAAGGGCTGTAGACGTGGCGCCAGTGCTTGATGGGCCTGTGCTGTGTGATCCCATTCCGGTCCCACACCATATTAAAATCCCCCTCCCCAGGATAGTCGCCATAGTGGATTGTTTTAAAAGATCCTGTAAATGTAGGCGTAGAAAAGCATCTTGATTTTGATTAGGATCGTAAATATTTACTAAGGTCAAGGGTCAGGTGTCGCAGTGTATTTGTACTTTTATAAACCTCGCATCCTTATATGTTGTTGCTTTAGGGGGCATCCCTGTTCGACTTGTCTTAAGTAATATGGCCACACCCCAAGTTTTAGTAGAGGAACAGGCCCAGTATTGAGTAGGATATCTAGGGTGAGACATAAGTCATGTGTCAGAGGATAGAAAATGGGTTTCTAGGAGATAGATGACGTCAAGGTCCTCCTGCAGGAGATATCTCCAGACCTGACTTCTCTTGTTAAGAGAATTGAGACCCTTGACATTGAGCCAAAGAAACTTAAAGGGGCTAGTCATAGGGAGGCCTCAGGGGTGGTTGTCTCAATGAGCCCATTGAAAAGAAAAGATATGGTAAGAACTCATCCCCCTTCCCCAGGACATCACACCAGAGTATAGCACCCAGGAGTCCATCTAAACATTTAAAAAAGTGCAATGCCTCACAACCATACCCAAAGTTCCAAAGCTATATCCAGAGGACCCCAACCCTACCCTTAGTAGCACATCCTGCACACCATGGCATAGGGAAGGGAATAGAGGGGAAATAAAACACCCAACGGGGGAAGCCAACTGGGCCAAGCAAGATCAGTGTCTACCAGGAACCGCCTATCGTCCACATGACGGGCCATTCTGGAGAAGACACTCTCCCAGGGGACCCTGCAAGTGGGGGGGGGTGGGGGTGGCAGCCACAAACAAGTTTGTAGGTCTCAGCTTCCACCGGCCTGTGACAGGAATACAGCTAAGAAGTCGTCCTCTACAGGATTGCTTCTGGGGGAGCCAGCGCCATACCAAAGGATAACAGGAGTCAAAGGATAGTCTCCGCAGTGATAGTTCTCCCAGGACAAATTATGGAATATCCCAGAGAATCATTCCACTTCAGTATCAGGAAAAAACAAGAACTATTGTAACTGGAGTGTTCACACCAGTGAAACCCAGAGCGAAATCACTGATTCAGGAGTGGGATGCGTAAGAAGCTGGCAGTGTCACATCCAATTAAGTCACTATTATCCTGTGGTCTAGATGGCGAGGGAGATTCGTTTAAAGCTCGGATATGACTAATGATATCCTGTTTGGCCTGGGAGGTTTCTCGCTCCTGTAGTCATCTCCTATACTTAGGTAGCATGCCCGTAGACCAGTCAGGGTGCAAAGGACGTCAGGACGTCAGGGCGTCCCGCGGGTAAGGGGGCCCTCACCCTCAGGATCTAGCGGGAGCTGCAGGAGATGTTTAGCTGCTCTCAGTAAGCGAAGGATTCGTAGTTTGCCTTCCCAATTGAACATCAAAGCAAATGGGTGGCCCCACTGATACTTAATGCCAAGGTTTCAAAGTTTGTCCGTAAGTGGCTTGAAATCTTCTCCTCTTCGCAGCGTGGCAGGGGCTAGATCTTGGAAGATCTGTATCGAAAAACCATTGTAGGTGAGAGATTGGGCCCCTTGAATCTTTTTCAGAATGGCTTCTTTTTCAGCGAAGAAGTGGACCCGCATCAGTATATCCGAAATAAAGTCAGGTCGGTTCCTGAGACCAGGGCCTCGATGGGCTCTGTCAAGTGTGGTTGGGGATGCTTCTTCATTCTCTCGAATGGCCTGTAGGAGATTTGCTGTGAAGGCTAGGATATCGCAAATAAAGAAACTGATGGCTGGGTTACAATTGCGTTGGGTCACAGTGATAGCTGTCAAGATTAGAACAAATCGGAAAGCTCCAAGGATATGGTTTAGGCCACCAATCTAAACACAACAGGCATGAACCAGTCAATGCCCTACTACACAGAACAACATTTATCCTGAGCTAACACAGAAAGGTTACTTTGCAACCAACGAACAAATCACAAATCGCTGTTTTTTTCTTCTTTTTCTTTCTTTTATTTCATATGTTGATTGTTCATAAAACTTCCTAGCCGACACGTGTTTCGTCTGAAATGGTGTTAATCCACAGACTTCTTCAAGGCTAGAACAATGTAATTTTATAGTTTAAAATCATTAAACATATATACTTAATTCCAAAATTAACTATGTCAAGAACTCTGATTACAAAGAGTCCTATTTATAGCGTGTGGCAATTTATCAGCATCATGAAGCTAATGCAATGTCACCCAAATCCAAAGTGCTTGGAATAAAGAGTGAATTATAACCACCAACGAAACAAGGTGTAGATTTATAGCGATGAAAGAAGGATCCCACCACCAAGTTCTTATCCTGTCAGCTAAATGTACTGACATTATTTAAGAAAATCAATATATGATTTGTGAAGGTAGATAGATATAGATAGATTACTTTAATTAGAGAAAGATAGCTGTCCCACGTCAAGATCATGATTAAAACGAAGGTTTACACGAATTATATGTACCTTAATTTACTCTGTTCGGCCTCTAGTTTCTTGTTTGTCACCCCTACCGCAACGTTTTTGGGGTTCAGATATCCTCTAAACTATCGGAAAAAACAGCTATTTAGAGCCTAGATCTTGTATATTCATACACACGTCTGAGAACAACAGTAATTCAGTTACAGTGAATACTCACTCTATTCCTCACGTTTTTCTGGCCCGTAGGTAATTTGATAATATCAATCTCTCTCCATGCTGTATTACTTGGGTATTTTCCTCCTATAGTTAAATTAAAACAGATGGAACCCTACCGATTAGGAAAAAGTCATTTCCATCGTCATTAGAGACATAGTCATTTACGCTCTTGGGTAATGCTAGGTCACTATTTATAAGGCCCATACTCGAAACAGGGTTAAACATAACCAATGCAGTGGTTAACCCGCTATATCTAAGTCAATTTCGAACCACCATATTCGCGCGCTACACGACCCATAACTATTCATAATGCGCGGCATCCCGTATTAAACAGATTATCGCTGCCACGAAGTGGACCTGTATATGGGTGTAATCTCACCTGTGACGATATCTCGTCTTCCGAAAAAGTAATTCCTGGCGTTCAGCACCCGCGCCATGTTGAACTGTCTTGAAATACCCCCATCCGGTATCAGACATAGAAAAAGGACTAACCACATAGAGTCTACTTCCCTAACCCGTTATTCGCGCCATCTTTAAATGTGCAATTCCGTACTTTGCCCACACCTCGAATTACATCTAATACGGTTGGTAATACCTATAAACTGTAGTATCTTATATGTAGTGGATTTATTTGGGCAGCGTTTAAGGAATCAGTTGAAAGGCACCCACCGAAAAGTCCCATCACCAGGTGTTACTTCCATAGCTCTCATTATTGGCATCATATCAGGACATTTCTTTCACGAAGTCTGTCATGATTACATATTGCATCCACATTTCACAAGCATAGATTCCAACCACGCAACTCAAAATAAAATATGCCATACAATCATAGCATAAGGATGATCGATATTATATCCGAGTACATATTTTACCAAGTAATCATATTGTCATAAGTGCACATTGCATCCGCATTTCAAAAACCATAGTTACCAACCAAGCGAGTTAAAACCAAAATATGCCATACATTCATAGTGTGCAACGGTCGATACCATATCATAGTGCATATTTTACCAAGCAATAAATCTACATTCAAGATGTATACCATGTTGTCATAACATGTAGATATAACTGGGCTATTTTCTAAGACAGCAAAAACAATGAAAAAAACATTGTCATGTCTCACAGGTATACTCTTAAGCAATATTGCATAATCATAACATCATGGTGAAAATAAATACTCAACCGCATGAACCTGCATTATCCATCTTGCCTCGAGTTGTCTAAGTTTGAGCTCCCTGTCACCTCCCCTCACATCTTGGGGCATTATTTCAATCCCATGAAAGGACATAGATAGGTGTTCACTTTGTAGTCCACACTCACTGGCATGTGCTGTCAGGGGATGTCTCATGTCCTTATTTTTTAGTGCTCTAAAGTGTTCTGCCATGCGGTCCTTAAGTCTGCATATGGTGCTGCCATACGCAGACTTAAGGACCGCATGGCAGAACACTTTAATAACTCGAGGCAAGATGGATAATGCAGGTTCATGCGGTTGAGAGGGGTCTTAATTTTGATGACGAGCTTCAATTTTTTCTGGGGAATTAACTGATGACATACTCCGGACGGAGTTTATTACATGCCAATGTTTATACTTTATCTGAAAATGATTCTCTCTGAGATTAATGAATACAGGGACAGTTACTGTATCAACGTGTTGAATTTTAAAAATGCACAATTTTTTTTTTCCTGATAAGCATGTCTTTAACCACGTTTTGTATTTATTTTCACCATGATGTTATGATTATGCAATATTGCTTAAGAGTATACCTGTGAGACATGACAATGTTTTTTTCATTGTTTTTGCTGTCTTAGAAAATAGCCCAGTTATATCTACATGTTATGACAACATGGTATACATCTTGAATGTAGATTTATTGCTTGGTAAAATATGCACTATGATATGGTATCGACCGTTGCACACTATGAATGTATGGCATATTTTGGTTTTAACTCGCTTGGTTGGTAACTATGGTTTTTGAAATGCGGATGCAATGTGCACTTATGACAATATGATTACTTGGTAAAATATGTACTCGGATATAATATCGATCATCCTTACGCTATGATTGTATGGCATATTTTATTTTGAGTTGCGTGGTTGGAATCTATGCTTGTGAAATGTGGATGCAATATGTAATCATGACAGACTTCGTGAAAGAAATGTCCTGATATGATGCCAATAATGAGAGCTATGGAAGTAACACCTGGTGATGGGACTTTTCGGTGGGTGCCTTTCAACTGATTCCTTAAACGCTGCCCAAATAAATCCACTACATATAAGATACTACAGTTTATAGGTATTACCAACCGTATTAGATGTAATTCGAGGTGTGGGCAAAGTACGGAATTGCACATTCAAAGATGGCGCGAATAACGGGTTAGGGAAGTAGACTCTATGTGGTTAGTCCTTTTTCTATGTCTGATACCGGATGGGGGTATTTCAAGACAGTTCAACATGGCGCGGGTGCTGACCGCCAGGAATTACTTTTTCGGAAGACGAGATATCGTCACAGGTGAGATTACACCCATATACAGGTCCACTTCGTGGCAGCGATAATCTGTTTAATACGGGATGCCGCGCATTATGAATAGTTATGGGTCGTGTAGCGCGCGAATATGGTGGTTCCAAATTGACTTAGATATAACGGGTTAACCACTGCATTGGTTATGTTTAACCCTGTTTCGAGTATGGGCCTTATAAATAGTGACCTAGCATTACCCAAGAGCGTAAATGACTATGTCTCTAATGACGATGGAAATGACTTTTTCCTAATCGGTAGGGTTCCATCTGTTTTAATTTAACTATAGGAGGAAAATACCCAAGTAATACAGCATGGAGAGAGATTGATATTATCAAATTACCTACGGGCCAGAAAAACGTGAGGAATAGAGTGAGTATTCACTGTAACTGAATTACTGTTGTTCTCAGACGTGTGTATGAATATACAAGATCTAGGCTCTAAATAGCTGTTTTTTCCGATAGTTTAGAGGATATCTGAACCCCAAAAACGTTGCGGTAGGGGTGACAAACAAGAAACTAGAGGCCGAACAGAGTAAATTAAGGTACATATAATTCGTGTAAACCTTCGTTTTAATCATGATCTTGACGTGGGACAGCTATCTTTCTCTAATTAAAGTAATCTATCTATATCTATCTACCTTCACAAATCATATATTGATTTTCTTAAATAATGTCAGTACATTTAGCTGACAGGATAAGAACTTGGTGGTGGGATCCTTCTTTCATCGCTATAAATCTACACCTTGTTTCGTTGGTGGTTATAATTCACTCTTTATTCCAAGCACTTTGGATTTGGGTGACATTGCATTAGCTTCATGATGCTGATAAATTGCCACACGCTATAAATAGGACTCTTTGTAATCAGAGTTCTTGACATAGTTAATTTTGGAATTAAGTATATATGTTTAATGATTTTAAACTATAAAATTACATTGTTCTAGCCTTGAAGAAGTCTGTGGATTAACACCATTTCAGACGAAACACGTGTCGGCTAGGAAGTTTTATGAACAATCAACATATGAAATAAAAGAAAGAAAAAGAAGAAAAAAACAGCGATTTGTGATTTGTTCGTTGGTTGCAAAGTAACCTTTCTGTGTTAGCTCAGGATAAATGTTGTTAAGGCTAGGATATCCTTGCCCTCTGCCCCCGGAGGAACTCCCCTGATACGTAGGTTGTTTCTCCTACTGCGATTTTTGAGGTCCTCCTGTTTAAGGGTGTATGCTGTTTTGGTCCTCTAGTTCTGCCATCCTACGCCACAGGCTCTCTTGGTCTTCAGACCTGACATCCATGTTGCGCTCAAGATCATCCACCCATCCACTGATCTCAGTGACCTCTCTCCGCATGTCCTCTAGTCCTGTTTTGAAATCTTGTCTGAGAGAGCCGATTTCGTCTTTGATCTCTTGAAGGAATGAGGTCATGAAGGCCTGTGTGATCGGTGTGTCTATATGGTTTATTATCTCTGGTACAGTTTCCATAGAGGCCGATGCAAACTGCGATTGCAGATTAGGTATGGACCATAGAGAAATGACCAGGTTATCTCTATATATTCGGGGTCTTTGCTGTTCTTACATTTTGGAGCCATGGTTTGATAAAGCTTGTGAACAATGTCTGATATGATCAGAACACCAGCAAAGACTTAGGGCCAGATGTAGGTCGCCAATTACCGGTCGGTAACGGCCGATTTCGGCGGTTACCGACCGGTAATTGGTTTTCGAGATGTAGGGGCCAATATTTTACAGATTCGGTAAATTTACCGAAACGGTAAATTTACCGAATCTGTAAAATACCGAATCGGTAATTTTACCAATTCGGTAAAACCCAGATGTAGGTAGCACTGTTTACAGTGCTACAGGCCTTCAGAATTCGGTATTTTACCACCCAATCCAATTGGGTGGTAAAATACCGAATTCAGGTGTGCATGCACATCTGTGCATGCACACCTGTGCCATGTGACACACAGACATGCCCTTAGGGCATGTCTGTATGCCACATGGCACACATGCCTGTATTTGGGGTGCTAGAGGGTGTCAAAAAGTCACACCCCCTGCACCCTTGCTGAAATCGGTATTTACCGAATCTGTAAATACCGATTCGGTAATGCCCATTGATTCCTATGGGCTTTGAAACCCATAGGAATCAATGGGCATTACCGAATCGGTATTTACAGAATCGGTAAATACCTACATCTTCCCCCCTCTATTTTACCACTTCTTAAATACCGAATCGGTATGATTCGGTATTTAGGAAGTGGTAAAATAAAATTACCTACATCTGGCCCTTAGAGATGCCCCAGCTGATAAGGTAATGGGAGTCAATATAGATCCAGATACAATGTTCAACTCCACCAAAGATAAAGAGCATCTGAGAGCGGTTTGAGTGCCCCCCCAAGCCAGCAACCAATGATCAGGACCTGTTTAAGAGAAGCTACTCAATACCCGGTGGTATTAGGTGTTCCGCGATGTCCCAGAGGTTCCCTCACTCACCTGGAAGATCGCAAAGAGGGTCATTTGTATCACAGACTCCCAGCATCGCCCCGCAGTGCTCACCGAACCTCTATGATTGTAGATGCAAATATGTGACCCACGTTAATCTGTGAAGCTCTTCCTGCATGACCCCCGGTCTCCACCGATCAGGCTCAATTGGGGGGTAGGCACTCATAATGGAGCACGGTCTTCAGACCCAGTAGCAGTCAATACTCGCCAGCACACAGTGCTAAGTATGTCTGGCTATGTAGTAGAGATCCCTTTCCAGAGACCAAGTCCACGGGGGTTTGGTCCTAAATATCCTTCAAAACTCACATCTCGGAGCCTCACCGCAGGAAATTCAATGCCTGTGGGCCCGGCGCCCGCTCCCCCCACAGCCAGCTCCAAGCATCCGGACCACCGTGGAATTGCCTCTCAGTCCTCTGGATAGGCCTCAGTCTCTTCCACTCCGAACAAGGCTCACCATGTCAGTCAGTTCGCAACACCGACACTCAATGGCCGGGAGACAGAGGAGATCAAGCTGGGCCTCAGCCCACAAGCGAGTCACGCTCAAGCAGCAAAACCAGTAGGCCCAGCAATACAGAGCCACAATGAGGGGGAAGGCCTTCAGGTTGTAGTGCTTCCCTTCTGCCAGCCAGGCCCAAGCACGAACCCCCTCCTACCGCGTCATGGACTCGGAGTCTGGTTCAGCCCCTTGCTGGCGCAGATCCACCAGTTGAGGTTTGAGCCCCGTCAGGGTCCGGGAACCCCGGGTGCCAATTCAGCTGCGGGGGAGGGGGTCATGAGCCCAAGAGCCCCCTCAGCGGCGTTGTCTCATCCCCATGGCTGCTCTGGTCCAGGCGGTTCGCTCCCCAGCCAAGATGGCATCAGTACTTCTCACTGCGGCCGCCCCCAGCTGGACGCGCCGATCTCCTGCCAGCAGCGGGATTGCCTCTCCAGTCTTAGGGGCACCCCCCGTCACCCCAGCGCCGTGTGGAACCTCCGACGGCAGTCAGTAGCCCCGGTGGCTGGGACAATTAGCTTTAAAAGGACACGATGGAACGGAGACTCATAAGGCACGTCTCACTCCATTCGCGTCTTGGCCACCTCCCATACACTGAGTTTTTAACAGTGATTAAAACCAAAACATTTTGTAAAAGCTTGGGAAAGTGATAGTCTTCTTTCTTCAACCCTTGTTGACTTTTTCAAACCTCCTGTCACCAAGAGACTTCTGTACTCCATTAATCCAAACAGGGTATCCCCCAACCAAGGAAAAGCCCAATTCCACCAAAACGTAAATTTTTTAAATTAAAATTTTTTGCAAACCAAAACAAAAAAACAATCCAATCCGTATAAAAGTGAAAGGCAAACTCCCATTACGAAATCCCTTTGGGAAAAATAATACACTTTCTCCATCCTCATTGCAACACCATAGGCACCACCCCCCAAATAATGATGAAATAAAATAATGTTTACTACAAATCCCAGATACAAACGTTTTCAAGAATAAAAATCCTTGAAAAAAAACCCTGTTGTATTCCATCCATGAATACCATGTGTGTCCTACAACGATGTGATGTCTCTTCCTATTCAATTTCCAAAGTGGTTAAAAAACAAGTCTCAAAAAATGTAAAATGTTGGTTTTATTTCAAATAGGTTTAAAAAAGAATTACATCTTTTGTGTAACTTTTTAAAACTTATGTAGAAAAAAAAACAACCACCACAATGGGGGCATACAAATGCAACCTGCATGGGAATGGAAAAGTGACAAAAACAGCAAAAACATTCAATACTGTACTGACTAAACTCTAACTACCTCCCCACTCTCTCCTTACAATAAAGTTATTCACCTATATACTTAAAAATGTAAAGAAATTTGCTCTTACCTGACTGCAGCTCTTCCTTGCTTACGATCTTTACCACAATGCAGCACCAACTGTAGAAACAAACAGACAACCGTGAATGTCATGACAGAAAGGAAAAAAAGGACAATTTCTCCCATTGAAGTAAATAGGAAAAGTGTGTGAAAAACGTTTACAAAATTGTTTTAAATATGTTATAGTATAAGCAAAAAAAAATATTTAAAAAAATTAAATATTTTAAAGTATTTATAGTATGATTTCAAAATGTTAACAATCGTTTTAATGTAGATTTTATTTAAAACATCTAAATAAAATTATTTAAAAAAATGTTCTTTTTTTTAATATGGTTATGATGTTTTTTAGGAGCCAAAACTCTCCATTAAATAATTAAGTTATAAAATGAGTAGTTATATTAATTTAAAGATTAATACCCAGGTATTGAAATGAATACCTAGGCATTAATTTTACCCCCAACCCAATAATCCTATATCCCTTGCATCCCGTGCCTGTAAGTTAGTGGTGCAATGAATTAAACATTTAAAAAAAAGTAATGATATTATATTAAAATATATAACTATCAATGCTCAGGTATTAAAATAAATACCTGAGCATTAATACACCCCAATACCCAATTACCCTATATCACCTTGCAACCTGTGCCTAAAAGTTAGTGTTATAATTAAACATTTTAGAAATATTTATATTAGAAAATATAAATGTGTAAATATGAGTACTCAGGTTTAAAAAATAATTACCTGAGTAGTAATACACTCCCCACCCAAAACCCTTATATCCCTTGAGTCCCATGCCTGAAAGTTAGTTTTACAATTAATTTAAAATATTTCTAATAATTAATATTAATGTATTATTTGATTTGATTATTAATAATCATGTATTTTAATGAATATGCCAGTATTAAAACACTGGCCCACGCAATACTCCTATATCCTTTACAACCCATCCCTATAAATTAGCATTACCATTTTTAACTATACCATATACTTACCAATATACTTACCTACATACTTACACATATTATGCTTGGAAATAGCATGCGTGGTAGTGACATTCGTGGTAAAGGCATATGCATTGTAGTGGAATACATGGTAAAGTTGCATGCATGGTTACGACTTTGTAGTAAAGGCATTTCGTGGTTGGAGCTTCTTTGTTAAGGCCAGTTCTCTCGGCTAGGGGATGACGTAGCCACGCTAAGATAGGGTGACATTTGACAGAGATGTGCTGGTATTGGTGGACAGACGATGATCCCTTTAGTATGGATTAAGTACATGATTGGAACAGAGAGTGACAGAGACCATATGAGAATGGGAAATCCATTGTCAAAGGAGGAGAAATACGTGAATAAGGAGGAGAAGTCACCCATCCCACCCTGAAGGTCCACAAGCTATGGAGATGGCATCCACAAAAGGGTTACATGGGTGCATTGGCCTAAGCCATAGGCTCAAATATACATCTAAGGATGGGGAACTGGGAATCCCATTGAGCAGGACGTTCGATAGCCCTACAAGAAAGAATTTGAGGAAGAGATTGTACGAATTAAAACCACAGCCTAGTCACACACAATTCGAAGACTTAAATCTTTGGGAGCAAATGGCAAGCAAAAAGAAAGGCATTCCAATTAAATATCCACAGTAGGGCTTATGCATGGAAAAGCACACAGGACGAGTTAAGGTAGAAAAAGTGGAGGAACGAAGCCAATGAGACTATTGGGGCCTATCCCTTAATAAGAAATGAAGATAAGAAGAAGGAAATACCAAAAAAGGAGACAGAAACAGAGTGAGGAAGAAGATGTCTTCATAGATGAGCTCCTCAGCATAAGACTACCTCTTATCCTGAGGTGACCATCACTGCACCTAGAGCCACAGCTTCAGCAGTGCCTGAGACCGGGAGTGTTGTAGAATCCCTTATAGAAGCTTGTGCACCCCAGAGCTATATAGGAACTGCCGCCCCATCCCATGTCTAGGTCCCAATGACCGTAGCAGTAAGTGCACTGCCTTTACCAAGCACCGCAATTGTGTTCTTGATCAAAGCACTTGTCAGTGCTCTACTAAATCAACCTAACTCAAGCGTACGTACCTCAGGACACCGCGCTGAGGCCTGGAGTACTCGCATTAGGTCTCCGCAAGGAGTTAGTTCAGCAGCAGTGGTTTGGGATGTCAGACAACTGGTACGAGAAATCAAAAGACACACAGATGATGGACGGAATGCAAAGCAAATCAAACATTCACCCCCAGTCATAAGATCAGGGTTAAATCCATCATTCTTTTGCTCACCATGCAACCCTAGTTTAGACCCAGCCATATGCAAATCAGTCTTGACCATGTGCCTCAGGGGAACAGTTCAGCTCGAACTGCCAAGTCAGGTCCTCCCTGGAACAGAAACAAGCATCCTGGGACTGGTTTTAGGGCATTTCCACTAATCAGCCAGCTTAGCGTGCATCCAGTAGCACAGTGAACCCGGGACCCATGTCTGGGCATACTCGCAACACTTAGGGTGAGAAAGCAAAAGACAACAGAGGATGGACGAAATGCAGAGCATATCAAACATTAACCCCCAGTCAAAAGATCTGGGTTAACTCCATCGTTCTTTTGCTCACCATGCCACCCCAGTTTAGTGCAGCCTTATCAGTTCACTCGCTAAGAGCAGGGTAAACCCCGCAAGACTTAACGCCGCCCAACCTAAAAAATGTGGAGAAATTGTCAAATGAAGCATGGGAATGGACTACTTAGGGTATTACAGTGAGACCAAGTTACTTTACATGAGCAAGGAAGCAGCGAGGGTGGCAAGAGAGGAGTTGGCGTAACGGCTAAGGCGCTCGACCTCGGACCTGGGGATCTGGGTTCGAGTCTTGGTAACGACGCCAAAAACCTCCTGTGATTCTGGGCAAATCACTTAATCTCCCCGTGCCTAAAATGAAAGTGTGTCCTCATGTAACGTAACTGGTGCTATGTAAAGCGCTCTGATACCTGATTCGGTTCGGGTCTAGTTCGCGCTATATAAAAAAAGAGAGGTGCTTTAGAGTATGGAAAAGGTGGCGGATGAATGCAGAATTTATATAAACCAGTGAAAGAAGTCAAAAGGGTTAAGAGCTCATGTAAGGGAATTGATGGAGAACATTAGGGAATGGAGTAAGACTGAAAAATTTAGGGGTGAAGCATAAGGAGGAGAGTGCGAAGGAAGATGAGGAAAGGAGCTGCACGAGGAATGGTAAAGGAGAAGTACAGGAAGGAGCATACATACATGTCACATGGTCACAACTAGACCTGTTCCCAAACTCAAAGAGAATTCTGATAATTGGTATACACAGATGGAATAAATTGTGACCCTTTCCAAGGTCCTGTGGGAAGATTTGGATGTATTGGTTGAGGTGGCGGTCCTAAAGGATCTGTATACAGAACTTAAATGGGCAGCCAATTAGTTGACACAAGAACCCCGTATGGTGGTAGGGACAAATGCCCCTTTGCTCTTAGTCAAAACCAAATATGACCAAGCCATAAAACATCTGAAGACAAAAGTGCCCCAAAAGGAGATGAATTGGCCTAAGATTTTCCCAACCTCTCAAGAACCGAAGAATGAGCAGATACCTACCTTAATACACTGATGCAGGTGTACAGGGAGTACAACGGACTGAACAATCCGCCGGGAGATAATATGGGAGGGTTTCTTGCCTCTTTTGTGCAGGGACTAAGACCAGAGGTCAGCAACAAGATCATACGAGGTGCCCTCTGCTGGTAGAGCAAACCTGGTGACAAGATCTTGCAGTATGCCAAATATTATAGTGACATGCTGGAAGCAAAGAGAAAGGGACTCAGAGAGAAGTATATGATCGCCCAAACGCAGTTGGCACAGAGGGTGGAAAAAAGGGGCTTAAACTGCTCGAAGGACACAAAGTAGACCCCAGTTATGGGATGGCAATTCAAGGAGTCTGCAGTACCGTGTGTTTAATTGCTACATAGTCTCAATAACCTACGGCAGGAATGTCCCTGTCATGGGAAGAGGCTGAGGTATTATGCAAGGGAGCAGCATAAGTACTAAGAAGGTAACCCATGTCATATTTGTAACAAGGTGGGCCATACGAAGTGGGGATGTTGTTACAATACCAACCGAATAATGACCAACTCCCAAGCCGTGAATACTGCGGGCAGGCAGAGCTTCCCCCAATAACCAGACCCCTTATGTCAGCCCAAAAGACCCTATGCCTGGCATGCTGCTGAATTGCTTTAACCCAATGCAGACGCAGTGTTTCAACATTGCCAGATGAACAACAGAGTACCCCAAAATCCGACGTCTCAAAATGGCCCAATGCCCATGATGTTTGAGACTTCCACAGATTTTGATCAGGACAAAGTGGGGAGGAGGATTGCGTACTTGGTACAGTTATGGATATGGACAGAGAGGTTAAAAGACAACATGTATCTTTCATAATACATAGGAGCTACTCGTTCAACTGTTAGAATAGTTGAGGTCCCTAACCTACCGCTCTCAGGAAAGTAACAAAGTCAACTTTGTAGGCATTACTAATCAACATCAGTCAAATTACCACCCCCATTCCAGTAAAAATAAGAGACATCAGGGAGCAACACCAGTTTGTAGTTTGTGATTCTAGTCCTGTACACTTGTTAGGAAGAAACCTTCTTTATAAAGTCAACTGTGTCATCTATTGCACGCAGGAAGGAATCAGAAATAAAACCCTGGCAGTCAGTGCAAGGTTAAAATTACAGTTGCCGGAGCTTGTCGTCAGGTTATATCCATCTGTTACAAAGGAGGACCTACTGATCGATCTAAGAGAGGCATCAGTGAGGATGTCTGGTATTTCCCAGGGAGAGAAATTGGATTGTCCAAAAGTGCCAAAACCCTAAAGATTACCCATCTGACCCAAAGCCATTTTTCCTCATGCCCATCCTTATAAAGTGCCCTCAGAAGCCATTGCTGAAATTACCCTGTCATTGAGAGCACGATAGAGCAAGATATTTTAAAGTAAGTTATTGGGAGTCCATGTGACTTACCAGTAATGGCTTCACAAAAAGCAAACAAAAAGTAGAAGATAGTTCAGGACCTCCAAAAAAATAACAAAATTGTCATTCCATGTTATTCAGTGATAGAGAACCCTGTTGTAATTTTGTTCTAAATTCCCCCTGGAGCGGAGTAGTTCATGGTCACTGACCTTTGCCAAACCTCCTTCTTAGTTCCCTTACATGAAAATCACAACCTAGGAGACCTTGAGTTGGTGGTATTCAGTCTCCCCTCAGACCTCCGGACACACTCACCCTTCGCCCTCGCCCTTCCTCGAGGGAGTCGCCCCTGCAGTGAGATCCACTCACCTGAGTGGTAGTGGCCTACTCCAAACCTGGGAGCCCCACCACTGGTGCATCTTAATGCCAGAGTCTTGGAACGCCCCTGTCCTGACATAGAGCAACGAGATCGAACGCCCTGGTGACCCTCGACTGTGGGAATCTGACTAGGAGGCGCATCTTCCGAGCCCTTCCTCCACCAATCATGAGGAGAGACCACAGTCCTAAATCCTCCACCACCCACACACAAACAAAAATGGACTAGTACACCGCGGAGGAACAAGTTATGTTATGTTATGTTATGTTAGTTTAGTCTTTTATAGCGCGCGGCTACTCCATAGAGTGTCCCGGCGCTTTTATTGAAGCCTGTAGCAGAAAAACACAACACTGAAAAATTAAAAACGGACCCAGCAGAAAGGAAAACGAGCGCACTAAAGGGCAAAAAGGGCAAAAAGCCAAGTTTTAAGGCTCTTCCTAAAAGTCCCCCGGAGGGGACAACGAGTTGCCTCTCCCTTCTGAGTAATGACCTGACCATAATCCTGCAAGCCACTGATGCATCCCAAACATCGATGGAAGAAAGGATCGGAGAAGTTTGAGTCGACATGTCCCTCATCTGCCAAGACCTACGCAACGCCATCAGCCCGCATCTCGGAGGCTGAATCTTGCCTCTACACGGTTGTCGAACAACTGCAAGAACAAGTAGCTCACCTACAATCCCACACTACGTAGCTCCATAAGAGAGCCGAAGACGCTGAAAACTGATCGCGTCATAACAACTTACGCCTGTTGGGTTTTCCAGAAAGCAGCAAACAGGGGCAGATGGCCAGCTTCATTGAAACTTGGATATCATCCTGGATGCCTAAAGACACACTTTCTCCCTGGTTTGCGATCGAACAAGCCCACCGCTCTCTTGCGCCCAACCCACTGCCTGGAGCCCCACATCATCCTGTAATGGCCCGGATCCTTAACTTCAAGGACCATGATGCAATCCTGCACAAGGCACAGACCCTGGGCTTACTGAAGTGCCAAAATCACACCATCATGGTGCTCCCAGACTATACCAGGGAAGTCCAGACCCAGCGGCGCTCCTATACAGAAGTCAAGCAGAAAATGCAGAATCTTGGTCTCCAATACAGACTCCTCTTCCCAGCTCGCCTCTGTGTTATATTCAAGGGCAAGACACAATTCTTTGACTCCCCTCAAGCCGCCTGGACTTGGCTGACCGAGGAGCGCCCCTAGGTATTCGACATACCTCCTCACCAACCCATTCTGGTCTGCAAGCCTCACGACCCTTGTCTCCTAAACAACGCAGGAGATGCACACAATTCCGCAGAAGACGTGAGGGTTGTGCAGGTGCCCCCAGATCATTGAGCCCAACCAACCGTTGGCCCGAAGCCAGGGCCTACCCCTCTGGGTAGGGTCTGGCAAAGGAACAGATCAGCAGACAACTCCTCCAGAGAGCGGACTCCCCTGAGTATACTAGACCGGGTGGCCATGAACTCAGACCTTTATAGCAGTCCAATGATCTGAAAGTTCCTCCGAGAACCAGCATGGAAGACAGGACGAATCATCGTTATCCGAAGACTTAGGGTTGCTAACCCTGCAATGTCGTATTGTAGAACTTGACACTGCCATTGCTGCATTTACATCCGACACGAGTGGAGGGGTTCACAACGCATCTCCTGCCCTAAACACTATTGGTTAGCTTGTTTCCATTAAGTTGTAGGGCGACAGATGCTTCAGTTCCGAAAGTATGCGGCGGGGGGAAAGGGGTGTGGCGTGGGGGCGGGGGGTGAGGGTTCAGGACCGTTGTCCGATGTTTTGTTTTTGGTTTTACACTACACTTTCCATCTCAGACAGCACATTGCACTTTCATGCGACTATGCCACACGCACATGGCGACTGGATTAAGTCACAATTAATGCTTTATTTTGACATGCTTGCAAACTTGCATACTGTGCTGCATGTACCAATTTTTCTTTGTTTCTCCAAAATCAATAAAGTTGATTATCAAAAAAAAGCAACTGCAATATTGTCAAAAGGAAGGCATGTATTTGGGACATCAGATAAATAAGGGAGTGAGGCAAGGTTTGCATGAACACAAGTTTTTAAAATGAAGTTACCAACCACACAGAGAGAAGTGGGAATGTTCCTGGGCATGGTTGGCTACTGCCGACACTGGATCCTAAACCTTCCTTTTGTGGTGAAGCTTTTACTGAGGCTGATATACACTGATGTCAATGGCTCAGTACCAAAGAATGATGAAACCCTAAAAGCCTTCCAGAAGCTTAAGAACTTACTTTGAAGCACACCCCCTCTTTGAATGCCAGACTATACGAAATAATTTGCACTCCTCTGTCATAAAAGAGATGGGTGTGCACTATCTTTAATAGCACAAGCCCACGGGGAGACCAAGAACCCTATTGGGTACTTTCAGCTACTCCTGGTCCAGTGACAGCAGTATTGCCTGGTTGTCTCAAAGCAGTTGCAGGGTGAGTCTTAGCATTGAGCAAACCGAGGGGATAGTGATGGGTTACCACCTCAATGTGATGGTCCCTCACTCCATCAAAATACTCATGGCCCATACATACAAGCAGCATTTGACAAATATGAGAGAATCATCTTGGCAGCAGAAAATGTTTCCATCCTGGAGATGTAACACACTAAGCCATGCTACTCTGTTGCCGACCCCAGAGGAAGATGATGAGGGTGTATTTGATCATGACTGCGTTACTGAGTTGAACACAAAACCGAGACCTGACGTACTGGATGTACCCCTTTCTAAATCTGTCCACACTCTGTTTGTTGATGGGTCCTGCTTGGGAGACTAATGCTGTATTTTAAGAGCCTCTTATGCTGTGTGCACACTGAGCGGAGTCACAGACACGTCTTACTAGTGCCATGTAATGTCAGCACAAGTAGCCAAACTGATTGCCCTTACCAGAGCCTGTTGCACTTCAGAATTCTCACAAGTCACCATTTACACTGACAATCAGTATGGGTTCAGAGTTGTGAATGACCTTGGGTAGTTGTGGTCACAACAAGGTTTCCTGACCTTGGCTAGTTCTCCCATTTGCAATGACTGTATGTTTCAAATGTGTTGGATGCTTTACAACTGCCAACTGAAATGACTATGGTAAAGTGTGCTGCACACAAGAGTGTCAGCGATATCGTCACCAGGGGCAACATTTACGCAGATGAAATTGCCTGATATTGCGCTCTTTGATTCCTGCATCTTCCCCATGGATGAACCATGTAATGCAGAGGGGGAAACGATTTCCAGTTTCTTCTGAATTCTGTACATACCTTCAATGAGCTAAGAGTACTGCAACATACGGCCCCAGAGCTAGAGAAGACCAAGTGAGAGAAGATGGGGTGTGTGAGGGAGACCAGTGATTTTTGGGTATTCAGCAGAGGTAAGCCAGTTCTTCCAGATTCCCTCTTGCCAGAGATCGTACACCAATTGTGGGTCGGGATGTAATGGGGTCTACTTTCAGACTGTATTGGTACAATCCCCATTTCTCCACAAAGCTTGTGCCAGCGTTGTGCTACCTGCCACAAACAAAAGATGGGCAAAAGAATTGTAATAACTATGAGTCGCACTGGAATGTCCTTCAACTATCTTCAGATTGACTTTGTTGCGGTGCCCCGATATAGTTGATTGAGGTGTATCCTCGTTATTATGCATTTGTTCACATGATGACTCGAGGCATATCCCACCAGGAAATATGATAGTCTAACAGGTAGCAAAGTATTGCTGCAGGAATTAATTCCACAATTTGGGATTGCCAGTTCAAGGAACTCACTTTAAGAGTGGGGTAATGTAGTTGCTGTGTTCAGCCTTAGGGATTGACCAGAAAAGCCACTGTAGTTGCAGACTGGAGGCATCAGATTGAACAGAACTATCAAACCTAAACCGGCCAAAGCTTGTACTACTACGTTATTCAAATAGCCAGAAGCACTTCCTTTGGTGCTAATGAGTATACGATTTACCCTGTGTAAGCGAACAGGATTGTCTCCTAACAAGGTGCTGATTGAGAGAGCCATTGGAATTCCTTCTGTTCCTGCAGCGGCCCATGTGAATATCACAGATGACCTGGTTCTCGAGTACTGCAAGGGATTATCTGATGTTGTTGTTCTATCTCTCATCAGGTTGATGCTGGTACTCCTGCAGTACAAGAATCTCCAGGACATGATTTGAACCCCTGCAATTGGGTTCACATCAAGAAACACATTCGCAAATCTTGCTTGCTGATCTGCGGAATTGGATACATGCTTCCCACACCAAGAGGACAAGACAAAAAGAAGGAAAAACTAACCCAACATCCATTAACTGCTCGAGTTGTCCCAGGTTTGAAGTGCCTGAGGATTCTGACTAAGAGGAAGACCAGTCCGAGGATCCACAGTCTCCACCAGGTGAGCAGCATCCAGAACGAGAACCAGACAAAGGGATTATTATTCCTGCGACCACTGTGTTACTAACCACTGGATTAAGAATACACATTCACCAGGACAGTGAACACTCATGGAAAGCAGCTGAAACTAAGCTGCTGCGGTCAAAGTTCCAAGAGTCAGAGGGTGGTGCGATACACAGATGTTCCACTTCTGACAGTGAATCAGCCTCATCAAAACCAGAAACGGCACCTTCAAGGATGGAGGCCCAATCGAGGAAGGCTTGCAAAATACTACAACCACCCGAAAAAGACTATTGACAGCTGAGAAAAGACCATAGACAATCAGGGAAGATAGTGAGTTAAAAGAGTCAGAGCAGATTCATCAACCTGGCATTGTGGATGAAACCTGGACTTGACCAGTACTAAGCGACTTAAAAGGGAGAAAAAGGTCAACCCGAAGTATTCAGGCCCAGATTGAACCTACCTTGAAAAATTCCCCTTTGAGTCTGATGATTGCCTGACTGACATTAACGAACCTTCCTGAGATCAAGACAAGCCACACCTAGAGCACATTCAGGCTGATTACTGACAAATGTTGAAAGGATGGTCTGAGAGTCTGGGTAACGTTCAGAAGACAGTAGCTCATTTAGGCCTCTAGCTGATGCATACTAAAAATCCCTGTAGCTTTTGAAATAGGGTGGAACTTAGAGGACTAGCTATCATCATCTGAGATTCTGAGATTTGGTTGATCCAATTTAAGCTAACATGGCACAGCAGTGCTGCTAAATTCTGCTTGTAGGTTTGACAGCTGCCATTTCTGTTTCTATGTTTAGATGGCTGTTGGATGTCTATCAATTTGGAGAGGATATTCCTCATGTCCTGTCAAACTCAACTCTTAAGACTGTGGTCAATAAACCTTCACACAAGAAGAAGGTCTGACATTTCCCACAGCACGAGAGTTTGTTCAGTTATGAGTATTATTTTGAATGCTAGCTGAATAGGTGACAGCTATGGAAGTAGAAAACTGTTGCGTGCACTTACCTTCCAGGTTCCACAGGTGAGGGAGGAGCCTATTTCCACTTACCTTTGTCCTACTTCTTTTCTTGCTCCGTTTTGTTAAATCTCTTTTACCAACAGGATTCCATTAAACTGTTCGATTATGCTTTTTATAACCCATTAGAAAATGTGCTAAACGTGACCAGTGCAAATCTGTATCTGTGGCGTACTAAACATGTTTATCGTTCTTATAAAGTGTTTACGTAAAGGGATCAGCATTAATATAATTAACAAGAGCACCACTAACCAAAGTATGCATGATGTAACATGTAAAATTAGAAAAGATTAAAGGATATTTGTGGATGAACTCAAAGAGAAGAAGAGAATTGATGAAGAGAAGAGTAAAGGAAGACCAATGCAGAACATATTATTGTAAAGGTTAAGGAGACACTGAAGGAACCACTGCCAAGATTGAGCATTGATGTCACCAAGAAGGGATCTTTAATATTATTTTTTTATCTGTTTATTGGATTTTGCATTAAGAGTACAATTTGTACAACTAACAATATATTCCACAGTTATTTAATATCTTGGATGTGGAGCTGATATGCTTCACAAATGCCGTAATATAATGCATCCAGGCATCAATCACTGCTAGCACAATCACGAGTGGGGCAAAACGGTATGTATTTACTGGCCCATCTTTGGGGCCAACAGCATGTACTACGGAGAAGTGGATAAATGATTCTTGATATATATATATATATATTTTTTTTCCATGTCTATTGTTTACCTTTTGTGAAGAAGGACTTAAAAACATAGCGTAACAAAATGGTGGCCACTTGATAAAGGCTTCTCGCCGAAACGCGTCGTCTTTGTTTGGAGAGTGCACATTAAATACTAATTGTGCCTGAACCTACCTGGTGTGCCGTTTTTCCTTGATACCGAATGTGGAGGTGAATGAGGAATCGTTGGTGAAATAAAGTGTGGCGACTGCGGCCACCTACGGCGCCAGCGTTGCAAGGCTGAGGATCGTTGAAGCAGTACTGTTTGGTAGATATATATATATATATATATTCACTGAAAAAACCATAGGTTTCAGGCCTTATATAGTTAGGAATTAGCATTTAAAAAACCTTGCAAATTCACTGTAACAAAAACATTGGTTTCAAGCCTTATATAGTTAGGAATTAGCATTTAAAAAACCTTTGAAATTCACTGAAAAAACCATAGGTTTCAGGCCTTATATAGTTAGGAATTAGCTTTTAAAAAACCTTTGAAATTCACTCAAAAACTATAAGTTTTAGGGGTGTTATAGTTAGCTGGACATTTCACTCATACAAAACCATTGAAATTGCTCCTATATATTTCGCGCACCCGCAATCCACTGCTGATGATGTCATATATTAGATAATTCATGACATGGTCAGTGACATCACTGATGACATCTCAAATGACATCACTGATGACATCACTGATGACATCATCCAGTGAATGTGGTTTGCTTCGTTATTTAAATATGCATTATATATATAGCAATTTGCATTGAAGAATGAGTGGATATATATAAATAAATATTTGGATGGAGGATTTAGTAGCAGTGTAATTGACTGTTTACTTGACCAATTTATAATGTCTCACTAAATATAGTGGATAGTGACTAAACTGTGTGAATAACTGTATCACTTTGTCAGTTGTTGTGTAAACTGATTCTACAGTTGGTTACTAGCTATGTGAAAGTCTATATTAGTTATTGATTAGTTAACTGAGTATTTGTATGGGAGTGTGAAAGTGTGTGTGGTTCGGTGGGGGGTGCGTGACTGTCCAAAGATGTGGGAATAGTTGATTCAGTAGATATATGAAGTTAAAACTACATGTTCTAACAGTTTGGGTGGGTGAATCTCTTTATGGGTGTGGTGATGAGCAAATATATTTCTCAATGGTACATGTCCAACAAACTAGAAAAATAAAAGGCAGTGTATGTGTCAGTTGTTGTATATAAATAAGTATACATAAGACTCAGTGATTGTGTGAGTGATTGTATGGATAACTGTATACTTGTAATAATGATTTCATAATTCACTAAGTATGACTTAGATGAATAGATGAAGTGGTGTTTGTATAAGTGTTTTGCTAAGTAAATATGTAAGTATGATCCATTGTTTGCATAAGTGAGTAGGATGACTTCATATGTGAATAGGATGTGTGCTGTTGTTTAATGTCGATATAGGTGTATAAGTATTTTTGATAGTGTTCTATTGTTCATTGACAGCATGTATGAGTGAATCTACAGGTAAGTGATTAGATGTGTGTATACATCTATGAATCACTGAGTGGATTTTTAGATACTTGTATTGCTGTGACAATGGATTCAAATATGATACTCTGTATTTTACAAAGAGTGATGAAAAATTATAATAGTGTATGAAAAGGTGTATGTGATTGTCACGTGGATGATGTCATCAGTGATGTCATTTAAGATGTCATCAGTGATGTCACTGACCATGTCATGAATGATCTAATATGTGACATCATCAGCAGTGGATTGCGGGTGCGCGAAATATAGTTAGTATAACTAACTATAGAGGAGCAATTTCAATGGTTTTGTATGAGTGAAATGTCCAGCTAACTAGAACACCCCTAAAACTTATAGTTTTTTGAGTGAATTTCAAAGGTCTTTTAAAAGCTAATTCCTAGCTATATAAGGCCTGAAACCTATGTTTTTTTCAGTGAATTTGCAAGGTTTTTTAAATGCTAATTCCTAACTATATAAGGCCTGAAACCTATGTTTTTTTCAGTGAATTTGCAAGGTTTTTTAAATGCTAATTCCTAACTATATAAGGCCTGAAGCCTATGTTTTTTTCAGTGAATTTGCATGGTTTTTTAAATGCTAATTCCTAACTATATAAGGTCTGAAACCTATGTTTGTTTAAGTGAATTTGCAAGGTTTTTTAAATGCTAATTCCTAACTATATAAGGCCTGAAACCTATGGTTTTTTCATTGAATTTCGAAGGTTTTTTAAATGACAATTTTTAAATGTATTAATTGTTATTTTTTTTATACTGAGTTACTACATTTTTGCAGGCAGGTGTTCAGAGGGCACGCCCCCTTTTTACAAAGTTCTGCAGCGCAACCCCTGGGGCGTTTGCAGAGAAGGAACTAATTCCCCTTGCATACTGGGAGTCCCTGGGGGGCAACTAGCCCACCAGGAGCATCCAGTATAAGCCAGGGAGCTGCATTACAGAGAGGTGTAATGAGGCCACACCCTTTTTACACCTCTCTGCAACGCAGCCCCCGGGCGTGTTTGCAGAGGGGGAACTAATTCCCCTTGCATACAGCGGGTCCTTGGGGGCCAACTAGCCCACCTGGAACCTGCAGCTTGTGCCAGGGGGCAGCATTGCAGAGAGGTGTAATGAGGCCACACCCTTTTTTACACATCTCTGCAGCGCAACCCCTGGCGTGTTTGCAGAATAGGAACTAATTCCCCTTGCATACTGGGGGTCCCTGGGGGCCAAGTAGCCCACCAGGACCCTCCAGTATGCGCCAAGGGGCTGCGTTACTTTGCCCCGGGGGCGGCGGTCCCCGGGCAGTGTGGGGGGGATTGTGGACCCCCCACACTTCTTTATCACTATGCCGCCGCGATTTGGTCCCTCCGGGGGGTAATTTAAAAAAAAACATACCAGGTTTAAAAAAAAAAAATGTGGGCCTTTTTTGTCCTTGTGGGACCACCTGGGCAGGCCTAGGGGGTCAGGGTGTATCTACCCTGCCCCCTTTTTGTGTTCTTCACGTTTGTTTTTCTGATTTCTTGTGCCTCGGTCTATCTACACGCACACCTATACGCATATATATATGCATTTATATATATGTATGTGTATATATATACATATATATATACACATACATATATAAACATATATAATCTGCATATCTATATAAATACAAATATAAATGCATGCATACATATACATATATGCATACATATGCATGTTATTTACATGAAAGTTTGAAAAACACTATTAAAAGCAAAGCTAAAAAGCCACCTCATTACAAACAGAATGGCTTTAACTTAAACGAGGGCGAGATCTATTGCATTTTCAATGCTTGTTTACTTTGGTTCCATCAAGAAGGCATTCAGATGTGTCACTTATTTGCCATAAATTCTGAATGTTAGCACTCTAGTTGCTCATTATATCACTGTAGTAAAGCTACTGCTCACCAGGGAAGTCTGCTGCTGGTATTCAAAGTGCATGTTTCAGTCTGCATGTCAGAATTATTTTAATGAAATAGAAGATGATTTGAGAAGTCACTCAAAATGTGCCCTATTTTTTCTTTCTGAAGCACTAATCATACTTTCTATGGCAAAATGAACCCCCTCATTTTGTTCCTTTTTAAATTAAATGTTTTCAGACTTACAACTTCATTCCAATCAAGATGGCTTCTGTTGTGCCATACTTTTGTCATAAGTAAGACTGTTAGAGCTCTAGTTGTTCTTTAGAACACTCTGGGACATTCTGTCATTGGGCTATACTTGGGCTACATCTGGGTGATATGTGGGCTAAATTTGGGCTCTTTTGTCTCTGGTGGCCATCTTGGGAGACTGCATGTCAGAATGTTTTAATGAAATAGAATAGGATTTGAGAAGTCACTCAAAATGTGCCCTAATTCTTCTTTGTGCAGCACTAATCATACTTTCTATGGCAAAATATATCCTCATATTGTTCTTTTTTAAATTAAAAATGTTTTAAGAGTTACCACTTCATTCCAATCAAGATGGCTTCTGTTGTGCCATACTTTTGTCATAATTAAGACTGTTAGCGCTCTAGTTGTTCTTTAGAACACTCTGGGACATTCTGTCATTGGGCTATACTTAGGCTACATCTGGGTGATATTTGGGCTACATTTGGGCTCTTTTGTCTCTGGTGGCCATCTTGGGAGACTGCATGTCAGAATTGTTTAATGAAATAGAATAGGATTTGAGAAGTCACTCAAAATGTGCCCTAATTTTTCTTTCTGCAGCACTAATCATACTTTCTATGGCAAAATATACCCCCTCATTTTGTTCCTTTTTAAATTAAATGTTTTAAGAGTTACCACTTTATTCCAATCAAGATGGCTTCAGGAGTGCCATACCTTTGTAATAAGTAGGACTGTTAGCGCTCTAGTTGTTCTTTTGAACACTCTGGGAAGCTGCAGTAGAACACAAAGGAATCAACTGACAGTCTCTGTCCTTGTTGGAAGTACATGTTTTACTGAGAATGTCAGACTTCATTCTCACATGACTGAGAAAAATAATGTGAAATTACAGAAAATATGCTTTCAGTTTAGCTTATAGATCCCCTTCCAAACCACTGTGGGAAAAGCATGAGATAATAGTTTTCTTTCAAACATGATTCATGATATCCCAGCAGAAGGCTTTTTCACATGGTAAAATCACCTTAGAACACACCACAATTCCCGATCTAAGTATCCAGAGGCAAGATGGCCGCCAGCAGGCCGTAGGGGAAGGTCGTGTGTCATCCTCTCTCCCAGATGGTGGTGGTTCTACGACTCTGACCCCCAATCCTGATTCCGATGTAATCGAGGCGTTTTTTCAGAGAAAAGACCGGGAAAGAAGGAATTAAGGAGTATCAACGAGTGGGAAAACATAATGCTGGGATTGTTTGGAGTGCTGGTCAAGTGGACGGAATCGTCTCAGCGCTCACTGTATCTTATTGAATTGAGACAGACAGATAAGAGAAATCTGGCCCAGAACGCTAACCTGCTGCTTCTAGCCGCTACAAGGTATTGCCGATACGTTGGAGTAAGCTGGTGCAAGCTATGGCACAGAAACTGGAGAAGTCACCAAAGCAACACAGACAGCATCGAGAACAACGTGAGGGTAAACGAGGCGAGGACGCCACCTCTAGTGATCCTGGAGCAACGGCAAATAATCTTCGGGCAAAGATGAAACTAAAGGCACAGATGCGCAGAGAGGCAGCAAAGGAATTATAGAAAAAGAAATGGATATGGAACAAAGGAAGACATCCGTCACGAAAAGGAATAATATGGAGCAACCGGTACCGGCCGACTTAACGTTGAGAGAGTTAGCCCTACTATCACGGAGTCCTTTTCCCCCCTCCCACCGCTCCCAGCGTCAATTTCACCATCGCTCCCGATCTCAGCTGAGATCAGAGCGAGTGCCGTGAAAACGCCGGGTCAATCCTACCCGATACAAGCAGCCGCAGTCGTTGATGCTGAAGTTACAGGAGCAGCAGTGGCTGGAACCTTTACAGCTGAGCCGCGCTGTGAGGGCGGGGCTGAGAGCGGGGCTGTGAGCAACGTCCAGCCGCCGGTAACATCGTCTGGGATGCCGGATACCGAGAAGGAGAAGGAGACGTTGAGAATGGATGCAGGTAGTAAAACGGCTAAGACGACTAATATGGACGAAGCTGCGGGGACAGCTGGCACGGCAAAGACAGATCCTGCCGTAGTAAGGAAGGCATTAAAGGTATGTGCTGAGGATTTGGCGCTGTTATCGGCTAGTTGTGAGGTCTTAGAGCCTAATGAGCAGGATTCTGGGAGGCAAATAACTATACTGAGAGACCACGGTGGGATGGGGCTGGGGCCGGTATAAATAAGGAAATGGTGATTACTGCAAATATGGAAAATAATGAAAATGCAGTACAGTTTACTGAAGAGTTTCATCGAGCTGGGGGTGAGGCCACATTAACAACAGAGGAGGTGGATGTATCAGCCCCAGCAGGGTTGATGGCACAAGCAAATGCAGAAATGGTTGACATCAATATAAGCACTATTGACAATGCGCAACTACAAAATGAGAATGACACTGTGAACTCGATGAGTAATTTACAAGGAGAGAATATCCCTATACAAGTTATGGCCTCACCTAGTGATGAATGTTTTTTTACTGGCAATGATGAATATGATGAGGATGAGGAGGAAGAGAGGGAGGAGGGCTCAGATACAGACTCGATTACCAGTGAAGATTCTGCAACTGATCATACTTCACTCTCCCCAGAGAGCCATAATGAGGATTCGGCTCAAGAAGTTTCTGAAACAGACCAAGAAACTGTACGCAGAGGACGTACAAGGAGGATAGATAAGAATAAAAATAAGACTAGATTACGCAGTAGTGTTAAAAAACTCCAAAGCTCTCCCCGACTATCAGTTGCCAAGAAACTGGATTGGGATTATGCGGCCACCTCACAACTATATCAAGATGGAGCTATTGGTCAACAGCACTCTAATTCAGAGACAGGGGGGAGAGGTGGTAATTCTAATTCTATTTTTGATCTAATATTCACAACCCTAAAACAAATCCAGGGTGAAGCCAGGGCTGAAAGCCGGAGAGCAAAACATGCCAATAAAAAAATACAGGGCACACTACAAAAGATGAATAAACTGTATGCAAAGGTGGTTAACAGAGTTTAAGAGGTGGAGGAAAGGACAGGGAAGCTCGAAGATGATGTGGTGAAGCTTCAGGAAACTAAACTGGAACAAGACGAGACTTCCTCAGACGTCCTCTGGAAACTAGAAGATTTTGAAAACAGACAGAGACGTAATAATATAAGACTTCTTGGGGTGGAGGAAGGGAAGGAGGGGGAGGATGTGCGGGCATTTGTGGTAGAGCTACTGAGAGGGGCATTTCCGGAAATGGACCGATGGAGCTGGGAAAATGAGATACAGTGAGCCCGTAGGTTCCCAATGACTCAGAGAAAGGGCAACATCTCTACCAAATCACGTGCAATCTTGGTATACGTAGGTAACTTCATGTTAAGGGAGGAGATAATAAGTAAGGTGAAACCACAATCTAAGCGTACATACAAGGACATTTCTTTCTTCGCCCGCCCTGACTTTGCCACGCCACTGTTGAGAGGAGATGGCATATGAGGCAGTTGATACCTCCTTTACAGAATGCAGGTTGTGAGGTTTACTTAATGTTTCCAGCTCGCCTCAAAGTAGTTCTTAATGGGCATGTCAGAGTCTTTTACTCCGAAATTATGGCTCAAGAATACCTTACCTCTCTTAGAGAGAATAGGGAGCAGAATAGGGAGCAGAGTAAGCAGAGTAAGCAGATGGTTGTGGTAAGAGAGGGACCTCGGAAGAAGCAGTGAGGCTTTACATGAGCATTAACACTAGTATTGAAAATACATTGAATTCTGGATGTAAGATATGAAAAGATAAGTAAAATATGCAAAATATGCAGAGTACATTAGAGTATACTATCTTTTCTCTTATCACGTTTTACACTAAGGTTGGGGGGTCAGGGGGGAGGGGAAAGAGTTGAGATGAGATATGTTATAATATGGGAGAGGGGAGAAGACGAGGCAACCCAGGGGGTCTCGGCTGTGAGACATAGGTCCGTTGGACCTATTTGCCAGTATGGGGGGTGGGTATTCAGGGGAGGGGTTTCTGGGGAGGGGAGGGGAGGGGTGGTGTACAGGGCACAATATAATGCAATCACAAAAGGAATGTATAGAAGAGTGTGGTAAACAAATAGATCTGGAGGATTCAGAACTAAAATGGTTTATAAATTTCTTTAAGGATGTATTAGCGGTGAAAAATATTTTTAAAAAGTATGGATACTAGATTTGTAACCTGGAATGTCTGCGGGTTAAATGATTATCAGAAGAGACAGAGGGTTTCACTTGCATTAAAACAAATGAATGTAGATTTTATATTCCTACAAGAAACTCATATCATGTCTACACAAGTGTACCTGCTGGAGCAGATGGGTTTTCATATATTAGTAAACTCTAGGCAAGGTACTAAAACTACAGGAGTAGCGACAATGTCTAAGAATAAGAATCTTGTAGTTGGAAAGAAATTGGAAGATCAGTGGGGGAGGTGGGCAATGGTTGAATGTTTGATTGAGGGGGAGTGGACAACCCTCGGGGTTGTATATGGATCAACAGAGGATGATCCAGAGATCTTAGAATTCCTGGATACGGAACTTGCTGTATGGGCCCCTCGCATTATTATGGCTGGAGACTTCAATATTAATGGGGCGGATGGGCTAGGGGTAGGCTCTTTCGGTAGATATCAAGGCAGAAAAAAAAGAGTACATCAAGCACTATCTAATTTACTAATGAATAATGCCTTGTCGGATGTATGGGGGAAAATTAGATCAGATATACTTACTACTCGGCTCCACACCGAATTTGTGTAAGGTTAGACTATTTTTTTGTACCAAATCCATTACTCTCCAGCTTAAAGCTAGATAGACTCCCTCAAATTCTTAGTGACCACAATCCCCTCGTATTAATATTAAAAACGATAGCAGGAACCAGAATTGAGAGGGTTTGGACATTCGAAAGAGGGCTCCTACAGGATGACAAGTATATACAACATATGTCAAAGTGGATGAGAGATTTTTTTGAGATCAATAGAGGAAGTGCGGCTGTTGGGATAGTATGGGATGCATTCAAGGCAGGAGCCCGTGGAGAGTCCCTTAGCTTTAGCACATTTAAGCGTAAACAAGAGCAGATTAGGAATAATGAATTAGTCAAGGCAGCTGTAGATGCTGAGGAGGAGTTACATCAATGTGTATCAACAGGGAGATCAGTGGATCAAGCGCTTATCAAGGTATTGAAAGCAAAAAGTGAGGCAGAAGAATATATTGCAAATAAGGCAGCTAAGAATTTTACGGTCAAAAGAGAGAGATGCCATGAATTTAGTGAGAAAGTAGGTCGGGTACTAGCCATACGCACTAGACAAATAGCAGCGTCAGGAATGATAAGGGAAATTAGGGATATAACTGGCGGATTACATACTGATTCGCAGAAAATTCGAGAAGTATTCAGGAATTTCTATGAGTTATTATATGATGACCAGCAGCCTACTGACCCTACGGAAATAGCTGGGTATTTACAGGGAATACCAGTTGAAAGACTTACAGAGGTGGAGTCAGAATGGCTAGAAGAATCATTGGAAGTAGAGGAGATTAAAACAGCAATAGCAAATCTCCCTTCAGGGAAAGCTGCTGGCCCTGACCAGCTCCCTATTGAATTCTATAAAACGTTTTGGGGAATACTTGGAAATGATCTAGTTTAGTTAAGACAATACAGACAGCCCAAGCAGGGGAATCTATTCCAGGTTCATGGGGGGGAGCGGACGTTGTGTTAATTTTAAAAAAGGGGAAACCTGCCACTGAGCCGGGGTCTTATAGACCGATTACGTTAATGAATACTGACACCAAAATGTATTCTAAGGCATTGGCTACTAGATTTGCTAAAATAATAGGAAACCTTGTAAGCAATAACCAACATGGGTTTATCCCTGGAAGGGGCACCACGCACCATACGCGTAAGGTTATCACCTTAATTGATGTCGCGGAGGTTACAGGAGACCTGATGGCGGTTATGTTACTGGATGCCGAAAAGGCTTTTGATCGGGTCTCCTGGGACTATTTGTGACATGTTTTAATAAGGGCAGGGGTTAAAAAGGGGTATATTAGAGCACTTCAGACATTATACACGGATCCAGTAGCTTCTATAAGAGTAAATGCAGGTTCTACTCGACAATTCAGGAGTAAGCGGGGCACGAGGCAGGGATGCCCGTGTTCCCCGCTTTTATTTGCAATGTATATGGACCCTTTAATTCGTAGGATAGAGAGGATTACAAAAAAAAACCAATTACTCCCTTACACACACATTTGGGACAATGCAAGATTCTTGCATTTGCCGATGATGTGGCAGTGATTACACCAAACCCCACGGAGGATATCGGGCAGATAGAGATTGAGGCATGGAGGTTTGGCCAAATCTCGGGATACGCTTTAAATACCTCTAAGACACAGATAATTAAAAACTCTTATACACAATGTGATGATATTCGTGTGGTTCAAACAGGGGTGTACCCCAGAGTAAATATCACAGCTGAGCTTGATACCCTAGTGGAAAAAAATATAGTCCCAATAATTGCTAAAGTAGAGAAGCAATTAGATAGACTTGATAACCTACATCTTTCAATTGTTGGGCGAACAAACATTGTAAAAATGATGGTACTGCCAAAAATGTTATACATATTCAGAGCCATTCCACTATTTTTTGAGAATAAGTGGTTCAAGACCTGTGAGCATATGATCAACCGGTTCATTTGGGCAAAAGGGAAAACAAGGAGAGCGTACAGATTTATGACACTAACACGAGAACGGGGAGGTTGGGCACTTCCAGATATAAAGTTATACTATTGGGCAGCAGCACTTCAATATATGATGGGTTTATTGGGAGGAGCAGAGGTAGAAACCCAGGATGAATTTGGCACATTAGCTATTTACGGATTAGTAATGGGAGCGGAGGCAGAAAACTTACTGTTGAAATTTACAGAAGCAAGTTATTACAAAAGGACAAGATTTAAGACTATTCTAGCAGCATATAAAATATGGAAGTCATTTACTAAGCGGTTCGGAATTGGGAAATATAATGCTTATACAAGGTTAGAAGGCAACCCCACTCTTCCTAGCGAGGTTTTTTCTGATACAGTCTTTAATGAGTGGGGGAGGCAAGGAATTCGGAAGATTGGTGATATTCTAGGTTCACAAGGCATGATGCAATTCTTAGAGCTACAGACACGCTACGGCTTAGACACGAGACAATTCTTCAAATATCTTCAAGTAAGAAGCTTCATTTATAAAAAAAAGGGTGGCCCTGCGGGATTTGTAAAGAATCCAATATTGGAGGTTATACAAGCAGGTATAGATTGTACGATTAAGAGGTTCTATCTAGAATTATCGAATTTAAAGAAAGATGACTTGGAAAAGTGGCCGGATAAATGGGCAACTGGCTTAGATATAGACTGAGTTCATTTCTATCACTCATTAGATATGGGACAGAAACTATTGTGTTCAGCCTCATTACAATCCCAACACTACAAAGTTTTGTACCACCTATATTTTACACCTGCGAAAATTGCCCAATGGGGAGCTGTGTCAGGTACTAGTTGTTTTAGATGTGGCAGCTTAGAGGCTGATTTATTACACGTTTTTGCATCATGCCCCCACTTGGAAACAACTAAGAAGGATATTGAGAATTTTATCAATAATGAGTTAGGGATTGAGATTGTATTAACTCCATCAATAATATTAATAGGAGTTGAGGTGGAGGGGCAGACACGGAGTGGAAGCTTTATTTTCTTAGCGATGGCAATCTTGAGATTATGTATAGCCACGGCATGGCTGGACCCCCTCCCCCCAACGCACTATCAATGGTTAGCTAAACTACTCTCAATTTATAAGCTAGAATCTGCTATATACGCTAGGAAGGGGAAAAAGGGAAGGAAATTGGGTATACAAATTTGGGAACCGATTGCTCGTTGGAAAGATGGAAATATTAGTTGATAGATACCGTGAAGAGCTGTTTCTTTGCTTCCCTGCTTTAATTCTTCTTTCTATTTTTTTGTTTTGTTCTCTTCTGTTTTTTGGAATACTAAATTGTAGTTAGATGACTATGTTCTCCAGTAAGTTGGTTCTGACTTAAGAATGCAATAGCATGTAGTTTAATGTATTTATGTAATGAATGATTTTATATATGTATTCTATATAATAATATTGTTTCTATTTCCTCATTGTGCCCTGTACATGTTATAAAAAAGGGGAAAAATTCAATAAAAAAATGTAAATAAAAAAAAATAACACACCACAATTCCCAAAATGAGTATGGTACCATCCACAAATGATTTATAATGTAACTAAAGTCCTAAAACCTTCTATTAACTGCAATGCTTTTTAATAAGGTGCTATCATGTATATTTGGTCGCAAGATGGCTGCCAACATTACTTGGATGAAGAATTTGAATTTTGAAAACAATTGGTTTTTTTTTGCCTTGGGGGTCCTTGTGGGACCCCCTGAGCAGGCCTAGGGGGTCAGGGTGCTTCTACCCTGGCCCCTTTTTGAGTTCTACACGTTTGTTTTTCAGCTTTCCTGTGCCTCAGTCTACCGAGGTACAAGATGGCTGCCAACAATTTCTGTTTTGGAGTGTTGACAGACATTGGCAGCCAATCAGAATGCAGCTCGTACTCGGGAAGGTACAGAGTACAGTAAGCTTACAGTAAGCTTATATAGATATATATATGTGTTTTTGAAGTTAATTTTCATAAAAACCACTGGAGCAATTTTCACCAAATATAGAAAAGGCACTTCTGCGTACCAGTCCCTACAATTTTGCAAAGTTTGGTGTAATTCCATTCAGCGATTCGGGCTGTAGCCTTGTCTATTCGTCCTACGGAAATTAACATGGGGAAAACACGTTTTGGGACCCCCCTTTATTCTCGGCACCCGCATGACGAATCCCCCCTGAAACTTCCAGGGAAGAAGCAGAGCGGAGCTGGCTTAAATTTTGGAAAATTACACGCAAATTCCTCAACCGGCTCCAAAGTTATTCCCAATAGAATGTTGCAGATTTCCTATGGTAGCTAGGTCCTAACTATATGTACCCACTGGCTATCGCCAGTAGGATATGGATATATATATATATATATATATATATATATATTTTCTTGCTGCAAATCCAATACGCAATCCTGCGAAATTAGAAACGGCACTCACAGGGGGGTACAAAGCCAAAGTTTCTTTATTTGGCAACCAGCACACACAAGACGCGTTTCGGCGATGAGCCTTCGTCAATTGCAACTTGGAACGCGCCGCCATTGCTTTTAAAACACATACAATGCAATCGTCACAGTGATGGCATAGACAAAAACAAAGGACTACTCGAGGGCTATAATGAGCGCCATTTTGAGAGTACATTTGAGTTGTGAAAAACGACAAAGATATATATCACTCGCTTTTCCTGTGGTTAGGGGTATGAATACCTCAAATACATATTTGGCCATCCCCAAACCATGTAATACAGCCCTGAATGGGCATATATTTTATCCATGAATAATTAGGCCCTTGGATGGGCTTACACTCTGCCACCACTTTTTGCTGACATGATTCCATACACACATACTAATTAAAAAGGCAGTTTTATGAAGCAAATCATGTTCTGATGAAAACACATAAGAAAACAATATAGATAAAAAAGATTTTTAAAGTGAAAAGAAAAGAAAAGAAAAGGAAAAGCAAAGAGAAAAAGAAAAACACACAAGAAGCACAAGACCAGTTCATTAGTGTTACAAAAATTCAGTGATTTGAGATGTCTACATAGTATTAATATCCTAAATGGACTGCTAAATCCTCATGTGTATTAAGTCCATGAGGACTCTTGCTCTGTAGGTCTATAATATACCGTGACTCTAGCCGCAGTAATTTTTGTAGGCGATCACCCCCCCGAGGTAAGGGTGGAACACTATCTAGACAAAAGTAGGCCAACAGATCCCTGTTGCGACCATGCATTTTGTCGAAGTGTCGTGCCACAGGATACGACTCATCTAAATTGCTGATGGCACGCATGTGCTCCAAAATACGTAATTTTACGGGATTGATGGTACTCCCGACGTATTTTAGTCCACATGGACACATCAGACAGTAAATGGCATAGGGTGTTGTACATGTTAGAAACTTTTTGATGCTTTTTGGGGTTTTTAAACCTGGAATTTCATAAGTGAGGGTCCTTTTGCTGATTTTACAGGCCTTGCATCGGCCACATGGAAAGAAACCATTGAGAGGTATCTTATTGGATACATTAGATTTTATCGTGAGATGACTATGCACTAAATCATCTTTCAAAGCTCTCGCTTTGCGGTAAGTTACCAGCGGATTAGTAGGTAAATCTTCCCTGATGACATTGTCCGTTAGTAAAATGTTCCAATTCTTTTTCAGAATTTTCCGGACCTGTTCTGAATTCTGTGAATAGGTCGTGATTAATCTGAAAGTTTTGATTGCATTGTATGTGTTTTAAAAGCAATGGCGGCGCGTTCCAAGTTGCAATTGACGAAGGCTCATCGCCGAAACGCGTCTTGTGTGTGCTGGTTGCCAAATAAAGAAACTTTGGCTTTGTACCCCCCTGTGAGTGCCGTTTCTAATTTCGCAGGATTGCGTATTGGATTTGCAGCAAGAATCTATCGGATGGGCACACCCCCATCTAAGGGAGCACCCGCTCGTGAGTGCAGCAGGCTGGTGTATCGTTGGGAGCAAGTATATATATATATATATATATATATTCATTGAAAAAACCATAGGTTTCAGGGACGTTATAGTTAGTTGAACATTTGACTCATATAAAACCAGAGAAATTCGCCTGTTATAGTTAGTTGAGCTAACTATAACTTGTGCGCCCGCAATGCACGGATGATGATGTCACATATTAAACCACTCATGACATGGTCAGTGACATCACTGATGACATCTCAAATGACATCACTGATGACATCATCCAGTGACTGTGTTTCTGTAAAGTTTAAATATGTTTTATATATATATATATATATATATATATATATACCAAGGTGTATTGAAGAATGAATGCATTTACAAATTCCTAAGGGGATTATTTAGTAGGTGTGTGACTGACTGTATAAGTGAGTGATTGAATGTGTCTTACTGAATGCATGGGTTAGTGACGAAACTGTGTGAAAGTCTGTATTAGTCTCTCCGTTGGTGTATAAGCAACTGCATAGGTTGCTGAATAAGTACACAAGTGTCTATATAGGTTATTTGATTTGTTGTCTGAGTATCTGTCTGAGTCCCTGAGTGTCTGTGTGGGTGGGTGCGTCTGTGCATAGATGTCTGAGTGGGTGATTCAGTGGTTGTATGGATTAAAAAGTGCATCTGGGAAGGACTGTATGGGTGAGTTAGTGTGTTTATAGGTGTGTTGGTGAGTGAATGAATGTCTCAGTGGTATATCTGTGACTAACTACATATGTTTTAAGGCAGTATATGTGAGTGTTTGGAGTATATAAATGAGTATACGTGACACTAATTTATTTGAAGAGTGCGTGGATAAATAAGTGTCTGCTTCTATCAGTGATTGTATAAGACAGTAAATATGTGTTAGTATCTATATAAATAAGTGATGTGGTGTGTCTAAAAATAACAAAGTTGATGTGTATAACCGTATACATGAATGGGTATGTGATTGATTCTTTGCTTTACTGACTAGGTGTGTGAGTAACTCTATGGATGAGTGGCCGAGTATGACTGCATGTATAGATGTATAAGGGCATATTATAGTCCTGTATTGATGAGTAACTACAAGTGTAAGTGATTGGATGTGTGTGTAGACCTAGGAAATAGTGACTGTTATGTAGTATATGGCATTCTTGTGTGTACAGTTACAAAAATAGTAGTCTGCATTTTAGAATGGGTGTATCAAAGTTTATATTAGAGTATCAGTATGTGCATCACATTATCACGTGGATGATGCCATCAGTGATGTCATTTGAGATCTCATCAGTGATGTCACTGACCATGTCATGATTGATGTAAAATGTGACATCAACCGCAGTGCATTGCAGGCGCGCGAGTTATAGTTAGCGTAACTAACTATAACAGGCGAATTTCTCTGGTTTTATATGAGTCAAATGTTCATCTAACTATAACGTCCTGAAACCTATGTTTTTTTCAGTGAATTTCTAGTGTTTTTTAAATGCTAAGTCCTAACTATAACGTCTGTAAAACCTATGGTTTTTTCAGTGAATTTCAAAGGTTTTTTAAATGTTAATATTTATAAAACCTATATTTTTTCTAATTGTTTTTTAATATTTTGCAACTCGATCATCCTTTTTTTTAAACTTCAGAAATGATGTAATCTTTTATATCTTCCCCACAAAATATATATATATATTTTTGGGAGAAAACGACAGACCCGTACTGGTAGTCTACCAAGCTCGATCAACACGCGAATCCTATCCACCACATTTAATTGATGCGCATTTCGTATCTGGTGGGTTTGTGACACTGTATCCCGCTCAACAACATGTACGTATGAGGTCGCGCCAGCTGCTACTGTGGTATTCAACCGGTACACACTACCAAGCAGCGCATTACGTCATGTACGTATGGGGTGGCACCCGCTGCGCATTCCAAATGTGACGAATGCACGCTGCCACGCCCTGTGTTACATCATAGACGTACGATGTTGCACCACATATGCCATTCCCTCATTTTTTTGTCTCAAATCTATATATAAATAACTTTAAAGTGTATATGAGAGCAAACGATAATTACAAATATTTTAAACAGTTATATATTTCTAACTGTAATAAACTTGTATTATAGTAAATATATTTTCTCAAAATCACATTGGTTGCAGTCTCATTGTGCACTGGCTGAGCGAGTGCCATGTGACCATAAAAAAAGCATTTCATTAGTTCATAACATTTCCCGTTGTAACAGTTCGAAAATGCCACCCATATTAGTCAAAATCTGTACTGCATTTCATAAGACACACCTCGTCTGCTTAGAGAGCTTTGTTCTAAACCTTTTGCAAAATACACATATCTTACACTACACACAACATGAATCCATCATTTTCATCAATATTTATGCTCTGTTAAGTAGCCTTCCACCTATGATAGCCATACACCTAAAAGTTACATTGCCAAAATGTTCTCCAGTACCACAGGTAACATGGTTGCATACGCTGTCCACAACACAAGGTAATATAGTACGGCCCAGAGACAGTAACATGCATAGATAATGAACACACGGACACAGATAGATAGTGGAAGTGGATACGGGCACGTATGCTTGACTCCTTTTTATTACCATGGTGACATATCCAGTGATGTGTGTGGGATAAGTGTAAACCAGCCTTCAGGGAATGGTTGCTGCTAGCATCAACTACAACAGTAATCATTGGATCACATGGATTAATAATTCAAGTTGAGAGTCACTAGGGATTATTAGGAAGCCCTCACTCACCACCCTGGGATATCCTGCAACTGGACCTCGTAGATCCACGAGGTCCGGTTGCAGGATATCCCAGGTGCTGAGCGGGTGCAGGGCGGTGTACCATTGTCGCCTCCAACCCCCTCCCGAGACCTATGGGTTGTGGATCATTTATTTTACAAACTATACAGGTTCCTCACAATTGGAGGTAAAATCCCACTACTTGTTGTTTTTTTTTTTTGCACCTTTCATTTTGACACTGAATTTGAACTTTCACGTCCTCTGGTCAGGGTGGGCCTTAGCGCGCCCATACCTCGGAGGTACACTCCTCATGGTCCTGAAGAAAGCCCAGTAAATCACACATAACGGGCAGAAACATGTCGACCCCACTTTAAGTGGAAATACCCAATACATTATTTGGTAAATTTCCCAACACATATACTTTTAACCATGTTAGGCTGACCACTGAATAAAAATTATTTTACGTGGTACACTGCCTTGACATTTTTAACTCACATTTTTTCACATCACTGTAAAAAAAACAGCTCCGCAGTATTCTGGCGTTGCAGCACACCAGGGAGGCATTCGGCTTCTCCTGGTGAGCCCGATGATGAAGCATGTCACCACCCAGGGTGGTGAGTGAAGGCTTCCTAATAATCCCTAGTGACTCTCAACTTGAATTATTAAGGTTTTTCTTTTCTCTGTACTTGTGCTTACACATTTAGTACCCTTAGACACTCTTTTGTTGTTTGACAAAGTTTTTTGAGTACCAGCATCATTCACGCACCCACCTTCACTCACAGCGTCAGCCTCGTGGCGGTGTAAGCTGCGCAGACCTGGCAGACTCGTTTGCCAATCTGGAAGAGAACCACACCCAGAGAAATGTGCCTCTTCTTCATACCCCTACGCTATCGTTGCGTACGCTGAGCCAGCCTACTACCCTAAGCATTTAGGGGGGGAGGTGTCACGTACGCGCTACCTTTCCGTAATCTTCCCTACTGACTGTACTATCATGGTTGCGTCCACTGTCCACTGTCCACTTCACTCAATAGACCATCAGTGTATGTTGACATGTACATGTCTGTGCTCTGCATACTCAACTTTGTCTGGCACATCCCCTCAAGACTTTGCATTATATACTTTTATAATCGATAATTACTTGCCACCTTCGCACATACTTTGCTCCTATCTCTCCCTGCATTCTGCATTGTGAGGCAGAGGTGCCATGCCATGTTTACTTTGGGAACATGGCCAGCCACGGTTCCCACAGTATGTTATGTTGTTGTGTCTGCTACGTGCACATGTTGTTTGTCATGTTGAATGTGATTATATAAGGTAGCGCACTTATTCACGAGCAGTGGTTTATCCCATTTACATATCGCTGTCTTAAAGAGCATACAGAAGTTTTTCTCACAGGTGAATAGTGTGGCCACAATGGCAGTCATTCATTACCATCCAAGATTGTCCAAATACACGGTGCTTCTAAGCTTACAGCACCCAATCTTGCGTCCTTTCTTAAAAGGATGCCAACTCCCACAATCACACCAACATTCACACAGCTTTCTAACGGCAGTTATCGGCTTCTCAATAACATGTACTCCTACTGAATGTGAGCTGGCATACCGCATATCCTTACTGTTTCAAACCGAGTAACTTCCTGTGGCAATGTCTATTCCCACCCACACAAACAAACTCCCAAACTTCAACTTGAATTTCAATTCCTGGTTTGAAAACACATTTCAAGAAACAAACCAAACTAAAAACACCTTTGTTCAGAACAGAAGTCTCCTTCACTTCTGCAAAAGAAATTTATCGACTGCGGATACCACAAACTTCAAATAAAATACACTCCCTTTTAAATACAAACTGCCAATTACACTTTGTGAATTGTTACACAATTTTCAACAAACGTCACACTCAAGGTCTGGCATACTTTTTTAACACGGTCTCCTACAGCCTTCTAACACGCTTTCAAACTGTTCTTCTTTTAATACCAGACTACATTCTGACATTCATTCGATCATCTCTGGAATAACAGGGACAGTGCCCATAATTCTCGCCCTCGCTGCGACCATCCTACTACTAATCCTACTTCTAGAAATGGCTACGCTCTCTGTGGTAACAACTATGACCTACAGAATATGCCTCTACGCTAAGCTACATCAATACTGTAAATAAACGGACAAACATTTTGGTTACATTCTTCTATCTATTATCAGAGCTAGCTACAACATAACATTTATCTACATTTATGCAATATGCGTACATCCATTGTTGGATTGCAAAACTTGCCCATCTGACTGGCAAATGGATGTATGCCTTGCCAACATCTCAACAATTGCTCCCGATATCAAGCAGGTAATGCAGTCTCTTGAAAACCATGAACGTCATTGTTCTGGCAGTGGAGCAATGGCGAATGCAATGCAAAAAGGAATCGCAGCGGAATAGGATTGCTGCACAGCCGCAAAAGACCTCCTGCAACGTGTGACCTTTCACAACATCGCAGATTGCCTGCCCATTCAAATTGCCGCTCCAACATTCGAGGAACATTACTGTCCCTTCGAGGATATGAATTGGATCGCTTCGCTTTTCTCAGACGATGGCAACAATAGCCTTTTGGAACATTACGCAGCTCAAGCGGCTGAAGAACTTCTGGACTGGAATCTCCAAGACTTGTAAGAAACTCACGTTATTCTTGAATGGATTTTTTCCATCTTTTCTGACTTTTTCATTTTATTTTTTATAATACACTTCAATCCTACCACTTTGAGGAGGAGCCAAGACGTCGACCAAGATGGCCGCATAGGCGCCCGGCTCCGCCGCTCGCCCTCTCCCTCCCTAACATCCTGGCATCTATCCTGCGCTAAACCCCCATCCCCTTGCTGCTGAGATGAAGCGGTGCCCAGCCGCGCAATTCCGAGCTCGCGCTCGCCCCGGATGACTGAGAAAGGTCGACGCAAGGGCTGTGGCCTGAATCGATTGTACTCCGGGGCCTCCAGTGGCTGCGCTGCCGGTGGTGAGATGTACTACGGCGGTAGTGGCTGGGCAACACAGACCGGTGAACTCCGGCGTGAGTCGCGGCTCGCTTGATTTTGCTGGCGGCCGCAGGCGTGGGACAGTTGGGCTGCCCCGAGGAGACCTGGTTCTCGGTGTGATTGGCAGTCTCCAGTGTCGTGGTTCTGACTCCCTCCCTCTACACGGTTGCTTGGATGTTTGGGGCGCTGAAGTGCGTACTGTCCTGCATGGCTCCAGTAGAACTTGCAACGTCTACTGCAGAGGGGTAATGCGACCCGGAGCGCACGATAGGATGTGTACCCTCCGGTCTGGGGGGCCCTCGGGGGTGAGGAGTGTGACAACCACTGAAGGCGGAGAGAGGGACTGTACCCCGAGGGACATTCTCTTGGCTATTGAGGACTGTTGTACCTCCCTGTGCCATGGACTGCTGGCCGTCCCTGACTCCCGGGTGATTGTTGCCTCGGATATGGTGCCGGACGCCGTGGAGGAGACAGGGATGGGCTGTTTGGACGGCTGTGTTCCATTGGTAGTGGTTGAAGACTATCGGAGGTACTGTGGACTGCACCCTGAGGACAGTGCGTACATCGGCCATGTTTGCACGGAGGACAGCTCCTTTGTTTCCCTGATTAAACTGATTGCTGCTGACCATCAGAGCCAGATACTCCCTGTGTCTGATTGCGAACGCTGGAATATGGTAGTCGTTACAGTGGGGCTGTCCGTTCAGACTACTGGCGTGGCTTATAGGGGGCAGTTATGGCCACCTGACTTGTTTGCCTGTGGAACCGGGGAGCTGGGGACGGTTTTTATTCGTGCTCGGACTGGCCAAGGATGAGCGGGGCAGGATGACTCTACTATGTTGGTGATTCCGGTGTTGAAGCGGGACCTGATCTGATATTGCAACTGTGGGGGGGACGTGTTGAATAATGTTGAAATGGCTGCTTTCTTCTGGGAGGGTTTACATTCTCTTCTGTGATTAATGGGTCGGAGAAGGGGGGGGCACAAGGGGCGGACGCGAGGGCTCCTCCTCCACTCTCTCTCTATAGTCTGGGGTTTTTCTTTGTTAGGGCGACAGGCATGCCTATGGGGGGGTGGCCGTAGCCTTCTGCTGGTATGCGGGGTGGGGGGATGGGGTTTTGTTTTCTTCTTTATTTCTATGGCCTTCTTCTTTTTGTCTTTCCTTTTTCTCCTTTTCTTCTTTATTGTGTACCTTTGCTCAGTTGGGGGTTTGAGTTTAGTCCGATCTGGGAGGTTTTTGCAATGCGCGCTGTTTGTTTTTACATTGATTGTCGTCCTATCGAGGGGAGCACTGGGTTGACGCGCGTTTCATATATGCTTACATCTCTTGCTTTTAGTGTCCTTGAATTACCTCCCTATCGTTTCCTGTTGAATGCTTTCATCCTGTTACATAATTTGCTTCAATTTAGATCTTGCTAGATTGTATGTTCTTAAGATCCTCATTCCCTTATTATAAAATGGAATCCTCTCACATCCGGTTGTTTCACAGACGCACTTTAATGTAAATCCTAATTTTATGATGTGCTAAACCCTAGGACTGATAGATAATGTGCTGTGCTCATTTGGTTTGTATGATTTGCTCTTTATTGCCGGCCCTAAGGGTTGTAATCATTTGTCTGTGCTTTCCAACGTGATATGTCTGTGGTTTTCCAAATAAAATATATTTAAAAAAAAAAAAATCCTACCACTTTGATATAATAACTTTCTAAGTATACTCAGACATTTGAACTCTATCTTCATTATTGCACCTTACGTCTCCACTCTAACCAGGGATCGGTGATGTATGACCTTTGCAAATGCTCTATTTACTTCCTAAATTATCCTTAACCGACACCCATTTATAAACCACATCTATTCTTTGTGCACACGCCTCTCACAAAGCCCTTTCACACAATTTTACTCAAAGTCAGCCTCTGCTCAGAACCTCACGATAAAAATGTACAAAGACGACTCTGTTTAGGAACTGGTTGGGACAGTGTGGTAATCGTACACTACCTTTATTTTCATTATACAATTTATTCATTCATATCTAATAGCTATTGTGTAGGTCACATAGAACTGTAACATATAATGTGCAATTTACTGATGCAGGAACTATGATTTGACTACAGCAGAAGCGGTTGGAGTTTGTCTCAGCTCTATGTCTTAGCTCTCTACACAAGAATGTTTTTTTTGAAACAGCTGAAGACAATAATGTAAGGTTTGACTACGAAGGTACCGAATGTGCTTCTCAGAAGCGCAATGTTTGTATTCATCCTCAAAGTTCCAATGTGGGTAGAACTAGTACCAGTTCTGAGACGCACCACATTAATTCTATTATACAATAGATTGCTAACTATTCTACTGTTGATAATTTTCTGTTGCAAAAAAGCACTGCCAAGATGTCATCAGTGATGTCACTGACCATGTCATGAATGATCTAATATGTGACATCATCAGCAGTGGATTGCGGGTGCGCGAAATATAGTTAGTACAACTAACTATTTAGGAGCAATTTCAATGGTTTTGTATGAGTGAAATGTCCAGCTAACTATAACACCCCTAAAACTTATAGTTTTTTGAGTGAATTTCAAAGGTTTTTTAAAAGCTAATACCTAACTATATAACGCCTGAAACCGATGGTTTTTTCAGTGAATTTCAAAGGTTTTTTAAATGCTAATTCTTAACTATATAAGGCCTGAAACCTATGTTTTTTTCAGTGAATTTGCAAGGTTTTTTGAATGCTAATTCCTAACTATATAAGGCCTGAAACCTATGGTTTTTTCAGTGAATTTGCAAGGTTTTTTAAATGCTAATTCCTAACTATATAAGGTCTGATACCTATGGTTTTTTCATTGAATTTCGAAGGTTTTTTAAGTAACAATTTTTAAATCTATTAATTGTTATTTTTTTATACCTTTTTACTACATTTTTGCAGGCAGGTATTCAGAGGGCACGCCCCCTTTTTACAACGTTCTGCAGCGCAACCCCTGGCGCGTTTGCAGAGGAGGAACTAATTCCCCTTTCATACTGGGGGTCCCTGGGGGGCAACTAGCCCACCAGGAGCCTCCAGTATAAGCCAGGGAGCTGCATTACAGAGAGGTGTAATGAGGTCACACCCTTTTTTACACTTCTCTGCAACGCAGCCCCCGGGCGTGTTTGCAGAGGGGGAACTAATTCCCCTTGCATACTGCGGGTCCCTGGGAGCCAACTAGCCCACCTGGAACCTGCAGTTTGCGCAAGGCGGCTGCATTGCAGAGAGGTGTAATGAGGCCACACCCTTTTTTACACCTCTCTGCAGCGCAACCCCTGGCGTGTTTGCAGAATATGAACTAATTCCCCTTGCATACTGGGGGTCCCTGGGGGCCAAGTAGCCCACCAGGAGCCTCCAGTATGCGCCAAGGGGCTGTGTTGCTTTGCCTCGGGGCGGCGGTCCCCGGGGCAGTGTTGGGGGGATTGTGGACCCCCCACACTTCTTTATAACTATGCCGCCGCAATTTGGTCCCCCCGGGGGGTAATTTTTAAAAAAACAGACCAGGTTTTTTTTAAAAGAAATGTGGGCCTTTTTGGTCCTTGTGGGACCACCTGGGCAGGCCTAGGGGTCGGGGTGTATCTACCCTGCCCCCTTTTTGTGTTCTTCACGTTTGTTTTTCTGATTTCTTGTGCCTCGGTCTATCTACACGCACACCTATACACATATATATATGCATATATATGCATTTATATATATGTATATATATATATATATATATATATATTAGCATGGCATCTTGGTATTTGCAGTGTTCTTCTCTTACCCCAGTGGGACGTGTGCCACGAACAGTTCATAAAATTGATAAGTGTTGCCCAAGTGGGTTGCGGCATGCAATCTCATTTCTATACCGGCACCGTAACACCTTCATTACCGGCTCCTGCTCCATTACCGTCACACCGAGTGGTGTAGCAGCTGGTCTGTCACACAGGGGGGCTCCTTCCGCGGCCCAGGCATGACCGCTCCATATCCAAAACTAACTTCGCCACAACAAAGGAAGGGCCCACAGCAGGTAAATACAGCTCAAACTCTTTTATTGAAGGTTGCCGCATGTAGAAAAAGATTGCTGCTTGGCTAATTGTCCAGTACGCCCGACGCGTTTCATGCACAGCATTTCATCAGGGGCTCTTGGTTGACGAACTGAAAAGCGGCAACATCGTTTTTGAACACCTTTCTTTAATTAGCAGTCCCCGCCCATGTGGGCGTCGCCATTCACATGGCATCTTGGTATTTGCAGTGTTCTTCACTTACCCCAGTGGGACGTGTGCCACGAACAGTTCATAAAATTGATAAGTGTTGCCCAAGTGGGTTGCGGCATGCAATCTCATTTCTATACCGGCACCTTAACACCTTCAATACCGGCTCCTGCTCCATTACCGTCACACCGAGTGGTGTAGCAGCTGGTCTGTCACACATGGGGGCTCCTTCCGCGGCCCAGGCATGACCGCTCCATATCCAAAACTAACTTCGCCACAACGAAGGAAGGGCCCACAGCAGGTAAATACAGCTCAAACTCTTTTAATGAAGGTTGCCGCATGTAGAAAAAGATTGCTGCTTGGCTAATTGTCCAGTACGCCCGACGCGTTTCATGCACAGCATCTTCAGGGGCTCTTGGTTGACGAACTGAAAAGCGGCAACATCGTTTTTGAACACCTTTCATTAATTAGCAGTCCCCGCCCATGTGGGCGTCGCCATTCGCATGGCATCTTGGTATTTGCAGTGTTCTTCTCTTACCCCAGTGGGACGTGTGCCACGAACAGTTCCTAAAATTGATAAGTGTTGCCCAAGTGGGTTGCGGCATGCAATCTCATTTCTATACCGGCACCTTAACACCTTCAATACCGGCTCCTGCTCCATTACCGTCACACCGAGTGGTGTAGCAGCTGGTCTGTCACACAGGGGGGCTCCTTCCGCGGCCCAGGCATGACCGCTCCATATCCAAAACTAACTTCGCCACAACGAAGGAAGGGCCCACAGCAGGTAAATACAGCTCAAACTCTTTTATTGAAGGTTGCCGCATGTAGAAAAAGATTGCTGCTTGGCCAATTGTCCAGTATGCCCGACGCGTTTCATGCACAGCATTTCATCAGGGGCTCTTGGTTGACGAACTGAAAAGCTGCAACATCGTTTTTGAACACCTTTCATTAATTAGCAGTCCCCGCCCATGTGGGGGTCGCCATTCGCATGGCATCTTGGTATTTGCAGTGTTCTTCTCTTACCCCAGTGGGACATGTGCCACGAACAGTTCATAAAACTGACAAGTGTTGCCCAAGTGGGTTGCGGCATGCAATCTCATTTCTATACCGGCACCATAACACCTTCAATACCGGCTCCTGCTCCATTACCGTCACACCGAGTGGTGTAGCAGCTGGTCTGTCACACAGGGGGGCTCCTTCCGCGGCCCAGGCATGACCGCTCCATATCCAAAACTAACTTCGCCACAACGAAGGAAGGGCTCACAGCAGGTAAATACAGCTCAAACTCTTTTATTGAAGGTTGCCGCATGTATAAAAAGATTGCTGCTTGGCTAATTATCCAGTACGCCGACGCGTTTCATGCACAGCATTTCATCAGGGGCTCTTGGTTGACGAACTGAAAAGCGGCAACATCGTTTTTGAACACCTTTCATTAATTAGCAGTCCCCGCCCATGTGGGCGTCGCCATTCGCATGGCATCTTGGTATTTGCAGTGTTCTTCTCTTACCCCAGTGGGACGTGTGCCACGAACAGTTCATAAAATTGATAAGTGTTGCCCAAGTGGGTTGCGGCATGCAATCTCATTTCTATACCGGCACCTTAACACCTTCAATACCGGCTCCTGCACTTATCAATTTTATGAACTGTTCGTGGCACACGTCCCACTGGGGTAAGAGAAGAACACTGCAAATACCAAGATGCCATGCGAATGGCGACGCCCACGTGGGCGGGGACTGCTAATTAATGAAAGGTGTTCAAAAACGATGTTGCCGCTTTTCAGTTCGTCAACCAAGAGCTCCTGATGAAATGCTGTGCATGAAACGCGTCGGGCGTACTGGACAATTAGCCAAGCAGCAATCTTTTTCTACATGCGGCAACCTTCAATAAAAGAGTTAGGCTGTATTTACCTGCTGTGGGCCCTTCCTTCGTTGTGGCGAAGTTAGTTTTGGATATATATACATACATATATAAACATATATAATCTGCATATCTATATAAATACAAATATAAATGCATGCATACATATGCATATATGCATACATATGCATGTTATTTACATGAAAGTTTGAAAAACACTATTAAAAGCAAAGCTAAAAAGCCACCTCATTACAAACAGAATGGCTTTAACTTAAACGAGGGCGAGATCTATTGCATTTTCAATTCTTGTTTAATTTGGTTCCATCAAGAAGGCATTCAGATGTGTCACTTATTTGCCATAAATTCTGAATGTTAGCATTCTAGTTGCTCATTATATCACTGTAGTAAAGCTACTGCTCACCAGGGAAGTCTGCTGCTGGTATTCAAAGTGCATGTTTCAGTCTGCATGTCAGAATTCTTTTAATGAAATAGAAGAGGATTTGAGAAGTCACTCAAAATGTGCCCTATTTTTTCTTTCTGAAGCACTAATCACACTTTCTATGGCAAATGAACCCCCTCATTTTGTTCCTTTTTAAATTAAATGTTTTCAGACTTACCACTTCATTCCAATCAAGATGGCTTCTGTTGTTCCATACTTTTGTCATAAGTAAGACTGTTAGAGCTCTAGTTGTTCTTTAGAACACTCTGGGACATTCTGTCATTGGGCTATACTTGGGCTACATCTGGGTGATATGTGGGCTACATTTGGGCTCTTTTGTCTCTGGTGGCCATCTTGGGAGACTGCATGTCAGAATTCTTTAATGAAATAGAATAGGATTTGAGAAGTCACTCAAAATGTGCCCTAATTTTTCTTTCTGCAGCACTAATCATACTTTCTATGGCAAAATATATCCTCATATTGTTCCTTTTTAAATTAAATGTTTTAAGAGTTACCACTTCATTCCAATCAAGATGGCTTCTGTTGTGCCATACTTTTGTCATAAGTAAGACTGTTAGCGCTCTAGTTGTTCTTTAGAACACTCTGGGACATTCTGTCATTGGGCTATACTTGGGCTACATCTGGGTGCTATTTGGGCTACATTTGGGCTCTTTTGTCTCTGGTGGCCATCTTGGGAGACTGCATGTCAGAATTTTTTAATGAAATAGAATAGGATTTGAGAAGTCACTCAAAATGTGGCCTAATTTTTCTTTCTGCAGCACTAATCATACTTTCTATGGCAAAATGAACCCCCTCATTTTGTTCCTTTTTAAATTAAATGTTTTCAGACTTACCACTTCATTCCAATCAAGATGGCTTCTGTTGTGCCATACTTTTGTCATAAGTAAAACTGTTAGCGCTCTAGTTGTTCTTTAGGACACTCTGGGACAGTCTGTCATTGGGCTATACTTGGGCTACATCTGGGTGATATTTGGGCTACATTTGGGCTCTTTTGTCTCTGGTGGCCATCTTGGGAGACTGCATGTCAGAATTTTTTAATGAAATAGAATAGGATTTGAGAAGTCACTCAAAATGTGCCCTAATTTTTCTTTCTGCAGCACTAATCATACTTTCTATGGCAAAATATATCCTCATATTGTTCCTTTTTAAATTAAATGTTTTAAGAGTTACCACTTCATTCCAATCAAGATGGCTTCTGGTGTGCCATACGTTTATCATAAGTAAGACTGTTAGCACTCTAGTTGTTCTTTAGAACACTCTTGGACATTCTGTCATTGGGCTATACTTGGGCTACATCTGGGTGCTATTTGGGCTACATTTGGGCTCTTTTGTCTCTGGAGGCTATCTTGGGAGACTGCATGTCAGAATTGTTTAATGAAATAGAAGAGTATTTGAGAAGTCACTCAAAATGTGCCCTAATTTTTCTTTCTGAAGCACTAGTCATACTTTCTATGGCAAAATGAACCCCCTCATTTTGTTCCTTTTTACCTTAAATGTTTTCAGACTTACTACTTAATTCCAATCAAGTTGGCTTCTGGTGTGCCATATTTTTGTCATAAGTAAGACTGTTAGCGCTCTAGTTGTTTAAGTTTAAGTTTAAAATATTTGTCAAGCGCAACGTACACCTAGACGGTTTCTTGGCGCTAATGTAGCAGGCAGGCAGCTGAGCAAGAACAGTCGCTAGGACATCAACTGGAGAGGCAGACAGGGCTTATGAGAGAAAAGCCTGAGAAAATAAAAAGGTCTTCAGTGCCTTGCGGAAACTGGAATACAGAGTGAGGGATCTAAGATGGAAGGGGAGAGAATTCCAGAAAATTGGGGCGAGAGTAGAAAATTTGGAGCCACCCTGTTTTTTTTTCCGGTAGCGGGGTACTGCTAAAAGAAGTTGTGCCAAGGAACGGAGGTCTCTGCCCGGGACATAGGCCTTGATGGCAGAAGATATGAAAATGGGGGCCAGGCCAGTCCTGGCCTGGAACGCCATGCAGCCTAATTTGAATAAGGCGCGTTCCCGCACGGGGAGCCAGTGGAGGGTTTTCAGGAGGGGGGAGGTATGGTGAAATTTGGGGAGACCAAAGGCCAGGCGGGCAGCCTGGTTCTGCACTAATTGCAGTTTACGCAGGCTGTACTGAGGGATGCCATTGAACAGAATGTTCCCGTAGTCCAGGCGGGACAGGACCAGTGCGGACATAATTAGTTTGAGTGCGGAGAAAGAAAAGAAACGAGAGATGGAGCGGATAGTACGAAGAGTAAGAAAGCAAGACGAAACCACCGAACCAATCTGGGAGTGCAAAGTGAGTTTGTCATTTAGCTTGATGCCTAGAGTCTTAACAGAGGAAGCAGGGGTGGGAGGAGAACCAAAGGAGGGGGGCCAAAAGAGAGAATTCCAGGGACTGGAACAACCACCCGTCACCACAAGTTCCGTTTTATCGGGATTGAATTTCAGGTGGTTGAAATTCATCCAGTCCCTGATGAAAGATAGAATAGATTGGAAATTAGAGATAGAATCAGGGGTAGAAGATAGATTGAAGATGAGCTGGAGGTCATCGGCATAGTTATATACCGTGACCTCCAGCTGCTGTAGGGCAAAGATAAGAGGAGCGATATAAAGATTGAACAGTAAAGGAGAGAGAGAAGAACCCTGAGGAACACCGCACTGGACCTGACAGGGGGTAGCTGAAAACTCCCCGCGGTGGACCGCCTGGGTCCGGTCCCTCAAAAGAGATGAAAGCCAGATAAGGGCTGAGCCTCCTATGCCCGCCGCCTTGACACGGGAAAGCAAGATGGAATGATCCACCGTGTCAAAAGCGGCGGATAAATCAAGGAGGACCAGCGCCTGAGATCTGCCCATGTCCATACCCTCTCGGAGGGTGTCTAATACAGACACCACCACTGACTCTGTCGAGTGCTTCGGCCGAAACCCAGCCTGACACGGTTCTTTAGAACACTCTGGGAAGCTGCTGTAGAACACAAAGGAATCAACTGACAGTCTCTGTCCTTGTTGGATGTACATGTTTTACTGAGAATGTCAGACTTCATTCTCACATGACTGAGAAAGATAATGTGAATTTACAGAAAATATGCTTTCAGTTTAGCTTATAGATCCCCTTCCAAACCACTGTGGGAAAAGCATGAGATAATAGTTTTCTTTCAAACATGATTCATGATATCAAAGCAGAAGGCTTTTTCACATGGTAAAATCACCTTAGAACACACCACAATTCCTAAAATGAGTATGGTACCATCAACAAATGATTTATAATTTAATTAAAGTCCTAAAACCCTCTATTAACTACAATGCTTTTTAATGAGGTCCTATCATGTATATTGGTCCCAAGATGGCTGCCAACACTTCTTGGATGAAGAATTTGAATTTTGAAAACAATTTGTGGGACCCCCTGAGCAGGTCTAGGGGGTCCGGTTACTTCTACCCTGCCCCCTTTTTGAGTTCTACACGTTTGTTTTTCTGCTTTCCTGTGCTTCAGTCTACTGAGGCACAAGATGGCTGCCAACACTTTCTGGTTTGGAGTGTTGACAGACATTGGCAGCCAATCAGAATGCAGCTCATGCTCGGCAAGGTAAGCTTACAGTAAGCTTACACGTAAGCTGCTATAGATATATTTTTTCTCTTGTGATTTTCTCAGGAACTACTGGAGGGATTTTCACCAAATATAGCAAAGGCACATCTGCGTACCAGTCCCTACAATTTTTCCAAAGTTTGGCGTAATTCCGTTCAGCGGTTCGGGCTGTAGACTTGTCAGAACGTCCTATGGAAATTAACATGGGGAAAACACGTTTTGGGACCCCCCTTTTTTCTCAGCCCCCACTTCACGAATCCCACCGAAACTTTCTGTGAAGGAGCGCAGCAGAGCTGGCCAAAATTTTGGAAAATTACACACAAATTCCTCAACCGGCGCCAGAGTTATTCCCAATAGAATGTTGCGGATTTCCTATGGTAGCCAATCCTAACTATATATACACCTACTGGCGACCGCCAGTAGGATATATATATATATATATCAATCATATATATATATCCATATATATGTATCCAAACGTGAATCTCGGCAAATTCCGAGCCACTTCCGCGGCGGGCAACACGGAAGGGATGCCACTCCCGATATACCAACTCAATCCAGTAATATCAGCATCCAAAAATAACTCACTGGTGCCGTGGCCTCATTTACTATCTATTACAAAATTGCTTAACTGTCTCTACTTCAGAACATAAAAAAACCTTGTTAAAAACTCTTAAAAGATACACAGTAAGTGGAAGGCCGACTGTAGACCAAGTACTAACCAGGCTTGCTACTAATCTTATCTTAGGTGTATGAAGATGAAGAGATGTCGATACACCTAAGATAAGATTAGTAGCAGGCCTGGTTAGTACTTGGTCTACAGTCGGCCTTCCACTTACTGTGTATCTTTTAAGAGTTTTTAACAAGGTTTTTTTAATGTTCTGAAGTAGAGACAGTTAAGCAATTTTGTAATAGATAGTTGTAGAAGGGGAACGCCACTCACCTCGACAGGGCGGCGTTCCAGGCAGCGAACTCGTGGCAGGAGACAGCGCGTAGAGAACCAGAGAAGGAGAGCGGAAGGAGAGTGAGGAGCGACGACGAGGAAGTGGAGGACGTCTGGACCGAGGAGTGGTGGAGTCCTCAGGAGGTTGCTGGAGAGCGGCCGCGACTCACTGGAGAGTTGCGGCGGGGCACGTGAGTACACTGTTACCTTTTTTTTGCGTGCCCCTCTGTAGATAGATGTAAATACCTGTATATAAGTCTTTCCACTGATAGATCACCACAGCACTGTATTATACGTAGTAGCACTACTTCACATATCGCTTTGTACCATAGTCCCTGCACTCCTCCCTCACCTTGGCACGCTCTCCCCATTCCCATAACTCCTCTTTCCATCTGAGACCTCCCTTACCGTCCCTGTCCTCACGTTCTTCGTTGTCCCCTCACAACCCGGGTGTTGGCGTTAGTACTCCGACGGTCCAATCCAAAAAGGACTAACTGCCCTCTCTCTCTCTATTCCCTCCGAGGCGAAACCGGATCCGTCTGACGACCAGAAGACGCCCCGAAGACCCCACTGTCCAGCTGACGCTCAGGAAGGACTCCACAGCTTCCAGGCTCACCCCCTCTTCACTGCCCTGATAACGAACAATAAAAAAACCCAGCTACAATAGCGAAATACATACGGCCTCCACGCCTGTTATTCCGGTCTGCACCAACCCCTAGTCCACACTTGGTGTCAGAAGTGGGATGTACCGGAAGCATGGAGGCCGCGGTGAAACAGCTGGCACAAAGCCAGGAGCTGCTAGGGAAGATGATAGAACACTTCCTGAAAACGGCCGAAGACGATCGAGGCCAGCTTCACGACGTCTTAAAGGACCAGGGCTCCGTTCAAGATCAGGCCCTTGGGAGGCTAGCTGACGTCATGGGACAGCAGAGACCAGCGACCTCCCTGCCCTCTTTGGTCCTGCAAAAGTACGTTCCGGGAGAAGACCCGGATTTCTTCTTAAAAACTTCGAGCGTCTGGCACAAGCCGCTGCATGGCCGACCGATCGCTGGGGACACTATTTGGGGCCTCTGCTGACAGGGGAACTTGCAGGCAGCCTACCAACAGGCCAACGTACAGGGACAAACACCTTACCAAGACATAAAGTCCTGTATCCTGGAGCGGCTAGGGATCGACGAGGAGACCTACAGGGTACGACTGCGGCAAGCCCGCGAAGGACCCCAGGAAACACCTCAGGCTTTATCATTTCGCATCCAGGATCTGACCAACCGCTGGCTGAAGCCTGCCACGACCTCAAAGGAGGAGATTCTTTCCAAGATCTATTTGGAGCAATTTCTTGCCTCACTCCACCCCGCCACCCAGAAATGGGTGCGACAACACGCCCGCCTAACCCTAGACAGAGCCGTGGAGATCGCAAGTGCATATAGCCGAGCACAGGACTTTCAGAAGAAAGACGAACACCCTCCCCGGATGCCCCATGGAAGTCACCCTCGGCCCCAAAGACCTGCCGTGCCCCGAAAACCTGAACTCGTCCCCTTGTTTCCGTTCCCTGTATCGCCAAGACCCAGTCCTCCCGGACCACAATGCTACCACTGTGGAGGGCATGGACACATCGCCCGCTTTTGTCCACAGAAGGAAGAGCCCATGGAGGTTGGGCTTGCCAGGAACTATGTTTGTCTCACCACGGATGCCAGCCCTCCTCCTTTCCGGTGTAGATCGACGGCCACCCCATGATTGCCCTCGCGGATTCCGGTTGCAGGCAAAGCGTTCTACGGCCCCAGGAGATGCCCACCCCTATAGGGGCTGTGACCGGCATACTGGACATTCAATGAATCGACGGTGATACAAAGAGGTATCCCACCACCCGCGTCCGAGTACAGCACACCTCGGAAGAAGGAAGTCCTCTTACAGTAGGGCTGGTGCCAAACCTACCGGAACAAGTGATCCTGGGTAGCGATTACAGCGGTCTTCCGCGTCTGCTACAAGACGCTACGGACTCCTTGGAAAGGTGGTGGACCGAGGCTCCCTTTTCTCGAAACCCTCCCCCCCTAGAGCCAACAACCAAAATCCTGAAATCAACAAACCAAAAGAAGAAAGAAAAGAGGACCCACACCACAGCCTATCCTGTCCTGGTGGACAACCATCCTTGGGAATCCGATCGTGAATATCGAGCTGCACAACAAGAAGACCCGGTGCTACAGGACGCCTGGGGGCATGCCCCGGAAAACGAAGACCCATTACACATACGTCCTTACTTCTTCAAAAAGAACGGTCTGTTGTACAGGAACGGTGGACCCCAACAAAACCCACAGCTACTCGTTCCCGGTCCCTTTCGCGACAAAGTACTGTTCCTGGCTCATAGCCATTTGTTAGGGGGTCATTTCGGGGATGATAAAACCGGACAGACCATTCTGGAAAAATTCTACTGGCCTGGGGTGTACAAACAAGTGAGCCAATACTGCCGTGAGTGCCCGGTATGTCAGAAGAACAGTCGGTACCGGCCCCCAAAAGTACCCCTCCAACCCCTCCCTCTCATCAATGTCCCTTTCAGTAGGGTGGGGATGGACCTTATAGGCCCCTTGTTACCCTCAAGGAGCGGGTGTAGATATGCTCTTGTCCTCGTGGACTACGCCACCCGTTTTCCTGAGGCCATTCCTTTACGCCACCCAACCACCCAGAATATAGCAAAAGCCCTCGTCACCATCTTCACCCGGGTGGGTTTTCCACGTGAGATATTGACAGACCAAGGCACCCCGTTTGTCTCCTCCCTTATGCGCCAGGTGTGTTCCCATCTGGGCATTAAACAGATAAGGACCTCTGCCTACCACCCCCAGACCGACGGGCTGGTGGAGCGGTATAACGCCACCCTGAAAACCACCCTCAAGAAGCTGTTGTGATTAGAGAGCCGTCGCTGGGAAGAAATGTTGCCCTTAGCCTTATTTGCGATACGATGCAAAGTCCAGAGCAGTACCGGATACTCCCCCTACGAACTCTTATATGGGAGGGCCCCCAGGACCCTCTTGGATATGGCCCGGGAGGCGTGGGAGGCCGAACCTGATCGTACCCGGCCTCTACCGGAATATGTCGCAAAACTTAAAACCCACCTAGGTCAAATCAGAGAAATAGTGAGACAAAACATGATGACCGCACAGGCCACAAAAAAACGCCAGTACGACCGGGGAGCCAAGGCGAGATCCTTTGTTCCCGGTGACCTAGTACTGCTCCTCATTCCCTCCTCCGACCACAAGCTGCTAGGCCAGTGGCAAGGACCATATCCGGTAACGAGACAGGTGACTCCTGTCACGTAGGAAATTGAATTGGACCACACCCGCAACCAGACACAAATATACCACGTAAACCTTTCGAAGAAGTGGGAGGGCCCACAGCCGGTACTAGCCAGTAGACAGTGCCGAGAAACCCTGCAGTTTGAGTGTTGTTTGGACCCTGATCTGCACGAAACTAAGCGACAAGATCTAAGAAACACCCTATCACCGATACAGGTGGTCTTTTCCTCCCTGCCAGGGCACACAACTGTCATTGAACATGCCATCCACACAGAACCCGGGAAGACCGTGAGACAACGGCCCTACCGGGTCCCTGAAGCACGCCGAAACATCATCAGGGAAGAGACCAAGCAGATGTTACAAATGGGCATCATAGAGCCGTCAATCAGTAGCTGGAACTCGCCCATAGTCCTCGTTACCAAACCCGATGGCTCCACGAGGTTTAGCATAGACTTTCGAGAGGTCAATAAAGTCTCCAGTTTTGATACCTATCCGTTACCAAGAGTAGACGAGATGATAGAACGTATAGGCAGAGCCAGATACATTAGCACCTTGGATCTCTGCAAGGGATACTGGCAGATTCCCTTGAAAAAGGAAGATAAGAAGAAAACGGCGTTCTCCACGCCAGATGGCCTGTTCCAATTCAGAGTCATGCCCTTCGGGCTTCATGGGGCCCCTGCGACGTTTCAGAGGGCCATGAACATTGTCCTACAACCCCATGCCCGATACGCAGGAGCGTACCTTGACGACATCGTCATATATAGCAATGACTGGCAAGAGCACCTGTCCCACCTGAGACGAGTTATCACATCTCTGGGGGAATACGGGTTCACTATCAATCCCGCTAAAACCACTCTAGCTGCCCAATCCGTAAAATACCTGGGGTATCTGCTTGGGGAGGGCGTTATCAGACCTCAGGACAACAAAATAAAGGCCATCCAGACCATCCCCTTCCCACAAACAAAAAAGGACCTCCGTGCCTTCCTCGGGCTGTTAGGATACTAAAGGAGGTTCATCCCCAACTTTTCCCAAACCGCAGTCCCTTTGACTGACCTACTGAAGAAAAACACCCGAACAGAGGATGTGTTAAAACACCCCACTCCCCAGATGTCGCAAGCCTTTCACGAACTTAAATGATCCCTGGTTTCTGAACCAGTCCTGATCAGCCCCGACTACACACAACCCTTTATCCTGCAAACTGACGCCTCAGACCTGGGATTGGGAGCCGTTCTATCCCAGAAAGACCAGACAGGGGTGGAGAGACCTATCCTCTACCTCAGCCGAAAGCTCTTCCCTCGGGAAATGAATTACGCTGTGGTGGAGAAGGAGGCCCTGGCCATTAAGTGGGCAATAGAGAGCCTTCGATATTATCTGGAGGGGCGTGAGTTTATTCTCTATACGGATCACACCCCACTAGAGTGGATGGCACGAAACCGGGGTCACAATGACCGTGTGCTTCGGTGGTTCCTATCCCTGCAACCGTACAGATTCAAGACATTACACAGGAAAGGGACAGAACAGGGCAACGCTGACTATCTTTCTCAATATCCCCCACCTACCTCCCCCACAAGAAAGACAGCTAGGGAAAGGGGATGTAGAAGGGGAACGCCACTCACCTCGACAGGGCGTCGTCCGAGTAGGGATTTCATGACCGCTAACCCTCCTGCGTCCCTGACGACCAGGACTCCTCCTCTCTTTCTCTCCCTGCAGGAGACGGACCGACCAGCGGGGTCGCGCAATGACCCAGAAGTGACCTCCTGCGACCCCAGAGACCCCGGAAGTCCTGACCCGGAAGTGACCTCCTGTGACCCCGGAGCCCCCGGAGCCCCGCCCCCAACAGCAGCTGGAAACACAGAAAAGCCGTTCACGAAGAGAGGAGAGCGTTCCAGGCAGCGGACTCGTGGCAGGATACAGCGCGTAGAGAACCAGAGAAGGAGAGCGGAAGGAGAGTGAGGAGCGACGACGAGGAAGTGGAGGACATCTGGACCGAGGAGTGGTGGAGTTCTCAGGAGGTTGCTGGAGAGCGGCCACGACTCACTGGAGAGTTGCGGCGGGGCACGTGAGTACACTGTTACCTTTTTTTTCCCGTGCCCCTCTGTAGATAGATGTAAATACCTGTATATAAGTCTTTCCACTGATAGATCACCAAAGCACTGTATTATACGTAGTAGCGCCACTTCACATATCGCTTTGTACCATAGTCCCTGCACTCCTCCCTCACCTTGGCACGCTCTCCCCATTCCCATAACTCCTCTTTCCATCTGAGACCTCCCTTACCGTCCCCGTCCTCACGTTCTTCGTTGTCCCCTCACAACCCGGGTGTTGGCGTTAGTACTCCGACGGTCCAATCCAAAAAGGACTAACTGCCCTCTCTCTCTCTATTCCCTCCGAGGCGAAACCGGATCCGTCTGACGACCAGAAGACGCCCCGAAGACCCCACTGTCCAGCTGACGCTCGGGAAGGACTCCACAGCTTCCAGGCTCACCCCCTCTTCACTGCCCTGATAACGAACAATAAAAAAAACCCAGCTAAAACAGCGAAATACATACGGCCTCCACGCCTGTTATTCCGGTCCGCACCAACCCCTAGTCCACAATAGTATATGTGTCTTTTTTGTTGCAGAAATGAATAAAAGGTGAAGACTGTGAACGTTGGACTACTTATTGAACAAGGGCTCACTTGAGCAGGACTGATGAATTCTAAGTTTATATTGTTGGACAGTAAGGCTGTAGGCTTGCCCACTGGGGCTTAACAAAGAACAAAATGCAACGTTGTATTTCCTAGAAAGTATCATTAATGCATTAATAGATTAGTTTGAAGAAAATTGTGTGTAATACTGTGATCATAAATTTCCGAGAGGTAATTCGATGAAAAATAGTCACGCAAGAGGTCTATTTGCCCACATGGGCGTAATAGTTGTAAATAGCCAGTGAGCGATAATCATGTTACAGCATTATTTTTCTATCTTAATGCTTTTTGCAAAATTAATTGAAATATATGTGTTTATTTTTCACCAAATACTCCTCCAAGTTTACTAAAACAAATATTATTTAGTAAGTGACTGCAACGAAGTATGTTTACTATGTTTATGATGACAAAGCGGAACTGATCTCTGTACCTGTAAATATGCACTTCACTTGTAAAAATGTCACCCGTGAACAAGCTGTGAGGTTAACAGCGAAACGCGTTGGGCACCCGTTGCTTTGACAAATAAACACCGTTTGAAATGAGGCCACGGCACCAGTGAGTTATTTTTGGATGCTGATATTACTGGACTGAGTTGGTATATATATATATATATATATATATACTTGGATATCGCGGCTGAAGCGGTTTGGGGGCATAAGGAGACATTTCTGTTTTCACTACAAGCGTGACTGGATACAATCTGCGCAATTCTGCTTCCCCGCCCGACCCTTGGGTCTGCACTTCACTCCACCACTTACCTGGATGCGAGGCTTTGCATTCTGGGATTTGCAGTTCTGGACTACGCCCGTATTGACAACAGGTGGGGTCAGCAACATCGGGGGCGGAGCTTCAGCCAATTGGCTATAGAAGGTAGCAGAACAATCATTTGGCGTAAGATGGAGGGTTCCAAGACACTTGTGGCGCTGAGGAAGGCATTCATTTACCGAAATGCATTCGCCTGTAACCTGTGAAAATAAATGCCTCCATCCTTGTCCCCAGTTGTGGCCTTCGCTCTTTCTTGTGGAGGAGTTTTCTTGGAGAGATATATATAGAGATATAGATATATATATATCTATATATATATATATATATCTATATATATATATTTTTTTAAATCTCTTTATTGTATTTCCAAGAGTATAAAACAATACAACATCTTCAACGTGAAGGTGACACCATAGTAAAACTACGAACATCATATAAGTGTGCAATTTTCTCATGAATCATACAGTCGGACGGTACATCAGATACAGCTTCATCTGTGGTTGACAGTAATATATAAAATTATGCAGTAACATCACTCCAGCACAGTAGTTACAGTGTCCTGAGTTTGTGATCTAAGGTATTGGCGTAGAGGTTCCCAAATGTCCTTGGGTATGGAGGAGGTAGGGAGTTCCTCCGCATATAGTTCCAGGTTTTTCCCTGCAGTAAACAAAATCTTTGACCCAATGAACCACCCTAGGGGCCAACGTGCTTTCCCAGGTTAGTGCTACGCGTTGTTTTGCCATCAACAGTGCAATACGTGCAAACTTACCAATAACCCCTAGCAGTTGAGGTATGTAAAGCAATAGGCATATCTGTGGTGAGCATTGTAGGGATACCCCAGTCATGGTGTGCATATGTCTGATAACAGAGGTCCAAAATTTAGACACTACTGAACAATCCCACGGCCAATGCCTAAAGTCGGCGTCCTGTTGACTGCATCTCTTACATTGACTAGTGTCACATAGGCCAAGTCTGTGTAATTTTAGAGGTGTGTGATAAATTTGGTGGATATATTTGAAGTGAAAGATCCTTAAGTTGCCATTGGGAGTGAGCGATCCAGTTAGTTGCATATATTCTCCCATTCAGGCAGTGTGAGCCAGAGTAGAAGTTTGTCATTCCAAGGAGTACGACTTTTGTCACTAGTGGCAATTTTCTCTTCACGCACTGCTCTATAGAGCTTGGTCACTAATTTGCGGCGTGTGGGTAAAATCGTAAATATAATACCAACCAAGAGTAATTGCAGAGACTACAGAGAGGGAGGCTCAGCTGGAAAGGTGGAATAATATGCTTTCACCGCACGTTTCAGTCTATGGAGCGTACATTTAAAAAGGATATTTGGATTGGAGATATACTATAGCTCTTCCTGTGTGATGAAACTCCCCTCCGGGTATATATTCTGCATGACATCTATGACAATCTCCCTCAAGGACCCCATCGGACCTTCTTCCTGCGTCACAGAAAGCGCCGTGTGATGAGTCAGCGGCAGCGCAGGCGCATAGAGTGGAAGTTTGGCCGTCAGTTTCCCACGGCCTTCCACGCAGCAATAGTGACATCAAGTGTATTAATTTTGTGTCGAGGTGTGCCTCTTCTTGAGTGTGTGAGAATGCTAGAGAGCGGAATAGGGTGTGCGTCCCCATCCTCCACTGCTACGTGTGGCGTGAAAGCATGTGGCTTATACCAATAGTATGCATATTGTGCCTGTGATAAGTAAAAATCTGGGGCACAGAACCTCCCTTTAGCATATTCAAAGGTCAATGTGCTTCAGCTTACCCTGGCCTGTTTGCCACCCTAAATCAATTTCAGCAATAGAGAGTGGACTGCGGCAAAGAAATGGGTAGTGAGTTTAATAGGGATGTTGCTAAAAAGATATAAAAAACGAGACCAAATTATCATTTTGATAATGGTGATACGGTCTGCCAATGATAGGGGCAATGTCATCCATCTCTCCACCTGCTGCTCCAGAGCAGCACAGGCCCTCCCATAGTTATCTCGTACTACTACCTCTGGATCACAATGCACAGAGACTCACAGATATTTAACCGGGTCAGTAGACCATATCAGCGGATACTCCAGGGTCGGCGGAATTATCACAGACTTCCCCTAATTGATGGTTTACCCCAAGAATAGGACAAGCCAAATATATTCCCGGAGGACTTGTGAGGTACTGGGTTTTTAAGAACCGGCACAGAACCGGTAACCCAGCGGTGTCAATGAATCAACACCCAGAGACCTCGGGTTCTCCTGAGTCAGACCTACAGAAACTCAGAGTCTTCTAGGTGAAGTCAAAGATTAATTTATTGGCTGCAACCAAGGTGACAGGGTCCTAGAAGTACAATACGGGTATGTTCTCAGGAGACTGCACACTTTCACGAAGTCAGGCTTCTCTCTTTATACATGATTTTCAGCCTTGGGCAAAACATTCCTTGAATTCGTGGTATTTCATTTATAGTTACTGGTTACAAAAGAAAAGCAGAGTCATGATGACATGTACATATTTCATGTCGTGCTGCCCATAACAAATCATCCGGCAAGGCCCAACATTTCATCAGATATCGCTGGACCCCAATAAAAACGGTCACCTCCCCATCATAAAGCAAGTAAAGAAAAGGAGTGGAGAAAAGATGTGAGCGAGATATGGCAGGTGTGCGTGCTCAAATGGTTTTATGGCTGGTTGAGCCTAGATGCTATCTTGCTCGGCCACTGGGAGGGAACTGACCTAACGAGTTCGGCCTGGGGCAATGGTTCTAACTTGTACTGGGGTCAGGGAGAAGTCGATTAAGGAGTATGTGTCCTTGTGGAATCAAATTCAACTGGATTAAGGCCTATGTAAAGGGCAACATGTAGCTAAGGGTTCAGAATGTAAATGACGATTTCGAGGTGGAATCGTCGCTCGAAAACGCCGAAAATACATGTACATGATGTACTCGTCATTCTCGGTCTTTTGATACCAAATTCGTCCTATTTCGACGACGTTTTTATTCTCGAGTCCAGTACTATTATATGAATCCAGATTTTCAGAACCACAGACCCTCCTTTTGCCCTTACATAGGCAATTAATCTATCCTCATGTTAGTCTGAGTCCAGATCTATATTCCTAAAGTCATTGAGATGTTGCTGTAACATCATTCTAGTGCTTAGTTCATTTCTTGACACAGGCTTCCTTACACATGATGTAGCACAGAGGCAACATATTGCAGGAGCACACTGTATGCATAGACAGAACAGGAAAAGAATGGCTAAGACCATCCCAATGACCATCAGAATTTTCCATCCCCAGGCAGATATCAGTTCCCAGAACCATCCCATTAACGACCAATCTCCTTTATCCACATGAATAGATTCGGAAATCTTATGTAGTTTGGAGATGGCCCTGTATACTGTTGGAGCATTATCTGGGATGAAAATGCAACAACTGGACTGGATCAATTTGCATACTCCACCTCGGTCCGCAAGTATTACATCCAAAGCGACCCGGTTCTGAAGGGTCATAAGTCGATCCGACTGGAGCTCAGCAGTCAGGTTACTAAGGGCACCAGCAGTTTCGGTCACGGTGGATTCAACTACCCTTGTCAATTGCCTTATGTTCCTGCTGTTAGCCATGGCTCCCCAGAACGGCAGAAAACCCATTGCAAAGTCACCAAATTCTTGACCTGCAGTGTCTTCTTTACTCAAAACACCTCTAACTACCCTTGTCCGATGGTAATCCGCTGCTGCTGTGTAGGTGGGAGGTAACAGGAATGAAACAAAACATGAGCCCGAGAAGTCAGGGGCAACCATGTATAGGCTCTATCATGGCAGATGAAATAAGTACCCTTAGCGGCTAAAAACGCAGGGGAAGTCTGAGATCCAAAAACATACGTTTCTGTAGCTCTGGGATTCTTGCCAATACCTTGCAGACACAGGTGACCTTGATGGGGTACGATCCAGATAGGGGACGATCTCTTGGCTTGCTGTTTCTCACTTAATGTAGTGCCATATCCGGTCACGTTCCAACCTACATATGCAAGTATCTCATCATCCGTGGTATCTTCATAAGAAGTTACTTCCTTGATCATGTCAACTATACCTTTGACTAGGGCGCTAGTCTTGAGGTTGTCTTTTACAGAACGTAGGGGTTGGATTTCTCGTGCATATATGAACATTGTCCTATATGCCCATACTGATCCATTGTGACTAAATGGCAGGACCAAATAGGGGATACCTTTGTCCGTTGTGTGAGGCATGAGACCACACACCCAACAGTTAGTTGTGTTCATTACAAGTTGGTGTTGGTGTAATAACTGAACGAAGGAGTTATTAAGGAACTCTAATCTCCTATTTGATTCGTGGTCAGGCAGAGGGTGGAAAGAATGAGAGGAAACAGTAGGAGGAGGTATGGGTGATGTAGTGGGTGCAAATGTCACATGAAAAGAGAATAAAACATAGCTTATCAAAAAGACCATTACGCTGAATAGCATAAAAATACACACTATTATAAAACTTTTCTTCGTCATCGTTTTAAAAAGTCTCTGCTTAAAGTTCATTTGTTTGGCAGGCCTCTCCACATCAGGAAACTCCATCCTCTCTAAGGTGCTGCCCGCGGTGGTAGGTTGCCTCTGCTAAAGGATGCTTCCGTCAGTCTAGGGCAACTCCCTTGGACCAACCAGAACCAGCGACCTAACGTCGTCAGCTGCACCCAAAAGTCTTTAATCAACCGCGACCCTAGCAGCGGAACCCGGATGGCGGTTCGAAAAAAAACAAAAATAAGCAAGTTACCTAGATGGGAGATCTGCACTTTCAAAAATAGGATTTGGGAAAAAACAAATTTTTTTATTAGTCCACAGGTTTTTCTCTCGGATCATAAAAGAAATCACTTTTACTTTAGTCTGTTTTTCTTGGTCGTAAATTGTAGCGTCTTTTCCCGGGTACTGTCTGGTCCAGAAATAGTAGTTCAGGTTCCACAGAGTTCAATTGTTCTGGTGGTGGCACAGTTTCTTGAAAAATGTTCTCGCTTTCACAGTCAGGATTAGCTTCTTTTACACGTTCATCAGTTGTGCGCTCTGAGTCAGTGCCTCCTTTCTGGACCCATTGGTCATGTGGCAGAGGGAAGGGTATCTTCTTACAATGGATCCCGTGGACCCAATTGGCCTTCCCCTCCACCCTAACAGCCGACCTTGTAGACAGGAGGACGAGGTGAGGCCCGGTCCATCTGGGCTGGTCGTTTCTTGTTCTTTGAAAGTTGCGGACAAGCACCCAGGAACCGGGGTCAATGGAGTGACCCGGTGTCTCGGAGACCGGAGGCAAGGTGTTGTGGACCTGTTGATATAAAACACGCAATTTAGCCGTCAATTCATACAAATAGTCACGCAAAATAGGGTGTTGCAGCTCGCTAAACTTCGTGGGCCTAGGCACTCCCCATATGTTGGCTGGCCGACCAAAGATTATTTCATAGGGGCTGAGTTTCACTCGAGAATGCACAGTCATTCTGGTGGATAGGAGTGCTAAGGGTAGAGCGTCAGGCCATTTAAGGCCTGTGCTCGCTTGGATTTTGGCCAATTTAAGTTTAAGCGTGCCATTGTAACATTCCACTAATCCAGCTGATTGGGGGTGATTTGCAGCGTGGAACTTCTGCCTAATGCCTAGCCCTTCACACACTCTTTTCATCACACGACCCACAAATTCACTTCCGTTGTCAGACCAGACCATTCTAGGCATTCCGAACCTGGGGGAAGAACTCTTTTACAAGGGCTTTCGCTGTGGACAAGGCAGTATTGTCTTTTAGGGGATAGGCTTCTACCCATCTTGAGAAGGCACAAACAACCACGAGCACGTATTTTAAGTTGTTGCACCTCTCCATGTGTATGAAATCTAGCTGCAAAACCTCGAACGGATACGTAGGAGGTGCAAAATGACCAGCTGGAGTTGGGGTTCCCCTACCAGGATTGTGCTTCAGACATACCATGCAATTCTTGACAACATTCTCTGCATACTTGGGAATCCCTGAATTCTTCCACACTGGGGCCAACAACTCGCAAATCCCTTTCGCGCTGATATGGGCCATTCCATGAGCCATTGTAACCACTGCAGGCACATATGCATCGGGTAACAACCATCTCTGTTGTTCTGTCAATTCAATCCAACAACCATTTGCATCCATTCTCCCTGTACTTTCTCTCCACATGCTTAACTCTTTCTCCGTGGCCTCAGCTTGGATGGACTTCACACTTTCTATCGTGTCTTCACATATTCCAACATCACCAGTCCATCTTTCTGGGCTCGTAACATACATTCGGCTCATCACATTCTTTGCAGTTTCCTTAGCGGTTTCATCAGCAAATGCATTTCCACGACCAACATCACCAGTCACTTTCTTGTGAGCACTACATTTCACGATCGCTATTTGCAGGGGCAACGTCAGTGATTCAAGAAGCTCATTCACCAACTGACCATGCCTAATCTTAGCTCCATGCGAAGTCAGGAACCCACGTTCTCTCCACAATCGTCCAAAACTGTGAGCCACTCCAAAAGCATACTGGCTGTCGGTATAGACAGTCACTTTCATTCCTTTAGACAACACACATGCTCTCGTCAGTGCCACGAGTTCAGCGGCTTGAGCTGAACCATGTGGTATTCGCGCAGTTTCAATGACTGTGTGCAAAGTTGTAACAGCATATGCTGTAGTCACGTTACCATTTGGGAGCTTAAAGCATGAACCATCCACCCATAATGTACTATCGCATTCAGCAAGAGGAGTGTCGAACAAATCAACTCTCCCTTTCGTCTCTTCCTCTGTTCTAAGAAAACAATTGTGCTGTTCTGAAGCATCCGATTCCTCTGCAATTGGTAACAATGTGGCTAGGTTCAAGGTACTGCACCTTTTTATGTGCACATGGCTCGCTAGTAGCGTCAATTCGTAACTGGACAGTCGAGCACTAGTTAAGTGCTGTGTCTTGGTCCTATTTAACAATGTGTCTACTGCATGCGGGACCATCACGATTAGTGTATTATTCATTACTAGACCAGCAGACTGTCGAATGGAAACAGCTGCTGCTGCTGTGGCCCTTAAACAACTTGGCAATGCTCGTGCTACCGGATCCAAAGTTGACGAAAAATAGGCGCATGGCCGCTGTCTATCTCCGAATAACTGAGTCAGCACAGACAATGCACAGCCCTCCTTCTCGTGGACATATAATGTGAAAGGCTTACTGTAGTTGGGGTTACCTAACACAGGGGCCGAACATAATGCTGTGCGTAATTCGAGAAAACTTTTCTGACACTCTTCAGACCAAGGAATGGGATTGGGTGTATTTTTACACGTTAATGCCACCAAGGGTTTGGCTAATAACGAAAAATTTGGAATCCACTGTCTACAGTACGATGTAATGCCCAAGAAAGCACGTACTTCTCTCTGTGTTCTTGGCACACTCAATTTTGCTATTGCCTGAATTCTTTCTGGGGTCAGTTTCCTTCCCTCCTTCGATAAGAGATGACCTAAGTAGGTCACTTCTTGTCGGCAATATTGAAGCTTGGAAAGTGACACCTTGTGATGCAGATCACATAGATGACGCAATAATGACAACGTGGCCATTTTACAAATTCTCTCAGTATCCGCAGCGATGAGCAAATCGTCCACGTACTGTACAAGAGTGGCACCTTTAGGCAAAACAATTGTGTCAAGCTGGGCTTTCAGAGCTTGACTGTATATTGAGGGGCTTTCACAGTAGCCCTGAGGAGCGCGTTTGAAGCAAAAGCTGCGACCTCCTAAACTGAAGGAAAAAATATCCCTGCTTTCCTCAGCAATCGGGATACTGAAGAAAGCATTCTTCAGGTCAATCACCGAAAACCAGGAGGCAGAAGCTGGAATCATAGTCAATAATGTGGTAATGTCGGGGACAACTGGGAATTGTGGTACGACAATTTTATTCACCTCTCTAAGGTCAATCACGAATCTGTACACAGGTGGCTGAGAAGGGTCAGTTCGTTTTAAAACAGGCAGAACAGGACTATTGCAAACATTGCCTCGTGTTTCTTCAATCACGTCTTTTTCAATCAACTCGTAAACAATCGCTAGCAAAGCTTTTTCACCCTCATTAGATATTCTGTATTGGGGAATTCGTGGCATTTTGACATTCGACTTCAATGTTACAACATATGGTGGAATTTCTAAAAGACCTACATCATTTGGACCAGTAGCCCAAAGAATATCTGGGAGAATCGACAATTCTGCTGGAAGTGCATTTCTCGACAAATACATGGGAGAAACCACTTTCTTACCTAAAGTAAGTTGTACTCCTGAAGGAGAACAGTACAAAGTCGCATACAATCTTTTTAGCAAATCTAATCCTAGCAAATTTTCACCACAACCTGTTGTCAAAATAAGGGGTGCTTCGAATTCACAAGGACCAACAGAAAGAGATAAAGGGTCAGAAATCGGATTTCTAACCGGGGCGCCAGAAAAACCTACAGAAACGTTCATTTCGCCAGACAAAGGTGCGCCAGGGAGTTTGGAGTGCATAATAGAACTCTTTGTAGCACCAGTATCCAACAGAAAAGGTTCTGACACACCTGATGTAATCACCTCAACGTAAGGTCCACTCTGATCTACTGGAACTGAAACGACTCCCTCTCTTCGTCTATGGCTGTCCTAGCAATCCTCATTTTCCCACTGCTCATTTTCTGTGTAATACTCATCAACGTAGTATTGAGCTGTCCTGTCAGATACGTTATTTTGCTGATCAAACCTGTTCATAGAGTTTTGTGGTGGAAGGGGACGCGCGTCCTGAGGGGCGTTTCCACACCCTCTACCTCTAGGCGCTTGCTGACTGCCACGACCTCTTACACCAGAAATTCCATTTGCACGTTGTGGTAGTTCAGGACAGTTATACTTGTAATGACCCTCCTGTTTGCAATATAAACACTGGTTAGGACCTACGCGGGGTTGAGTGTAATCGAATCTTTGCAAGTTTCTCTGATGTTGTTGAGGCTGCTGAAAAGTATTCTGGTAGTGATTCTGACCATTATTATTTTGATTACCACCACCACGTGGCGGATAGGCTTGCTGTAGCAAAACCTTCGTTTTGAGTTCTCTAGTTTTCTTTTCTACTTTATCTTTCTCGTCTTTGTCTCTATTCTCGTAGTACTGTGCGGTAGCTAATATCTGGGCTGAAGATGAGACTGCCCAAGAACTTTCTGAATCTTTTAATTTCCTACACAATTCTGGAAGCAGATTGTGCACAAATTTATCGACAAACAATCTCTGACCACCTTCTGTGGTCATATCTTGACCGCTGTGGTCAATGAATGTTTCTTCAAATCTGGTGAAGAAATCTGAAACAGTTTCTTCTTTCTTTTGCTTGCATGCAGATAACTTATCCCAATTTACGCGTATTGCAGGCATTATCGTTTTCATGTAATCTACTATTCTACCAGGTAGTTCTGCTATCAGAGGCTCAGGCTTGGCACCACCAACTTGTCGTGCATCTGCAGCAGTAATATTAGCCCACGTGTCACCTAATTCCTGGTCATGATCTACATGACGAATTTTACCCCATAAAGGCTGTGGAACAACGTTCCCGAATAACATATCGATATCGGCCAAATTCATTATACATGACCCAGCAGTTTGCGACAATTCTTTATAGTACCCTGCAGGATTTTTACGCGGATCTGGTAGTGTTTGTTTGAGTGCTAAAACTTCGGCTCGCTTCCATGGGACATGTACCCATACACGGTGAAAGTGTGGCAGGACAGGTGGGACAGCGGTCGCGTCACCCTCTCTCCACTGTGGGGGAACTTCTCTCATAGGGTATTGTCGTGCCTTTTTCCTACTAGATGCACTAGATTCCGATGGTGACCCAGAACTGTTTCCCTTACTTCGATATGATAATAACATTTCAACTGCCTTTTCCACATCGGGACCTACCATCATACCCTCTCCAAACTTAAATCGTACACGACACATCTCTTGTGGGATGCATTCTTGATCATTGTCTTCTAAATCCTCGCCAAGAAAAACACACATCTGTTCGAAAACATATCTCTGTGTCGCTGCTTCCCATTGATGGAAGACTTCCATGACAGACTGTACATCATATTTTGCAGTGTCCATGACCCATTTCCGAGCTAAACTATTCAGGGAATCTCTCTCTTGATAATCAGGCAGTTGACTTCGCAACTGTCTTCTTCCTATGTTAGGGGTCGTAACAGGCGACCCGAAAAGAGGTAAAAGAAGATTAGTAACAGTGCTGGCCATTTTCTGCCGAATGGAAGGTGAAACTGAAGGACAAACAGATGGAAAAACGGGGTGAGATAAGGCGGGGGTAGAGATGGCAGAAGAGGTATCAGGGAAAACAGATGTGGTACTAGGCAGGATCGTAGAGGGAGCATTAGGAGATGTAAAAAGTACAGTAGGCAAAATCGTAGAAAACACAGGTGAAACAGAAGTGGTCGGTGGGCCTGGAGGAGGCTGCACCGAAGAAGTAGGAGCCAGCTGAAGAACAGCTGGTGGGTGCTGTGGAAGAGCAGGAGGCGCAGCTTGTGCAACTAAAGGTTGCGGGGGTGCTGTGGCATTCTGCGCATAGGGGGGTGGTAAAGTTAATAATTGCGACATTAATGGGTCTTTTTCACGCTCTTTTGCTGCCTCTTGCTGAAGAGACGACAAAACTGGATAACACTTATCTATTGCCATTTTACGTTGCCTGTGCAACTGCTCATTTATCTGTTCTTCTTCATTATCTTTAAACTGCACGGCAGCTTGCATTACCGAAAGTCCTCCTTCTCTCTTATTTTTCTTAGCTAATTTAATTTCTTTTTGTTTGGCTTCTTTGCGCCATAAGCGGAAAGAGTCAAACATCGCCGGCCGGGCTTTCTTTTTGAAGAGTTTAACTTCAAGGTTGTCTAAGATTTCAGAATCAAAGCTACCATATTGGGGCCATTTTAAAACACCATCTTTCCTAGTGTATTTAATCCATACTTCGTTGTAAACGATGGGGCCTACCCCATGTTTAACATATAGCTCGTAAGTCGGAGTTCCAACTGGAGGAACCGGACATGAGTCCTCCAATCGGGAGTCCCTATTATTACTACCAAGACAAAACAAATTCCCAAGTCTAAGACTAGTCATCCTCGCTCTCTAGTCTAGTTCCAAAACTTCAAAGGATTTATCGATTACGATATTTCTCGTGAATACACGAGTCCTTCGGTTATGGTGCTTGCAAGAACCAATACAAAACCTTTTGTATCCCAAAGATACCACAAAGTAAGTCCAACTAAGGACTGGGAGACGCTCCACTTATACTTAACTGAAAATATCGATGGCGTCACCAGAAGACTCGTCTCAGCGTTTCGCTCTACCGAAAACTTCAAGGGTCCAACATCAGGGCGATAGCCAGGGCAGCAGTCCTTGTAGCCGTCGGGAAGCGGGGAACCTCGCAGCAAAGACCTTCGGACCACGTCGACATGCAGGGGTCGATGAGGTGGTGGGCCCTCCTCCGGAATTTCCACACGAAGCTCCTCACGATCTTCAGGCTGACTGGTACCACTGGAATCGCCCCAAACGCTGGGCGCCAATTGAGGTACTGGGTTTTTAAGAACCGGCACAGAACCGGTAACCCAGCGGTGTCAGGGAATCAACACCCAGAGACCTCGGGTTCTCCTGAGTCAGACCTACAGAAACTCAGAGTCTTCTAGGTGAAGTCAAAGATTAATTTATTGGCTGCAACCAAGGTGACAGGGTCCTAGAAGTACAATACGGGTATGTTCTCAGGAGACTGCACACTTTCACGAAGTCAGGCTTCTCTCTTTATACATGATTTTCAGCCTTGGGCAAAACATTCCTTGAATTCGTGGTATTTCATTTATAGTTACTGGTTACAAAAGAAAAGCAGAGTCATGATGACATGTACATATTTCATGTCGTGCTGCCCATAACAAATCATCCGGCAAGGCCCAACATTTCATCAGATATCGCTGGACCCCAATAAAAACGGTCACCTCCCCATCATAAAGCAAGTAAAGAAAAGGAGTGGAGAAAAGATGTGAGCGAGATATGGCAGGTGTGCGTGCTCAAATGGTTTTATGGCTGGTTGAGCCTAGATGCTATCTTGCTCGGCCACTGGGAGGGAACTGACCTAACGAGTTCGGCCTGGGGCAATGGTTCTAACTTGTACTGGGGTCAGGGAGAAGTCGATTAAGGAGTATGTGTCCTTGTGGAATCAAATTCAACTGGATTAAGGCCTATGTAAAGGGCAACATGTAGCTAAGGGTTCAGAATGTAAATGACGATTTCGAGGTGGAATCGTCGCTCGAATACGCCGAAAATACATGTACATGATGTACTCGTCATTCTCGGTCTTTTGATACCAAATTCGTCCTATTTCGACGACGTTTTTATTCTCGAGTCCAGTACTATTATATGAATCCAGATTTTCAGAACCACACTTGAGCCAAATATTGTTGAGGCTCCCGTATGATGAGGACCATGTCATCGGCATACATTGAGATGCCAAGAGGCGGTGTATAAAGTTTAGAGCCGTTTCCCTATGCTGTTGATGTATAATACATGCTAGGGCCTCTAGCACCTGCTCGAACAGCAAAGGTGACAGAGGGCAGCCCTCCCTGGTGCCTTGTCCTATCATAAAAGGTTCCGAAGTGTGGCCTCCGATGCGCACTCTAGCCGATGGGTCAGTATACAGGAGTCCTATCCAATTTATAAAGATCACAGGAAACCCCATATGCTGCAAGATCCTAAACATGTAGCACCACTCGATGGAATCAAATGCTTTCTCAGCATCCAAGGGCACAGCCGCTGCATGCAGTGTAGGATCCAGCATGTGAAACATCGAAAAGATAGTGCACAAATTATGGGATGTGGGGCGCTCCGGTATAAAACCAGATTGATTTGGTAACACCAGACACGTCATCAGAGGCTGGAGTCGCTTGGCTAGTATTTCAGCTAGAATTTTTGTGTCTAGGTTGATCAGGGAGAGTGGCCAGTAGGAATCACATGCAGTGGGTGGTATATCTTTTTTAAGCAGGGTAATGATCATAGCTTGTCGAAGTGACGGGGGCAAGCGACCAGACTCGTGTGCCTCACCATGCACCGCCAATAGGTGTGGAGTTAGGAATTCAGCATATTCTTTATAGAATTCGGCCGTGAGGCCGTCCGCCCTGGAGACTTTTTTTCGGCAGAGAGTGAATTGCAGCCTGAATGTCTGATGCTTCTATTGGCTGACTGAGGTAATTGTGGTGGCCGTCCGGGAGCCAAGCGCAGGCGATATGCGACAGATAGTCCGCGAGCTCCACCGCCCCCCCGGTCCCACATGAGGTATACATATCAGCGTAACAGGCACAAAATTGTTCAGCTATGGCCTGGGGTGTATAATGCTCCTCACCTTGCTCATCTATTATTTTCGCAATGTGTTGGTGTTCTGTGTGGAACCTTAGCTTAGTGGCAAGGTTACGACCCTTCCTCCCCCCCTCCATAGGCCTTGCAATGTGACGCCTGGTTAGGTACCTCTTTTCAGTTTCGGCTAAGTCATTATATTTCAGGATGAGCTCATGTATTTGTGACAGTGTAGTTGTGCACGGGGCTGCGGTATACTCTTGTTCAAGGCGCAATAACTCCTGCTCAGTGTTTGTGATTTGTCCTTGAATATCTTTCAAAATACCCGCCACAATGCCTATACAAACCCCCCTAATAGTAACCTTGAAGACCTCTCACAATATGGCTGTACTGTCTACAGTGCCCACATTAGCATCAAAATAGTGCACGATTTCTTTCCTGACGGTGTTGGTATATACAGGATCCAGCAGGGCCTCCGACCTAAACCTCCAGGTAAACGGGCAATGGGTGTTCGTGGGGATGGAAACAACTAAACGGACCGGGTTATGATCAGACAGGGTACGAGGGAGAAAGTCTATCTGTGCAACCCAGGCTCTAGCCCCTTCACTCAGCAGCCAATAGTCCAATCTGCACCAGCTGCCATGCGCTGGTGTGACTTGTGTGCCCTCCCGTGCCTCCTAATGCCTAAGCCGCCACACATCCACCAAGCCAAATTCCAACATTGCATCATTTATACCTTTGGCAACCCGAGGGGTTCGCCCACTCTGCTGCCCAGATTTGTCCTTCCCTGGATCCAAATGAGTGTTGAGATCTCCACCCCATAAAAATTCCGCCTCCGGCCACTTCCTTAACACGTTAAACATTCTGGTGAAGCATTCAAGTTCGTCCGCGATGGGACCATACATGTTCACAACCGTCAACAAGGTCATACCCAATGTGCCATGTACCATAGCACAACATCCCTCGTTGTCTACATTTGTTTTGAGTGGGGTGAATCTTAAACCACGTTTGACCAATATGAGTACTCCCCTGGCATAGGAAGAATAAGACGAGGCAAGCTTATACCCCGCCCACTTAGCGGCAATCTTGACTTCCGTCGTTTTTGTTAGGTGTGTCTCCTGTAGTGTCATATAGTTACTGCTTATCTATATACTGTGTTAAGTTAGCATGAGCTTATTAAATGTTTAAACGCCATTATTCCTTTTGCTGCTTCTGCACACAACACATAATTGTTGATTTAGCTTTCAACCTAGAAGAGCGTTGTGATTTACATGAGAATAATATGTTATTGCTCTGATATCAGCTTTGCTTAGTAAACTATGTCTGTACAGAGAGTGCTGAAGCTTCAAGGATAACTCGACACAGAATTGTTGTGAGGTCTGATCTCCGCACCTTCATAGACATGACATAAGTGCAGCTCCTGCCAAATTCTGGCTTTAGGCGCGTTTTATATTGCTTTGCTTGGAGCACACATAGAGACTTGATGCGGTTCGCATGCAGAGAGCTGGTGGAAGTTGATGTGATATCTTCATACTAGGATCTTGAGGTATGGGGCCGCACTGCTAAAACCCAAAGAGACCTTCTTAGATATTAATATAATATGCTAGTTAGGGAGGGTGAGAATTAGGTGTTGTTAACCCTTATTCATTACAGTATTTTAGCATGCTGTCACCTTTTGCTTTCTATGGACTAGTAACTATGCTGATAACTTTGCTTCTGATAATATGTTTCCTTGTATTATCTAAGATACTGCGTTTGAGAAGACGGCATTAGTAAATAAATATTTCATATGTGCACGTTTCCTCATTTACTCCACGTTCAGGTTTGAAATGATTGTATAACGAAAGAGTGCTCATGTGTTCCACGTGACCTGAGGTATCGTAACTTACGTAAGTTCATGTTCTGGTTTGTCTAAACATTGGGAGTTTGTTATGACCAATGAGACACTGTAGCTAGCCTGGTAAGGGGATTTTGGGTACTGAGGTGAGTTTTGGGCCACCCTAATTCGCAGAGGTTCCAAATCTCTATGCACAGTTCTGTAGAAGACTGGAATTCCCGCTACATGGCGCCCGATCGTTGGTGGTCTTATATCATGACACTCGAGTAATATATCATTCAAACCGTAACCCCTTCACTGTTGTTTCCGGAAAAGGGTGGTGTCGGAAAAACCTACCTATTTTTGAAATAGGTCTTTTCAAGCTTGAATCTTTCTAAAAGGTTTCCTTGAATTACTACCCAGTTGTGCTACAAAGTTTACTTTGTTTTTCTAAGTCCTGGGCAGTCATGGCCCAGCCTGTGGACATTCCGTAGCATAGTCGAATTGCTGTGCGCAATCATTTGCAAACTTACAATGTACCCGTTGATGGCTTGGCTGTGATTTTGGTGGTGAGTGCGGAAGCAGCTTACCCATACGAACTCTTTTATTCGTGGGTGACATTTCCGGCTGTGGATGCTAATTCTGGTGTGTTCCACACTTACACTCCCTCACCTGTGCCGAATGAATATACTCCGTATAGGGCACTGGAGGTTCCTATTGACCATTGGCAGCATCGCGTTTGGTTTAGTGGCGCCCTACCCCATTCCCGCTCCGAGGTTAGGTCCTTTGTCCATTCCAGGCGCAAATTGGCCTGTTTTAGCTGGATTTACTCCTCATCCTCAACACGGCAATTGTACCTTGGCGGAGGTTCGTAGACTACATGTAGTTTCTATTGCCTTGATTCGTGCATTAGTGCAATACATAGGTCGTCATCTCCCGGGTGGGCCCCCGGGGGGTCCGGCTCTTCCAGCGGGACAAGGCAGTTTGAAGCTCAGTCCTGTGATGGTCAATGCAGTGATGGGCAAGCGTCCCCAGGAAAAGGGTGATTTTCCTTTCTGGCTTGCCGAGAAATTTGACCAGCTGGAAGCAGTATTTCCTAATACTACTCCTGGTGATAAACATAGGATCTTAACGATTAGTTTCCAGAAGGATTTGGCCCCCGAACTCGTTGACTGTGAGACCTGGGGAAAAACATTTGCGGCGGTCTGTGCGAGGTGTTACGGCACTACGTCTATGGCTGTCCTGCCTACGATCATTAAACGTGTTCAAGATGATCACGGACCGGAGGCAGCAGTTGAATTGGGTATGCGCCTGTGTGGCTCCTTTGATATAATTTGCGATCTCATTCTTGCTAATGTCAAGGGGGATGCAGTGAACTTTCAGGTAGCTAATGCTTTGGAGGCGATTCCCGATGCCGATAAACCCAGGCAGTTAGCGAGGATTATTGTGGCTGCTTATAGAAAAGTGGGTCGCAAGAGCAAGGGTCTAAGCCTTTTTCTGTCAAAGAGAAAAAGCAACCCCAAGGGCAGACTTCAGAAACGGAAGTTCAGCCCAAGTCCAAAAAACAAAATTGGCCTTAGAAACAGACACAGGGTAAGCAACAGCAACAACAGCAGACACAAGAATCTAGTCCTGCGTCTCCGATGCCTGCGCAAACAGAACGTGTTTATGACTTGCGCGATCGCGCGACGATTAAATCACCTGATCGATTTCAGGTTTCTGATCAACGCTCTCCTCGTTCCTTTCAGGACTCATCGACCCCGAAGATCGGTGGTGGAGGAGGCGGAAGGGGTCGGGGTGGTCAGCAAGGACGTGACCAGCCCCGCCAGACAGACGGTACAGGAAAGCAGGACGGCTCAACGCCGAAGAGACCACAGTTTGCCAAAAAGAAAGTTGCGGCTTTAACAGCGCATCGATATGCCACAGATAGTGAGAACGCGGCTTCGGAATCTGACATGGGCTCTGACTTTGCTGGACAGCGCGGCGGAGATTACCATTGTGAGGGAGGCACTGCGTCCACTACTGAAGGTGACAGCGACTGAGATTTATGTTGTAATAGAAACAGCCGATACAAGAGTTGCTCCCCCTGATAGACTTTATGAAATTGTCCTGTTAATTGAAGGTGACATACAACGTACCATCAAAGGGGTATTTTGGGAAAATCTTTCGTCTACGTATGACATTTTGCTTTCGGAGGCTGACTGGCCCCCAGCTTTTGTGCTCGCAGCACCGCGAGGGGAGGAGGTAATCCTCCAGAGTTTCGCGAACACAGTCTCGAAAGAGGATGCGCTGCATTTTGCAGAAGAGTGGGCTATGGCTCTAGCACCGGCTCTGTACCGTAACCAATGTGGTTGGGATAAATTGTCCCCATGCCACGAGATTCCTTTACGGTCTCAGCCGCAGCCTCAACCTCAATATCCCATACGGCGTGAAGCCAAGGCTTCCGTCGCGGCAATCCTTGAACAATTGGAATATCAGGGAGTAATTGAAACATGTGTCACCGATGAATAACACTCTTTTTACTGTGACCAAACCTGACGGTTCATATCGTTTGGTATTGGATTACCGGCATTTAAACTTGCATTGCCGTAACTGTGCAGTACAGAATACTCACGGCTCTGTCCTAGTGGATAGTCTCGTGCGTAAGCGTTTTAAGACCACGCTTGACATTTCCAACGGTTTTTATGCCCATAGATTGGATAGCTTTAGCTCCCAATGGACCAGCTTTACTTGCGCCGGGGTCCAAAAACAATTTCGGCGTCTCCCAATGGGCTATCAGAATAGTCCTGGGATTTTTACCGCTCGCATTGTCTCTCTTTTAGAGCGGATCGATCCAGATGCACGCTCGTATGTGGATGACATATATCTCACAGACGACGAAATTTGGGAGCATCTGTGTCGAGTGAACAGCATAATTTGTAACTTTGCAGACATGGGTTACAAATTTAACTTTGCGAAGTCGCACATTGCAGAGTACACAGTGTTGTTCCTGGGCTATGAGCTCAACAATGAGGGTAGAGGCTTGGCTCCTCACTTCTTGGAGAAATGCGCTCAATTGCGCGCTCCTACAACACTGAAGAAATTACAGTCTTTACTGGGTTTTTTGAATTTCGGGAGAACTTACATTCCAGAATATGCCCAGCGTATCAAGCCTTTGTATGCTTTGATACAACCAACTTTTACCAAATTATGCTGACTGCCTGAGCACTCAGCCATCTTGCAATCCTTGCAGGCTGATCTGCTCGCTTCTAAATTCTTACTGACTCGTGATAACCACACTAACCTGGTGATAAGAATCATTCCTGGGACGGTGGGTTTCACGTACCTTACTTTTAATGAAGGAGACACAGTACCTATTGCTTACAAGTCACACTTGTACACTTCGGCTGAAATGCGGTTTTCCACTTTGGAGAAAGTTGTAACGGCTGTGCAGATGGCGATTCTTAAGGAACGTTCTCTGTCTCAGGGAAAACGCATATTGGTTGTTACACCCTGTCCTCATTTGGAGGCAGTTACGAAAGCCAGTGTACCAAATTCTAAAGCTTTGCACCCTCGGTGGATTCAATTGGCTGCTTCCTTGACGTCCACGGATGTCACGTTTATTTTTGACGCCTCATTACGGTCGCAGGAGTACTTGCAGTATGAATTGGTTTATCCTGCTCCTCTGGCTATGCGACCTTTGGAGGACTTCTATTGCATCATTTACACTGATGGTTCGGCGCAGGTTGCGCATGGCTCTAAACACGCCTACGTTTCCGCATGCGCCATTGTGGTCGGTGCCATGGTGAACGATGAGTTCAAGTCCAGAGTAGTGCACACGCAGACTCTAGGGGACTGCACCGCACAATTGGCAGAGCTGCGTGCTCTATTACTAGCGTTGGAGTACGCTGATCCTAGTGTGAGTACTCTTATTGTGAGTGAATCTTACTACTGTGTCCAGTCTTACAATGAAAACTTGTTCTTTTGGATTCAGAATAATTTTCGTGATTCCAAGGGTAGCACAATAAAACACAAGATGATCTGGGTTCGAGTGGCTGAGCTTAAGGCTAAGTTGCCGCTCGTTTTTGTGATTCATACTCTCGGCCATCAGCGTGTGGGAGTTCACGCTGTCGGTAACTCGCTTGCTGATGAAGCGGCATAATCAGCGTTGTCTACGTATTTAGTTGCAGCAGTTACACGGTCCAAAAGTAAGATTGATGATGAAATCTTGGTGGCTGTTGCTGCCACTGAGAAGGGAGGTATACATCCTACGGGGTTCCCTTCGAAGTACACATACCACTTAAGTCCCGAAAAGGTTCCTTTTGTGACAATTCCTGAAGTTGGAGAACGTTTGATTCCCAACTCGGATCGCAGAGCTAGCTTGATTACAGCGGCGCATGAAGGTGTGGCGCCTGCGCATGCGGGCGTCTCCGCCACTGTAGCTCAATTACAACAACGTTTCTGGTGGCGGGGACTGTACAAACAGACGCGAGACTATGTCCTTCAATGTGACATTTGCCAGCAGATTAAACCTTCGACTGCTGCGCGTCCGTCACAGACACAGTTGTACATTTCTAATAAACCGCTAGGTTGTGTTTATTTGGATCACTGCGGTCCTTTTTCGTCTGATACAGTGTATAAGTACATCTTAGTAGCAGTTGATTCATGCACACGCTTTGTGTGGGTATGGCCCCATCGCAGCACTGATTCACGGACTGTCATAAGAGATTTGCGTTTATTTGTAGGGATTTTTGCCTGTGGTACCTTCCATTCGGATCAGGGTCCGGCTTTCGCCTCTAAGGCGTACAAGGATGCCATGATTTCGATGGGGGTCCAAGTCAAGTTTTCGTCTCCCTACAGACCTGAGGGTAATAGTGTAGTGTAGCGAATGAACCGTGACTTAAAGCAATCATTGACAGCTCGAGTTATAGGCACTGGCAGAAACTGGCTGGCCCACCTAAATGGCGTGCAGCGTGCACTTAATAATCTCCCTAGAAGGTCTCTGGGTGGGCGGACCCCATACGAAATGCTCTTTGGCATCAAGATGTACGTCCCTGACCTTGATGGTCTAGACTGCGTGTCTCGCGCCACAACCTTTGACGTAGATGAACATTGCAATGTTTTACAGGATCTACAAAAGACCAGAGACAGTCTTGCAAAGGAACATTTGCCCTCCACATCGGATGATGCGTTGCAGATCCCAGTAGTTGGCTGGCTACCCCAAGTTGGAGAACTGGTTCGAGAGAAGATCGATAACAAGAAAGAATTTGGACCTTCCTATCGAGCTCCGGTTCCGGTCCTTGGCGTGAAGGGCACAAGAACAGTCATTTTACCACCGCTTCTAGGTCGTAAGGAAAACAGGTTTATCTCAATTGACAATGTCAAGATACACAGAGTGGCCGATTCTTCTTAGTATGACTCCGACAGTTTCCTGTCCTTCCATTGTGAGAAATTCTATTTTGGCCACTGCTTCTAATCCTGAGCCAGAAGTGGCCATCGAATTGCCTGCGATTTCCAGTCCTTTATTAAGTACTTTGTCTGGTACAGACCATGATGACATTGATTACACTTACCCCACTGACTTATCTATGCCAGATCTGCATACACGTTTGGCCACAGAATCCAGATTTTCATTTGACACTGTTTCCAATGCCTCGAGGAAGCCCTCACGGTTTGCAGTTTATGCCAGTTTATTTAAAAAACATTTTTTGATTCCCCCTTGGGCATATATTTGGCTGGTGCTTTTTTCAATTGACCTTTTTATGTCAATTGGTTTTGTGTTTTCTTTTTTTCGAATTGTCAATGGACATTATGTCGAGGAAAGACCTTGCATTGGACATCTCAATGGAACTTTGGCCCCACTTTCCTCATCGCATTCTGCACACAGACTGAAAAGAGACTTGACATTTGTTAACATCACTGCTTGGCCTGTCCTTGATGGGATAGTGTGGGATGCCGTTAGATTTCAAATTCATGGCCCTACTGAGGTTGTTAATGTCCCTAATGTGCTTAGAGTTAACATGGGGGATGTAGTGAAACAAAACATATGTTCTGATGATTGGGATGTTCAGGCCGTAGAGACTTTGTTTTCTGATATAAAATACTATGCTGCCTTTGATGCTGAAGATTTATACTTAGAATCTGCTAATTATGGTGATTTGTTTTGCTTTCAACATTTTGGCAATCACTTCTTACATAAAACTACTTCCAGAAGGAATACTGTTAATTATACGCAATGGGAGCATTGCCCAGCACCGAAACAAGGCAGTTCAAGTACTTTTTTGAAAAAGTACACTTATTTTACCGACTTCAATCAGTCCAATTCAGAGTCTTTTTATTTTAGAATGACACAGAAGCCAATGTCCAAGGTTAGACTTACCAATACCAAATTATTGTACTCGAAGTCCTTTCTTGATCAGCTGGCTGTGGGCGGCTATGAATTGTGGAAGGAAACTATTGACATTAAATCAGTTTGGGGTTCTAAGAGCTGGCAGGTACAAGGCACAGAGGCTTTGCACCGAGCATGCCTCATCCCAAATCACATGTTGTTTTTTAATTCTACTATTTCGCAAACAACATGCTTTGGATTGGCTACTTCTAAAAAATTAAATACTCCTACCATCCCTGAGTTAGAAGAATATTCTGGCTGGAATAATTTTACTAAGTTTTCCATTAGAGACTTGCAGACCCTTTTGCTAAATTCATCCTTTAACATATCCAGTATGGATCCAAAAGGTTGGCTGATGTGGCACAGAAGTGCTGATTCTTGCCAGCACCGTTTTTTGGATTTATCTGATGGGTTTAAACAGGTCAGACCTGATCCACGTTTTGAAACTGGCCATTCTGTCACGACTTATTCAGTGGGCAAATTATGTCAAAATTGGCTGAAACATTCTACATTAACTGCGGTTAAACTACATCTCTCCAAGCTGAATGAAGATGTAGATTTAAATGATATTATAAAAGGCCCGGCTAGTGGTAGATCAAAAAGATGGATATATGCTATTTACAATGAAATCTGGAAGACATCACAGATTGAGGCGGCGACACGCCTTAGAGCTATTGATCAAGCTAATCTAGAAAAAGTGCTTGCAGTAGTCGATAATAGTATTAACATGCTTTCTTCCCGCATTTACACGTTAGATAATATTGTGTCCTCTGTAGTGGATATTGTGCAGGATGAGGTGTCTGTATTGTACCATGGTCAAAATCAATTGCGTTCTATCATGTAATTTGCGTGGACCCTGCAGACGTTGAAATCTTGCAAGGTGCCATGGACCTACATGAATGTGTCCTCTCTCTTTGCCCCTTTTAATTTAACTGACAAGCAGCGCTTGCTTTCCATGCGAGATGCCTCTTTTTCAATGTTACATATTGAGAGGTTGGAATCCTTGCCTTTCTCTGTGGCAGAGGCCACTGCTGCAACATGGCTTATCCACGGTTTGATAACATTATCATTTGCTTTATATAAATTTACAAATTGTATGAGATATGTTGCTATAGGTCGATATGAACCATTAGGTAATGCTTTTCTTCATGAAGTCTGGTCCCTCCCATTTTCTTATAGGTGTTTAAAAGACGGACAAGAAGTTTATCTGAATGGGGAGGAGTGTACAGAGATACCAGATCACTCCTTAATGTGTAGACACATTCAATTGCACGGTTCTTGCAACCAGGACCGCCCTAATCTGGCCTGTGTTTTGTAAGGCACACCAGTTCCCGCAATCATTCCCACTTTTACTTTACTGGCAAACGGTAGTTATTTACTTTTGAATAATGAAGATTGTTGTGGGTTAATTAAAGGTGTTGCTTATGTGGTAACCGTATCGGAGCGTGTGGTTTGCTGCAAAAATGTACTTTACCCACCCCCGCATGGGAAAGGGGATGTTTCCATCTGGCCGCGCATCCCAACCTTGACAGCGGAGTTCAATGGCATGAGTAGAATAAGAGCTCTTTTGTCCCAAAAAGAAGTGGCCTTGAGTTTGGCTCGAGAAACATTTGTGCTTCACATAGCTAACACCCGCACAGAGGTTCAGGCCCTTTTAAATACTGATTTGCCGTTGCATTTCAGCGAACTAGTTCATTCAATCTTTAACGCGTCCTCCGCGACTGGGCTGGCGCACTTTTTTAAGATAGTTAGCAGCGGTCTCGTGACTTCATTTGAGAAAATATTTGGGGTCATTCCTGCTTTCTTCCATTCTATTGTTTCAAGTCTGTTTGGTGGATTCCCGGTTTTTCTGGCACTGGCGGCGGGCGTCTGGTGATATTTTGCTTTATTAAAAATGGATGCCCTTCCTGTGCAAGAAGCCGCACAGCCCCTCCTGGCACTGTTTCGCAACAGGATGCTTGAATACTATGGCATTTTGCCACTTGCGACTTTGAGCACAGCATATGGATTATCGTTTCGATTTTCTTATTTTACATGTGTCCAGCCTGTGTTTCATTGCCTGAGCTGCGACTTTGACTGGGCCCTTGATTTGTGTCTCTGCAAGACGGTATCTCCTGATGTCGATTTTAATCAGCTGATGAGTCCTGTCGTTACTCACGAGTTGGTTTGTACTGGCGAAAGGATTATGGCCTTGGCAGCGATGCATGGACTAATGGGTCATTGGAACATACTCGAGGCAGCGTAAGATTTCTTGGCACATAGCTTTCTTGAGAACCCACCGAGCTGTCCTCTGATGGTGATAGAGGATCCGGTACTTGAAGAGCACGTATGTTCTTTCCCACTGTTAAATTGGAAGGCTGAACTGTTTTCGGATGATGACGGTGATTTCATGTTGGAGGCTGTTGCTGCATATTTTGCATATTCGGTCTTGCCCTAAAATCTTTCCAAGTTTCGGATCACGGCCCATTGTTTTCTAATGACATAACTTTTTGCAAATTTTGCTTGAATTTTTCACCTCCCAGGCCTATTGGCATGAGCAAAAGTGAACAAAGTATTGACATTTTGGATTTTTTTGAATTGATTCATGAAAAAAAAAATTCCCATCGGTTTTTAAATTATAAATATTGCTCATCGTTCTTGGACTCTGCTTTCATGAGGAGGCCTTTATCTTATCTTATCTTATCCGTGCTCGGATCATGGGGGGGGGGGGGTGTCATATAGTTACTGCTTATCTATATACTGTGTTAAGTTAGCATGAGCTTATTAAATGTTTAAACGCCATTTTTCGTTTTGCTGCTTCTGCACACGACACATAATTGTTGATTTAGCTTAAAACCTAGAAGAGCGTTGTGATTTACATGAGAATAATATGTTATTGCTCTGATATCAGCTTTGCTTAGTAAACTATGTCTGTACAGAGAGTGCTGAAGCTTCAAGGATAACTCGACACAGAATTGTTGTGAGGTCTGATCTCCGTACCTTCATAGACATAACATAAGTGCAGCTCCTGCCAAATTCTGGCTTTAGGCGTGTTTTATATTGCTTTGCTTGGAGCACACATACACACTTGATGCGGTTCGCATGCAGAGAGCTGGTGGAAGTTGATGTGATCTCTTCATACTAGGATCTTGAGGTATGGGGCCGCCCTGCTAAAACCCAAAGAGACCTTCTTAGATATTAATATAATACGCTAGTTAGGGAGGGTGAGAATTAGGTGTTGTTAACCCTTATTCATTACAGTATTTTAGCATGTTGTCACCTTTTGCTTTCTATGGACTAGTAACTATGCTGATAACTTTGCTTCTGATAATATGTTTCCTTGTATTATCTAAGATACTGCGTTTGAGAAGACGGCATTAGTAAATAAATATTTCAAATGTGCACGTTTCCTCATTTACTCCACGTTCAGGTTTGAAATGATTGTATAACGAAAGAGTGCTCATGTGTTCCACGTGACCTGAGGTATCGTAAGTTCATGTTCTGGTTTGTCTAAACATTGGGAGTTTGTTATGACCAATGAGACACTGTAGCTAGCCTGGTAAGGGGATTTTGGGTACTGAGGTGAGTTTTGGGCCACCCTAATTCGCCGAGGTTCCAAATCTCTATGCACAGTTCTGTAGGAGAACGGAATTCCCGCTACAGTAGGAGAGCGAATTGAATCCCATGTCTGTCTAATTAAGCAAAAACCGGTCTGATTTACTTAGGAGAGTTAAGCCCCTGAACATTCCATGTTAAACATGTAAACTTCTCACCTACTACCGCCATTTAGAGTGTGAAAAAACACGCGTATCCTCTACCCAACCACAATAGTGAGTGTCAAAGCATGTCCATCTGCAAATTCGAGCAAGCACATTAAACAAACCCATTGTTTCAACTGTCAGTCCCCCCCACTTCAGCATAACCAACTCGCTAAAGCCATCCCATAACAAAACACATACTCCAATTAAATAAAACATAACTCAAGTGTGAGGCGGGGTACACCCAGTGGGGAACGCTGTGGCACTACTCACTCCCTAGATAAGGGAGGTGGCTGACAGCAATAACAGTCTTCCCCCCGCCAACCATCCGTGATTAACCTTGTATAAGCAGAGTGGCAGTTCTTGACCAGCCAAGAGAAAAGGAGGCATTCATTGTACACCAAGCAAGTGAGGAGTCGTATAACTCTGGGACTGAGTAGCAGCCAGAGGCCAGGTAGGAAAGCTCTGCATATAACATGTCTAACAACACACAGTATATTGAACAGTTAATCTTAGCTGTCGTCGTCTTGGACCAGTATTTTTTTGCGCCAGAGAGATTTAGCAAAGTCCAGGGCCTGCTTAGGACTGGTAAATATCTTGGCCTTGTCATCTATCCCAATTCGTAGACGTGCGGGGTACAACATTTCATATGGGACCATCCCCGCTATCAATATCTTTTTTACTGACTGATATTCCTTTCTAGCATCTTGAACAGCAGCAGTAAAGTCTGGGTAAAAGGCCAATGTGTTGCCCTGGTAGGTGATGGTGCCCTTCTGCCGGGAAATACGAAGGATTGAGTCACGATACCTGAAGTTAAGCAGCCTTGCAATGATCGGCCCGGGTGGAGCCCTGGGTGGCGGCCTGTTTGATAGGGACTGATGGGGCCTCTCCACAATCAGGAGCTGAGACAGCGCCACAGATGTCTTGGAGCATGTCCTCCACATAGGTTTCCAGGCGGCCTAAGTTAGTTGATTCGGGTAGGCCCATAATACGCAGGTTGTTAAGCAGGGAATGGGCTTCGAGGTCCTTGCTCTTGGCCTGGATCACTGCAAGAACCTTGTCCATGCCATCACCTTAGATGACACCCGCTGGAGACCATCCTCCACAGTCGATATGCGATATTCTGCTTCGCCTATTATGATGGCTTGGTTATCCAACTTGGCGGACAAATGAGCCATGCAGGTATTAAGGGCTTGCAATTTTTCCATCTATCGATTGAAGACTAGCCTGTATTGCTAACAGTGCCTTTTCCATAGCGGAGGTGGGCTCCGCAGGGGCATCCAGTTCCGAATCCGATGTAGCTCCATGGCCAGATCTACTAGGTTTCTTCTGCTCGAAGGTGAGATGACACTTTGATTTATCCGGCTTCCCCATGTGGAGCTCAACAGGGCCGCGCCCACACCCCAAGCTGCACGCAGATGGCGTCCTGAGTGACGACCAGCATGCGCACCGCACGATTTAGGCGGGCGTCGCCAGCCTCAGTCCCCTGTGATGGCGTTATGGGTCATATATCAAAGGACTTGATGGTGTAACAGGCACCAGGGTTCAACGAAGGCTTCCTCACTGGCAGAAATGTTGAAGTTAACACAAGCTCATTGGCCATGGACCTACGCACATGGCCCCAGCAGCCCCTCCACCATGAGCTCCACCACGTTTCATGGCCTGCATGGGGCAATCCGATGGAGTAACCCCGGTGTCAGATAACAATCAAATGGAGGAGCGAGCTGGGGAGGGGGTGAGATAACCAAAGCCCAAGGAATAATCTCAATCCGACATGGGGCTGTGTAACATGAGAGTGTAGCGATAGCGAAATTACCAGTGTCCCCAGTGTTACAACGAAATCTATGTGCACCCTCCGCAGCATCTCGCAGAACCAGCAGGCTCCAGAGCGGCAAGTCCACGTCTCCCCTCAGCAAGCGGCGTTGCCCAGGAGTATGCAATCCAGCGGCCTACCGACCGCCGCAGTCACCAGGGGCACAGCCAGGCTCACCTTATGTCTGTCGCAGGTCAGCGTCGGTATATGTCGGGCGGTCCCACGGCGCAACTGTCCTGTAGCGCGCCAGTGCCCGCATCCTCACTAGTGGGCCGGCGCGGCATCAGTGGGCTCTTCCACACAGGAGCTCTGCATCCATCACCCAGAGATAGTGCCCGATCGGGCCCCTGCTGCCAGCTCCCTCCATGTCACCTCGGGGCAGAGCACCCCAAACACAGCGCTTGCAGGGGAACGCGCAGCACCAGCCACTTGGCGTCTGCGTAATGGTCGCCTCCGATGTACGCTGTACCTCTCCACAATCAACCGCTCCACAGCGACACATCCGCGTTGACAGCGGTCCGTTGCTGTCGCTCCAGCTACTGTATAAGGGCAAGCAGGGAAGTCTCTGCAGGCAGCCCCTGGGCTCAGCGGCGGACGCCGCTTAGACAGTCTCCGGTCGACATAGGCATCCCACCATCACAAAAGCTTCCTTCAGCCAGTGAGTCGCTTCCCACGTTGGTGAATTCAAATCTGCCAATGTGGGACTTTCGATGGCAGCTAGAGGGTAAGGATGATAAAGGATATTTGGCATTGGCCGGCAGAGCTGCTCTACAGCGCAGCCATCTTGCCGCGTGTCAAGCCACGCCCCATTCGATTCATGTTATATTTAACACAACATTTACCAGAGGGAACTCCCAGCCCGGGCCCCTCTCACCTCACAAATTTCCATCATGATCAGTCTGGAGTACACATGATCATGTTCAGCATGTGTGGAGAGTACTTCAGGACACGAAAGAGCCGCCGTAGATTCAGGGATGTGTTACGGGCTGGAACAAACCTGTTTTGGTCCTGGTGGACAAGTGCCGGGACCAGTGGCATGTCCATGTTCAGCAGTGCCAGAAGTCTTTAGGAGCCCATCTCGGACGGGTCTCTGTATGGCTTGGGCAATGAGATAAGTATTGCCTCGCGGCAAGATGCGGGGAGGCATGAGGCCAAAAGGCCATCCTCTATAGTGACTGTAATTGAGTGGCTAGGAACGGGGCATAAGCCTTCAAGGACTCAGCGGGTAGGCTGTCCGGGCCCGGGGTCCAGTCAGTGGTGATGGTGCATAATGCCTTTTGTATTTCAAAGAGTGAGATAGGTTTGTCAAGTTCCGCTCACTGGTCCGGGGTGATGCGGGGCAAGGCCATAGCAGAGAGGAAGGAGCCAATATCGTTGGGGTGAATGGTGGAGGCCGACTTATATAGTGAAGCATAGTGTTTTGTCAGTTTGTTATGTATGTCGGGCTGCATGTAGAGTAGTGTATCAGCAGCCAAGAATAATGTAATGATGGGATGTCTCGGTTGGTCGTGGTGTAGATCTGTCGGCTGTGGCATGAGTTGGAGCTGAGTGAGCGGTATATCAGTGCATCATCTCCAGTAGGGGGGGCATGCTCGCATTGGATCTCCACCAGACAACAAGCGATCGCCGGATTTCACACAGTTTGGGTTTCATAATCTATAAGTATATGTTCTATGCCAGAAATGTCTTTGTCTAGCTGCCTACATATATTCCAATTGACCTCAAAACATTGGTCTATGATGACTATTTTGAATGCATCCAACTCAGCAAGTCTGATGGTGGCTGAAATATTGTTTAGTTCACAATAGTCCCCAATGATGATGCCGATATAGGAGCGGAAGCGAGGATCTTCTAGTGCAGCTGTTTGTAGCCTCTAGATGGGAATGACAGGGACCTGTATCCCATGCTAACTGTAGGTACTGAGGGTTATGATTGGAGTGGGTGCAACCTAAATGATCAACTTTTGTAATAGAGAGGAGTAGGCTGGCAGGGCTGACCAACCTATCTATATGAACATGGAGTTGATGTGGGGAGGAGAAAAAGGAATATACTCTAGTGTTTGCATTTTGTGAGAAGAACATGTCAACTTGCTGCCAGAGATTAAGCTAGTTCCCCAAAGAATGGGTGCTGGATGTTGCAGTGGAGGGAATGACCGATCAAGTTCAGTATCCAGGCCACTGTTGGAATCACCCCCTTTTAGCCATGGCATCTCACTCCATCGGATAACCTATCGGATAAGATGTGGATAAACGAGGCTTGCTCTGTGTTAGATGAGTACATAGTGCCTGCAACTGTATGACAAACATCTAGGCGACCTCTGACAAGGACAGAGAGCCTTCTGCGTCTACACCCACCACATCAGACCTGAAGGGGACTCCTGGCCTGATCCATACCCGTACGTCCGAGCATTCGAGAAGCAGTTAGTAGCATATACCTGGCCTCTTCATTGCAACTGAAGTTTGGTTGCTAAGATGTGTGCTAAATGTGTTTCTTGTAAGAGCGTTATATGTGTCAAGTGGTGTCTGAGGTATGAATAAACAGCATAAGGGCATGAAGGGGTGTGCATTCCCCACACACTCCAGCTAATAAAATGAGTATGAGCCATGTATGGGTTGGAATGGATTGTGATGATCGCCCGGAAGGGCAACCTGCAAGCTGTGTCGGTGCCTTGAAGGCTTGGGCGTGTCAATAGTGATGCCTCAGAGTTTTTGTGTTTTGCATAGAATACAGTCACTGTTGTGATAGTTTCGCAGATGAAACAGCAGTGGCCTAGGCAAAGTATTGGGAGAAGGCCATTGGAGGGAGCAAGTTGCGCAGCCAGTGGTCCATGTAGACAACTGCATCGTGCTACTTAACACCCTCCGGAAATCCAACTACTTGGACATTGTTTCTCCACGAGCGACCCTCTACTTCTTCTTCCCAGCATTCAGGCTGGGACATGGTCCACCTGAACCTGTAGTGTTGATTCTACCTCTCAGGTTTTTAGTTGAAGTTCAGCCAGAGTGCGCTCTGCTGTAGTCTGCAAGATTGCAGTGGTCCGCATGAAGTAATTTAAGTGTACTGCAACATTATCAATTTTACTTTCCAGGGCAACACAAGCACTCTCCAGTGAGGACCAAGTGTGTTCAACTGCCTCCAAAACAGTGTCCAGGTTGTCCCCAATGGACTCACTGTGCCTAACATGGTCCGCCTCGTCAGTACCACCTATAGCAATTTTTGTGGCAGTGAGTGAGCGAAACGGTGTGCTTTGGGTGCCTGAGCGCAGGCAGCTAATTGTTCAGTGTGTGGGCAGAGTCTAATTGGGAACTCCAGGACGTTGCTGTAGTAGGCCTGCTTGCCAACTCCCGCAGACCCCCAAGGGCACCACAGCTTGTGCAGCCCAGCCTGGTCAGTCGATTTCAGAAGGCCACGTTGAGTGAGAAAGATGGCGGCACCAGCAGCACCGGATAGGGCAGGAGCATGTGGCTTCCACCACCAGGACTCTGAAACCCAGCGAGGGCCATCACATGGGAGCCAACAAGTTCAGCTGCAGAGTCAATGTAGGGGTGTGGACACTGCAGACCGTCTACCCCTCCTAGGTCTTTGAGCAATAGGGCCCACCTGCAGATGCCTTTGAGTGCATTGGGGCACCACAGCACAAGCATCTCAGTGCGCCCTATCAATCCCAGCCTCCTGGTCGCACAACAAGAATGTCCAGGCAGTTAAGAGATGGCGTTGGGGCAGGTCGGGCTCCCGACAGTCGGTCATGTGTGCCAGGTGGGCCAAGACATCTACAATGGTGCCAGACGAGTAGGGAAGGTGGGTGACCTATAAGGGTAGGTATAGGCTGTCCTGCATCAGCTTATAATGTAGTGTTGCTTGTGGCAAGCCCCCCAGGGGGCCTCCAATCAGCTGCCTCACGCATGCATGCACACAGGTCCCGGAAGAGCAACTTAACAGGGATCCAACAGTAAGGCAGTTCAATGGCTGGCCAAAAAATAGAGAGGGGGAGCTACAGCGCCACAGCTTCAGTAACTGCCACCCATCCCAGCAGTTTTCCCAATACTGGTAGCGATGGTGCCTTTATTATGGCGGTCCATCCACAGTGGTAGGCAGTGCTGATGGTGGAAAGTAAGTCCAGGAAAAGAAAAAGGAGGATGAGGGATGGGTAGTTTGTCAGGCCTCTCCCAACCACCAGACAAGCAGCGCGAGCCTTGTGCCACATGGCCAGGCCCCAGAGGAGGAGGCAGCTCCACTGAGATGCGCAAGCAGCAATCTTAGGCCCACGGGGGCAGTACCTCCCAGTCAGCTACCCCCAGTTCACAGCAGGCCTCTCCCAAAAGCAAGGACCATTTACGACGCTGCCAGACTCAATCAAAGTGCGGCAGGCTGCAGTGAGATGTGTGCGGGGGCAGCACCGCACCTATCAACCGCCCCCAGGCAGCAGGAACCTTACCGGTATCTCCGGTGGCTGCAGGCCCCTCAGCGGGGGAGCTGGTCCAGCGATCGCGGTCTCCCACTTGTCTTCAGAGCAGGGGGTCAGGTGTTCTTCCGGGGTGTTTAGCAGCAACGCAGCAGTTCAATCGGGCACTGCGTCACAATCCCCAGCAGTGGATCCATCAGGCCGATGGTGCTGATGTCAAAAGTCAGCAACTGCAGCGTCTCAGGGAAAGGAGCAATGGCTCCATTGGTGCCAGACGGGATGATAATGCGAGTTGTCCAGTTTTTCAATGTCGAAGACATTCATATTGGATAAATGAGGTTTGCAATGCAGAGCCTGTTTAGAGTGTGTCCGCCATCTTGGCTGTGCAAGCCATGCCCCCACAAAGAAGGGATCTTCATGTATACTACAGCAACCAGAGGGAAATAAGGCTATTGGGAAATTGGGATGTGGCAAATGCGAGCACAATTACTTTGTGAAGGGAAAAATCTTTTCAAAATTAGGGGTAAGTATTAAAGGCATCTATTATGTGAGTGGGAAGCCCACTTATTTCCAATTGCCGGATAATTGGGGAAGTAGTTGCTATGCAGCTCTAGTTTTTCCTACAATCTATCACACTAGACATTTTCCTCTTGAGCAATATATAATCGAAGCAAGTGGAGTTTTAAACAAATTCTTAGTGATATCTTTGGAGCATTCCTACCTTCTATAGGAGTGACATTAAATGATGTAAAGGTTAGGAAGCTGTCCACATTGGCAGATTGGCTTGCTACTAACACATCAGGAGTGCCAACTGTAATCAACAAATAATTGCTTGCCATGAGAGCTATGATTATGTAAATTCACCTTGTACTAGATTTACTCCTTGCAAAGGAAGGCAGAGTTTGCCAAGTCATTCACGCTTTGGAATGCTGTATTAACATACCGTACATAGATATGCAGCTACATTACTAATATTACGGATATACCTCATGAACTAACTGATGTGGAAGAGTCAAATGCGTGGAAGGATTAGGATCTATTGGAAAAGGTTTTGTGAAGATAGGAGAGTGGCTTGGTAGTGTAGGTGGAGGAATTCTAAAGTTGCTTTCACTCCTCTCTTGGTTATAATATTTGGCACTGCATGTGTGCTTATTTTCCTGCAATCAATTTTGCAAGAGAATTTCACCAAACAATGGTACGAATTGTGCGTATGAAAGCTGTCATCAACAAGAGGAAGGAAGCAAAAGATACTTGACGTGATGGTTGAAAAAAATGCAAAGCGATCTCTACGACACCTTGGAGGACTTAAGCAAATCCACGGAGAAGAATCTAAAGTTAATGATTGATGTGTTGTAATAAAGAGATGAAGTGATGATTTAAAAATCATCAAGGGGGTGTGGAGGTTTTTCTTTTCTTACTCAGAATGTCTTGGAAAAAAGGTGTTCGCTAACATAACCTGTGTTTACAGTGTCCTCCATCTTGTATCGCTTTTAAAATACACCACATGACAACTACTGCTATTGTCTCTAGTTCTAAAAAAAAGAATTGCAAGCTTTACAATAATAATAAATGGAGAGCATTCCCAGAGACCTTTTCTGTGGAGGGTGGAGGAATGTTAAAGCTGATTGTTTGTCATTAGATTGCAAAAGTGTGAATGAGGAAGCTATGGATAGAAGTGCAAGGGTTCACATTGCATTGTTTTGGATTACCGTAATTTGAACAGTCATGTTCTTACCTTTGCAGTGCAGAACACACACAGCACTGCGTTAGTTGATACCATTGTTTTTAAAAATATTTTAATTTGCACTTTGTGTCAAACAAAAAACAAAAAGAAGCATGTCACATTTGGTTACAGTAGTGCAGAAATGTACATATCTAATCCACATCACATAGGTTCCCACATCGTCCCCCCTTCGGGCAGTGTGCACCTGCAGGTCCCACCCATTCACCGCTTTTCGCTGCGGCATCCAAAGTGTGTTCCCCTTCCAACGTGCGGGGGGACAAACCAGCCGGCTGTCTTGACTAGAGTGAAATGCGGAACCCTTTAAAAGCCAACTAACCATCACCCAGTCCTTCATCTAGCCCATAATATGTCCTCCATTTGCCCCCCCCCGGTATGTCCAACAGTATGAATTTGGGGTTCAACGGCAACGTTGCTTCCAAAACCTTGCTCAGTTCCCCCGGCACCGTTTCCCAGTATGTCTGTATGCCGGGAAATCCCAAATGGTATGATAAAAGTCCCCCTGTACCTGGCCACATCTCAAACAATTCGGGTCACTGACGTGGCCATATGACGAAGTTGCGCCCTATCATAATAAACCAATTGTAGTATCTCATATTGAATGAGACGAAGGCGTGAGTTAATGGCCACTTCCCAATGGTGCATTCCCAATCAACGTTCTCAAGAGTACCTAGATTCAATTCCTATGATTCCCTCAGTTTCCCCAGTCTGTCTGGCGCATCATTATTCAGGATCCGGTATGTCAGTGATACAGCCTCGGTAAGTACGTGTTCCTGTAGGAGGGGCCCTCCAGTTGAGTATAATCCGGCTGTGAGGAGTATAGTGAGCTCTCCGCCTGCCAGGCATGTCGCAGTTGTGCATACTTAAAAAAACTGGGAGGTGTGCAACCCAAAGAATGTCTGCAGCGCACGGAAGCTTTCAAGTTTACCCTTGTCCACAATGTCCCCTATGGTGGAAATGCCTTTGGCGTCCCACCCCTCACAGCCCCTCAGTTTATGGAGTTCCTTTAACCAGGGACAGTTCCAGAGAGGTGTCTTTTTAGTTTGTTTGCGGGCCCATCCCAGTGCCTTTGACGCTCTGTCCCATACCTCTAGCGTGACTTGTGTGACCAGGAGAAGGCGTCCCTTACCCAGTTCCCCATAGAGATAATACATGCACATGCAATTTATCATAGTATCCCTTTCAATCCTATAAGTGGGGTGGTCTGCCAAGGTATGTATCCACTCATTCACCGAGGTTAGATGCTCTGCCCAGTAGTAGGCCTCAATGTCAGGCAAGGAGATCCCCCATTGTATTGATTAAGATGTAATGTAGTCAATGCAATCCTCGGTTGCTTCCTGAGCCATTAGAGGGAATGTATTTCCGCCTTCACCGCCCGGAAAGAGGGGGAAGTACTCATTCTGGAGGGCATAAAGGAAACGGGGCAAAGTAATCATCTCAAACATGGCCGCCCGACCTAGGATCGTGAGGGGGAGAGATTTCCACCTCAGTGCGTCTGCTGCGAAGTTAGTAATGACCCGTTGGATATTTCTCTGGTATGAGAGCCACCTATCCATGGTAAGATAAAGCCCTAGATATGTGAATCCAGTCTGAGCTATCTGTAGGGCCAGGGAAGTGGGTCAAGCATCCAAGGCTCTTGGGCTATAGATGACCGATTTGTGCCAGTTTATAGTATATCCTGAGTACTCCCCGTACAGGCCCATAAGATCAAACACGGCGGGAATCGTGGTAGTCGGGTGGGTAATATATAGCAAGATGTGTCATTCACATAAAGCGAGATCCTTTGGAACCCCCGAATCTCCGATCGCTGCCGTACCGCGCAAGCCACTATCTCTATTGTGAGAGCGAAGAGTAGCGGGGACAACGGACAACCCTGACGGGTTCCCCTTCTAATAGGGAAGTCTACGGAGACCTGGCCATTGACCTTAATCCTTGCACGGGGATCCGTGGACAGGAGACCCATCCAGTGCCTACACTTGTGGCCGATGTCAAATTTAACCAAGGTGGCCTCCAGAAGGGACCAATGCACCGCGTCAAATGCTTTTTCCACGTTTAAGGACAAGAGCAAATGTGGTTCTTCTCAGTCCTGTACCTCCATGAGCCAATAGTGGGTCCTACGCAGATTCAGTCTGGTCACCCGGTCAGGTAGGGTAGGAAACCTGTCTGGATTCCCTCCTGACATTCATCCTGAAAAAGCACCAGGAGGTGTGTGCCCAAAAGATCCGCGCACTTCTTATAGAATTCTGCCGGTAGGCCGTTTGGGCCCGGGGTCTTCCCCGTACACAATCTGGCTATAACCTGCTTGATTTCGTCCACCGTTATATTGGATTCTAGACCCTCCCTCTCACCGTCATCTAATGAAGGGGTATGCATGTCCACTAGATAGTACAGTATATCTGGGGGGCCCTCAGGTCTCGGGCTTCATAGAAACCTTGGTAATTGAATGCGAACGTCTGACCTATCTGTGCATCCTGCGTCTGTGTCTGGGAGTACACCACGCTCACCACCCAGCGGGATTCCATTTCTTTCCGGTTAGGCCAAGCCAAGCCAATAGCTTTCTCGACTTGTCCCCCACACCATGCAGCCTATGTAATGTTGCCTGTGCCTGTGCCTTAGCCTCCTGCTTGGCTAGAGCCCTGTATTGATGCTGCGCATCCGTTTTACTGTCGCAGCACCTGCGGGTCTCTGCATGCGAGGCGCCGCTTTTCCAGTGTAAGGATTTGGGTCTCTAATGTGACAAGTTCTTCCTGGGCCTTCCTCTTTTCCCAGGCTATTTGGTTCTTGGCCCTGTCCCGCAACAACGTTTTATATGATTCCCACATTACAACGCCCGACTGCACCGATCCGAGATTTTCAGAAAAGAAGACTTTGGTGTCAGCTCGCAGACCCTGGAGCATCTCCTTATTCAGTAAGTACCATGCCGAAGGTCTCCAGCTCCCTCGCCCGGTGCGGGTCCTTTCACCCACTCTAACATACTGAGGCGAGTGGTCAGACAGGTCCTGGGCCATGTATTCTACCTCATAAATGTCCTGAATGACGCTAAGAGGGAGCAACACATAATCTAGTCACGAGTGGACCCTGTGTGCCCCTGAGTAATACGAGTACTGTCGATCCCCTTGATGCAAGTGTCCACACATCTACCAAACCCAGAGTATCTGCCAGTCAAGCTTATTGTGTAGTCGAAGGGGAATGAGCATGGTTGCCCAAGCGGCCATAGGGACATGCATTACGTCGTTAAAGTCACTCCCAATAATGTGTGTCGTTCCTGGTGTCCTCAGCAGAATGCCGGTTACCCAATGTAGGGTCCTGGTCTATAACTTTGGTGGGGCGTAAACTGATAAGATTGTAACATTCCTTCTAACCATGACCCTGTCACTCCCACATAGCTTGCCTGAGGATCGCTTCCGCACTTCGATGGTATAGACACAATTGAGGTCTCCAGCCCCACTCCCCTCTTTGCGAAATTTCCTGTGTTATCCTTAGAGGAAGCAAATTCCATCCTTGATTCTATCAAATCCTGTTCTCCCCTAGACCCCTGTCCATTGAGAATTTTAAAGGCCTGCAGAGCTACCTTATTACCATCACTTCTTGACATCTTGAATAGTGCCATCACGGAGGGGACTTTTCCCCAGGTGTGGAAACTTGCCGTGGTGAAACCATTGCTTAAGAAGCCTTCTTTAAACCCTGAGGTGTTAAAAATGTTTAGACCGATCTCGCTACTGCCAGCTCCAGCAAAAATGCTGGAAGTTCATCTAAATCGGCATTTGACAGCGTTTCTGGAAAAGGAGAATTGCCTGGATCCATCTCAGCATGGATTCCGTGCACCTCTCAGTACGGAAACTGCCCTTACGGTAGTAGTAAATAACATCAGATCTGAGGTGGACAAGGGCCAAACCACTTTGTTGGTTATGCTGGATTTAACAGCAGCTTTTGATACCCTGTCCCCCTCTATCCTGGTGGATAGGTTGAGGGGGATAGGGGTAGGAGGCAGTGCTCTGAAACTCCTCTCCTCCTTCTTGCACTCGAGAAAACAAAAAGTGAAGCTGGGTGAGTTTATGTCCCCTACTATGGCAGTGCAATGTGGAGTTCCACAGGGCTCAGCGCTTAGCCCAGTTTTGTTTAATGTTTATGTGACCCCCCTAGCCAAAATAATAAGGGATTTTGGTTATCAGGTGTTGTCTTATGCTGATGACACGCAGATCATTATCTCAGCAAGCCAGTCAGGGAAAGACTGTGCGGCAAAATGTAAGACCTGCATGGAGAGGGTTGCATCCTGTATGGTAAGAAACTATCTTAAGCTCAATGGCGAGAAAACAGAGGTGCTAGTAATTGGTAGGAACCAAGACCTGTGGAACGAGGAATGGCGGCCCGCCGCCCTGGGCGAATGCCCTCGCCCGGCAAAATTCGTAAAGAATGTAGGCGTCATTATTGATTCCACCTTGTCATTTGACCGACAGGTAAATAGAACCGTCGGCACCTGCTGTTCTATCATCCGTACTCTGAAGAAGATAGCCCTGTTTTTATCCCCTGAGGCACGATGGTCGCCCTGGTGTTATCCAGGATCAACTACTGCAACGCTCTCTACTGTGGGATTAATCAGAAGGAGATCTATAAACTCCAGGTTATCCAAAACGCTGCCGCGCGACTGGTCTTGAATCTTTCGAGACGATCATCAGCTACGGCAGCAAGAAAAGAACTACACTGGTTGCCCGTTCAGGCAAGAATCTCATTTAATACTCTTTGCCTCGCGCACAGTGTTTTCTTTGGATCGGGCCCAGAAGGGGTCAAAGGCCTGTTGAAGCTCTATACCCCCAGCAGATCTCTTCGATCTGCCTCAAAAAATATGCTGCTGGTTCCAAGAATTAACAAGGCGAGATGGGGCGGTAGAGCCTTCTCCTGGCTTGTTCCCAAACTTTGGAACTCGCTCCCGCTCGAATTGGCCAATCGTCTTTGCCAATTTTTCGCAAAATGTTAAAAACGTGGCTGTTTTCCTCGTCGTATTAGCTCCTATGGCATTTAGTTTTGCCATTCTCTTTTGACTCTACAAACTGGTCTTTTCTGTATGCTCTTTCCATCTTTTAGCGCCTTGATGCCCTGTGAGGGTTTAAGTGTCCTTTTCATCTTCTACTCTAGCGCTATATAAATCTATCTATTATTATTATTATTATCTATCCATGTACGTTTCACCTTGTAAGGTGGGGCCTTTTTAATCAGGATGGCAACTCCCCTAGAACCGGAGGTGTATCCCGGATGTGCAATGACCGTATATGCCTCCCTTGCAAGGAACCTGCATTTCGTACCTTTAAGATGGGTTTCCTGCAGTAGCACCAAATCCGGGCGGGTGCGATTTATGAAGGACGACACCAGCCCTCTTTTAATTTTGTTCCCCAGGCCGTTAACATTCCAAGTGAGCACTGTTAAGGGGCTATCCTTCGGACCCATCATGACCGGCTGTTGTGTAGTGGTGGGACACATGTGCACGAATAATCAGGTAATGCCCTATACGGGGAATGTGGGTATTTGCAAACCTCCTCCAGAAACTGTGACTGCACTTCAACAAAAACATAATGAACCAAACTTATCACTTGAACTAGTTGTAACCCTTCGCTCCCATCCCCCCCACCCCACCTCCCCGTTGTCACACCCCTTGCCAGACGCTGAAGGATGCGCATAAGGGTGGCAGAGGTCTGTTGCCCACCCCAAACCCAACTTATGCTACCAGTTCAAACTCCTGCAGCAACCCCAATAGTTCCTAGAGAAGAAACCCTCCATGAACAGAAAAAAGACAAAAGGTAAAGAACCAAAAGAGATGGGGAAAGGGAAGGAAAGAATGGAACAAAAGAAGGAAAGCAAGAAAGAGAGAAGGGGAGAGAAAAGGCTATGCCAAGCCCAAGTCTGTGGGTACTCCGGGCCTCTCGCCTGTGATGTAATGGGGGTCTTCAGCCGCTCCGCATGGCTAGTAGGTGGAGTAGCAAGGGGGAATGTCCAATCAACAAACTTCGGTGTCGTAATCTGGTTCCACGGTCAGTCTCACAAGCTCATATTTAGAAGTGCGAGTGGATTCCCCTGTGATGCCAAAGTTTCTGTTGTTGCCTCCTGCTCCATTGCCACTATTTCAGCCACTAAGGGGTGGAGAGAGGGCCCGTCCTCACCCTCCTCTCAGGATGTACTGTCTCTAGTTCCGGTATCAGTGCCTGGGTCAGGGTGGTCAGAGACGGAGGGTGTGCGAGCCCACCCAGAGGCGAGAGTACAGCGAGCAACCACTGCGCCGTCAGATCCGTCCAACACCCCGTGATACATATGGCGTTGCCCCCTGTTGCCCCCTACAGACGGTCCTTCCGATTGCCCCGGGGTCGCAGTGTTCTTTGAGGACCAGGGGTTCGCGGGGCATTCCCTGTCGATATCTGGCTATGGCACGATGGGACCTCCAGCCGCTCCAGCACGGGTCTCTCCTCAATCCAGTGCCACGCTTCCTCCGGTGTCTGGAAGAAGTGAGTCTTCCCCATGAAAATGACCTTCAGTTTTGCGGGGAATAGAAGCGTGTATTGAATCTTGTGCTCCCACAGCTTTGCCTTCACCGAGTCAAAAGTATGCCTTTGCTTCTGGACCTCCCTGCTGTAATCCGGGAAGATCATTATACGTGCATTTTCGTGTCTGATATCTCCGATTTTTCTTGCCTCTCGGAGGATCATGTCTCTGTCAAGGAAATTCAGAAAGTGAGCTATAACGGGACGCGGCTACGGCCCTGGGGGTGGGCGGGCCATCATCGCCCTGTGAGCTCTTTCTCTGACGAAACAAGTGGAGAATTTGTCCTTCGGGAATGTGCACTGGAGCCACGAATGGAGACAGTCCGACATATTTGTCCCTCCAAGTCCTTCTCCAAAGCCCACGAATCGAAGGTTATTGCGTCTTGCTCTATTTTCAGTATCATCTACGCGCCACTGAAGGTCTTTATTTGAGGATTTGAGATCTGCCATACCTTTGCGGAGCTCCTGCAGAGTATCCTCAGCCTCCCCAAATCTGGACTCCGATTCCATGACCATGGCCCCCAGGTTCCGCAGGTCCTGTCTCTGTGCCCACCTCTCCTATCTTCCCCTCTAGCGCCGTCCTGGAGGACTGGATTGCCTGCAGGAGAGTGTCTGTGTCGGTGCAGGCGGCCGGTCGGTCCTAAGGAGGGGGGGTTGTGTAGCGGTCCATTTTTCCCTGACGTGGCGGCTTTGGGTCCTTATCTTTAACCATGTCCACAGGTATGACTATGAAGCACGTAGAGGGACTGTGTCAGGAACTGGGAAGTGCGCCACGATAGTGGAGGGGGGCCAGGTCCACACCTCTCTGTTCCCAATAGCCCCTCGCCGTTCCCAACTGATGGAGCACTGCAATGTGGCGCTAAGGTACAGTCCGCTCCTACCAAAGTATTCTAGGCCCTCCTCGAGCTTGCAGGAAACCAGGCTCTCCAGCTGATGGGGCGAATCAGGGGTGATCTCTGACAGACACCTCAGGGGTAAGACCGGCCTTGGCCAGCAAGGTCCCATCGGAGCCACAAGTTGCAGCTGCAGAGCGCCATTGAGCACCAGCCCCAAGCCGGCCCCTCAAGGCTCACCTCCAATACAGAGATTCTGAGTCCCCGCAGGCCCGCACAGCATGCTAGCAAATCTGCGCTCAGTCGAGTGTGGCCAGCGCCCCTACCAGGCCAGCTCCCACATCAGATCAGAGGGGGCTGAAGGCACCGCCAAAGGATGTAGAAGGGCTCCCCGGCAATCGCGGTCAACCAAATCACCACCGCAGTGCGCCGCGCCGGGCGGTCGGATCCCCAACTCTTTTAGAACGCGACTCCCAGGCCTCGCTACCGGGCGGCGCAGCAACCCACAACCACCCGACTCACCTGGGGTCGCAGCTCAGGGCACCGCTCTGTGGTACACTTCACGGGTCACAGGCACTCCGGGGCCGGGCACTCCCTCCTCATTGAGCCAGTAGGTCGGGAGCTCCGCTTCCACTGGTGTAATGCAGGCCCGCAAGGCCGCGCCGACTCCAGACAAAGTATCCTCAGCACACACCCGTCTGGTGCTGGTAGGGACGGAGGCCGGAAGTCCTCCCAATCTGTGTCCCAGATGTCCGTGGCCCCACAGCGCAGCGCTGGATCCGGGAGCTCGCTGGGCTGTCTCAGCTCTGCGGCGGCACCATTTTGACCGTAGGGGCGCGGCTGCTGCTCAAGACCTGGAACAGTTGCGGACGAGGTCGAGGGGGGTCTCAGGTTCCCTCACAAGTGCAGCTGGGGTATTTAGCAATGTCTGGAGGGCAAATGCAGGCTGTAACACCCTCCGCTCCGGTGGAGGGTGTTTCAACCCCCCTGGTAGCAGCTTCGCCCATGTCCGCGGGGCCGACGGAATCCGGCGGTCCACTGGCTTATGGACCGCCGGATTCCATGTCAGATGGTGCTTTGAGCTGGAGCTCGGCGAAAGCGCGTCTCACTCGGCCATGTTGTTGGCCACCTAGTTGATACCATTGTTCGTAAGAAATATAAAAGGACTCTTGATATCTCGAATGGATTTTACAATCACAATTTGGCTCCTGAGAGCCGTGACCTAACCGCATTTAGCGCCATTGGCAATCACAAAAGTTATACTTGTTTGCCTATGGGGTATAAGAATAGCCCCGGTGCTTTTGCAGCACACATAGTGTCAGTCTTGCATGACATTGACCCTGATGCTCTTTCTCATGTCGACGACATCTACTTCACAGATGATGAATTGATACTGCATCTTGTGCATGTGGACCCCATTATAATGTCTTTTGCAGACTTGGGGTACAAGTTAAACTTTGCCAAGTTGCATATTGCCTACTTGGCAGTTCTATTTCTGGGTTACGAACTCACCAATTAAGGTAGACGGCTGGCCCCCCATGTTCTGGAGAAATGTGCTCAATTGCAACCTCTCTCTACTCTTTAAAAAATTACAATCCATGCTGGGTTTTTTAAATTTTAGGAGGACATACATTCCTGATTATGCCAGGCGTATCAAACCCCTTTACTCTTTGATACAACCTTCTTTCTCTGCTTCTTGTTGGGTTCCAGAATATACCGCAATTCTTTGGTTTTTGCAGTCTGATCTGCTTGTGACCAACTTCTTGTTAACACGTGACAATTCTACAAATTTGGTCATAAGGATTGTACCAGGCATGTTAGGTTTCACTTACTTGACTTTCAATGAGGGGTACACGGTCCCCATTGCATATAAATCTCATTTGTACACTGCGGTTGACATGCGTTTCTCTCCTACAGAAAAAAGTTTGACGCTGTACAGTTGGTGATTCTGAAAGAACACTTTCTGGCTCATGGGTAGACGCATTTTCATGGTCTCTCCAGTACCAGCTTTAGAGGTAGTTAAGATAAATTGGTGTCCCGGACTCCAAAGTCTTGCATCCACTTTGGATACAATGGGCTAGTTCCTTGACGTCAGCTGATGTCAATTTTCTCTTTGACCCGTCTTTGCAGACGCAGGAGTTTTTACAACATGAACATTTCACACACCTCCTCTGTTATTGCTTCATCTTGATCAGTATGAATGTATAGTTTAGACTGATGGTTCTGCACAACTGGCCGTTGATTCTAAACACGCTTATTCTGCGGCATGCGCGATTGTGGCAGGAAAAATTGTAGATGGGGATTTTAAATCCTCCTTGGTGCATACACAGTCTCTTGGTGACTGCACGGCTCAATTCGCGGAGCTACGTGCTTTGGTTTTGGCTCATGAATTTGCTGGTCCAGAGGTTCCTACACTTATCATGTGCGATTTGTTTTACTGTGTACAATCCTTCAATGACAACTTATTCTTTTAGAAAAAAAATATTTCCGTGATTCTAAAGGTAGCACACCACTGGGGTCAAGCTATCCTGGATGATGACGACTGATAGCCAGAAACCGGTCCTAGGATGCTTGATTCCGGTCCAGGGAAGACATGGCTTGGCACTTTGGGCTGGACTGTTCCCATGAGGCACAGGGTCAAGGCTGATTTGCATATGGCCATGTCTGAACTGGGGTGGTGTGGTGAGCAAAAGAACGATGGATTTAGGCCCAGTTCTATGTACTGGGGTGAATGTATGACATTGTTCTGCATTCTGTCCATCAACTGTTGTTTTTTCATTTGTCAACCCGAGTGGGACGGGTATGCTCAGACGTGAGTCCCGTGCTCTCCACACCACTGGAGTCAAGCTATCCTGGCTGATAGCCAGAAATTGGTCCTAGGATGCTTGATTGCGGTCCAGGGAAGACATGGCTTGGCAGTTCGGGCTGGACTGTTCCCATGAGGCACAGGGTCAAGGCTGATTTGCATATGGCTATTTCTGAACTGGGGTGGTGTGGTGAGCAAAAAAACGATGGATTTAGGCCCAGATCTCTGTACTGGGGTGAATGTATGACATTGTTCTGCATTCTGTCCATCAACTGTTGTTTTTGCATTCGTTTCTCTTCTACAGCAGCTTTTTTAGTGGTGTGATTTATATCAACAGGCACATAAATATGTTCTTTCTTGTGACATTTGTCAACAAATTAAGCCTTCTACTATTGCACGCCCACCACATACTCAGCTTTACATTTCTAATCAGCTGTTTGACTGTATTTATCTTGATCACTGTGGTCCCTTGACGTCTGACACTGCTATTAAACACATCTTAGTTGCAGTAGATTTCTGCACTAGGTTCCTTTGGGTCTGTAGTGCTGACACTCCAACTGTCATTAAAGATTTGCGTGTCTTTGTCGGGACATTTGTTTGCGGCACCTTCCATTCTGACCAAGGTCCTGTGTTTGCCTCTAAGGCTTACCGGGAGGCGATGAAGTCTCCGGGGATACAGGTGCAATATTCCTCTCCATACCGGCCCGAGGGCAATTCAGTTGTGGAAGGGATGAACCATGACTTAAAGCAATATTTGCCAGCTGGGGTCTTAGGCACTGGCAGGGGTATGCTGACTCATTTGTATGGAGTCCAACATGCACTACATAATCTCCCTAGAAGATCTCTGGGTGAGCGGACCCCATACGAAATGCTCTTTGGCATTAAAATGTTTGTGCCAGACCTTGATGGTTTAGACGTTGTGACGGCTGCCGCAACCTGTGACGTAGATAACCATTGTGCTATGTTACAGGATCTACAAAAAGTTAGTGATTCAAAAGTGAGAGCCCAGTTGCCCTCTTCTGCAGATCCAGCGGTGCTGATTACGGTTTCTAGCTGGCTTCCTAAAGTTGGTGTTATGGTCCGTTAAAAGGTGGAGAACAAAAAAGAATTTGGTCCATCCTACGGTGCACCGGTCAGAGTCCTTGGTTTGAAAGGCACCCACACTTTGATCCTGCCTCCTTTACCTGGTCGTGAGGAGAATCGTTACATTTCTATAGAACATGTAAAGTTAAACCATATGGCCTATACTGAATAGTATGCCTCAAAACATTCCATGTTGAGAACTTTCACTGAACCCGATGGCTTCTGTTTGTTTCTTCAGCTACTCCCCAGCAATTACAAGGGAGATGGAAACTTCAATTGATTTATTACAAGTTGTTCCTTCTACATCCACTGCGGCGGATACGGAGTATGATTCTCCTTCAGTTGAAGTCATAATTCACATTCTTGAGAGTACCATCCCTGAAATATCTGATGCAGCACATCCATTGTTGTTACAGCTGAGGTCCAGTTGTTATTATATGGATTGTTAGAGCTTCTCCTCTGGCATATCTTCCTTGTCATCTTCTGTGCAGGAGACCCCTAGCCGTACCAGTGTTTTCATCTCCTGGTTCAAAAAGACTTCCTTGGTTCCACAATGGACATATATTTGGATGGTGCTTACGATGATATTCTTCTTCATGTGGATCGGATTTGTTACTGTCTTTTTCCTGCTCATTAATAACCATTATTTACCTGAACGCTCTGCTGTGAACTTTGTAGATGGAGTTCTGGCCCCTCACCTATTGTGCCACAGAATGAAAAGAGACCACGCCCTTGTCAATATATCCACATTCCCTGTTCTTGATGGTATAGTCTGGGATAAAGTTGCTTTCGATATAACATGGCTCGATGGAAATTTCGAACATTACATACGTCTTCCGCGTTTCCTTAGGATATGTGGTCTTGCCCGACATCCAATCTGATGACTGGGATTTTCATGCCGGTCATTCGTTATTCTCTGATTTAAAATATTATGCTGCATTTGACACTGAACATTTATATTTAAATTCGGCAAAGTACACAGATTTATTTTGTTATCAGCATTATGGCCATCATTTCTTGCAGAAGACCAAAACACAGAGAACCTTTTTCAATGGGAGCATTGCCCAACCCAAGTTCGAAGACCCAACAGAGTAAATATTTTTCTGGTTACAATCTATCCGACCCACATACCTATTTTTATAAATTGAAGATGTCGCCCCAAACTAAATTTATGTTAACACAAACTAAACTAGTTTACTCCATGTCCTTCAGGAAGGATTTGTCCGTGAAGGGTAATGAGCATTGGGAGGACACAATTGAATTAAAATCCATTTGGGGTGCTAAAGATTGGCCAGTGCAGGGCACAGAAGCTTTGCATCGTGCTTGTTTGATACCGTCTCAAATCATATTTTTAAATGACATGTTACAACAGACTAATTGTTTTGGTTTAGCAATGACCAAAAATCTAAATATACCCTCAATTCCATCATTAGCCGCATATGATACATGGCAAAAACATACCAATTATACAACTGAAGACTTGGAGGTCCTATTACAAAATGGCACACTTAACTCTTCCGATATTGATCCCTTGGGATGGTTAGTGTGGCCAACAACTTCAAATGCATGTCAATTATGTTTTCTGAATACTACAAAGGGTTTTACACAAAGTAGACTTGATCCACGTTTCCCATATTCACATACAATTACCACATATTCCATGGGTAAATTATGCCAGGTGACATTGATTTAATAGATTTTCTTTTAGGTCCGGAGGCCCCTTCGAACAAAACGTTTATTTATTCCACATATAATGAAATTTGGAAACTGTCAAAGATGGAAGCTGCAGTGCGCCTCCGTCAAATTGACGAGGCTAATTTGGAAAAAGACCTTGCAGTTGTTGATAACAGCATTAATACACTGTCTTCCTGTAAATATACTTTAGATAATATTGTTTCTTCTGTCATAGACATTGTTCAACATGAAGTATCTGTTTTGTATCATGGTCAAAATCAGTTACGTTTTGTGATGCAGTTTGCTTGGATGTTGCAAACACTCAAAAATGGGAAAGTGCCATGGGGTTATTTGAATGCTACTGAAGTCTTTTTACCGTTTAATTTGACTGATAAACAGAAATTAATGTCCATGAAAGACGACACATACCCATTGTAACATATTGAACAATTAGAACAGTAAGCGTTTTCGGTGGCCGAGATTGATTCAGCTGTGTAGTTAATACATAGGGTTATTTCATTGCCTGTCTCACTTTTTCAGTTCACAGCATGCATGAAACATTACCCGATTGGTAGATATGAGCCTCTCGGCAATCATTTCATTCACAAATTGTGGTCTTTACCTTTCGCTTACAGATGTCAACGTGCAGAAAAGGAAGCTTTCCTTACAGGGGAGGACTGTGGTTCCACAGTAGTACATTCCCTAGTCTATAAACAGGTTAAGCTACACAGAGCTTGTAACGTTTCGGACCCTAATTTGCTTTGTTTTTTTAAAGGTATCCCTGTGCCAGCTATTATTCCCATATTAACTTTGCTTTCTAACGGTAGCTATCTTATTTTGAATAACCACGATTGCTGCGGCTTGAGAGCTGGCATCCCATATATAGTAATTTTCTCAAAGAGGTACATGATGCAGTAATGTTGTATTTCCACTCCCGAATGGGATTGTAGATAGTTCGCTTTGGCCTTCCATTCCGACTTTGAAAACAGATTTCAATAAACTAAGCAGACTCAAAGCGCTATTGTTTCAACAAGAAGTCGCACTCACATCGGCTCGAGAGACCTTCAAATTGCTGCTGGCAAGAACCGCGAGCGAGATAAACTCGCTGCTAAACAGAAATCTCCCACTCCATTTTGGGGAATTAATACACCAAATATTTAATGCGTATAATACGGAGGGCCTTGCTCACTTTTTTAAACTTGTGGGATCCTGCCTTGTTTATTTCTTTCAGACTATTTTTGGAGTAATTCCGGTCTTTATTCATTCTATTTTTTCCAGTGCCTGCAGAGGGTTTTCCTTGGTGCTCCTGTTGGTTTGTGGCGTGCTGGTTCTCCTATTATTCCTTCGCAATGGATGCTCGATCTGTGGAGCTGCCAAGCCCAGTCCAGTTGCAACTGTACAGTGATCATATGTGGCAGCTCTTTGGTTCTATGCCAGTGGAATATTTTGCCATTGATTACTGGCTGACCTTCCGCTATACCTACTTCACATGCGTGCAACCTGTGTTTCACTGTCTCCAGTGCCCTTTTCAATGGGCCATGGATGTCTACTTGTCCAATACCACACATGCTACCCTGGATTACGATCTGCTAATGGGTCCATTAAAGGCCCATGACCGGGTATGTGCCAGGGATATGCGTTTGGTAGGAGATCCTCTGCTCGGATCCACGACAGACTTAGTCCTGTGCTTTCGCGCAGCACCTTATTGACCGCAGTTTCATGGAGGTTAACGTAGGGGGCCCTATTATGGCTTCTGGATATGAGGAACATGTGTTTGTTCGACCTACTAAACTGGATGGCATGCCTTTTTTCGATGGAAGGAATGGACAACGTCCTGGAGTTCATGGCATTCTGCTTTACCCGCAGCATTTTTTAAATTGAAGACTAACTATGAATGGTTAGCAATTTTTGAGCGCCCAATCGGCCACATTTTCGAACATTATACCCTGGCAGTACAAAAAGTCCCTCCTCCCAATATTACACGAATTGGCCTACAACAAAGACACTTTTCCTCTGCTTACCTCTGATTTTTGATTCTTACATATGGTTAACGCTTTGGCCAAGGGGAGGGTGTCACGTGGCCCATAGGGACATTGTCATTTCTCACTAACTTGGCATAAGCTCATTGCAGCGTGCCTGCTACTTAGCACGTTACTACTTGTCTTTATTTTTTTGCAATATTTTCAAAGACTTCTTTCACATGAGAACTCATCGCAGTGTTCACTCTTTGCATGTTCCTGGGATTTTGACTGACTATTGTGTGCAAGGTCGAACAACAATGCCCTTGTTATTTTGTTCTGGCCAGTCCTTAGCCGAAACATACTGATGCAGCTGTTGTTTGGACAGTGTATTTGAGTTTTTAGTGGGGTGCACGAATAGGTAACACACACTTAGAGAGGGACCTTCCCAGGGAGACGAACCCCCATGCTGTAGATCTATCATCTATAGGCTAAGGTATGGGATTTGCTGACAAAGCCCAGAGATATTCTATTATATAATACTTCTTCTTAGCAAGTGGAGGGAGGGTAGGCACCACAGTGCTTTCTCCATTGTCTTTTTATGATGACATCACACTCCATGATTTATGGACTGACTGCTATGCTGACTATATTTATATTATGCATTGTCCTGCTTGTTGTGGCACGTATTCTGCATATTAGGGAATGTTAGTTCAAATAAATATTTTAAACAGTTTTGTGTCTCCATCAGATCTTATTGAGGACGAGTCCAAGAGACTGAACGAAAAGGTGTGTCATGTTACCGTGATTCCAGACCTGGGAGTGTTGTATTCTGGGGTGTCTAATCATTTGTTCCTCTGCGAATGAGTAGGAGGCCATGTGTGACACTATAGCCAGCTGGGTTTGTGGGTACTATGGTGGTAGGAAGACTGAGTCCCTACACACCAAGGTCCCATATCCTGTGCATAGTTCTGTATTTGTGCAGAATCCCTGCAACAATGGTTGATGTGCAAGGGCAGGGTAGAGCGCTGTTCAACTCCTTTTTCACAGCAGATGCAAAATATACAAATTGACATCCTGAATGCCACGGGATGAGGTTATGGTATCACTCTGGTTCCAGTACCACTGAGCAGGCTAACTAATATCCTGATTTACAGTTTGGTTCATGGGTTGCTCCATTACAAATGTGACGGATATCACATCTTCTGTATTAAAAGTGCATTATATCCTATGCCACTTGTTTATTTATTTTTTTAAACACATTTTATTGACATTTAAGTCATGGTCATCACAAGGAAGGCATAGCAATATTTAGCTAGACAGCAAGATACAATAATAAAGAGTTTGGTCTCTTGAAATAATGCAAAGTCCGTTCACTAGCTCAACCTTATGATCAGAGTCCTAAGGAACCGCTGCTCAGCTTCCACAACATGCAGCTTCCTCCCTCTTACTTAGCTCCCAACGTGGTCATGCCCTGCCACACATTTCTCCCCAACATGGGATGCCAACTCTAATTCTATCTCAGTCAGTTTGTCATGCCGAAGCAGGGGTATAGCATTGTGCTGTTTAAGGCTCAAGCCTCACAACTTGCCAAAAGTTATATTTAATGAGGATGCAAGTCCCTTTCAGAGTCAGAAACAGCTAAGTGGTCCCCAATGATCTTCCATGTGAAGGGGGATCTGGGTTCTGCAGGGCATCTACAAACAACTCCCAAGTTCGGGCTACATCTTATGAGCCATGGTCCTGCTGAGCCTTCCTCAGCAACACCCCACGCTCATAACTCGCCGATGTCTCCTATTCTCACTTACAAACCTCCCCTTGGGAGAGTTCCAGTTTTGCATGATCTCGCTCTTGCTCAAATAAAGGCCAAATCTTGCAACCCACTAGTTGCCTTATTCTTAGCCATGTGCGGGTACCAATGTAGTAGGCATTGGGCAGGCATACACATGACTTCTCATTTAGTCACTACTGTTAAGATCCTAGTAATTTCCTCCCAATAATGGCCTAGTTCTAGGCATGCCCAAAACATGTGATGAAACTCGGCCCTCAACACGTCGCACCCTAAACTGCAAAGTGTCTGACTATCCATCTAGGTATGAGATATGCCCTATGAAGTACATGGAAATTAATATGTTTAAACCTGGTGTTCCTAGAAACCTTAGACGTGTTGTAAGATGGTCCTCCAGTAGGGTCACCTCAATCGTCCTATAAATACAAGTGACCATCTTGAAGGTTCCCAATGACGTAACCAAATATTAGCAACTCTTAAAATGTGTGGGTTTTGATGTGCCCGCTGTATTTGCGGATGGCAGCTGTTACAGCCCTGCCCTGCTATAAGTCATAGCGAAGAGGGACACAAGAGTTGATGCTCTCGCCTCCACCCAATCCTTTATTAATTTCCAGTTACCTCTGTGTGGTAGTTCTTCCAGGAATGTAAAAGGAATATCCAGAGAGTAAGGTAGTCAAATACGAGCTTGTCTCAGACTTCAAGTCCAACAGTGGCGTAACACTCGAAACTCGATGGGGTCAGCTTGCCCAGGGCATGGTAGCTGAAGAAGTACCCTGATCAAAGTGGGAAGATCAGGTACAAATGGTCCCATTCTCCTCCCAGGGATAAGGATTAAGCATGGGCGTAAAATCCATTCCGCTCGCGGATTTTCGGTAAATTCGCAATCCGCGAACTCTCGCGAACTTACCGAAAATTCGTAAATCCGTGCGAAGCGGATTTTTTTGCTTGGTCGCACTTGCCAACTAGAATACTATACAATTTCGCGGGAGTAAACACTTGCGAAAACGTAGATGCGGCGGGCAGCGACAATCTCGCAATTGCGAGATTGCAAAATTTGCAATTTCGCACAAGAAATCCACCAGCAGGCAGCATAAACCTTGAAAATTATGATTTTTATCAGAATAACTCCTCAGGTTGACATTTGCCTGCACTTTTTTTTGCAAGGAGTCCATTTTGGGGGGGAGGAAGGAAGTGCCCCACAGTCTCCAACTTCCTGTTCCTGTCCAGCAGGCTCCTCTCAGTGCTTTCTTCATGTGCTGGTCACTTTGATTTGGATCTTGACCTGGAAGCACTCAGCAAGTGCAAAAGTTCAATCTTGTCATTAGTAACCATCCCCTGTACTGCCTGGAAGGATTACTTTTTGTGGATGCTGCTGGATATTTGGATTTTTGCAAAACTGAAAGCACTCAGCAGGTGCAAAAGTTCAATCTTATCATTAGTAACCATTCCCTGTAGTGCTTCCTGAGGGGCCCCTTCAAAGTTCAGTTGCCTACTTGCAACTATTCTATGACCCTGCTCTGACCCTCACAGCAGGCTCAGAGAAAGCAATTACAGATAAGGAAGCAGGTTGCAGCCAGGATGTTCAAATTCAGTAACACATTAATCAGCCCCTAATTCATTTATGTCAGTTGAGGCAGGGCAGGTGTGCTTTTCCACCCATAATCTACAGTGATGAACTAGAGGGTGGCATGGGTGAGCCAGAGGGTGGCATGGGTGAGCCAGAAGGTGGCAGTGGTGAAACAGAGGGTGGCAGTGGTGAAACAGAGGGTGCTGTGATGAACCAGATGTAGAAACAACATGTTCGCGACCGTTGCTACCCGACAAGTAAGTTCGCATTTGCGAACTGGTTCAAAATCCTCGCGAACTGGCAGAAATCCTTGCGAACACAAAAAAAAATTAAAAATCCGCAAATTCGCGAGAGTTCGCGGATTTTGCGGATTGCGAATCCGTAAATACGCAATTTCGCGGATTGCCAATTCGCAAAATCCGCCCATGCTTAATAAGGATGCCGGATAACTACCGAGTGACCCATTGCAGTTGCGCCACCAAATAGTATGCTTCGATGTAGTGAACAACCAGACGCCCCCTTCCCTAGTCCACTGTATCATGGAAAACGTCACTCGTCTTCGACCCGTACCCAAAAGGAAGTTGGCGATAAGCATATCAATATTCAGGAATATGGCCTTAGGGACCCAGACCGGCAAACTGTGAAGAAATACAGCAGATGGGGAGGGCTATCATTTTCAGTAAAGCTACACAGTCCGCTATCAAAAGGGGAAGTGTTTTCCCAAAATCAGTGGTTGAGCGAAGCGCTCGAACAGCCTGCACCACATTCCCTTGCATCAAGGCCATTGAATCATGGAAAATTTGCACCCCGAGATAGGGCAGGCATCTGGGCTGCCACCGGAGTGCCTCCATGCTCTCAGGTGAGTCTCTAGACGCTGGGAAAATGTAAGACTTCCTACAATTAACCTTCAGCCCAGAGTGAGAGCTAAATAGCTCCAGCAACCCTGGAGCCCCTGCAAGTTCCGTCTCCGCATCCCATAGAAAGAGTAAAAGATTGTCAGCGTATAAATCAATATGATGTAGCTGGAGTCCTACTTGAATACCCTCATAGGTGGTTACGGTCCTGGCCTGGCAAGCCAGTGGCTCCATAGCCAAGCGGTGATAGAGGGCAGCCCTATCTAGTGACGCATTGCACTTATGAACAAGTTACTTACCTTCGGTAACGATGTATCTGCAAGGGACATATATACGTTATAGATTCCTTACCTTAGAATTACCCCCAGGCGTAAGACTGGATCCGGTGAATTACCCTGCGCGTCAGTAGGTGGCGTCGGTCGGCTCGGCATCCATCGTCGACGTCGTGTTCACAGGATGATGTCGCTATGTTTACTTAAACACTGCCCCTGTGCGTTGACATCAGTTCTGATACGATTTCCACGCTAGAAGCACAGAACCATGCAAGACACTGACCACTAGTGCACATAACTAGGGCCCCGGAAGGGAGTCCCTACCTGTAGAAGTCAGTTCGCAGAACGGGGAGGATGGGTGGAGCGTTAAGGAATCTATAACTAATATATTCTTACAGATACATCATTACCAAAGGTAAGTAACTTGTTCATCTAAAAGAGACCATTAGTTATAGATTCCTCACCTTAGAATAGATAGCCCAGCAATCACCTTAGAATAGATAGGCCAGCAATAGTTTGCAGACCCACCAGAGGTGGGTCTGCAAACTAAGTTCCCACCAGAAAATCTTGGAGAACAGAATGCCCAAAAAAGCTGTCTCTCCGAACTTGGCTATCCAGGCAATAATGTTTGGTGAACATGTGCCTAGATGCCCACGTGGCTGCCTGGCAGATGTCAATGAGTGGAACTCCACGTCCCAAAGTAGTAGAGGCTGTTGTCACCCTGGTAGAGTGGGCATGCAGTCCCACTGGAGGTTCCTTTTTCACCAATGAATAGCAGATATTAATGCATAGGACAACCCATCGAAAGATGGTGCGTTTATGTATGGCCTTACTTTTCTTGGCACCCACATAACCAATGAAGAGTTGATCGTCAACCCAGAAATCTTTAGTGTGGGCAAGGTAGGACAGCGCACGTTTCGGGTCCAGACGGTGGAGTCTCTCCTCCTCTTTGGAAGGGTGTGGAGGTGGGCAAAGTGATGGTCTGACCTATATGGAAAGAGGTAACCAGTTTGGGTAGAAAAGAGGGGCTAGTGCGAAGGATCACTTTGTCCGAGGAACTGCAATAAAAGGAGGCTTTGAGGATAGAGTCTGAAGCTCACTCACCCTGCGAGAAGACGTGATGGCGAGCAGGAAGGCAGTCTTCAAAGTAAGAAGGTGAAGAGGACAGTTATGTAGTGGCTCGAAGGGAGCACACATAAGGTAAGTAAGGACAAGATTCAAGTCTCATTGGGGCATTATGAAAGGAGAAGGAGGAAAGAGATGAGTAATGCCCTTTAGGAATCTATTTACACAATAGGGGACTTGAAAAGAGAAGGCTGATCAGGAAGGCGAAGAAAGGCAGATATGGCCGAGAGGTAGCCATTAAGAGTGCCCAAGGCAGAGCCCTGCTGGGCAAAGGAAAGGCTGAACAAGAGGACCTCAGAAAGAGGTGCAGAGAGAATATCCACAGCCTTTAGTGTGCACCATGCCACAAATTTGTTCCATCTACAGGCGTATACCGTTTTAGTGGAGGAACGCCTGGCTGCCAAGATGACGTTACATACTTCTGGAGGAAGGTCAAAAGCTGTTAATTGTCGCCGTTCAATCTCCACACAAGAGGGTGGAGAATGGACAGGTTCGGGTGGAGGACCGTTCCATGCTGCTGCGACAGAAGTTCCTCCCAAAGAGGCAGTCTGATCGGAGGATCGATGGCCATGATCAAGAGCTTAGGGTACCAGACTCTTCGTGCCCAGTCCGGAGCCACAAGTAATGACTTGGGCCCGGTCGCGCTTGATCTTCTTCAGCACTCTGGGCAGAGGTGGTGCAGACAAAAAGGCGTACAGGAGGCCGCAAATTCCACTTGCAAAGAAAAGTGTTGCTAAGCGCGTGCCGCCTTGGAAATTCCAACGCGCAGAACTGTTGACACTGTGAGTTCTCTTCGGTGGCTAACAGATCTAAACAAGGCTGTCTCCACTGCTGAAGGAGACCTTGCACCACCTCCGAGTGAAGACGCCATTCGTGATCCATCATGTACCGATGGCTGAGGTCGTCCGACCTGGCTTTCAGAGAATCTGCCAGGTGTTGAACCACCAGGGATAAGCCCTGATGTTCCAGCCATGTCCAAAGGCGTAGAGCCTCTTGGCATAGGGACCACGACCCCACCCCACCCTGTTTCTTGGTGGTGTTGTCTACGAACACTGCACTACTCTTCTTTTGACAGAAGGAAAGAATGTCTTCAGTGCAAGATAGATCCGGAGCTCCGAAAGGTTGTTGTGGAGACCGAACTCCGCCAGAGACCAGAGACCTCTGATCTCCCCTCTCCCAGGTGACCGTTCAATCCCAGGAGTGATGCATCCATCACTACTGTCAACTCTGGTTGGGGAAGGGAGAAGGATCTGCCGTTGACCCAATCCTGGTTCTTGAGCCAACAGTGCAATTGATGTGCAGTCCCCACCGAGATCTGGATGACGTCGGAAAGAATCCCCTCATGCTGCGCCCAGTGGAATTCAGGTCCCACTGCAGAGATATGCCACCTGGCATGATCCACCAGAGGATGCAGGCGGCCATGAGGCCCAGCAGCCTCAGAGTCAATCTCACAGAAATCCAGGATAGAGGTATCATAGCGCGAATATCACGTACTCACCGCTCGGGATGATAATCCCAAAACTGCGCTGTATCCAGAAGTGCTCCGCTGAAAAGTAGCTTCTAAGAGGGAGTCAGGTGTGACTTCGGCACGTTGATAGTGAACCTCAGCGAGTGCAGGAGGTCCGCCGTAGTTTGAAGGTGGGAGACAACTGCCAGAGGTGAGCACGCCTTCAACAGCCAGTTGTCAAGATAGGGAACACTGGAACCCCTGATCTGCGCAGATGATCTGCGACCACTGCCAACACTTTCGCGAACACCCAGGGAGCGCTGGCAAGGCCAAAGGGGAGCACAGTAAACTGAAAATGCTCTTGGCCTATCGTGAACTGGAGGTAACGCCTGTGGGCTGACAGGACTATGATATGGAAATTTGCATCCTGCAAGTCTAATGCTACAATCCAGTCTCTGGGGTCGAGGGTAGATGAGGAAGCAGTTGAGGGTCACGAGTTCTAAGATAGGATGCAGGCCTTTGTCCTTCTTGGGTACCAGAAAGTAGTGGGAGTAGCAACCACTGCCTACTTCTGGCACAGGGACCCTTTCGATAGCTCCCTTGGCCAAGAGAGCTGCAACTTCCTGGCGGAGAAGGACCAAATGATCCTCCGACATGCGATGGAAGGATGGTGGCATGGAGGGTTAGTCTTGAAGGGGAGGACGATATGCAAAACCGAACTGTCCACTGTGAAGTTTTGTCAGTGGGGGAGGTGATGGCTATTCCTGCTGCACCCTGGCCTCTGGAGGCCTTGCAAAGGTCAGAGTAGGAAGGTTTGGAGGCTGCTGCAGGGGGGTATGGGTGGACTGGCCCACCCGCTGGCCCCAGACCCACGTCGCTGGGTCCCACGTCAGTGGTCATGCGCAAGCTGGGCAGTTTGCATGAACCGGTAACAAGACTGGGTCGAACATGGTGGGGCATCGATTCTGTATTCACGAAAGGGGTGAGAGGTGGCAGCGAGGCCCAAGGATCTGGCCGTAGCCCTAGAGTCCTTGAAACGCTCGAGCTCGATGTTCGCCTTATTGCCAAAAAGATGACGGCCATCAAAAGGCAAATCCAAAAGAGTAGATTGGACATCCTCAGAGAAGCCAGTGGACCTCAGCCACGTGTAGTGCCTCAGGGCGACTGAAGTTGAAATCATTCTACCCAGCGAGTCGGTGGTATCCAGCCCATACTGAATGGTTAACTTTGCGGAGTCTCGACCCTCTGCAACAGCATGGGTGAGCACGGCCCGGGCCTCCTCTGGGCACTATGGCAGCACTTGCACAATCATGTCCCACACAGTGTGTCTGTAATGGCCCAAGAGACATGCAGTGTTCACCGACCGCAGTCCTAAGCTGGCGGAAGAAAAGATCTTCTTGCCAAAATGGTCCAGCTTCTCGGATTCCCTATCTGGGGGAGCTGTAGGGAATGCGCCTTTTGAGGTTGAGGCCTAGACCACCAAGCCCTTGGGGGTAGGGTGATGGGAGAGTAAAAGCAGGTCGCCCGGGGCAGGCTGTGGAGTTGGGCAATCATCCTGTCCACAGGAACCCCTGTGCTGGGCTTGGGCCAAGTGCCTAGAAGGATGTCAGTGAGTGCCTCATTTAAAGGCAGCAGGGGCTCCGAAGAGCTGCTGCCGGCTAAAGCACCTCAGTCAGGAGATTAGTTCTGACAGCCAGCGTATGAAGCTCGAGGCTCAGGGCCTCAGCCGCCCTACACAACACTACAGCGTAGGAGGCACCGTCCTCTGTAGCCACGGTAGGGGGAGAAAGCATACAAAGGTCTGGGGAGGTATACAGGTAACTGGCATCACCCAACTCCCTATGCAGTCCATCTCTTCAAGTAGGTCTGTAAGAGGGTCAACAGCCCCTCCCAGTCCACCTCACCCTCCACTGGCTGCCTCTGAGGGCGGTAGGAAACAGCAGAGATGAATAGTGGGACAAAAGTACCCTCCGGCACCGGTACCGACATCCGTCCAGCGGCGTATCCAAGTCATGGCCGAGGCTGGGGTCGGCGCTGGCTGGGGGCACAGCCGGGACTGGAATCGGAGCCGGGATAGTGCAGTGAGGTTGACCGGCACCGATCTGGATCCAGGCCTGAATCCATGGGGCCCGGCGGCACCGAGGCCAGAGCTGCAGACATCGAAGGCCTAGAGCCCCCAGGTGAGTTTGCTGGGCCCAAAGTGGCGCCGGCAGAGTTAGGCTGCCCAAAGATGGAGTGGAGGGCTTCGTAAAATGCACAATGCTGGGCAGGGGACGCTCCGGCTCTGGGAAAGGGAGGAAAGCGCGGAGTCGTCCCAGCGGGCTCAGAGGACAGAGAGATGCTCCAGATCCTGGGTTGCATCAGCCAACGGACAGGGAGAAGGTGAAAAGCGACAATGTTTCTTCACCTTCTTCTTGTTTTTCAACTTACCCGATGAGTGCGAAGACTTTGAAGACAAATGGGGATGGCTCCGTGACCGGTCCTGCGACCTTCCCCTCGACCGGGACCTCGAACGGCACGGAGCGGACTGCTGGGCCTCTAAAAGCTTTCGGGACCACCTACCGACACACAGAAGTACTGCTATGAAAAAATTTCTCCGGATCCAGTCAGACGTTCTAAGGTAAGGAATCTATAACTAATGGTCTCTTTCAGATTAGTTGTTATACGAACATTAGCTGCTGCGGTACACATTAGCATAGGTGCATTTTAGCATAGGAATAGCAAAGGCCAGGTATGATAAGCAATGTGCACAAACAAAGTGTTTGTCAGTATTAGATGGAGAGGTCGATGCTGAAGCATGCCACTTTGAGTATGTGAAGCCCCTACACACCAATGTGTTGAATTCCCTAGGTCACCACTAAATAGTCTGACATAAGTATAGAGACCCATAATATGTAACCCCTTACCTATGGGCCCTAAACATTTGTTGTCAAACATTAGGATTGTTCCATTAAATATCCACTTACTCCTCTACTTTACACTCATGCTCCTGAACTGTCTCTTGCTCTCTCAAGGGGCAACTTTACATTGTACAAGTAGAACATCCACCCATGACTGTAGTCTCAGTGCTTTGTGGAGATCCCAGGCTTTGGTGTTGCCCTTGGTTAGTAGCAACCAATCAATCATTGGAGCTGTGCTGTGAAGTTTTAAGGTTTGAAGTCCGCGCACTTTGGCCGCCCTCATAAGATGTTACCAGCTATGAACTCATCTATCCATCTAATGGCAAATTTGCATGCCTTTGTATTGAGAGTGAAATGTTCCCACCAGTGCTTAATTTGTAAAAACAAACGAATGACAGCCCTTGTCAGGAGGCCAAAGCTGCACCACCCGTTGTCAGCCAGGGCTGCCCATGACAATACCAACACAATTGCTAACTAACACACTCCTAAAAGTGTGACAATTCAGACTATTCCAGGCCGCCAAAGCTATAGGAATGGATTGGCTGGCGGACATTACTAATTCAATATGCATTAAAAAATAACTAAACAACTATGGTTGTGGTCATTTCTATATTAGACCGACAGGGCTATCATGGGGCAGACTGTCATAAGTGCCAGTGTTGACAATGAAGTGCTGGTACTAAGCAGCGGAAAACACAGGCTCAAGTTAAGCACTGTTTCCCAGGGCAAGTCATAGACCTATGTGGTGCTATTAAAGTTCAGAGGGAACGAGCAGGACTATTCCTATTTATCACCAGACCATATTCAGTGGTAAAAGCTTCCATTCATTCCAGTCGATGGAAAATATACCATATGAAAAACAGGATATAATCCTCACAAAAGAGAGAACACCTATCACAATACCATGTGAATGCCCATATACTTCTTACGTAGTTTGCCAAGAGTTTCACTGCCATTGCAAATAACCGGGTATAAGGGGCAACAGTGTCTAGTGCCCCTCATACTGTAAAAGATTCAGATATAGTCCCCCATAGTTCGAGATTGCCCTGTGGGGTCAGAGTAAAAAAGGCTAAAAGTACTTGGCCAAACCTCATCTATTACAGCATGTGAAAAACTTAATCACACTGAAGATTAACAAAATACTTTTTCATGTCTATTAATTTGAAAATGTTCAAGTAAACTAATAAGTATATGAAATAGTCTATGTACATTAGGGTACATGCTTCTTCCCAAAAAGAACTCACCTTGATCCGTGCCCTTTATTTTGGATGGAAAGCTTATTAAATGTGTGGCTAGGGCTTTCCCATGACACTTGCAATGAAGATTAAGAATTAACAGAACTCGGGGGCATGGCTAGCCAGCCAAGATGGAGCTTGCAGCCCGATAAAGTTCCGGACCCTCCCGGGGGTAATCGCCCTGACGGCACAGTCCCATCAGCGCCTGCACCTGCACGGGAGTGGTGAAAGTGGCGCTGACAACCCTGCGCTCCCCGGGAGATCGCACTGCCCCTGGGGATTGCCCTGTGTCGGCGAGTCGGAGAGAGGCCTGCCTGCTGAACATTGAGGGCCGAGGCCGGGACCTCTGGTGGAGGCGTGGACTGGCCTCCGTGAAGCAGCCTCCTGGAGGCTGTGACCGGGACCCCCGGTGCGAGGCCGCGGACACAGTTCAGTGGATACGGCTACAGACCACGATGGAGCTGCTCGTCACCTGATGCTGCCTGGCTGGAAGCAGAACATACATCACGAATGTGGGGGATCCGGCGCGGGCCTGGCCAGGACCTACGACAGAGTGCAGAACAACACGAGGCCCATCGCCGCAGGTAGGGCCTACCTTGAACTAGGCCTGCTGCGGGCCCCGCGGGAGTGTCCGGGCGAGAGAGCGTGGAAACAAGGGGCCAGGGAGTCCGTTGAGACCGCCTGTGTTGGGCGATCGGGCCTGCTGGTGTCCGCTGTGGGGGCCGGCTGGTACCCGCTGCGAGACCAGGCGATGTGCGGGCCTTGCCGTGGCCTGGCGGTGGTCCGGGCCGCGGGTGGCCCTGTTGGGACTGTACCGCCGATGCCGGGAGGCGGAGGAGCGAGAGAGAGACCGTGCGGCTGGAAGCCCGATGCGGGGGGAAGCATCCGGGCCTGAGCGCTGGCAGGGTCGACTGGAGTATACCCTGCCTGGTCCTGATTGTAACTGCTGCGGGGGCTGACGGGGGCCCGGGGCTGCATCGGGGGAGCCGCGCGGTCATCTGGAGTGTCCGGGGCCTGTAAGGGCCTGGGTTTGCTGGACGCCTCGCCGGACTGCGACGCTGAGGGCAGGGAAGCAGAACTGCAAGAAGCCTCGTGCCATAACAACAGGCTTGGGAACTGTGCCGCCTGGTGGCTTGGACACCTGCATTGCCTACCAGAACCCACTAACTGGTCCCGCTGACGGCCTGGCCCGTGCCCCCTGGCGGGACCGGTCAGATGCTGCGGGGGAGGTGAGACACATAAGAGAGGCCCAGCGGAATAGCAGCGGTGAGTGATGGTGTTCCCTGGGGGGCCCCCTTCCTTTAGTCCTTTGCGATTCTCAGCATCCCCTCCCCCTCTCCCTTTACGGGGCATCTCCAATTCATGATAGGACGCTTGGCTCGCACGTGGGGGATAGATTGGGACTGTCTTCGCGGGCTGCCCTTCCCTTGCCTGGACTTTGGCCTGGAGGTCCTCGACAAGGCGTATCTTCCTCGCGGGGCACTATATTTGGCCGCCACCGCGCCTTGGGGATTAACTGTTTTTACCTGAGAACCACTCTGCTGGACACAAGTGGATGCCACCACGGCTTGACACAGCTACACGGCATCAAAGCCTTGGATACAGGAAAGACCCTTGCCCCGGTGGAACGGTGTAGCAGCCCTGTCGCGAATTTGGAAGAAACTCAACATCATGGGCAGAAATCGAGCAAAGGGGCAGGAGAGACAGGATGGCTCTGATACCCCCCGCAACATGACGGGTGATGCAAGCGGGAGCTCCGCACCGGGGGCTGCCTCGACTGGACACGTGGAAGAACAACCCCCGGACAAACTGGATGTGATTCTTAAAGAGATACGGGAATCTAGGACGGCGATGGAACTACAATTGGGCACTCTTACTACTGGACTGACTCTCCTAAAAGCAGACCATGGCAAGCTGGCGGATGAAGTTAAGGAACATGGTTTAACCTTAACAGACCTCACACCGACAGTGGCGGAACACTCCTCATCCTTGAATCAGCTCCAACAGCAGGTTGCCACGCTCCTGGATCGGGTGGAAGATGCAGAAGGGAGGAATAGGCGCAACAATATACGCATTATTGGACTGCCAGAACGCTGTGAAGGGAATCGGGCGGCGGATTTCATGGAGCAATGGTTCAGAGACCATGTCGCACCCAAAGGACTTTCTCAGTATTTCTGTGTGGAACGGGCACACAGAATTCCGACTGGACAACCTAAACCCGGATTACCGCCCCGCCCACTGATTGTAAAGATCCTTAATTATAGAGACCGGGACACTCTGTTACAGAAAGCTAGGGAGAAAGCACTCATTCAATATGAGAACCACTCTGTGTCCTTATATCCTGACTACACAATGCTGGTCCAGAGACAGCGATACTCATATGAAGCAGTGAAGAAAAAACTATAGAACGCACAGCTCAACTATGCACTTTTATATCCCGCCTGACTGAAGGTCATTCACGAGAAGAAAACACACTTTTTCGCGAGTCCTGCGGACTTCGAAGAATGGATGGAAGTGATGTGCATAGGATCCAGTCAGGTCAGTGCTCCAGAGGGGTCTACGCAGGGCTCCGGGGGTGTCCCGGAGCGGACCGCTCGCCACTCCCCGAGATCCAGCCGGGGCAGCAGAGGTGCCGGCCCCTCGAGAGAACAACAGAGGAGAGACCAGGAGGGGGCGATGGTGGTGGCAGGTACCTTTCCAGAAGACTCACACAAAATCACAACCGACTCAGATGACAGCACCCTACATTCATACTCTGAACACAGTGCAATCCTGTTCCCCACGATCACGCCTAGAGCGGCGGATGACCTGATGGATAATTGACTGTAGATACCGAATCCTTATCTCTAAGTACAATGAATACGAACATTGATGGTACTACTGCTGTGATATTTGGGGGTTGGAATTGTTGTCAAGTTTTGCAACTGCGTTCCTTGGGCCACATATGAAGTCACTACTTGATGTAAATGTAAATGTCGGAATTTGTAAAGCGCACAGCTACCTCCACCGGAGGTGTCCCGGCGCTGTCTGTATACCGCTTAGGAACCCTTCCTGGCTTTCCTGGGAAATGTCCACTCCTGGGCACCCCCCAGGTGCAGCCAGGCATCCCAGCGCTTTTGGGGCCGTTGTGGAGACTAAGCAAGCTATTACCCAGAGTTGCAGCGTGGGACCCATGATCTGAACAGGCACTGAGGCGAGAATATCCAGTCAGGGGAATTAATGAGCCGGAGACCCGCCGAGGCGGGAATCGAACCCTGGTCCCTGGCCAGAGCTCTGCATCAAGGTCTGCCTGCTCTAACCATTGAGCCACACTTCTCCACTGGTACTACTGCTGTGATATATGGGGGTTGGAATTGTTGTCAAGTTTTGCAACTGCGTTCCTTGGGCCACATATGAAGTCACTACTTGATAGTACACCTAGGGTTGGATCTCCTGATCTTGGCTTTTATTTGAATGTTTCACAACCTCGATGCAGTTGATGACCTGTACTGGGGACCGTGGGGTTCCCGACTACTCGGGGATTACCGTGAGACTATGTCCACATTACCACTCCCTCCGCACTTATAGCGTTTATCTTCCCCCGGGATGGAGTACCGTGGAGCCATCGGGTAACAATGGTTGGCTGAACTACGGCCATGCAAACGACTGGCCATCTTCCCTTTTAGCGTATGCACCGTCATTTGTTTTATTTGTTTGTTGCACCACTGTTGGGCTCACCTCAGTTCCAGCGCTGTGCCGGGTTTAGCTATAGTTATGGGGAACGGGGACTACTGGTCGAACTTACCGGAGCCCTTAACACGAGAGGGGACAACACGTTACCACCAGGAATATGGCAAGGTCGGCTGAGACTAAAGGGTTCTATAATATACTCACATGGAATGTGCGGGAACTAGGAGCAATTCAGAAACGCCACCGTATTCATGCGTTCCTCCTTAGACACCAAACGCACATTGCGTTCCTCCAGGAATCCCATCTCACAAATTCTGAAACTCAGTAGATGCGGAAAAATTGGAGAGGACGCATTTATTCTACAAATTATTCGGCCTTTTCTAGAGGGGCAACTATCTGGGTACGACATGGGATCCCATTTGTTGAACTTGAATGCAGGGTAGACGACCAGGGAAGATATATATATTAGTGAAAGGCACTCTGGATGGTTCCTTGCTGGTCCTAGGGAGCATTTATGCTCTAAACTTAGAAGAAGATAGGTTCCTATACAGGCTGGGTATGGTTTTGGCGGATTGGGATGGGATCCCTTGGGTACATGGAGGGGACTGGAATAAGATACTAGACATAGGTTAGATACATCGCATCCTCCCCTTCAGGCCCCTGTAACGAATAGATTGACCGAGCAATTCACCTCCTGGGTAGATGACTGGACATTATCTGATACCTGGCGGGGTCTCCACCATACACATAAGGAATACTCTTTTCATTCCCCAATACACAACCTCCACACTAGGATTGACCGATTCCTATGCTCCAGATCTATCATCACTAACATAGAGGGATCAGAGTACCTGGGTAAGACCTTTTCTGACCATAGACCCCTGACACTCACACTCCTCTGGGGTCGCGTACCGACCCCAGTGCCCACCTGGAGATTGAATCCACGTCAGCTAGAGGACACTCATTTTCGTTCATCATTATCTACCACTATATCTAATTACCTGGGAGAGAACTGGAATACTGCCTCCTCGAACCTGATAGAGTGGGATGCCCTAATGGTAGTGGTCAGGGGAGCAACGATAGGGCAACTAGTAGGGGCTAGACAGGAGATACACCAGAAAAGTTGTGACGTGGAAGACAGACTGCAGACACTGGAGAAGGTGGCAGTCCTCGACCCGGGGAGGAAAGGGGAGCTGCAGACCGCCCACATTGACCATGCTGAAATGTTGGAGATGCTCAGGGCAATAGATTATAGGGAATACCTTCAACGGAAACACAACGAAGCTGACAGATCCGGCACACTGCTTGCCCGACTGGTGAGGGATCAACCTGATCCGCCGAACATAACCAGCATTCGTAATCAGATGGACATCATAGTCAATACACAAGCGGTAAAAAATACCGCATTTCGCGACCATCTTCAGGTACTCTATACACCCTCTGTCCCAATAGACAGTGCAAGGATTGATGAGTTCCTACTGGACCTCCCCTTTCCGGTACTGACGGAAGATACAAAGAAAGATATTGATGGCCCCATTACCCAACACAAGAAACGGGCAGCCATTAAGAACCTGAATCGCAATAAGACACCTGGCATGGACGGTCTTCCTGTGGAGTTTTACCTAACCTACTCGGAACACCTAGTGCCGGTATTGGAAACGGTCTACAGGGTGGCATTTGACACTGGCCACCTACCTGAATCCACCATACAGGCGTTAGTTACGCCCATACCTAAGCCAGGACGAGACGTGCTAGAAATGACCAACTACAGACCTCTCTCATTGCGCTCCACCGAATACAAGATTCTAAGTAAGGCCCTTGCAAACCGTATACAATCACACCTCCCCACACTTATTCACCAAGATCAGTGCGGATTCCTTCCAAATCGCAGCACATCTCTGAACACTTGTAGATTGCACTCGATAATGGCAGCTACTTCACGTGAGCTCCCCCGCGCGGGGAGTATAGCGCTTGACCTTAAACAAGCATTTGACTCCCTATCCTGTGAATATATGTTTGAGTCTTTGAAACGATTTGGGTTCCTGGATAACTTTCTTAAGTGAGTCCGCCTACTGTATACATCTCCTACGGCCAGGGCTCGTAATGGCCGATATATCTCAGAACGCTACGCGGTACACAGAGGTACGAGACAGGGCTGCCCCTTTTCCCCATTGTTGTTTGTGCTTGCTCTTGAACCCTTGGCCTTAGCCCTCCGGAGAAAAGCAGGTCGCCTGGACATCCCTATTGACGGAACACAGCACCTTATATCTATATACGTGGACGACATTCTCTTATATCTCCGCGATCTGACAGCAGATAACAACCCGATACCTGCCATATTTGACACGTTCGAGCAATTGTCAGGCCTAGCGATAAACCCCGTAAAGTCGATCAGTTTTTTCTTCCGAGAGATACCACACTTAACTCACATACGATTTGGCACATACTATATGCCTGTTGCCCCCACTACCTTTAAGTACCTGGGTATACAAGTGTATAGGACACCAGAGGATCAGATTGATGGTAACATCCAAAGTGCAATAACGAGGCTCCGAAGTAGTGTAGGGTTCTGGACCTCTTTGCCTTTATCAGTGATGGGTAGAATTGCCATTTCAAATATAGTTATGCTCCCTCGCCTTCTATATTACTTTGTGAACTTACCGGTGAATCTCCAACAATCTATTTTTAATACACTGAACACCATCTTGTTCACTATTATCTGGGGAGCTGGCCGGAGACGGATCAGCCTTCGGAAACTCCAGCTGGGGACGATGGCAGGCAGGCTAGGGGTCCCTGATTTTCGGGGATACTACTATTCTAGTCAGCTCCAATGGCTTTCCTATTGGACAGCGGGTAGGAATTTGCATGAGATCGGCTTCACACCGGAGAGACTTGATCGCGGAGAACTCCAATTTTTATTGTTGCCCAAGACCCGGATCCCCCCGGATTGTCCCCCCTTGCTAAAAACTGCCTTACATCTTTGGAGATAAGCCCTTTCCTATACGTCGGCGATACCACCCTATGCGGCGAATATTCCTTTATTAGGCATCCCCACGCCGCAAGGTAGACTCACACGTACTAGACTACAAGGATGGACAGACAGTGGGGTGGAGGAAGTGGGATCCTTTTTAGGGGATGATGCCCTACTGGACCACGAAACCTTTATGCAGATCACTGGAGCTCCAACACGCCTATATTTGTTACATGCCACGGTGACACACTATATTAGGACCACTTGGGCACCACAACGAACCAAGCCCACACAGTATGAATTAGTACATCTTTTATATTACATGGGACCGAGAGGCCATCTGGTGCGTTGGTTATATACAGGGATACGGGCGCACGCAGCGATCCTGCTCTTGACCCTTAGAACACGCTGGGCAGAGGACTCAGACACTGAAATCACGGACAAAGCATGGAATACCATACTAGAACACCTCAAAAGAGTGTCACGTAATGTCAGACTTCAATTTATTCAAGCGATGGTGCTCCATAGATCATATCTCACCCCCAAGAAAAGACATCGTATGTTTCCGGACTCCCCTCATTGTTGCCCTCGCTGTGGGGGGGATGAAGCGGATTTTATCCATATGGTGTGGTCTTGCCCTCGACTACAGGGATACTGGGCTGAGGTCAGACTGTGACACAACTGCCGGTCCCTACCGAAGTCCTGCCCTGCCTTGCGGGACTAAGACGACGATCAGGGAAGCAAAAAGTTAAGCTGAAATTCCTAGATCTGGCACTCATTTTGGCCATTAGGGTCATAACGATGAGATGGAAGTCTCCTAGATCCCCTGCAGTGACCGCGTGGCAGGCGGATTTATTGCAGTGAGGTCGGGCGGAGGGAGCGGCCCTTCGGAGGGAGGAAGAGAGACAGCTACGAAAACAACCTATAGCACTGGAATGGGAAGCCATGCTGATTGGACTAGAAACATTCAACTTAGTCCCAACACAGGTGGCTGGGTCCCAGTGATGTGCAAGAGTCTCCAGGTACTTTTGAGTTAACGACCCTTCCTGCTGACACAGGCAATTTCCTTTTGTTTCATGCACCTTATAGTTTGAGAACTGCCCGAGATTCCCCACGGGTAGTGGAAATGCCGGGAACGGAAAGACCAGGAGTGGGAGGGGGGCGGGTTAGGGTTGGCCTGGGTAGAAGGTTTATAGGAGTTCTTGTTTAATTGTAAACAACTTTCCACTTACTGCACTGATATTTGAATTGTACCGAAAACACTCCTCAAATGATATGCTGGGTCATGACCACGAAGTAATGATTAGCTTCTGACAAGATACACTGTATTGCACATGAGACAATGATATGTTTTTATTTGTTCTGCAGACTAGGGAGGGGTATAATTAAAAAGGACTGTACAATATGTCATGACCCTGTGATTAACCATGTCAACTTTGCAGTCAATAATAAAGTGTGAACATTTAAAAAAAAAAAGAATTAACAGAACTCGATGGGAGAAAGTAAGTGAAGGATCATGATAAGATTTGGGTAAGACCACAACTATGGCTACCTGTTAGACCTTGCATCTTTTGGCGTGTTTCCCCTGTCTTTTTGCTTTCTGACCTCCTTTTTTTGATGGCATACTGGACTTAGTTTTTACAGCTTTAGTGTGACTACACACTTTTTTGCTGCTTTTAAGTGCTAAGGTCCAAGTGCTCTTACTGTAAATTGTGTTATGATTGGTTCTTCATGATTGGCATATTTGATTTACTGGTAAGTCCATAGTAGAGAGCATTGTGTGTGTCCAGGGCCTGTAAATCAAATGCCACTAGTGGGCCTGCAGCACTGATTGTGCCACCCACACAAGTAATCTTTCAAATGTGACTCAGAACTGCCACTGCAGTGTCTGAGCATGCAGTTTTAAACTGCCATGCCGACCTAGCAAGTGCACCCACTTGTAAGTCCTAATCCTTTCCTTTTATTACAGTTTATCGAGGCACAGAAGAAAATCTTTCCTGTGCTTAATAAGTGTGCAACATTTGAAATGCTCTCCTGCAGCGTGGCTACTTTAGTGAGTGGCAAAATGAGTGCAGCTGCCCACTTGGAGCACTTATTTACAGGCCCAGGGACAGAAAGGAGCATATGCTAGGGAATTATTAGTATAATAAATGTGCCAATTGGGTGCATGCCAATTTTACCATGTTTAAAGGGGCGAGCATAAACACTTTACCACTGGTTAGTAGGACTAAAATGCGTAGAGTCCTATAGCCAACAAAAACAGGATCAGTTTAAGGATATAAAAATCTGGGGGCATACCACGCAAAAGATGGTAATTTCCAACATGTGACCCCCCCCCAAAAACAGAAAGCAGGGAGAACCACCCACCCTCATGAGAGTTCTTATCGATAAGGTAGGAAAACCTGGAAAGACCATCAGCATTGTCATGGTCAGTTCTAGGACATTGTTCCACCATAAAGTCCATTCCCTATAGGGAGATGTACCATCTCAACAGTTTTGGATTCTCACCCTGCATTTGCTGGAGCCAAATGAGGGGTCTGTGAACCCGGAAGTGATATCCACATAGGTATTGTCTCAACATCTTTAGTGCCTAGACAACTGCAAATGCTTCCCTCTCAAATGCACTCCACCTCGTTCCCTGGGCAGTAGCATCCTTCTGACAGAAGGCAACAGGTTGGTCCAGGCACTCATTGTTCAGTTGTGATAAGACAGCCCCAAAGCAATGCTCTGAAGAATCTCTAGACTATAAATTCCCCTGGTGCCTTGAGGACTGGTGCTGTGCACACAATTTCCTTCAGGGTACCAAACACCTTTTGGCACACCCCTGTCCAGATCACATTGTTGGGCTACTTCTTGGAAGTCAGCTCAGGTAAGTGGGCAGCTAAGGTGCCATACCATACCCTTTAACAAATCTCCTGTAGTATCCGGGGAGGCCTAGGATGGTTCATCTGGTCTGGGTCTTGGGAGGCTCTCAAGCCTTAATCATCTATATCTTGGGCTGGAGAGGCTGAATCTTGCCTTAACAACTTGACACCACTGATCCATGCCCCATATGACACGTACTGGCCTAGATACTTAGGCCTGCCTGTTACAGGGCCTGTAGCACTGCCTGGAGGTGGTGCAGGTGGTCATCCCAGCTAGAGGTGAAAACCGCAGGTGGTGCATTGTCATTTAAGTATGCAGCACTGAAGTTTTCTAGCCCAGACAGAGCCCAGATGACCATCCTCTGGGAGGAGGCAGGGGCATTCATTAGTCCAAAGGACATCCCTTTAAACTGAAAGTGACCGACTGAGGTGGAGAATGCAGGCTTATTTCATCTTCACCCCTCAGAATTTGTCAGCCCCCAACCAATCAACGAGCTCATCAGCACTGGGGATAGGGTGAGCATCAGGGTTGATGACTGAATTGAGACCCCTGTTATTCACACAGAAGCTGATCTCAGTGGTGGTACCTAAACGGGCAGCCGGTAAGAGAGGAGAGGTGAACAGCCCCTTCAAGTGACACCAGTTCCTCTGTTGCTCACAGGTCGGGGTAGACGAGAGGACAACTCCTTTCACTGACCCATATTGTTCCCTGGAAGATAGTAGGTCTGGGAGAGGTTCAATCTCCTCCTCACCTTCATCTGTCACCAAGTGCATGGAGACGACAGACCTCCCAAAGTGGGGCTTGAGGTGATTTAAATGAGGGACCCTTAAGGAGTTCCTGGATGTCTTGAGGTCCACTAGGTATGTGGTCACCCCTTTCCGTTCCTTGACCTCATAGGACCCGAGTCCACCAGTTCTTTAAGTACCAGGGCTCCACAAGCTCTATCTCCCACATCTTTTGCCATATACTTCACTAGAGTGGCCTTCTGGTCATGACTGCATGGCTGGCCACTAGGTTCTCAGTGGCCTACTCCCAGACGCGCTTTATCTGAGACCTGAGGTCCAACATGTAGCTCACTAGACCTCAAGGGAGTTTCATGGGAGCTTGCTCCCATCCCTCCTCAATAAGACTGAGAGATCTACGCACAGGCTGGACAAACAGAAGGTCAAAGGGGATGAACACCAGTACCTTCTGAGGCACCTTCTTGTAGGCAAATAACAGACATGCTAGTAAGAAGTCTCACAACGTCTCCTGGTAGGTTCAGGTAGGCCTTAAATCATGACTTTCAGGGTCTTGTTGTACCTTTGAACAAACCCATTGGTACGGGGGTTGTATGGAGTGAAGAACTTGTAGGTTACCACTCGCTCCAGGACAGGGACAGGCAGTAAGTAACTAAACTAAGTGGTATTGGTAAAAAGGCAGTTTCTTGTATTTGCTTGGATAAAAACGGAAAGCATAAAATAGAATAAAAATAAAGTACCGTGCGCCAAAACCACTGTGGGTGCAGTACCCGCAGACACACAATATTAAGCGGTATACATGGATCATTTAATGTGTGTGACTAAGTGCAAAAATACAATTGAAGCAGCATCATGCATTCCCCATGCAGTAACTACTCATGTCTTCTGCCCCGAAGCGACCCAGCCCTTCCCTCCCCTTTCGAGCCCCCTCAATCCCCGCCCTGCCCAAGCTCCTCTGCTGTTCCGTCCCGATCGCCTGCTAAAGAAATAAAATAAAGGAGTGGCTCACCAAACTCTTTTTTAAAATATTTTATACTTTTAGTAAGCAGGCAGCATGTTGCCTGTGCAGCGCTGCTTATTAAAATAATGAAATATTGTAAAAGTAGAGTTTGGCGAGCTGCGCCTTTGTATGGAGTGGGGTGAGGCGGGGCTTGCAGAGAGCCCCAAAAGGAGTTTGGTGAGCAGTGCCATGTAAAAGAAAGGTGCGGCTCGTTAAACTGTATTTTTTCAATACTTTATACTTTTAGTAAGCAGCGCAGCATGGTTATGTGCCACGCTACTTATTAAAAACATAAAATATAATGGAACTCCGATACTTGAAAAATGACATAGATTTCTCAAACTACAAAAGTCGGAAAACCGACACAGCACAGCGGAGACGAGGCAGGCAGGCAGGCAGCACTTACCGCCAGAGGGCGCACTGAGCTCTCCGGAGCAGCCTCGAGGCACGAATGATTCGGGGCACACTCGCATTCAAAACGTGCAGAACAAAAGGAAAGGCGGGCTAGCGAGTGATCAAACTCGGGAACGCGTTTATTCACGCTAGAGAACGGTGGTGTCGCAGGTTTCAATTCTGGCAAAGCCAACCTACATAATATTCGTCACAAGCTCCAAGCCGCTTGTGTGTCCTTGACTTCTGTGCATACATATCGCCCCAAGCGCATAATTAAAATAAGTTAAATGTTACACAATAGTTACGACAAAGCAACATAACAGTTATCGTAAAAAAAAACATTAGCTAAAGGTAACCCAATAGTAAACGCACAACCTTCGCGCAAGTAATGGTAAAAAAAAGTGCCAAGTGTCATGGCGCCAGTAAAAGATCCTGTCCGGGTGGGCGGGGCCAAAGAGGACAGGGTGGTAACCAGGAGGGACTAAAAAGCCTTTGTTACAATCAGAACACACCATTTAGCATAATCAATGATGCAAAATGACGCACGCCAATGGAAATTACGGGCGGAAACGAAACTCGACTTCTGAAAGTAGATTGATCCCAAGAAGCCGTCACAGAGCGACAGCGCATCCGTGCTGTAACGCCAGGCAAGACCTAAAAACACAATGGGTCAAGTGGGTCGCTCTGTGCTGCATGCTGCCGTGGGTGGAAGCAAAATGTTAATAACTCAGCAGACCAGTGGATGAAGAAAGCTAACTGAAACCCTTATAATTAAATATATAGTGGTTATATATTTGTCGTACAATCAATAGGTCTTGGCTAACACCAAACCCAAAAATGACAATCAGCCCTGCCACCCCTTTTTATTAACATTTCCCAAAATATTTTTTTCTGTGATTGTTTTAATTCTTTAGAAAAAATAAAAATCGACAAACAGCTACTGTGTAAATGATTATTCCTCACCAACAATACTCATCTGGATTATAAATAACCTACACTGGACTAAATGCAACGAGATTTTGCAGCACTTTCAAACATATCTTGATTGCTGCTTTTGTCAAGTGGTAGAGAATTTAAAATACTAAGTAGAAAGGCTTTCAGGTATTGCACTTTCTTGTTTCAAAGTGTAAGCTTTATTTAAAGTCAAGTCCCTGCCTCCTAAAATGTATATATGTCTTTTAATGGCATTGATGTCTACTGAAGTGGTGAACGTCATTACAAACCATGAACAAAACTTATCACTTAAGACATATGAACACAAATTATCAAGGGCTGCCTCAATGTGTAATCTTGTGACTACAGTGATGACTACTAACTCTCGTTCCTTCCCTTTTAGCGAGAAGTTGCCATTCTGTAATAACAGGATTCCGTCTCATTTGTCACTGAAGATGTAATGTTAACCAAAGAATATCATTTAAATATAGACTCTCAAATGAGTTGAAGCACATAATAAACAATCTTGTAAAAGTGCTGTACCAAGGCATATCAAGCATAGGAATTATCGTGGTATCAGAATATTATGAACAGATTATTGAGGCACTAGGTAACAAATAGTAAGTGCGTTTAGAGAGAGTATAGATTGACTATTCTAAACTCCACATCGATGCACCTTGAAAAAATATATACATTGTCAAGGTACATATATGTGGAGCTGGGAATAAAAAATCTCCATTCAATATTTCAGCCTTGATATTCTGCTTACAATATTTCATTCCATTGTGATTCCCATCTTGATTCTCTGGGGGCACACTCTATAAAAGTTTCAGTCTTGTAAATGAACCCTCAATACGGCACTGTACACAGAAAGGTGTTTTCTCGAGCAATCATGTTACTACGATCAAAGGGAATTTGAACACAATGGACCTGATTATGATGGCGGTGGGACCTCCAACAACAGGCCCTCGGTTGCAGCCCCACCGTCATCCACCACATCGATCCGACTGCTGCATTAGGATGCAGGCAGTTGGAGCTTTGCAGTCGGGAGGGGGGAAGACCGCCCCGTTCGACAGGATCAAGGATCCCGTCGGGCCGGTTGTCAGACTCCTATCCCTACAAAGAGGCACCGCCATAGGGATTAGGATGTCAGTTTACAACAACCTATTCATGGCGGTCCGACCAGCATGTACAGGCTGTTGGAAAAGGACTTTGGGGGCCCCAAGCAGGGCTTTCGTCCCCCGAACCACCTGGTGCCTGGCACAAACGGTTCATGGAACTGCACAAAGTGCCTTTTTCAACAGCAGCTTTTGCTGCAGCCCTTTTTCTGGGCTGCAGGAAGAGCCGCTGTTGAAAAGGCGTTTTAGGGCAGCCTGCATGGCGGTCCTATCGTATCGTAATCTGGCCGCAACATTGTCGGACGGACACCTTTCTGATCGCCATTATAATCAGGCCCATAGTGCTTGTCCGCATTGTTATGATTGTTTCTTCACAGATTTCAGGATCAGTTTCCCATCTTGCTCCTGCACTTCCATGCCCATGCTCCTCAACAGCGACCCGTCCGCCAAGCCTTGCCGCTCCATCTGTGCAATGATTGCCTGGTTTTCTTCGTTTTGCTCTGTGAGATTTCGGATGGCGTACACTGCCCACTGGTTCAGAACTGTAGAGGAAAGTTAAGGAACATGACCATCTTGTGGCATAGACTGCTGTGATCTGAAACAAGGTACAACAGATGTAATAGAAATACAGTATTAGTGCGCTTCATAAAGCCATGGTACTAGTTGATTTTTGCTTTCAAAGCTAGACAGATGAAATCACTTTTCCTGAGCGTGCTATTTATGTTAAAAATTCGATATTCAACATTTTCTTTTTCATTCTGGTAGCAACTGGGAAAACCTTAATGACGTGCCAGGGAGATAAAAGGGGCACCGGTGTCCACTGTGAGAGGGAAGCCAGCAAATAACTGACTGGCTAATACAGAATAGTCTTCATTTTAGCAACCTGAAGTTAGAACTGCTGGAAAGAGAAATCGAATACAGTCGTATAGGACACGCACTGCAAACTGGATCACATTCAAAGGTTATGATCATTTTGGAAGTGGCTTATATCTCACGAAAAATGTAATTTCCAGGGCACTGGGACCTGCATAAGCTTGAGTGTCACAGAATGAGCTTCAATCTGAATTGAGGTTCCTAGCTGGCTACATTGCATACTAATATAAACCTGCAGAGTGTGAGACACGTCTATTTCAATAACGATTATTCTTTTAGGAAAAATTGTAATTAATAATATGAAGAAAACAAACAGAGCAAGTGAGAACAGAGAATGTCGAGGTCACAGAGAGTGTAGCGAACCCATCAGTTTTAATAGTTTTGGATCCAGGGCAATCTGCGAGTGGATTGGGGGAGGTGGGGGTGGAGTACATTGTTTATCAGATGAAAAAGTATTTAGAGAAACATGCATACAATATTAATCACATTGTGATTATACCTCTAGAAATAGTGCAGTGAACAACTACTATTAAGTTGGAAGGACAGACCACACTGGAGCCAAACACTGGTTGAGGTCGAGCAGAACTCCAGGTTCATTTTGGGCACTCTTGAGCTACTATCTTTGTTTCCGAATGCCAAGCAGACCTAATTCCGGAAAGCGGACCCAATATAATGTATTCCTCCCGCTTCCACGTTGAGAGTATGTCTTGAATTAATATGACGGGGCCATAACCATACAGACTAGAGCCCAACTGGCCATTGTTGATCAGATAACCAGGATTCACTCTGGTCATCTGTAGGCTGTCATCCTCTTCCTCCCCCACCACTGTCCTGATGAAGACCCGCATTGACTAATAGTGCATAGATTGGGTTGAAACTTCGACAATACCTCTTGGTCCAGATCAAGGATTTGCATGCAAAATATTAATTTGGATAAAGCAGCAGTCATTGTTTTTTCCCGCTCTACTCTGGCCTTCCCTTCTACATATTTTAATCACCTTGTACATAATACACAGTTAACTGTATCACTGAGCACAATATGTCACTTGAACACGTATCACTTTAAACTTCACCCTGTGTTGACATATGTGTGGGTATATATAAATCATGCAATTTATATAAAATAACATAATACCCATCAACCTGTTTTTTTTGTGTGGTCCTTACAGTCAAAATTGCTCAGACATTAACATTTGAGTATTGTAGAAATAAACTTAGAAAATTGAATTACATGTATCAGAAATAGTTGTTTACACCAGACAGAACCATTGTTTTTGTTTGCACAAGCAGACCTTTCAAGCAGAGGTATGACAGACTTATATTGGCATTACACGCCCACTCGAACCATAGATGAAAGTAAATAACACAGCCCTGAACCTAATCAGTAATCCCAGTTTTTCCAGTATGAACAACAATGGCAGCCGGAAGGCCACACATACACACTCACTAATACTAATGCAGTCACACACACCCATTCACAGCATGAACTTACAAATACACATACATTATTATATACATACACAGACGCACAAATATTAAAAAACATAACGTCTCAGGGAGGGACATCTCAGTGGTTCCAGGAGGGTTGGGACTGCTGCCTCCAGTCATTGGTATACACTACAGTAGGAGCTTTTACTCACGCTCACTGCCAGTTCTTCAACAGCCACCTACCCTCGAACCCCACATAAGCACCAACGCGTATACCCCCACTCTACACCACAGGCCACAGCAACACACCACCAACATCCTCTTCATCACCGAGACCTAGCTCAACCCCTTATCCGCTCCCGACTTCACCACAGTAATACCAGCGGACTCCAAGATCACTAGACAGAACTGAAGAGGACTTACTATCATCTACAAGGAATCCATCAAATGCACAACATCCACAGATACCACCATCCCATTCATGGAACACCTGCACTTAAATCTGCAAATCTCCAAAAATGTCACCCTCAACAGAACCCTCACTTACCCACCAGACGGACCACAACCCACCTTTACCAACCACATCACCGAAGTTGTTGCTCCACTCACCATCGACTCCAGAGCCTACGTTGTCCTTGAAGATCTGAACTTGCACCCAGAAGACCAAAACAATCCCAGGTTCACAGCACTCCTTGAAAGCTTAAGAAACATCAGACTCACCCAACTCGTCTCAGAATCAATACACACTGCTGGACACACATCATCCACTTCCAAATCAACACACAAAGTTGGCACCCATACCAGGTTCAGCATGTCAAGACAAAGCTGGGGCAACATCACAGAAGCAGACTGGCTCATTCTCCTCAGCATGGATCAACCTAGCCCTACAGGCAACCTCGACAAGGACATCAACAACTTCAACAACTGGATAAAGAAATGTGCGGACTCCGTCGCACTCATCAAACCCAGCAAGCATAGTAGATCAAACAAGCAGGCCAGCTGGTACAGAGAAGACCTCTGAGACACCAAACTACACTGTAAACAGCAATTAACACATCGGGGAGAGGATGTGGTCTGACAACTGCACTGCTGACTTTGGAGCTGGGAAACCAAGGTTCGAGCCTCGGGGTCGCGCCCACATCCTGTGATTCTGAGCAAATCACTTAATCTCCCCGTGCCTACAAAACAATGAATGTGTCCTGTGTAACGTAACCGGTGCTCATGTAGAGCACTCCAATACCTTTGGGTCGAGTTCTCGCTATATAAATCTGCAAAAAACAAAATTAGAACAAGTTTAATTACCTTCAGTAATGCCTTATCTGGTAAAGATTCTATCCAGCTGAAGATCCCTTAGGTCTATGGCAGACAAAACTTGGGCAAGTGTGAGCATATAGAACTTGAGAAGGTGCAGATCCAGGATGAGATCCATGAAAGAGGTGGAAGGCAGATTGGGGTTGACAAGGGACTATACACAATCCTAAGGATCTGGCTGTAGTCCTGCAGTATTTGAAGCGCTCCAGCACTGAATTCGCCTTGCCACCAAAAAGGCGATAGCCATCAGAGGGCATATCCATTAGGGAAGCCTGGACATCCCCTGCAAAGACATATGTTCTCAACCAGATGTATTGCCGCAAGGCAACCAACAATGAAAATCAGCATTTGTATAGGACAGAACTACCTACAAGTCTACACCCAGATGCTCTTAAGCAAATAAGCGACACAAAGAAAAGAAAATAGTGGACGGCATCAAGGGACGCTCCAACAGCTCCATGGAGATTTTCTAGATTGTCAAGGATCTCTCCTTGCCTTCAGCCACTGTCAACAACATTGCAGTTGCCACAACTCTGTGAAAACATATCCAACTTCTTCCACAGTAAAATCACAAACATCTCTACAGCAACTTCGCACAGCTTCCCAGCACCAGAAACCTCAGTCGGTCACCTGACTGGATGGACAACCCTCACCAGAAATGACACAGCGGCAATCATACGAACCATCTACTCAGAGGCCACAGAGGACCCATGCCCCCATCACATCTAAAAACTAGGAAGATCACCAATCAGCACCACCCTGACCCACATCATCAATACCTTCATCACATCGGCCACTTTGCAGAACTTGCCAAAATCAACTTTATCCCCAGGAAGCCCACAACTTCCAACCCATCTCTCTGCTATCCTATTCAGCCAGAGTGATTGAGAAGGCCAGGAAAAAGCAACTCACAACCCATTTCAAACTTCACCATCTTCTAGACAACACTCAACCAGGATTCAGAAAGAGCAATAGCACTGAAACAACACTCATAGCGGCCACCAGCGACATTCAAATCATCCTCAACTGAGGAGAAACAGTACCCTCATCCTGTTCGACTTCTCCGCAGACTTCGAAACAGTCTCCCATAACACCCTTATCTCCTAGAGATTGACACACAAGGATCTGCTCTCGATTGGATCTGTTCCTTCCTCACTGAAAGAACCCAAAGGGTCAGGCTGACACCCTTCACATCAGAGACCAAGAATCTGATATGGGGAGTCCCATAGGTATCGTCCCACAGCCCCACTATTTTCAACAGATACATGACACCTCTCACCAACATAATCCAATCATAAGACATCACAGCCATCTCCTCTCCCTGACGGACAAGACAACCACCATCAGAAGCAACTTCACCAACTTCATGACCACAGTAACAGACTGGATGCGAACCAACTGTGACAAGACATAAGTAATGGTCTTCGGCAACAAGACCTTCCGGTGGGACTCCACCTGATGGCCGTCAGAGCTAGTACCAACACAGACACCCATAGACTACACAAGAAAACTAGGGATCATCGTAGATGACAAGCACAACATGACGGCTCAAGTCAAAGCAGTGGATTCCAAATTCAATGCATGCTGTGAAATATTATCAAATGCTAGCCTCAGAACACCAGACGGACTGCCACATAAGCACTCATCACCAACAGGCCATACTATGGCAACAGTCTCTATGCTGGAATCTACAAACAACCGCACACAGACTCCAGACCATCCAGAACACCACCACATCAAACCGACCCTCAGGGAGCTTCACTGACTCCCTATTCACAAGTGCAGCCAATTCAAACTTCACAGACAAACATACAATAGTTTCATACACTTTCACCAACCTACCAACACACCAAACACCTACTCTATGCCTCACTCTCACACATTCCTTGCATTTGTAAAAGCAAAACTGGAGAACGCTCATTCTACTACAATACAATGAAGACATGGAACGATATTGCTCAAAATATTAGTGCCTCCTACTCACTTCTTGAGTTCCACATGAAGCTGAAGACCTGGCTCTTTGTATAAGCACCTCAGGCCACACAGCTACACACCTGCTCAAGCGCCTTGATACACTCTTGGGTGATTAGTGTGCTATACAAATCAACATAACATAAGACCAACCGGAAAACAAACAAGAAAATATTCCCTGTTGAACAAGCATTGGCAATGCCAATAGGTCTGGCTTCTAATAACTAAAGGTGCCTTATGAGTCACTGATGAATTTAGACACTCAATAAATCAACATACCTCTATCACTCATCCTTGCAATCATTCATCCATCCACTAACTCTTGCATTCAAAAACAAAAAAAGTCTGAAAGAAATGAAAGGAGACCTATAATAGTAAAATCTGCTGATCTTAGGATGATCCTGGACCAAAGTGGCTCTGCTACTGTAGTCCTACTCAAACTTTCAGCAGCATTCAATACAGTGTCACACTCTTGTCTCTTCAACATTAGAGTTTGCAAACAAGCCATTAAATCGCTCCGCTTATTCCTCTCTACTAGAACAAAAGCTGAGGCTCTCCCTCCTTTCCACTCTCCTACAGACCCCATTTCTTGTGGTGTCCCTCAGGACTCGTCCTTGAACTCTACTCTTTTTAAGATTTGTGTTTCCCTGCTAGCTCATCCAGTGGGATTCTATGACTTTCAGACTGTCTCTTATGCTGACGATACTCATATTATCATCTCAATTTCTGACAATTTTCCAAACATTCAAGCATTCTGTTGGCTCTTGGATGAAAATGAACTGCCTGAAGTTGAAAAATGATCAAATGTAAGCAATAATGTTTGGAAAGCTGTCCAACACCTGGTCTCCCCGATGCTGGTTGTCAGAGCTGGACCCACCCATAACTCTCTGGACTCAGAAAAGAATTTAGAAGTCATTATTGACTACAACTTATCTACATCACTACAGGGTCAACCATGCAGCGGCCATCTGCTTTTCCACAGTGACAATGTTAAGAATAATATTCTCCTTTTTTCCTCTAACTTCATGCAGGACTGTTGTAATTCAAGTGTAATCACCTCCAACCTTGAATAAGGTAGTTCTCTGTATTCTGGAATCCTGACATATATTTTATCATTTACTTGTTGTACAAAAATGTGCAGCTCATCTAAACCCCAATCGTCTATCTCAAGCACATATTGCCCTGCTATTCCCAGATCTTCACTTGCTTCCTGTTCAACAACTAGTACTTTTCAAAACCTTGTGATTTGAACACCATGCCTTCAATAATGCAGGTCTGACGTATCTTGAAAACAGAGTGACAGCATATCGCCCTGCCCACTTTCTTCATTCATCTTTCTCTTTTCAAATCACTACACCTTATATCAGTCATTGCGAGAGTAGTGACTTCTCCTGCTATTATCTGCAGTCAATCCTTGATTTATGCATCAGAACTCCAATTACAATCTGCCCAGAAAGAAGTCAAATACATGGGTCTTTCAAAAGGTGCAAGTTTTTCTGCAGATACATTTATCTTCGGTGCCACTGCCCTTTTAGGGGTAACAGCCATTCTCTACAAAACCTCTAACATAACATATTACACTGTCTTAAATTTTATAATAAAAAGTTTAGACCTGCAGTCCTTGTCATAACTCTTTCGAATTTGGCAGCATGGCACAAAAACAGACAAGCTTAATTTAGAAACAATGTGTAAGTATTTATGCAGCACTCGACCAGTAATAAAGTGTAAATACACCAATAGAAGCATCTTCAACCAATTTAAGAAAAATAGAGGAGTACATTTTAATAAATAAAATGACAAACATTCAGTTAGTAGAACCGGAGATGCAAATGTTTAAAGTTTGAATAAACAATACTGCTCAAAAGCACAAAATTCCAGTCGCAGTTATCTGGTCGCACTAGAGTGGGTCAAAGTCAAAAGGTAAGTCCAACTGCGTTGGAGTGCAGGTCACATACAGGGACCAGGATTGTCCCGATGGAAAGATTACCTTCTGTCTTAAAATCGTTTATGGAGAAAAAGGGGTTATCGATGAGTGATCGGCAGGGCAAGCTGGATCTGAAACGTGGCTCAACAACTTGCTAAAGCATGGGATCCTGGTGCGGTCGTTAACAAAATGTAAATGTAAATGTTTTTGTACTTGTATAGTGCACAGCTACCCGCAGTGGGTTTCCCGGCGCTTGTACGAATACCGCAAGGGAACCCTTCCTGGCTTTCCCTGTGAAGTGTCCACTCCTGGGCACCCCCATGGTGCAGACCAGGCATCCCTCGCGTTGTGGGGGCCGTTGTGGAGACTAAGCAAGCTATTGCCCAGAGTTGCAGCGTGGGACCCATGATCAGAATAGGCACTGAGGCGAGAATATCCGGTCAGGGGAATTAATGAGCCCGAGACCCGCCGAGGCGGGAATCGAACCCTGGTCCCTGGCCAGAGCTCTGCATCGAGGTCTGCCTGCTCTAACCATTGAGCCACACTTCTCCACAAAGGCGGGAAAGCTGTAAGTGGGCGAAGTCCGGAGTAAGTGCCCAGGAAGGCCTCAACGTCGATTGGCTTTGAGTTGGCGTGAGTCTCAGGAAAGCTCTCTACATTTGGACTAGGAAATTTGTTTTTTTAATTTATTTTTATTAGGTTTTCAATTTTATCAACAGATTACTGTACATACATCACCATACATTGGCAAAACATTTGGTACATCGTGTATGATTCAATGATGTTATAGTTGCGCCGACTTGTATAGCAGATGTTACCTAAGTGTGAAATGCAGGAGCTGTTCGTGGTATACTACCATACCTATGGGAGTGCAGGTAAATTACCCTTAACCATAACGTGTTGTTATTACATTGTTCGTGGCGTGTGTTGACCAACAGCAACTGTGTGGAGACAACTGAATAACATAACTGAGAGCATAGAAACAAAATAAAATCAAAAGAAGAGCACCCTACCCACCTCCCTGTTTGGATCATACACATTTCCAAATATGTCTACTGCCTGCGCGCTCATTCCCCATACGGCATCGTGTAGGTGTTTGTGCATATATGCCATATGTGACAACTGACCAAGTATCTCAATTAGTCTGGAACTATGATGCGTGTATGTGTTCTCAGTCTGCTGGGTCAGCCCCCGAGGGACCCCCTACATCTCCTATGTACTGCTGCAGTTCCACCAGCATTGCATCCCAACTCGTGGCGATAGAGACCTTACGCAGGCCTATAGTTTCTTCGCATCTGATTGCGACGCTTTCCGCTTTGGCCCATGCGAACAAAGAGCGGCGCCATGCCTGCACATGTGGAAGGTCTGGTGCTTTACATTTCCTTGTGATTAACCTCTAGGCTGCCACTATACCTAAATCTAGGAATCTGGAGGTTACTTTGGTGCTGCGGGTTCTGCTGTATTTGTGTAAAAGGTAAGTTGGCCATTCAAAGGGTATCACGTGTTCTGTACAGACAAAGCATGCATGCCATTGCCCTCCAGTATGTGTGACGGTGATTACAGCACCAACACATATGTATCAGGTTGTCCAAATAGGAGGTCTGGCCCACGTTTGGGGCATAAATGGAGCATATCAGCAGCATTTGACCATTCAACCACCCTCTCACAAATGCATACCTGTCTTCAGTGTATCGTTTCCTCCTCACTTTCAAATGGGACCCCAGCCCTCATCCAGATTAAGGCACCAAGCGCATGGACTGAATAGGCAGTGCCATAGACGTGGCCTCTCCATCTCCAGCACAAGCGCTCAATCTCAGCATGTGTGTTTCTTGCAGTAGAGCGATGCTAGCAGACCTGTGCTGCAGGTAAGAGTATATTGAATATCTACGTGCCGGCTTGTGTATACCACACATATTCCATGTAACTATATTTGCTTGTGTCATGTCTGGACAATACTTTGTTCGGTGAGGCCTAAGGCAAACAAGGCACGGCAATCCATGTGGTCAGTGGGTGTTCTCCGAGTCAGGAGCTGTGGAAACTGATGTCATACTTTTGGGGCCTCCTCGTCTGCCGCAACGGTGGCTTCTCCTGCCAGGCTTACCCGGGCATCTTCTGTGCGGGCCCTGTCCACACCCCTGAATCCTCCAACCAGTCCCAGACCTCGGACGGGTGAATCAAAAAAGGAGACCGGACCCTTTGCGACCACGCTCAGTCTAGTTGGGAAGAGCAAAGAGTAGCTGATCTCTAAATAGCGGAGTTGACACTTCACCGCAATGTAGGTGCTCCTCTGCCGCTACACTAGTGCTCTGTAGTCTATGAACACCATGATCTGATTACCACAGACTTTAATTTCTGCCAGGTTGAGGATTTTACGTAATACCACATCTCTGTCTCTATAATTGAGCAGCTTCAATAGAAATGGACGCGGGAGATGCGCCCTCTCAACCACGAACCTCGGCGACAGTGCGCCCGTAGTCAGCAGCTCTCTGAGCCAGCGCTCAACATATTCCTCCGGGTTGCGTCCCTCTTCTCCTTCCGGGAGGCCCACCATGCGGATATTGTTGTGGCGTGAGCATCCCTCCGCGTCCTCCACACTGTCCTCTAATGCATGCATGTGGTCTAGCAGGGCTTGTAGGGCCGCAGTGTGACTCTGTGCAACGGGTTTCAGTTCCGCTAGGGATAGATCGTGTGAGTGTACCTTTTCTACTAGCTAATGGTGGTCAGCCCGTACCAGGAAAAAGTCTGAGGTGACTTTGTCAATTTTAGAATCGAGAGGACCTCGTCTGAATTTTTTCCACTGCCGCTAGTACAGTGTCCAGCTTGGTGGAGATTGCTGTGTGTGGTGCCTCTCCGACAATGCCCCCCTCCACATGTAAGGGCTCTGAGACACCAGTGTGTGCTTTGGCCTGTTGTGTGTTCGTGTGTAAACGGCCCATTACTATCTGCTGTGCTTAGGGCATTCGCTGGAAATGTCCAGCAGCAGTTTGGGTCACGCTGCGGCATCAGGAGGAGCTATGCCAATTGTCCAGTGATGGTCACTTTTCGGCTCAACTGCGTACGAGCGATGTGTGTGTGTGTCTCACGTTGTGGCCCCTCATATCAAAGAAGGTGGCATCAGCAGGATTAATGGCAGTTATCCAGCACAATATCACTCCTCAGCATTGAGTCATGAACACAAGGCCTCTGCTGGCTACCGAGTCATGCACATCCCAGACAGGGCGTGGGGTGGGCAGGGCAGGCCGAGGGGTGCGATGCCTGTGGAGCTCCCCAGATGCGACCCAACACTTTTCCCATGGGTCAGACCCACCTTGCTCCGGATTCCACATGGGGGTATAGCTCGTCGCACCAGGGCCCCCTTCGGAGGAGCTCTGGCCCCTGACTTGCACTTGTGGTACCACCATGTGTCCCTCTTACACACCACAGCCATGGCCAGGGCCTGATCAAACCTCCGTACCCACGAGGCGTGCTTCAAATGAGGGTGTAAGCTGTGGTGGCTGTTCTGACTTTCGTGTGGGCCACCATTCCCCCCCTCTTAAGACCCTCATGGGTGAGTAGTGCGCTCTACAAATGCTCTGATTGGTTGATTGATTGATGCATAGCGGGCGCTCCACTGACCTGTTACATGGGTCCACAGCAGTACCCAATCCTTCGCAAGGCTCCTTCCGGCCTCTTATTCCACTGCCTCGACGCTGATACCTTCTGGCCTGCGACCCTGCCATGCCACGCACCTGCAGCCTAGGTCTGGAGTCCCTGTCGCCTGTCCGGCCTCACATCGATTCTTCGTGCTCTTCGCTGCGCTCCTGCGCCTCATCCTCGGTATGTCTCCTGCGGGTAAGGCCAGCGGAGAAGGCACTAAATTCTCTCTTCTGTTGCACCTCAACACATACTGCCCCTGCTTGTCATGTCTTTATGGGGACAGCACTTATTCTGCCCTTGTCCCCAGTGGGGGGCAGGTCCACCAGCGCTCAGTGCCCTACCCGGCTATAGCTTCACGCCTCCAGACGAGGCCCTCCATCTTGTCGGGAACCAAGGGCGAAAGGCTCCAGCTCTTCATACACGTGAGCCCCCAGGTGGGGTGAGGACAACAGCCGCCCGCTGGTTCCCTCTAGCCACCAGTATGCGAGGATCCATGGGCAGTGCACCTCATCAGTGCCAGCCTCCAGCCCGTTCTACGCTCCCCACTGGGACTGGTGCCGATCCGTGAGACTTCACCGCTGCGGTCGCAGCCGCTCCCTCCGGCGATCCGTTACTCGTGCATGCTCCTGTTGTTAAGCCCTTATGCACCCACTCCGCGGCAATCTGCATGGCCGTTGGTTCTTTTAGCCGAGATTAGCATCTGTCTTGATAGGCCAACCTGCTGCCATATTGTGTTACGATGGCGAACAATTACATCATTCTGTCTGTACAATGACAACTAGGAGAGGCAACACGCAAGCAACTATAGTTCTGCTTTTTATTAATACAATTGCAATTAAAAATACATATTTCATTAAAAAAAATTATTTCCATATGTGATATGGACCAAATCTAACAATATTATTGACACAAAATTACAAAAAAAGAGAAACAAAAGGTGGCACAATAGTAAATTCAACGCGCGTTTCGGCGAACCAGCGCCTTCTTCAGGAATAGCCACGTATTACCTGGAAAGAGGGTATAATAAAATACATCCATTAAAAAACAACACATTTGTCATCTAGTGTATTACAATTATAAATTTAAAACAAGTTAAACACAGAGCCTATAGTTGAATCAGCTAAAAACGGTTATACAGTGCCTCCCACTAAGAGGGACAGAGAAGACTTACAGTAAATAAAATCTATAAAACATGGTTTTCTTCAATGCTCATTTTAGACCCATATTCATATCATTTAATTAAATATGAAGGCTAAATACCACTAATGTTACATAGCTCCATGGATTTCAATCTAACAGTATTATCCTAACTCCATCGATTTCAATCTGACAGTATTATCATAAAGAAAGATGTGGACTATGCTATATACATGGCCACTAATTTTATAGCAATAGGCCACTAATATCCTGTTATTATTTGTGGTGTTTAAATCTGTTTGTTTCATGAATTTAAAACCTATCTGAATTATTATAGAGTTTGATTCAATACTTACTTAACAGACATTGTCAACAGTTCAATAGAATTGTATAGAGATTGTTTTCTTTATCAATATAATGATTTATTTGTCTGTATAAAAACTATAGAGCATTCGATATAAACATAGCACTCCTGTGAAACCATGGTCATTAAAAAGGGGGCTGTTCCCCATCTCATTTATTACTTACTCACATGGGTAAAGCAGTTTGTGTTCCTTAAATTTCTATCGCTCCTGTTTATTTTTGAAGTATTGATTGAAGACAGCCACAATGTAGATAGTCTTTTGGAGGTGGGTAGAAATTCCGGCATAGAGAGCGTTTCCATAGTCGAGGCGGCTGGTGATAGGGCCTGCGAGTCTTTCTGGTGTTGACTGGGATCCATCTGAAGATTCTGCAGTGCATGCAATGGGTTTGGATCCGAGAGGAGGCGACTGTGCAGACTTGTCATTTCATGGTCAGTTGGCGGTTAAGGATGATGCTAAGGGTGTGTGCATAATATGTAGTTGTGGGTGTTGGGCCGAGTTCCACTGGCCACCAACTGTAGTCCCATGCGGAGGTGCTCGTCCCGAAGATCAGTACTTCTTTTTTGTCAGAGTTTAGTTTGAGGCCACTTTCCCTCATCCATTTGGTTACCTCTGTCCTGGCATTGCAGAAGTTGGTCTTGGCGTTGTAGGGGTCTTCGGTGAACGAGAGTATGTTGGGTGTCATCGGTTTAGGAGATTATGGTGAGTCCGTGCGATCTGACAATCTCTGCGGGGGAAGCCATGAAGATTATGAACAAGGAGGGGCTGAGGGATGCTCCTTGGGGTATGCCGAACATGATGTCCTAGGGTGCGGAGGTGAAGGGAGGCAGACGGATGCTCTGTGTGCACCCGTAAAGGAAAGTGGCGATCCACCTGAGGGCATTTTGCTGTATACCGCAGTTGTGGAGTCTGACGATGAGGGTATGCTGGGATACGGTGTTTATCGCTGAAGAGAGGCAGAGGAGGATCAGGGCCACAATTTCTCTGTGGTTGAGGGTTCTAATGTCATCTGTGGCGGCAATAACCACAGTCTTGGCACTGTGGTTGAAACTGAATCCTGATTGTGAGGTATCCAGTAGCTGGTTTAGTTCGAGGTATTCAGTGAGCTGTTGGTTGATGGCTTTCACAAGTACTTTGGCTGGGTAGGGGAGCAGGGAGATCGATCAGTAGTTTCTGAGGTTGCTGGGGTCGGCAGAGGGCTTCTTCAGGAGTGGTCTGGCCTTTGCATGTTTCCATCCGTCCAGGAAAGTTTATGTGGAGATGGAGATGTTGAGGATGCTGGTGAGTGCGCTGATTAGGTTGATTTCAAGAATGAGGAGATGGTGAGGGCAGGGGTCAGTGGGAGCCCCGGAGTGGATGGATTACATGATGGTTGTGGTGGTCTGGGTGACCAGGTGGTTATCATATGGCTGGTGTTCGCTGGTTGACCATAACTAATTACGACCTTATTGTGTAGACCACGAGCTCTTACAATTTAGCTGAGCTCTATGGCATGTCCATGAAGAGTAAAATATAAAGACAGGTACGTACTAAGATATTGCTCCACACGGGAATCCTAATAAAGTGGCTGCATAATAAATAATAATGTGTAAACGCGTGTAGCAAGCGTTTACAAGTTGTCTCATCTCTAGACGCAGGAGTATATTATTACCTGAACTTCAATGGTCTTCAATGGTCTATCCAGTTAAAAATGTGCACGAATGCGAATGACAGTCTTGGTAAGCAGTCTCTAGCCCCGAGAAAGCTCACAGAATGCCTAATCACGCCTGTGAAGGAGGGAATAATGATGAAAGTGAGATGGCCAGGGGGGTTTTAGTTATCGAGGGTCCTTAACTGAATAATCACCCATGAGTGATATGTGGACCTAGGAGCCATGTGAGTCTACAAGAAATACAGCTTGGAAAAATAATAGCAGAGATACAAAAAGTGTTTCTCCTGAAACCTGGTATAGAAATCAAGTGTTGAAGGAATTAATGAGGTTAAGGTGTATGAAATGGGAGAAGATGTGGTAACGTTATTCTAAGAAAGCGTTCCAGACATAACTCACGTCATTTTCCTGGGATAAGCAATTTGAGTTTTCCTGTGCTCAAACTCCCTTATTCAGTAAAATTGTGAATGCTTAGACATGAGCTAAATGCTGATTTAAAGCTCATCGTAAAAGGATTAGACAGTCACACGTTCTTTTTCTCTAGGCGCTTAAGAATAAACTGTCCTTTGTACACCTGTAATATTACAGGTTTACTTTACGTTAGGTGGATAACAGAGGTGAAAGGGATACCACAGAAGGATTTTATTTTAGTCACCTGGAGCGAAGGCATACAACACACACACACAACCAAACAAACATACCATCTCCACCCTTTGAATAGCATCAAGAAACAAACTGCAAGGGATGTTTGATGATGCAAGCGAATAATTATTTCGTGGTGGTTCAGTGAGTGTAATTCTACAGCGGTCTAAAGGCAGAGGCTGCAACGATCTTTAGCAATGAGATGTGGGATTATATCAGTACCACCGACACAGAGAGATAACAAAATACTTTTTTGAGATCACCTTTGTAGCTGGACCTTGTGTATTCCGTTAGCACCTCTAAGGTTACAAATTGGGATCATTCCTCTACACCCAGTAGGTTATTGTACTAACCTCAATATTAAGCCACATGATGGCATCTATGTTATATCATTACTGGATACTCTGTCAATCCGGGGTTCCAATAAAAACCGCTGGTTGAAACACGCTAGAAGTATTATCAAGGAAACAAGCCACGAGGAACCATGACCAAACCCAACTTTAATAAAAACTGAGTACACAGGAGCTGGTCAAGAAAAAAAATGGCCTGCCCCAGGAGACATTGCTCCAAGATGCTGGTTGTGGTACACTAAAATCTTGTGGTATTTTTCTATCAAGATATTTGAAAATTGTTAACCGTTCTTGAGATCACTCCTTAAACATGCTGAAACTGTTTAAGTCAAATTTAAGAGGGGACTGTTCCCAGCCTGTGCCTGCACCTACACGTGCAAAAGGCGTAAATATGAGATTAAAGAGGACAACCATTATTGTAGGAAGGGTACAGTGAATCAGTTGTGCAATGTATGTTCTTTTTTACCTAATCAGTGAGATACCCCAGCCAAAGCTTGTATATCTTTGTGTATGTCCTGTAGTACTACTTGGCGTGGTGGCATCTTACACATGGTCAGCCTGGTTAATTACCCAGACATTCTACGCAGGATTAGCAGTGGCGGCCCAGCAATGTTTAAGAAACAATGGGCTGCGACAAATGAGATATATGCTCCCATTTATTAAAAAAGGCATGTTGCATTACTTGTTGTTCATGAATTTCCTATGATCACGTTGCTTTTGTTTGTACATTCATTTTGTGTATGACATGGCTTGTAGCTAAGGACAATAAAGTGCTCGAAGAAACAGCAACCCTACTTGCATTCACTCATCATGTTAATGAATACCACAAGTGCTCCTTGTCTGCACACTGTGTATTGCTAAGACCTCTGGCTAGATGTGTGTAGCTCTAGACAGACTTAAGTGTCAAAAGGGATTAAGGAAAATCCCAGCTAATATTCACATTACCCTCTTGTTCCCTTTCCAAAGACAGGGCGAGTGAAAATGAAATGTGTTCTAAAGACTCTAATCCGCCAACACTCTAAGCGCTTTATTGTATACTGCGCTTTACAAAGAGAGCTTCTTAGGTTTCCATGGAGACTACAAACAGGAACATGAGCCCGTGTTCTTGAAAAACTAGACAAAGAGAAAAATGCTCTAAGCGTGATAGATCACATTTGATAAGGTTGTCTAGACTTTTAAAACACTGCATTTTCAAAGCGTCAAAATGGATAATACCGCAGAATTAATGGAAGCCTCGTGCCATACCAGGAATTTCAGGCTACAAAGTAGAGGAAAATTAAAGGTCGACCCCTTTTCGATCCCTTTCTACGATTTACTATGGTTAGAGGGATGGGTCCGTCGCTCCAGGAAACATCACCTGGCCCTCAATATGTTTTCATATGGACTCTGAGCCCAGGGGAGTCAAATGCATACTCATCGTTCAGAATTGCCAGGAAAAGGCAGACCCATCCATAGAGACCTTTGAATAAAAACTAATGAAAACAAAGTGAAAATATGATCACTTCGTTTGCTCATCTTATGAGAAGGGACCTTCACTTAATTACAGCGTTTGCTGAAATGAGGCTGGTTTACTGAACCAAAAACAAGGCACTGTCTCCTTTAAATCCTCGGAATCATATCTGAATGGCTGATTTTTAATATCAAAGGGTACAATTAAGCATATGCAACGTTTTTATTAGGTGCGCTTAGTCTTGCTAAGCTCGGTTATTGGCCATCCTTAGATTCATGATACGTCCACGCCTTTGTGCATACTTTTACTCATGCCAGTGTCAGGTGGCTCTGGTAACTCGTAAGCATTATGGGAGTGAGTATATACTCAATCAATCTTGTTCTCGCGAGGACTCTCAAACCTTATCATGCTGCTTACGCACTGCGCAAGTGCATGCCTTGCTTACATTTCCATCGTGAGTGCTCTTAAACCTTATCCAGCAGTTGTCTATGGTGGAAGAAACGGGGTTCGCCCGCTCCAAGCACTGAATGACATCTAGGTGCCCTAATAGTTAACCAGAGGGGATTAGATAACTCCGTTGGTAATCAAAGGTCACTGAAAATCCTCAGCGGCAAAGTCGCGGTCTGGCCACTAAGTTGACGAATGATAACTGACATGAGTTTGTGAGGACTTTTGATGTAGTTCGGCTTCCGGAAACCTGCTCGATAAATGAGGTTTGTTGTGGGGGTTACTCGTCTTACTCAGCCGTGCTACTCTCGCTGGTTGGTTACGCACGGGCAGGGCTAGCTACATGGGTCAAAACATCTTTGGGATGGAACATTGCTGCACAAACCACTGATTCTGATTTCCCACAGGCTTTCCACTTGGTATGAGATGGTCGTTTTAATCTGTGTGTTGAACATTTTTATAATAACAATTTCACGTGTTTTCCCAACCACAACTTTGCACTGCTTTATTACATTTTTTGACCACTATAGAGGGGAGTTGCAATCACAGAGGTGTGGGCTGAAAGTGATTTTGGCCGGGGATTTCAATGCCAAGCTAGGCAGTGAAGCCTCCCTTTATGGTGAAAGCCCATTCTGAGCAGACGTTCGAGGGTGCACCCTGCAGGGACAAGATCAGAGAGGTTATTAAATGTCTCCACGTTTGATTTGTGTAATGCAATAGAGATCACAGGGGTGACCTGTAATAATATCCCCACCTATGTTTCTGGTGAAAGCAAGTCAGTGATTGAATACACTTTTGTCTTTAGGCACTTAGTGCCGCTGGTTTTTGATTGGGCAATTGAGTGGAAAATGTTTAGTAATCAGAATCCACCTTTTGATCACTGACCTTGCCTGTGAGGACGCTCGAGAATCCCTTTCTAGGATCAACGCTACTGCTTGCCGGACCCGCTGCGCGGGTCCCGCTTCGGCGGGGAGGACCTTTGAACCCACGGACTTGCACCTGTCATCGAGGTCTGCTGGGGTGCGTGTGGGCTAAAGGCAGGGCTGCGAATGGTGCTACAGGGACTCCAATTCCCAGGAGTCCCTGCTCAGCTGACCGGCACCACCTGGACCGCTCTCCCTGCTTGCCCCGCCCCCAGCGTGTATATATTAGTCCCAGGTGGCCGCTTCGCGGGAGCGGCCGGGCGAAGACCGGGCCAAGAGCGGGCCCGTTGTAGCCCGTTAGAGACCGAGTAAGACCGGACCGGGCCATCTCTCTTGGCTTTCAGTATTGTACTATTACCATTGTTCTGTGTCTATAAGTCCTTTTGAGGGAGTTTAGGAACCATGTCCATGCGAGAAAGTAGAAGCAGGGCTGCCAAAGGGGGGAAACAGGTAACCGGGACACTCGATGACTTTATAACCAGGACTAACACTGCCATAGACGTAGAGATTAACAAAATGAAACAGAGAGTATCTATGGATTTAGAAGCAGCAAGAAGATTGTCCCAGGATCTTGCAAGGGCCAAGAAATCATCCTTAGGCCATATAGCTTCTGCGAAAACCCCTGAGCGCTTGACTGGTCCAGTACCAATTATAACATTGGCGGATGTGCATCATACTTCGGACAAAACCCCCCTCGTGTCAGCCCCTAATTCAGGGTTACTCCATCCATCCACCAACCAGAGTTTTTCTTTGGATGTGGTGGATCCGGTACCGGGGGTACCCACAGAGATAATTCCTAAGGGAAATGAGGCGTGTGTGAGTAAATTGTGTGAAAGTAAAGAGGGTGTAAACCAAAAAAGGAAACGTAATATTACATCTGCCTATATTAGGAAAAAGGTAGCAAAGGCCCAGTATTTTAGTGGTGGGAAGTCTACTGCAGGGGGTGGGAGTGGTATGTTCCATCAGGCGTCCCCAGATGTTGAAAAAAATCGTTTGAATGTTGATGAGGTTAATTTAGATGTGGTAGATGGGGAGCAAGATTCCCTAATAGGAGTCGAGAATGGTGGGGTGACCGTCTGTGAGGTAGAGGGAAGAAATGAGGAATTTCTGAAAATTGTATGGGAAACGTTAAAAAAACTCCTAACCCCTCTGGAAGTTAGACTATCACGTATAGAAAACCAGTTGATTGAGGTCGAAAAGAGCATTATAACCTTAGCAAGCCTTAGCATAGTGGGAAATAAACCAAATAGTACAACTGATGCTGATAAAACAACACCTGCACCTACTGTTATTTCCCCAACATTACCGCCAGCAACACACACAACCAAACCCCGATCCGAGGTTCATGTAACCAATGTTAGCAACCCAAAAGTGAATGTATCTAAGCAATTGCCTGCACAATCTGTACCAGCTCATAAAGATACTGTTGCCCTGAGGGTCAAAGAAACCAAGGCTCACCAATCTAATCAACAGGGGATCCAAACAACAGAGAAACATCGGGGGGGTTTTATAGATCTTCCACCAGATGCCAGGCCGCACGTAGTAGTGTTAACAGGGGTACCGGAAATAGGCAATCACTATCAGGAAAACTTTTGGTCACTGAGGAACAAAGTAACTCATTGGCTGGATGAAAACAGGCCTTTACCCAACCATTTAAGAAACAAAATCCTAATGGTGCGAAGGGTGCCATGGATAGGCCCCTCATATAAATCCATCCCAGGTGATTGTATTGGAGAAGTGTGGCTCACTGGTTAGAGGAGGCAGACCCTGAAGCAGAGGTCAGACCCGGGAACCAGGGTTCAATTCCCGACGCGGCAGGGTCTTGAGTCCAAATATCCACGGACTCGATAATTCTCGTTTCGGTGCCTACTCGAATCACGGGTTCACACTCTGCAGCTCTGGGCATTAGCTTGCTTAATCTCCACTACGGCCCCCCCGCGGCGGGATGCCTGGCTTTCACCTTGGGGATGCCCAGTACGGGTATCTCACAGGGAAAAAAGCCAGGACGGGTTCCCAAGGCAAGCGCCGAGATACCTACGGGTAATCGAGCGCTATATAAGAACGCATAATAATAATAATAATAATTGTTGTTTCATTTGAAGAGCCAAACACGGTACACCACATATGCTCATGGAACACCTATGGTGGGAATTCACCTATTGAAGCTAGACCACTCACTTTCTTCTATCCCCCGCAGACGCGTTCTAATTATGGGGGGAACTGGTCAACGGCTAGACACTATGTTCGGGGAGGGGCAGGAGATGGCAGGCAGGGCAATCACAGTTGGTGGAATGGGGCTCCAACTTACAACAGGTTTAGTTGTCTAGAAGAAGTAGATTGACTCACCCCAAAGATAGGTTGCACAACTAGCTCCAATGGTACATCTTCTACATATTGCACTGTGCCTATGTTGATTACATGCAACCCAGAAGAAAGTAACCTAGAAGAAAGTATAGAAATGATTACGGGGGGGGGGGTGCCAACTGTTTAGATATTGATGCAGTCCCTAAGTTCCCACGAGATAAGAGATGCCTGGTAGTACCAGCTGAACAGGGAGTGATGGGAAATACCTTACAAAGGGAGGTGTACGAAGCATGTAGATTGTCCCAAGACGTGTTGACTCTTCCGGTGAAACCATTACCGGATGTAGTTATTTCAAATGAAGGACCTTCTAGTAGCAGTATCAACTTGCCATTGACGTTAATCTCGTGGAACATAGCGGGAGTAACTAAGAATCTAAGAGATCCCGAGTGGGCGGAATATATTGATTCCAGTGATCTCTGCCTATTACAGGAATCATGGGCAATTGATACACCTCATAGGGTTGGTTACAAATCATATGGCATTGGAGCAGTTCCATCAGCTAGGGGTAGGCCCTCTGGGGGCCTAATTATCTGGGTTAAGGTAATCCTGAAGATTAGGATGGAAGTTATGGAGACTAGCTCGCTAGACATCTTGGCCCTTAAAATTAAAACTGTGGATGGGAGAGTGTGTTATTTTATTAATGTCTATAACAGGCCATTTCCCCATACCAAGGAATCGGTTATCCTAGCCAAATTAGACTCATTCATTGGGAGGGTGGTTGGTAAAGAAGCAGTTATAATAGGTGGTGATTTAAACTGCAATTTCGAACCTGTCCCAGGACTTATCGATGTCTTTGAGGATGAAGATCTTGTAAATAACATCCCCCGGCTGGATAACGTTGAGTCTGTGAAATGTTCTACCTTGGCAGTACAAATAGTGAAGTTGATGGCTGACCATGGCCTTAGGGCGTGCAATGGCCGCCTTCCCTCAGATGTTTTAAAAAAGCCTACCTTTTTAAGATCTGCCATTAAAAGCAACTTAGACTTTGTAGTTACAATTGGGGGTGGGGTCGCACACTACTCACACACCAGCGGGATCGCCCCTATGGACTGGGTAAGTGTAGTTTGTGTTCCGCGATGCATCTTCTTTCGATTCTCTGCTATCTTTGCCATCCCTGGACACGTGTTTCGGGGTATTTACCCCTCATCAGCAGGGATTAGGCCGTGTTCTGGGGTTGCCGGTGGCTGCCAAATATTGCCAGGTTTAGTACCACTCAGGCGCGCAGGTGCGGGGCCCAGGCTCGTCAGCCAACTGCTCGAGGGAGCTTTAACATTACAATTGGGGATGGGGTCGCACACTACTCACACACCGGCGGGATCGCCCCTAAGGACTGTGGTAAGTGTAGTTCGTGTTCCGCGATGCATCTTCTTTCGATTCTCTGCTATCTCTGCTATCTTCGCCATCCCTGGACACGTGTTTCGGGGTATTTACCCCTCATCAGCAAGGATTAGGCCGTGTTCTGTAGTTGCCGGTGGCTGCCAAATATTGCCAGGTTTAGTACCACTCAGGCGCGCAGGTGCGGGGTCCCAGGCTCGTCAGCCAACTGCTCGAGGGAGCTTTAACATTACAATTGGGGGTGGGGTCGCACACTACTCACACACCAGCGGGATCGCCCCTAAGGACTGTAGTAAGTGTAGTTCGTGTTCCGCGATGCATCTTCTTTCGATTCTCTGCTATCTTTGCTATCTTCGCAATCCCTGGACACGTGTTTCGAGGTATTTACCCCTCATCAGCAGGGATTAGGCCGTGTTCTGGGGTGGCCGGTGGCTGCCAAATATTGCCAGGTTTAGTACCACTCAGGCGCGCAGGTGCGGGGTCCCAGGCTCGTCAGCCAACGGCTCGAGGGAGCTTTAACATTACAATTGGGGGTGGGGTCGCACACTACTCACACGCAAGCGGGATCGCCCCTAAGGACTGTGGTAAGTGTAGTTTGTGTTCCGCGATGCATCTTCTTTCGATTCTCTGCTATCTTTGCTATCTTCGCCATCCCTGGACACGTGTTTCGGGGTATTTACCCCTCATCAGCAGGGATTAGGCTGTGTTCTGGGGTTGCCGGTGGCTGCCAAATATTGCCAGGTTTAGTACCACTCAGGCGCGCAGGTGCGGGGTCCCAGGCTCGTCAGCCAACTGCTCGAGGGAGATTTAACATTACAATTGGGGGTGGGGTCGCACACTACTCACACACCAGCGGGATCGCCCCTAAGGACTGTGGTAAGTGTAGTTCGTGTTCCGCGATGCATCTTCTTTCGATTCTCTGCTATCTTTGCTATCTTCGCCATCCCTGGACACGTGTTTCGGGGTATTTACCCCTCATCAGCAGGGATTAGGCCGTGTTCTGGGGTTGCCGGTGGCTGCCAAATATTGCCAGGTTTAGTACCACTCAGGCGCGCAGGTGCGGGGTCCCTGGCTCGTCAGCCAACTGCTCGAGGGAGCTTTAACATTACAATTGGGGGTGGGGTCGCACACTACTCACACACCAGCGGGATCGCCCCTAAGGACTGTGGTAAGTGTAGTTCGTGTTCCGCGATGCATGTTCTTTCGATTCTCTGCTATCTTTGCTATCTTCGCCATCCCTGGACACGTGTTTCGGGGTATTTACCCCATATCAGCAGGGATTAGGCTGTGTTCTGGGGTTGCCGGTGGCTGGCAAATATTGCCAGGTTTAGTACCACTCAGGCGCGCAGGTGCGGGGTCCCAGGCTCGTCAGCCAACTGTTCGAGGGAGCTTTAACATTACAATTGGGGGTGGGGTCGCACACTACTCACACACCAGCGGGATCGCCCCTAAGGACTGTGGTAAGTGTAGTTCGTGTTCCGCGATGCATCTTCTTTCGATTCTCTGCTATCTTTGCTATCTTCGCCATCCCTGGACACGTGTTTCGGGGTATTTACCCCTCATCAGCAGGGATTAGGCCGTGTTCTGGGGTTGCCGGTGGCTGCCAAATATTGCCAGGTTTAGTACCACTCAGGCGCGCAGGTGCAGGGTCCCAGGCTCGTCAGCCAACTGCTCGAGGGAGCTTTAACATTACAATTGGGGGTGGGGTCGCACACTACTCACACACCAGCGGGATCGCTCCTAAGGACTATGGTAAGTGTAGTTCGTGTTCCGCGATGCATCTTCTTTCGATTCTCTGCTATCTTTGCTATCTTCGCCATCCCTGGACACGTGTTTCGGGGTATTTACCCCTCATCAGCAGGGATTAGGCCGTGTTCTGGGGTTGCCGGTGGCTGCCAAATATTGCCAGGTTTAGTACCACTCAGGCGCGCAGGTGCGGGGTCCCAGGCTCGTCAGCCAACTGCTCGAGGGAGCTTTAACATTACAATTGGGGGTGGGGTCGCACACTACTCACACACCAGCGGGATCACCCCTAAGGACTGTGGTAAGTGTAGTTCGTGTTCCGCGATGCATCTTCTTTCGATTCTCTGCTATCTTTGCTATCTTCGCCATCCCTGGGCACGTGTTTCGGGGTATTTACCCCTCATCAGCAGGGATTAGGCCGTGTTCTGGGGTTGCCGGTGGCTGCCAAATATTGCCAGGTTTAGTACCACTCAGGCGCGCAGGTGCGGGGTCCCAGGCTCGTCAGCCAACTGCTCGAGGGAGCTTTAACATTACAATTGGGGGTGGGGTCGCACACTACTCACACACCAGCGGGATCGCCCCTAAGGACTGTGGTAAGTGTAGTTCGTGTTCCGCGATGCATCTTCTTTCGATTCTCTGCTATCTTTGCTATCTTCGCCATCCCTGGGCACGTGTTTCGGGGTATTTACCCCTCATCAGCAGGGATAGACGCACTTTTGCTCAAGAAGTCTACTGATGCATTGTTTTTTGAGGCACATAACACTGTCCCATGCGATGAAACATTGGTCAGTAATAATAGGCGAGCCTTAAAGTGGCCTTATGTGATAGAACACGGCGACACTCTCTCGGCTATATACTCACTGTTTGAGTTGACCTTTGCACCCCTGTCAGGGCAAGATACCATCACAGAACAGTTTTTGGAATTGCACAAGGATTTCTTTATGACACTGAAAACTTTATTAACAAAAATGCCAAAGAAGAGGCAGCAAAATGCAAGGAACTTGTCCCATAGCAAGGAATGGTATGACAAGTTCAGTAGGCTAGCCAAGAGGGAGCTTTTGATTGCCATAAAAAACAAAAGTCAAAATGATGTTAAATTAGCAAGGGAGGCATATAAGCGCATTCAGATGACCTCAAAGAAGGCATGGGAGGAGGCGAGCTGGGCAGAAATGTTGGTAGCTGCCAAAGCGAAGGACACCGTAGGGTTTTGGAGGCTAGTTGCCAACGGGAACCATGTAGGGAGAATAGATAAAAATGTATATCTTGATGAATCCACATGGGTGAATCACTTCACGAACCTATATCAAAAATTTGATAGTGGTATAGATAAGTGTACCAAGACAGCATCATGGGCACCTCCCCAGATTGAGCGCCTAGACTTTTCTATTGACGAAACAGAAATGGCAATCAGTGCATTGAAAAATGGCAAAGCCCCGGGTCTTGACAGAATACCTGGGGACATAAAGGTCTGGGCACCCTATGTAAATTACTTATTTAATGTTTTATCTAGTAATTGTAACTTCCCTGACAGCTGGCGGGGTGCTGAGAATGTTTTAATTTTCAAAAAGGGCAATCGGTCAGAACCTTCTAATTATAGACCGATCAGCTTAAGGACATCCTGCAGAAGTTATATTCAAGGCACATATTAACCCGTATAAATTATTGGTTAGAGGAGAAAAGAGTACTTACAAAATTGCAAGCTGGGTTCAGGAGTAAGGTCAGTACCATCGACCAGGTTTTCAGGTTTTGCTGCCTGTATTGAAAATACGTTTTAATTAGGAAAGGGCACTTATATGTCGCTTTCGTAGATCTGGGAGCGGCATTTGATTTAGTGCCACAGGATCTCCTTTGGAGGTCCCTTGATGAGGCTGAGATGCCAGGATGCCTTCTGGCCCAAATAGTTGAGCTGCACGCCAGGAACTTCGCTAAAGTGAGATGGGGTCCCAATGGTGAACTGACCCAAAATATACCAATAGAGCGTGGCGTTCGTCAAGGATGCGTCCTGGCTCCAACTTTACTCTCACTTTTTGTGAATGATATTCCTGCTCATCTGGAGGGCTGCACGAATGATCCGCCCCAACTTAATGGAGAAAGGGTGCCTGCGTTACTTTTCGCGGACGATACCATCTTGATTCCGCAAACTAAGAAAGGTCTCCAGGCGCTACTTAACTCCTTTAGTGAATACTGAGACAAGAAAGGCTTGGAAATTAATGTACATAAAACAAAGTGCATGGCCCTAAATCCATGTAGGCCGGATAAAGGGTGCTTAACATTAGATGGTCAGACTCTGGAAATAGTTGACCACTTTTCTTATTTGGGGGTTGAGATAGACTCGAAATTTACTTGGAAACCCCAAATTCAGAAAAGTAAGGTGATTTTTTGCCCAGAACATTACACCAATTATTAGTAAGCACAACGCAAGTACAAGTAAGGCAGTGACACCTGTTATGGAACTCTTCAAATTCAAAGTCCAACCTCCAGCTCTTTACAGGGCTGAGATTTGGGGGCCATCGGCGAAGGATACCTTTTCCACCATGGATAATAAATTCATGCGTAGTATTGTAAGGGTTCCTACAAGTACCCCTTTAGTGCCTCTCCAACTGGATCTGAACTTTAAGAGGACAGATCATTACACCACTCTCAGGCCTTTAATGTTTTGGGTAAGATTGTGGCTGACACCAGAATTGGACGATTATAGGAATGGGTTACAAGAAATAATGGGCTTAGACTCACTTAACTCTATTCTTTGGCTCAAACATATTAAAACATGGTCTTATATTCTAGGTCTCCCACAGTTATGGGAGCATCCCGAAAGGCTACCACACAATACAAAAATTATGGTGAAAAATGTCTTTTGGTCTTTTATAAATAACCAAATAGTCAATGGGAACAGATGTGGGACCCTTGTGAAAAACTTTGTAACTTTTAAGGACGAACCCTTTTTTGAGGTGTTCCTTGATGAAGTTGAGCCCCCCCCTTGCAAAGACCCTATTTATGAAGTTTAGGTATGGAAACCTTATGACCAATTATATAAAGGAATATTGGTCTAGGAAAAACAAAGATGAAACTTATGTAGTAAGTGGAAATTGCTTAATGTATGAAGGAAATTACAAGGAAGATGAGGTTCACATATTGTTTTTCTGCCAAGCATATTCCAAAGCCAGGAAAAAATTGATCAAACCTTTGTGTAACATTTTGGGAATTAGGTCATGTAATCTGGCATATAGAATATTTAAGTCCGATACTTCTCAGATTATTGTTTTTAGTGTCAGCAGATTCCTTCATTCTGTTTGTATTGCCAGGAGTAAAATAGGTCTAAAACTGTAAGTAAAAATGCATTTACTTGCATGATCCAACTGTAGCATATCCAACCATGCAGGCATGTGTTGTTATTAATCCTAGTGATTGTGTCAAATTTTAAATGATTGTACATTAGTTAAATTGGCATGTTTTCTTTTTTTTTATTTATATGCATCTTATGTATGTACTGTGCAATCTTTTATGGCAAATTGCCGATATAAAGAAATAAAGAAAGAAAGAATCCACTGACTATAGTAGTGGCTACACCAGCAGTGAGGCAATCTGGGTTTCAGGTAGGAGGGGTGATTTGGGAATAAAAGATAATGGCAGAAGGCTAGTCTGGAAGGGGGGGGGTAAACACGGAAGGGATCATGTCAAAACTCTGTGTAGCCCATCTTTCATTACCTGACCGCTCCGCTGTTTAATACCCAACCTGGAACCCACACTTTCCGTGGTAGCATTCTTAGAGCTGAGAAGTGGTGAGAGATCGCTTATTAAACCAGCTAGACAGAACTGGACTCATCACCGTACTTGATTTGTTGCTAGATGTAGGAAGGTTTGTGAACAACTTCAATGGGCTCTTCATATTGATCCCGGAGTTTGGAGTGCGGTTTCTGGGCTAAGGAATGAGTATAATCTAGCCTGAAGAGTAGGAAATGTGAATTGCAGCAGGATTCCCGGGCCAACTTGGTTAGCGTACGCAAAAGGAGAAGTACAAAACCATTTTGGATAACCACTATTAATTTGAGCCAGGAATAGAACGTCAAAGGCATCACGGCAGGCTAATATTAGCCCAGAACAGTGGTTTACCCATTTTACGTCTATTTATAACCTTGATGTTTTGTGTCCCTTCCGCATCTGTGTCTTACCCACTGGAAATTGACTTTTCCCTGCCTGAAATGATTGAGGCCATTATTGCCAGTGCTGCTAACAAGGCTCCTTGGCCAGAAGGGGTCCCTATGGACTTAAATAAAATCAATCTTGATTTCTGGGCCCCACTGATTACTAATTCTATAATTCAGGTGTATAAATCTGCTTTGCCTCAGTCCTGGAAAACTGCAGTCATAGTGCCTGTCTTTAAAAAGGGGAAAAGGTGCGATACAAGATGCTACCACCCCATTTCTCTTCTAGGTGGATGGTTTCTTGAGCGGGAGCATGACGGTAGCATATTTCCCGGGGTATGGGAATGTGGCTCAGTCGATGGAGGCATTGAGGAGTGTTCTTCAACTATTCAGAAGATGGTTGAAACTGAAAAATGTATACAACACCCAACATGATACCACTTCAGAGAAGACAATTGATTCTTGTCATTCTCCTGCATCATGATCAATCTGTCACAGGTCCAGCACCACAATTAAATGGTAGTTCTTGGTTCTGTACTTCACAAAGTGTACTTAGACAATATGATGATGATGATCAAGAACAAGAGGTTAAATATATAAAATATGTCAACATTCTGTGACCAAAGCTGAGAAACTGAACTGGGACGGACAACTCTTTCTTCATTTATGCTTACACTTGAGGGACAAGGGCGAATGAGGGCGCATTTATTTACACTTTCTGTGAATGCCCTCTTATAGCTGGGTACAGGACCACTATCATCAACGAACTAGAAGCAATCATGGAGATGGCCATCCCCACAGCACAGCAATTTTTCCTGTTGGGTGCCTGCACGATGTCGATCTTACCCGGGCCCATCTCCTGTTTTATAACCTAGGATACATAAGTAGGACATAAGTCTGAGACGGGGTGGGCAACAATTCCCAACTGAATAGCAATGGATCCTGGCGATGGACCTGTGTATGGAGGCAGAGAGAGAGCAGCCTATACTGGCAGAGGTCGCCCAAGGAAGATTGATAGGGTCTGGGGCTGATGGACAGAGTATTATGGTCTGGGAAAGGAGGGTAGGGACACATACCCTGAAGCTTGATATCACTACGCTAACTGCAGGGCGAGGACCGCACAAATCAACAAGTCACATTGGGTAGAATTAGGGAAGTAGACAAAGGGAGGGAGGTTGGGATAAAGTGCCTTATTGAAACCATGCATCAAAATCGAGACATTGTGTACTAATGTACATGTTGAAAGATGGAAAAGGTAAACCACTGTATCAATGTGGAGGTCACTTGTAAGTTTAGAGAAGCACAATAAAAAGATTTATTAAAAAAGATATGAGGGACAGATGACGAGAGAGAAATAGGAGTTGAAGAGTGCTGGCACATAACAGAGTTAGCGCTCTCCATTCTTCTTTGATAAAGGTGAGCGGCAGATGCTGCGGACAACCAAGAGTTTGTCAAGTATGTCCTGTTTAAAGAAGAAGAGTGCATTTATTAAAGGGCAGAATGTGACTAAATGAATCCTAAGCTCATACATGAAAATTTAGAGCATGAACTACTAGTGTCTGTAAAAGGTGCAGAACCAGGAGAGATGGACGTTGAAGTAGTAGAAAGCCATGCAGTCTCCTTATTTTGGGGGAGTCATAGGACGCAATCCAAATGCTAATGGTCTCAGATGAGAAGACAAAAAAAATTGAGAATTTACCTAACAACCATGAACTGATGTGGGAACACCTGCAAATTTTGCAGAGGTCGCCAAGCATTCCTCCATGGTACCGAACACTGATTGTTGCCAACCTAAGCCATACATATTTGTAGCAGAGGCCTAAAGGTGAAAAGCTCTGAAATACAGCGCCAAACTAGTACGCTAACCAGCACCAGAGATAACAGAGGTTCATTGGTCGCCCACACCAGAAAGCCATTTCTCATGCCCGCTCATGCAAACCAGCAAGCAGCGGGCTTGACCATACATTTCTTAGGGACAAAATATCCAGGTGTGTTTTACTCATGTTGCAACGTGTGCCAATAGAAGTTTAATCTGCTGAACATCAGCAATTTAAGTTGGTATCTCGCTGAGAGTAACAATGGGCAGCGGCCATAAAATGTTTACCCAGGTGTTTTAGACAGTACGTTCTGTTACACAGATCACATCACTCATTCCCTCACCCCTTTTTATGAAGCTTTTCAACGTACCGACCTGCATACATTGTTACACTAAGGTCTTATCTTCAAATTAAAACATTTTGCAGGAATATTGTTTTCAAAGCAACAAATCACACTGCCTTCTGCGCTCTGTTTACTCATGAAATAAGAGAAGGAAAAAGCACGAATGCTAAACTGCAAGCAAAGTCTGTGCTCCCTGAAGGCAACGTGATCTACAACTGCACAATGACGGGAAACTGCCATTACAACGCAGCTGTTTCCACACATGCCATTACAAGCCAAGCGTTACAACGCATGCCTCATTACAACGCGTAGACTATCCTACGTATATGCTTTTACCACTCATGCCTTTACAACGAATTTCGTTGTAAAGGTATGTATGGTAAAGGCATACGTGTAATAAAAAAAATATGCATATGTGTGGAAAGAGTCCTGTTGGTAGGCGAGTGCATGTGTTCGGCGATGCTGAGGGTGTCGTTGGTGTTTGTTGTGACCCTGATGGTGTTTTTGTGGAAGATGGCGATTCCTCCTCCGGCCCTGTTGGTGCTGTCTCTGCGGGTGATCTTGTACCCGTCTGGGATGGCTATGGCGATGTCTGGCGAGGAGGCTTCGTTCATCCAGGTCTCGGTCAGGAAGGCGACGTCCGGTGATGCGGTGTCGAGTAGGTCCCAGAGTTCGACGGCGTGTTTGTGTGCAGAGAGGGTGTTGATCAGGATGCATCTAAGCTGGTTGTGTTCTGTCGTGGCGGGCGTCTCGGCGCTTACGAGGCAGGAGAAGCTGCAGTTCAGGCAGGTGAAGGGACCGTGGGTGCGCTTCATGGCGGCCTTGCAGCAGATGTGGATCCTTCCTGGGTTGAGAGCGACGAGGGTGCTGGCGTCGTAGCGGCGGCGGTCCTCGTGGCTGCTGCGGGGGGCAGGGGTTCTGGCGCTGGGCGCAGTCCAGGCGCGGAAGGACGCAGACGGGCTTGCCTTAGGCGGGCCCGCTGCGTGCAGCCGCACAGCGGCCGCCATATATGGGGAGGTGGGGAGGGAGGAGCAGCTGGGAGGCGAGGGTCGGGTGGAGCGAATGGGCGTGAAGGGGGCGGGGACGGGGGAAAGGAGACAGGCGCGGGGCACGGACTCGGGAAGGAGGCACAGAAGTCAGTCCATGGGGTACAAAATCAAGGGGGCACAGAAGGTACAGAAGTCAGTTGGTACAAAATAAAAAGGGGCACAGAGGTTGTCGAGGGGTACAGATTTCAAAAGGGGGCACAGAAGCAAAGCGGCGAGCGGGGGGCACAGAAGAAGAGCGGGCAGACAGTTACAGGCACACGCAACAAGCGGCAACGAACCTAAGGCCACCACTGGCCACCAGGGATGAGGCGCAGGTGGATGCCTGCGGGTGGTGGAAGGCCTCGATTTCACCGGCAGCAGTAGGGACAGCGGGGGTGCAGGCGGAGCTGCAGCCGGTGGGGGAGAGACCTACCAGGGAAGGTCAAGGGTCGCTCTCCTCACCGCGGAGCTGCCGTCATATATGGGGAGGTGGGGAGGGAGGAGCAGCTGGGAGGCGGGAGGCGAGGGTCGGGTGGAGCGAATGGGCGTGGAGGGGGCGAGGCCGCAGGGGAAGCAGCGGCGGAGACAGGGGAAAGGAGACAGGCACGGACTCGGGAAGGTTGCACAGAAGTCAGTACAAGGGGTACAAAATCAAGGGGGCTCAGAAGTCACAGCAGTCAGTTGGTACAAAATAAAAGGGGGCACAGAGGTTGGCGAGGGGTACAGAATTCACTGCTAAAGTGAGAATTTAAAACATTACTGCAGGATTTCCACCAGTAACCTAGCTATGCAGGTGTAAACTGCCATTTGATCTGTCCAAATAATCCCTTTTGGACAGGCATAAACCCACTTAAAAAAAATAATAAGCCACCCATTAGTAAGCCGTAATCCCATGTTAGGCATGTCAGCCTCAGGGTGGCCTTCCACAAACATTGGAATTGTAATGAAAAATTCTCTTATGGTAAAGTCGGGTTTTAAATTACAATTTTGAAAATGCTGCTTTTAGAAAGTTGGCGTTTCTCTTCCTTAGCTTTTTAGTGTTTGCAGCCTGACTCTGGGTGTAGCTGACAGTTGGACTTTGTGTATTCCTCTTAGACAGTCACACAATAGAGATCGTATTTGTACCTGGATGGGCCATCACTGACAGGATGGGAGGGCAGAGCTGGGCACAGCCCTACTTACACTTGAATAGGCTGTGGCCTACATAACTCCAAACAAAGGGCTACATACCTCCTGCAGTTAGTATGTAGTCAGGGCGGGAGAGGCAGGAAACCTTTTCACTTTAAAGAGAAACCTCTAGAAGCTTCCACAACTTCAAAGGAGGGACCTGGTATAAATAGTGGACATCAGACACCAACTTTTCAGTACACTTCTGGACCTATGGAGACTCTGCCAGGAAGGACTGCTGTGCTGCTGAAAGGACTGTCACTCGGCTGGTTTGCTGTATCGCTGGACTAGGGCCTTGCTGGATTGCTGCCCTACTGTCCTCCTGCCTGAGTCAAGGGAGTTGGACCTACACCTGAACCCAGGACTCCCAGAGTGACTCCAGCGGCTATTCTGCTGGCCTCCTGTTACGAGCCAGAAGGACATAACTGGCTCCCAACCACCTGAACCAGCACCCAGATCCAGTTAGACCAAGTCCCTGACACCCAAATGGAGCCCCTCAGGTCCTGAACTCTTGGTGTGGACTCAGAGAGGCTGAATTGATTTTTCTGGGTTCTCAGCAACCAAGCCCGTTGATGCTGAAATCTTGTTACTCGCTTGGCCCGCTAACGCGAAGTTCCATCATCCTGACCCATCATCTGCTAGCATCGACGGCTCCACCGTTCGCGACAACAACAGAATACCCCCACTACAGCAATTTCCATCCGCGATGCCAAGCCTGCTCTTTGAGCTACATTGACGACCATCCAAGACGCTTCTCTGCTCCTCGCGAACCCCTCTACTTTGAACAGGACTCTTTCTGCTGGACAGAGAAGCAAACTTTTCAGCTGGACTATCCTGGTCCATGTATTTAACCCACACTCCATCGCGGTCTGGCGGAACTTGTGACTCTCTCACGGTCTTGCATGACCAGATAAAAGATATTTTGCTAAAAATCTTTAAAATTGCATATTTGTTGTTTTTGTGTGTCAAATTATTCATTACATTTTGTTCTATTTTTCTAAATTGGTGTGGGATTTTTATGTGTTGTATTTTCGCTTTATTACTGTTTGAAGAGCTGCATTAATACTTTACACAATGCTTCTAAGTTAAGCCTGACTGCTCAGTGGCAAGCTACTAGAAGGTTGAGCACAGGTTAATTTGGGGTCTGCTTGTGACTTTACCTTGAGAAGAATTGTGGTTACTGCTTGAGAAGGGTTTCACCCGGGCGCATGGTATTTAAAAGTAGGACACGTAAAAGAGTAACGTAAAACATGTCCTTACAGTGACAAGGCTATTTTCATTGTAGCGGGGTTCGCTGTTCCATAGGAAAGCAACAAAGCCTAACGGCTAGGGCGCTCGACCTTGGACCTGGAGAACTGGGTTCGAGTCTCGGTAACGATGCCAAAACCTCCTGTGATTCTGGGCAAATCACTTAATCATGTGTGTCCTCATGTAACGTAACTGGTGCTATGTAAAGCGCGCTGATACCCGATTCGGTTCGGGTCTAGTTCGGGCTATATAAAACTATGAAAAGAAAAAAATATATATCAAAATGAAATGTTGTTATCTCTGGATAGGAGCCAGCTAAAAAGTTATTTATTGTTTTTTAAATATTTATTATAAATCCAATTCATTGGTAAAGAAGGATTTGTACTCAATGTTTTACAAAAGGTACTTTTGAAAAATCACCTTTTGCCTGCCTAAAGCCTCTAATAATCCATTTGCAGGAGCTTCCAATTGTCACATAGGAGATGAATAGCTCCTTGATAAGGTGCAAATTTGCTCCCAAAGCTAAGACAATAGACTTAGGTGTGGTGAGGTATATCGTTCCTCTAAAAGGATGGCTATCTGGGAAGTGCCCATGAACTCAGTTATCTTCAAAAAGTGGCCTACCCTGTAAACGGCAGATGGAGCTAACACCTTGGCCTGCCCCTTCTTTTTGCTCGTTAGCCAGCCAGGTAGCAATCTCAGTGGAAGAGAAGTGCCCCCCAGACCAGGTTTTGAGTGACCATTGAGGAGGGTTAGCTCATCTCCCCGGCCACAACTCTGGGGTGGGCACAGGAGCTCTGCTCAAGGGAAGACCAGTTCTGCCATTTTGCTTTTAGGTAACAAGAGGCACTGTGAGATTGTTTGCAGTAGGGCACACAAGAACTGCTGCAAAAGTAGGTAGGGTTACCCCTTAAACCTTTTACCTATTGGTTGGGGAGGGCCAGTGCCAGGCATATATGTGGCACCATTGGTCCCCATGTTCAGAACAGTACTGGACCTATGGAAGAAAGTAGAAGGAATTAACCCCCTGTTGAGACTTGTTAGGAGCGCTCTAGTGGCTGGATTTCTCCCACTTGCACCCAGGACAAAGAAATGTGCTCGAAGGGCCAGTTGACTGACCCCCTACTAAATTACAGGGACACAAAAGCTGCATGAAGCAAATTTTCTTGGAAGAGCCCAACTGACCAGTTCCCACTAGACCTACCAAGGACCCTACTGGTGGCTTCAGCCGGGATGGGGCCTGAGCCCCAAGTACAGTTCTTGAGCTCCTGGACACCTTAGCCTGTGTCAGAGTGCACTCCTGCTTAACCCCAAGACTTGTGATTTGGTAACACATTGCCTGTGTTCAACCATGACACTCAGGGCAGGGGAACACATACATCGCCATGTGAGGGACTTTTTCCGTCCCAAAGTGGACTTAGTCCTCCTCCTAGCTAAAGGCTCAATTACTATGAAATGGAAGGCTTCTTCCTTACCCGGCATATCTCAATGACGCAATATAGTGGTTCCTTAGGCTGATATAGAAGCACTCTTGTTGCTTAGAATAAAGGCAAGGAAACTGTACAATTATTCAATTGTCGCCTCATGGGATGAGCTGATAATTACTTTTAAAGAAACCGCAAGAGTCGCCATTGAGACGTTTGTCTACACACCCTCACACATTCACAGAATACACTCTGTTACACTAGGTGCATTGCCCTATTCTCCATCTTATGTACCTACTTCAAGTCGCAATCAAGATGCATACATTTACTGTAAGCCACTCGATCCAACCAGTGATCACTCCGCATTTGTTCAATCTCATGTCAATTAACCAGGCTGGTCATTGTTTTATATAGTTATATATGGTTGCGCTTACTTTTTATTTGTTCACACTTTAATACTATATTAGCAAAATCGTTCTGATTGCAACTGTAAGCTTAAACTATGGTTGCACTGACCCTGTATTGCTCCTATAATCATATACTGTGCGTTATATTACTTTTGTATTTCTTAGCATTAAAATCTAAATAAGATCGTTTAAAAAAATTACAGTGGTTTAAAAGTATAATGTTACATTCATGCACATAATGCAAACCTCTTTACTGATGCTCCTCATTATCCATTTTATTTTGAGCCAATATTGAGCATTGCGGCAAGAAGACCTAGCTTTTATCAGAACAGTATTTTTCGATGGTAAAAATATATTTGCTAAGAATGGTTTGTAGTAAAGACTCCATACATATTCTCTTCAGATGGACCCCTGTTCACCACTCTACCCACTAAAGTATTTTATGACAATGTATGCTGAGCGCCAGGGATTAAAAGGTACCTCAAATGTAACAGCTCATGATGTACTGAACTTCCATTTTGTCTGTCATGTCACTGTCACTGACTGCGGAGTGGTTTAAAGCGATGTGGTGTAGGAGCATTAGCGGCATGAAGGGTTTTTAGAGTTTTAATGTTTTTCTTTTCTATGTATACTCTTGTACTGTGGTTTCTGAGGTGACAGCAACCCTAAAGAGCCCACTCTCCACATCTTTTTTTGGATAGGAGATGCGAAATCCTGGTGAGAGCAACCACTTATGCAACAGTACAATAGTCATTGGTGTTCAGTTGTTGCCAACATCATTTCAAATAGGTTACAGGGACGTTATAGTTAGGCTCAGATTTCATTCGTATAAAACCAGTGAAATTCAGCAGTTATAGTTACCTGAGATAACTATAACTCATGCCCCTTCAATGGACTGCTCAATACCTTACATATTACATCACTCATGACAAGGTCAGTGACATCACAGTTGAGATTCCTGATGACATCTCAAATGACATCACTGATGACATAATCCATTGAGTGTAAATATTTCTGAGACTTAAATATATATACTAAGCTACAGCATAAATTAAATTACCAATCTTTCTGTACTACTGAGTGATCCTGTTTCTAACATATGTAATCTGAGTGGCTTTTGGACTGTCTGTATCAGTGTGTGAGTGGGTGTCTGAGTGGCTGTATCGATGTACGGGTGGCTGAATGGATCTGTCACTGTGTGTGAGTGCCTGTATAGATCTGTCAGTTGGAATGTGAGTGGTTATAATGGTCTGTGAATGCATTTGTGAGTACTATTCTGGGTGTGTGAGTGATTGCATGGGTGTGAGAGTAGGTGCGTGAGGGGTTGTATGAGTGTGTGAGTGGGTGTGTAAGTTGTGCAGGTGTGTGAGTGATTGGATGTGAGAGTGGTTTTGTGAGGGTGTAAGTGGGTGCATTAGTGGGTGTGTGAATGGTTGTGAGTGGTTGCATGGATCTGTGACCGTGTGTGTGAGTAATTGTGTGGGGGTGTGCATGGCTGTGTGAGTGGTTCTGTGGATGATGCCATCAGTGATGTCAGTGACCATGTCACAAGTGATGTAATATGTGAGGTCATAAGCAGAGCATTGTGGGAGCATAAATTATAGTTAGCTCAGGTCACAAACTCATTTCACTGGTTTTGTACGAGTGAAATTTGAGCCTAACTATACCGTCACTGTAGCCTTTGTTTTTTCAGTGAATTTCTGAGGTTTAAAAATCTATTTCCTAACTATAATGTCCCTGGAACCTTTGTCTTTTTTTAGTGAATTTCAAAGTTTTTTATTATCTTATTTCCTAATTGTAACATTTGAGAATGAGTGTGTGAGTGGCTGTATAGGTTGGTGTGTGTGTGTGTGTGTGTGAGTGGCCGTATGGGTCTGTGACTGGGTGTGCAAGTGGGTGTGTTAGTGACTTTATGGGTGTGTGAATGGCTGTATGGGTGTGTGAATGGCTGTATGGGTCTGTGAGTGGGTGTGTGAGTGGCTGTATGGTTCTGTGAGTGGGTGTATGAGTGGCTGCATGGGTGTGTGTGAGCAGGTATGTAGGTGTGTGGGTGGCTGTGATAACATGAACCTACTAGAGACAAGGACAAGACTACAAAGAGGGGAATCGCCACTCAAAAAATAGGTACTTCCTCTTAACTTTATGAAGTGTTACTTTGTTTGGTGGAGATGTCCTCGTAATCCTCTGAATCAAGAATGTGTCACCAAATTCGTCCGGAAACGTGCTCGTCGGCCTTTTTGTAAGCTGTCCATTAATGGGAAAAGACGGGAATACCTTTGCATACTACTACTATGGAAAATAGGGCAGGACCAAACAGGTGGAGCTTGCAGATGATTTGGGGCATTTGCATACTCAGTGTAATTAAAAGTGAGAACCATGGACTCTGCTCTCACCAGGAGACAAGAAAGAAACCACTCATCGCAGTTACTAGAGATCAGTTTGTGCTCCAATTGATCAACAAGGCATTCACCTCTATTAAGGATTTCAGCTCACATTTTGTTCTCAGAGCGTGGAAAACAGATGAAAAGTCCACTGCCAAGGAGCAGGAGAAGTTTACCTGCTTTTTGCCGGCTGGGAGCGGTCTTACTGTTTGCGCTCGCTTGGTGGAAGTTGTCAGCGCTCCTGCCAAGTGAGAGGGAACAGCTATGTCCCGGGGTGGGTACCCCGGGACAAATGGAGCCGGCCCTGGTGATTGGCGGACCCCAGGGCCAATAACAGCCTCCTCCCAATTGAATTTTGTCCATGCCCCAGGGAAGTGGTTGTCCTGGGGCTTAATATGGCCTGTAAGGGGGGGCCGCGCAGTCCCCTCCCCTTTTACATTAAATTTGTGGTCCCAGAGAGGTGGCGGTCCCAAGGGCCTTTAAGGGCAATGGAGGAGGGTTCGTAAGGCCCTGGAGGTGTGGTGATCCCTGGGGCTCTTGAGCCCCCCTCCATTAAAAATAACTAATCGGCCTGCTCTAGGGAGGTGACAGTCCCCAGGGCCAAGATTGGCCATGGGCAGAGGTATCACATGCGCCCCGCTCTCCTCCCAATACATATAAAATTAAGCCCCCGAAACCTGGGTGCTCAAATTCAAACAACCTTAGGAGACTGCACTTGTTTTTTTTTTTCAGATTGTCACAGGGATTTGTGAATTCTTTTGTATTTTGCCACAAAACTTTAAAAAATGCTTTTTGGCAGTGGCGGCATCCTGGGGACCCCAATACCAGACCTAGTGGCTCAGGGTATTCCAATCTTGCCCGCTTCTCTTTTGCTTAACATATTTATTTGGGACTCAGTTGAGCCCAAGTCCCAGAATGGCTGCCAAAACATCCTGGTTGAAGTGTTGGCAGCTAACCAGATCTCTACACAAGATTGGGAAGATCCGCAGAGGGTTTGTGCCCCTAGATATACAAATTTGGTTTTCCTTTATCATCTTCAAAACTACTGAACAGACTTACACCAAGTAACAAAAAGTGCTCGTTCTGCATCAAGAGCTAGCTTTCTGCCAAATTTGGTGTAATTCGGTACAGCAGTTCGGGCTGTAGTCGCCTCTAAAATCTCTTTTGGAAATTGCATGTGAGAAATAACGCATCGGGTCCCTCCCCTTTTCTCGGCCCACGCTTAATGAATCGCCCCAAAACTTTTAACACAGCATCTAAACCGAGCGTCGTGCTAATTTGTCAAATGGCGCCAACGTTATTGGCATAACACAAAAAGGCTGTCCTATGGAAACTAGGTCCTAACTATAACAAACACCAGCAGGTTATCTATCTATCTATCTATCTATCTATCTATCTATCTATGCATCTATCTATCCATATACACAACCATATCTATATTCGAGTTGGTTGGTGGTGCATGTTAATGACAGGATTTAAGGGTTTTGCGCTTTTTTGTGACTATGAGGCTGAGAATATTACTTTCACCATGAGTTGGTACATCAATAAGCTGCTAAAAAAAACAAATGTCAAAGTTGCTTTAATTAAAAAAAACTGGCAGCCAGACTAAGGGTCGAAGTAACTAAGTACTAAAGGCCCACAGATTATCCACTGACAGTGCAGTTACCTTATCAAATGCAGCACCATGGAATACGCTACTTTTAGTTGTGCTTGCAGCATTAATTACCAGTTAAGAGAGAACATTCTTAAGGGTGGTGGGCATTGCAGTAGCTAATTTGATACTGAAAATACATATTCCCTTCCCTTTGTTTCCCATTCTCTATATGGTCCATAGTGTAAACAATAGTCTCTAAGATAAGAAATCATAATCAGTTGACCATCAGGGTTTAGTGATAACATCTTGACACAACCAATCTGAAACGGGTAATAACCACAGCATCTTATTCTTTTAAGTATACTGATGAATTGATGTTAGAGCAGTTCCGTAGTAAGTGGTTCAAATGGACTACATCTCAATGCTAATGCAGGTTAAGTTTTTGTTGTGGAAGGTCTCTTTCTCGACACCCTTTAATTTAGGTTCCTTAGTGTGAAAAAGTGGATTATTTAGTTGGGGGATGGTAGTCCATCACAAGTAATAATCCAACTATTCTTGTTAGGTCCATTAAAGGCTTCAGTAATTTAAACGTGAGCTCAACCCCTGATAACTATGGCACAGAGCAGACAGGCTTCACTTAGGAAAAGCTGAAAAGGATTTAAAAAGTTGAAAATACAACACAATAAACAGCCCACTCTAATTTATGAACATACAGAATATTTTAATAAACAAAATAATACCAAAATGACAAAAATCCAATAAGTGGAATTATAGAAATGAATTTTCAGACTTTCAAACAAAAGCAGATCCAAAAAAAAGCAAAGTGCAAACTGAGGACAACTGGTCAGATTAGACAGACAAATGTAAACTTTATAAATAAATAAATAAATAAAGGCTGACCATGAAGGATAGCCGGTTGAATAGAGAGACCAGGTACATCCTGGTGGAAAGATAAGCTTCTGACATAGAAACTTTATGGAGAAAATGTGGTAGTTGAAGAGCTGTCGGCAGGGCATGCCGCAAGCTGGATCCAAGGCAGGCTCGACGACAGCGAGTTATTGAAGAGAAGGGTCCCAGACCTCTCATTGATGAAAGCTCTGAACGGACAAAGTCCATGCCCAAGAAGGCATCGGAGTTGATCAGTATCAGTCCCGGTGAAGTCCTCGACAATCAGACTTAGACATTTTCCGAGAAGTCGGTTCTTCTTAAGTAGGGTAAGCCGGTAAGTTAACCACTTGGCTGCTAAGGGGTGTGCGAGGGGTTCCATTGACTTTCCATTGAAATCAATGGAAACTCCATGACGAGCTGAGCTCGTCATGAGCGTCGAAGGGGTTAAAGATGACAGGCGATTCAACGTCGATCGCTGTGGCTGTAATAGCGACCCTGGTCTCCATCGTTTTTCCAGGTAGAAAGTTGGCAACATTTTTAAGTCCCACTTCTTGCAATTGGGGGTTAAGGGGAGTACATTTTAACACCAGCTAACGGTCCTCGATCGGGCGGGCACCACTTGGGGATTAATACTCCAACCGAAATCACAAGCAAAGTCCAGGGCAGGTTCAACAGAAAATGGTCAGCTGGACCTTTTCAGGGAAAAGGGCTTCCAGCATCTTTTCCGTCCATGAAGCTTAACAGCAGGTCAGCCAACTGACCCTTGGAGTCCATTTTCTTATTTATTTATTTATTCATTCAGTGTTTTGTATAGTGCGAACTAGACCCCGTAGGGTATCAGAGCGCTTCACAGTACAGGACACGATAACTTTTTCAGTGTAATATTCTGTATAGCAATTGACATATTAAAGTACAATTCGAAACAGCCACTTCTCTTGATAAATACTATAACACATTCACAGTAAGTAAGACTAGAGGAACCATATCGTCATGGGAAATACTATTGTGTATAGTGATTGCCATATTACGGTACAATTCAAAGTTGTCACAGCCCTTTTCTTGATAAATATTTTAGCACATTTACAGAGTGTGAGACTAGAGGAACCCTATCACCAGTGGAAACAAGAACCTGTTATGAACAAATGAAATTAGTTCTTCGCATAAAGCGTTTGTGATTTTAAGCTAACGGATTTAGGAGAGTCTTATGTGGTAGTTCTGTCATGGTTACGGTAGGTATTTGTTCATTAGAAAGATATTGGTTTCTTTCTTGAATCTTGCATGGTTTGGTAACCTTCTGATGCCTGGAGGTAGCGAATTCCATTTTCTCCGTGCAGCACCTGAGAACTCTCCGTCATTCGTTTTTCCCCCGGAAAATCAGTGACTTCAGCACTGGGTCTCTGGCGCTCTTGACCTGGAACACAGAACTAGCCCTTAGGATTCTCCTCATAGGTCTGATCAGCAGGTGCAATCTTTCTTCTGTCTGCCACAGGTTTAATAGTGTTCTAAAGAAGGTCCCTAGGGGTGCCACATTAATGCCAGGGACTAGTCTCAAGGTGACGCATGGGTCCTCCCAAACAAATAGGGAAAAGTTTTGCAGGGGTAACCCTACCCCACTTTTGCAGCACTTTCTGTGTACTCCACTGCAAACAATCACACAGTGCCCATCTCTATCTAAAACCAATATGGCAGAACCTTTCTTTCCTTGTGCAGAGTATCTCTGCCCACCCTGGTGGTGTGGCAAGGGAAATAGGCAATCCCTCCCTTCTATGTGGTCGCTCAAACCAGTTCTCGGGACAGCCCCTCTCTCACTGGGATAGGAGCCTGGCTGGCTAGGAGGGAAAAAAGGAGGACAGGTCCAGGTGTGAGCAACATCTGACAGTGACAAGGCAGGCATCCTTTGAAGATATGCAGAGGGAAGAGCACAGCACCCAGGTCATCCTGTCAAATAAAAGCTAACTTATCTGCACATTTAAAGCCTCTGGGAGCCAATTCACAACTCATCAACGAGTTGTTCACTTCATGGGTAACATGAGGGAGCACATGCAAATAGGCTTCTAGAGGCTTTCGGCGGGTTAAAGGTGCCTTTTTAAAACTACCTTTAAAATATTTGCTCAAAATCAGACTTTACTAATGAATTAGATTATAATACAACTTTAAAAAAGTCCAAGAATTAAGTTGTTATCTGGTTCCTAGGCATGGCTAACTTTAATAAACTTTAATAAGGTATCCCAGTGCTTTCCTATGGAACAACTACCCATGCTGTGAAAATTACTTTTAGGGCATTGTCGCTGTAAGGACATGTTTAAAATTAATCTTTTACATCTCCTACATTTAAATACCATGCACCCAGGGGGTGCGTGGCCAAGCAGCATGGCCGACAGGACGTAGGCTCCCTCGGCTCCTGGCGGGCTGACAAAGAAATCCTGTAAAATTGATCCTTTTCAGGCTTATTGTTAGCGTGGTGGGGACACAAGCATCTCGCTTACCTTGGTCCCACGCCTGCGGAAATCTCAGACCTGAAGCCTGCGGAGAGAGCGGTGAAATTGCACTAGGGGCTGCGGAGGCGGAGCTGGATCTACGTGAGGCCAGGGCTTGAGGCCTACTCTCGCGGGAAGAGGCCGACCTGCGACTACAGTGCCGACGGACACCGCTGCCCCCGCGCCATGAGCACGCTGCTGCAGGAGTAAGGCCCGCTGCCATCCAGGGCCTTGACCTGCGGGAGGCGACGGGGGCGGTCGGCGGACTCTGCGGGGGTGCCGGAAATAACCACCGCGCCGGCTTGCGCTTCGCCGGAGGACTTGGCTCGCCCTTGTTGGGCCTTCTGAGTCGCCCCCTTGAGCAAGATCTGGCTGGGGAGTTGCCCGCTGTCGTTGGGGTCTTCCCGTTTGAGCCTGTGCGCTGCCCCTGCGGCGGAGCTTGGTGGAGGCTCTGGCGCTGTCCCGCGTGTGTGGTGGCGGGGTCGGCGCACCGTAGGGCCGGGATCTGCGGCCTGGGCCTGCGGGACGGTGGGGGCTGAGCCTCTGGGGCCCACAGCCATCGGGCCCCGATTCAAGTGAGGCGCTCTTGCAGAGGGGGGGCCCGCTGCCATCTTGGGCCCTCTCGCGGGAGATCTACCAGCGGTCCTGCTGGCCGTGAAGAGGTTAACACGCTACCGCGCGCTGGGGCAGAAGAGGCGCCCGGTGCCGCTGGAGCCATTGGAGGCGACCTGGGGTGGGAGGTGCCCTCTGTCATCGGGGGCCCTCTTGAGTGTGCCGCGCCCTGAGAAGGTAGCCAAGTCTGAAGGAGCTCGGTGAGGCTGAGATCCTTCGGGACCGTGTGTGAGGCCCAGGCGGGTTGCCGCCTGGGTGCCCTGGCCACTGGAGTGAGGGGAGCGTGCCCCCAGAGGAAGGTTCACTGCAGTCTGAGTCCCGGGAGCCAAGAATAGTGCCGGTGGCCCTGCCTGGCTCGGCGGAGCGAGACCGAGGTGGGGTTCATGCCCACTGATGCCAGTGCCTGGAACGAAGCCTGTATTGCAGACGCCCAGCGAGATTACCCCTGGAGGTAGTGGCAGGAGGCTGGAGGGCCACGCTGCTGTTGGGGCCTAACCTGCGAGAGCTGATCTCCTGAAGAGAGACTGAGACCTGGTGACACATCTGCCCACGGAGGAAGGTGAGGCGGTAGGCTGGTGTAGTGGAGTGGGTGGCGATCTCGGCCCTGCTGGAGGACTGGCCCGCCCGAGTTGGACTACTTTCCCGCCCGGAACTGTAGGGGCACTGTGCAGGGCCTGCGACGTCGGGAGCTGCCACGACGGTGGGTCACTGCAGCCAGTGAAAGGAGCAACGACAAGTTGGCTGCTAGAGGCTTATTGATACAAGAGCGGGCCTTTGAGGGTGTCTATTGGGAGCTACAATGCCCATCGGAGAGCCGGGCTTGCTTCTCCTGGAGGCTAGCTATGCGTAATGATAGGATGTCTCATGCCTCGCAGCCTAATACTATAACGCAGTATACCACCCAGCGGCTCCCCTCGCAGAGGATCACACGCCAGTCGGGGCAGGAGGATGGGGCTGAGGCCAGGGTCTCCATTTATCCGGATTACACCCAACAGGTACAGGAGCAGCAGAAGTACTTTTTGGCGGTTAAGCAGAAGCTTCGGGAGATCCACCTACACTATATGCTGCTCTACCCGGCTAAGCTTAAGGTACTGTCGCAGGGGAAGGCACACTCCTTTGACACCCTGGAAGAGGTCTGGGAGTGGCTGGAGATAAGGAGGGATGCCCTCCCACTCGATGAGCGGGGGGGGGGCCCGCGGTACCTGGGGGACCCGACCACCGAGGCGGCGCGCCAGCTAAGACGACGCTGAGCGCGAGGTGAGGCGGCGTGTGATAGTGGGGGATGATGGGCCCTCCGCTTGGACTCATCGGAGTCCGGAGACTTGCCGGCGTCGTCTAAGACTCCCCCACCGGGAGAGATACTGGTCCCGGGCACCTTGCAGCCTACTGTTGAGGACATATCCCCTACCAGTGTTACGATCCCTGAGACAGCGGGGGCCCAGTTGCTGGACTCGACGGGTCCGCCTTGAGGGGATTGTCTGGTTCGGTATTGATTGCATGCAGCAGGTATTGTTGACCGGCTTTGATGGGGATCCCCTGGGTGGGAGCTTGCACCCAGAATACTAATAGGGGGAGTCTCCCTTTCTTCATGGAGAGCGCAGAGGTAGGGGGGAGGAGAGGGGTGGGGGGGAGATGGTGTGTTTTCCTCATTACGTGAGACGGTTTGAACCTGTATTAATATTGTGATAGTTAACCCTGCTGGGAGTCGGGATGGAGTGGGGGCGGGTGTTTTTTCCTTCTTTTTTCCATCTGTGGGAGGATTAGCCCGGTTGGGCACATGGGGTGGCTGTGTACGTCCTGGCACCAGCATGGGATGGGCATATTCGCAAGTTTTGTTGTTGCAAATATATTGCTCGTGGGAGGGGGGGGGAGGTGGAAGGATTTGTTGAAGGGGAATGTTTTAGGCATCACATGTATTGCATTTCGGGCACTGGCTGGGACCTACACTACGTACAGAGCATTGTGGTGGGGGAGGCTACATGGTCAAACGTGGGGTACTAGTTTATGAGCTGGAATGTGAGGGGGCTGGGCATGTGCACGAAAAGGTATAGGGTTCTTTCTTTTCTTCGTAGACATGGAGTGTCGATTGCATGCCTCCAAGAGACCCATCTGGTAGATGAGGGAGCGCAGAGGGTGGGGAAAAAGTGGCGGGGCCAGCTGTTCCATTCATCCTTTTCTACTTATGCCAGGGGAGTTTTGGTTTGGGTGGCACCTGGGGTTCCATTTGCTATTCAGTATGTGGAAGCGGACATACACGGTAGATACCTGCTCCTTAGGGCAAAGCTAGATGGTAGGGACATCGTCATATTGAACACTTATGCACTTAATACGGATGACCCGGTCTTCTTCCAGACCCTTTAGGACGTCCTGGTTCATGATCTGGCGGCCCCAGTTCTTTGGTTCGGGGATTTTAATTGTGTTGTTGACCCACTCCTTGATAGGTCTCCGCCCCGCGCGGGCACCAAACCCCGCATGACTGCACGGCTCAGGGAAGTCATGGATAACATAGGGGCGGTTGATATTTGGCGCCAGGAGAATCCGATGCAGAAAGTGTATACCTGTTTTTTCCCCATCCACAATATGCCTAGATAGGGTATTAGTGGCGAATAAGGGGCTGGATATGTCCATTGAGGTTACCCACCAGGCTCGGTTCCTATCAGATCACTCTGCAGTCGCCTGCTCGGTGCAGTGGGGAGCCCCGGTTAGTCGCCCGAGGTCTTGGAGGCTTCCAGTGGATACCCTTCGGGATCAGGTAGGGCGGCCCACGTGAAAACGGCCCTTGGAACTTAATTGGGAGGTAGGAGACATTTCCTTGGTCACTAAGTGGGAGGCCCTGAAGTCGGTGGTGAGGGGGGCCTGCATGGGACTCACTTATGGAGTCAGGAAGCAGCTCCTCCAGGACATCCAGAAGGCGGAGGATACGCTTCTGCATGCCCAAACCCCGGTGGCCCCTGATGCCCTACAGGGGGAGGGGGAGCACACTGCCCGAACTCAGCTGCATGATATCCTTGATCGGCTCGATAAATACACACTGGGCCAATATAGGCAGCGATTGCATAGGGAGGGAGACAAGTCGGACGCCTCTTGGCTTGGATCCTTAGGAAGGAACAGACTCCCGAGCGCATAGTGGCCCTGCGGGACCTGAAAGGGGACATCGCTCATTCGGAACGGGATATCTTAGGAGTTCTCCAGTCCCACTTACAACGAGTCTATACCGCAGACCCCAATATTTCCGAAGCCACTTATCTACCTTATTTACAGGAACTGACCCTGCCGACCCTTTCTGAGTCGGCCCGGGAAGACCTAGAGGGTGCCCTGAGCCTGTCCGAGATACGAGCGGCCCTGGCCCGCCTGCCCCATGCTAAATCGCCTGTAAGGGATGGATTTCCACCGGAATTTTATCAGGAGTTCGGGGGTACACTGTCTTGTCTTCTATAACAAGTCTTTTTAGAAGCGTTCGAGAACAGGTCTCTCCCACAGAGTATGTCATAAGGGGAAATTTGTATGATCCTCAAACCGGGTGGTGATAAGCAGGATCCTTCTTCGTATCGCCCAATTACTATGATTAATACGGATGTCAAGATTTTGACCAAGCTATTAGCTACCCGGTTGGCACCTTATATGGAGCATTTGGTACACCCAGACCAATGTGGGTTTATTCCAGGGCGCAAAACCGCTATGAAGCTGCGGCGCTTGAATCACATTACACATGAAGTACAGGGTAGTGAGGAACAGACGGTTCTGGTTTCCATCGACCTCGCCAAAGCGTTTGATACGGTTGATTAGGGTTATTTGCAGGAGGTTCTACGGGCAATGGGCCTGGGTCCTAATTTTTGCCGTTGGATTTGTATCCTATATAGCTCCCCTCGGGCCAGGGTACGCCTGGGTGCCGCAAGATCAGAGGAGTGGCTGCTGGGACGGGGCACACGACAGGGGTGTCCCCTCTCGCCGGTCCTTTTTGCCCTGGCTATAGAGCCATTTGACGCAAGGATTCGCTCCGAGATGTCGCAGTGGGGCATCCAGGTGGGCGACACTTGCAATGTTATCTCTCTGTATGCGGATGACGCCCTGTTTTATTTGAAGGCCCCTAGGGAGGCACTTCCGATATTATTGCATCACCTGGACTGGTTCGGCGAGGCGTCGGGATTGCGGCTTGACCGCAGCAAGTCCCTGATTTTTCCGTTGTCGAGTCTTGAATCGGTGCCCCTGGGGGACTTGCCGGACCTAGGGCTGCGTTAGGAACGGGAGGGTTTTCGTTATTTAAGTATTCATGTGGCCTCTACAGAGACTCAATTATTGGCACGCAATATTGAGCGGGTGCTTAAGTCCCTGCAGCAATCTGTGTCCTTTTGGAACACCCTGCCGTTGTCTCTGATGGGCCACTTGGCCGTCGCTAAGATGGTAATGCTGCCCAGGACACTTTATGTCCTTCAAAATACGCTCTGTCCTCTCTCCCCTAGGATTTTTAGGACCCTGAACACGCTACTCACGTCCCTGCTGTGGGAGGGTCGGCGCAGCAGGGTGGCTCTCCGAACTGTCGTGCGCTCCTATGAGGAGGGTGGTCTAGAAGCCAGGCGCTTCGATTTATATTATTATGCGGCGCAGCTGCAACCGGCTGCCAGATGGTTCACTTATGCAGATGTGTGGGAGACACGACTGCTGGCCGGCAGAGCAACGGTCCCGGAGTTACAGGTGGCACTCATGCAGTGGAAGGGGGCAAAGGATACGTTGCCCTACGTTGTAAAGCACACGGCGGATGTTTGGCAATGCTTCATAGAAAGAGTCCTACGATCGGCGCCCTTTCATAGGGAACTCCCGATCTGGATATTGGCACCCATGTTAGAGATGGAACAGCATATGTCCTTTCGTGAATGGAGGGAGGGGGGCTGTGAGGTCCTGGCCGATTTGTACCTCACGGAGACCTTCCTGACTTATGAACAGGCTGAGGAGACCATTGGCTTTAGCGGGTACAATATCTACATTACCAGGGACTGCGCAATTCGATCGGTCTGGCCTCAGTGTCCGGAGGCGGCCCCAATGACTCACACCTTACATATTCTTTTGACTTGCGGCAGGGGACGCCGGCTGATCTCCCTACTATACGCAGCCATGTGATGCGACTCCACCCCGCCGGTCCCTCCAGCCTGGGCGGCCTGGGAGACTGATTTGGGTACGCCTCTAGACCAGGGGCAACGTAAACGCATTGGAGCTTTGACACGACAGGTATCATGCAATGCACTCTTTAAACTAATTCATTTTAATTTCCTACACCGAACCTACATCACTCCAATTCGGCTGAGTCGCTATTCGGAGAGTAGAGGGGACAGTTGCCCCAGATGTAGCGCAGAGGGGGTGGGCTTTCTGCACTTAGCCTGGGACTGCCCTTTAATAGGGCGCTTTTGGGCAAGTGTTGTAGATCACATAATGGCTACTACAGGCCTCCGGATTACACTGACACCTTTACATTGCCTACTGGTGTTAGTCCCTAGGCCGAGGAAGCGGAAACTTTCTTATAAATTGTTGCAACTGATGTTAGTGTTGGCCAGGCGCAGGGTAGCTATAACGTGGATGGGACAGAGGGCCCCAGAGATTCCTGCATGGCTTAAGGATGTCAGAGAATGGACCCTGGCAGAAGAAACGCATATGCAGAGTACAAGGAGGGATGGGAAATTGCAAGAGGACTTGCTCGCTTGGCGAGCCATGTGTATCTCAGGGTTAACAATGGGAGAGCAGTCTAGTGGCGACCTTTTTTCAACACGGGGATCGGGGTCTGAGAGAGAGGCGGGCGGTGACTCCTGAGTGGTGTTTGATGTAGTGCATGGGGCGGGCCCTGGTTATTTCCTCACGATATAGCATATTTATTCAGTTAATTGTCAATTGAGTTTTCCTCATGGATCTTAGGATTCCCAAGTATACCCTGTGTCCAAAAAGCGCCATAATGAGGCTGTCGATCTGTATACATGTGTTTTTATGGTGTAACTGTTACATCACAAAATTGAAAAATAAAGTTTAAAAAAAAAATACCATGCACCCAGCCTTGTGGGCATTTAAGGCCTATCTAGGTGTGATTGATTAATATTTTATAGGAGGGTTTAGACTTATGAAAAAGAGTTATTTTGACAGGTCTAATTTGCAGTTTAACCCTGCACAGTAAGGTTACTGGTGGCAAGCCTGCAGCCATGTTTTGCACCGTCACTTTAGTGGTGGAACAATGAGTGCTGCATTCTACTAGTGACATTTAACTTACAGGTCCTGTGTACACTTTGTTCCATATACTAGAAAGTTATAGATAAGTTAAATGTGACAATTAGGCGCACACCAATTCAGCATGTTTTTAGAGGTCAGAGCATATGCACTGGGCACTCTACAGCAATGTCCCTGTTCGCAGTCCAAAAAACAGTATATAAATCTAGCAAAAAGGAGGGGACGTAATTACACATTAAGGGGAATTATCCTACATCTTGTCCTTGTCATTTGGCAATTCCCAATGCATTGCTTTTTGATTTTCTGGGTTTTACCCCTAGACTTTATTTTTCCATACTAGTCTTCTTTCTTCCTTCCTATGGTAAATTAGGGCTGCAACTTGATTAACAGCGATTTTGTAATGGGGTCTTTGTTTCCATACATTTCTCAGGAAGACAGTGACACCTGCAGTCTTGTCGTTGTGCTCTAAGAACAGCATAATCTCCACTCTCCCCACAATGCCTGGGTCTTTCATAAGACTGAGTCATTTCTTAGAACATTTCTAAGACTTCATATGGTGCGTCGCTTGGGCACCTGCCTTAATTTTTTTTTTAAAAAGATTTTGTTCATGATACATACAGCAGTATGGCACAGTAAAGTATAAATACAAAAGTACCGACATAAAAATTGCATCAAATGCAAGAGGGGATTTCAATCTTACGTACCCCCATGGAATCAGACACACTCTCTGTATTTGCTGTACGGCATGCCTTTTTCTATCTCAGTTCATCTCCACCAAGCATCTGATTCCATCTCCTTTTAACTTTACAAGGTACAACAGGTATCAGAAAAGTCATGCAGAAACTTTGAAACTAAGCAGGAACTGTAGACTAGCAATAGTAGTTGTACTGTCTCAGGACTTCCAGGCATCACTGGGGTGTGGAGAAGGTGACCTTTCTCTCAGCACCAATCATACACACTTATCATGATGGCGATCACCTCCACTCAGTGGGAACGGTGTGTGGTAGCAGCTACTTTATAGGTTAGTGAGTCTGTGGCCCCTCCTCATCCCCATTCCTATGTACATCCCCATATTTGGCTGGGATCCTGTCAAACAATCTCCCACCTTATAATTGGTGCGTACATCTGAACCGTCTTGGCTGGGATCATAGGGGGGATGTACTCCCAGTGATGGAGATATACTCCAAATAACAAGGTGTACCACATTGATACGTGGCTTTGTGTCTTCTGCACCCGCTCTCTCGAAAAGATCGTATTGGTATTGCTACTTCATCAGTAAGAATTATTACTTCTCGGGGGCGTGGCCAGTAACATAGCCATGTAAGACGTGTGCCTGAACTGCTCCGGCAAGCTGAAGTGCTCCGACGTATATATTGGTGGCCCGAGGTCCCCAAAAACGGCATACCCATAGCCCTGGGGGTCCATATACATCCCGACGACAAAAGGTAGCAAGTGCGGGTGGAGGTTCGCCTGTAATCCGTGGCGGAGGAGACTGGTACGTGGACCCTGGAGAGTTTCCCAAGATGGCGACGTCGTGGAGCTGAGAGGCGAAACGGTGCGGCTGAGGACATTGCTGGCGTTGGGGAGCTGTGGGTGCCCCGCGTAGCATTACCGCCTCGCTGAGGACACCGACAAAACGCAGTGGGAGGTGGAGCGCACACGGAGATCTGCCTCGGCTCCAGAAAGCTGGCCTGACGGAGTTTGGAAGAGCTGCCACCGAGACCACGACCCGCCGGCTGGGCGGCTACTGCCGGGCGGCGAGAGCGAGCTCAGGAGGGCGCGGTGACTGGAGTACGCAGCAGAGGGGCGCTGAGTCGGGGAGGCCGGCGAGTGAGAGCCGCGATTTGCCCACGAGGGAGACCCAGTGGAGCTGCGAGGAGGGGCGGTGCGCCTGTGGACATGGCAGGCGGTGTGGAGCTGTAGGTGCCCGGTGGTGCATTACCGCTCTGCCGCCGAGATTGAAGCGGGGAGTGTGGCGCCTGCGGAGCACTGCATCGGCTCCGGGAAGCTGGCCCGACGGTGAGTGAAGGAGCTGCTGCTGATACTGAGACCCGGCAGAGGCGGGCAGCGATGGGTACGGTGGTCGAAGTGCGCAACAGAGGGGAGCTGCATTGGGGAGGTTGGCACCGTGGTGCATTCACCCGCCTGCGGGGTTCGAAGGAGGAGGGGGGCGACAAAGTCCCTGCCAGTAGCCAGGCCTGGGATTGCCCCTGTGGCCCCGGAGGTGTTAAGGGATGCCCGGGGGAGCCGCTGGTCCGGACAACAAGGGCCTCCAACCTCAATACGTCTACTGGCACATATCATCCGTCCTGAGGCCCAACTGGGAAGAGCAGCTGGGACGGTGACAATCAGCGAGCCGCAGCGGGGACGCGCCTGCCTGGCCTGCATCGCTTCTCCGCCTGATCTGTCCAGGCTGTGCAGGCTGCGATTGGCCTGTTTGATCGTGACAAGGTTGCTGTGGGGAGACCGGTCCCGGACCCTGCTGGCCTTGACTGCCTGGGGGGGCGGATTTGCCCGCTTGCCTTCTCCTATGTTGCTCCCCCTTTTTCCCCCCTCCCCGAGAGGACGAGGTGGCGATCAAAGGCTGAGAGCCAGGACACATGAACAGGGAGGTCTATAAGCCGAGGGGCCTGAGAGTGGCAGGTTGATGTGAGATATTGGACACCACTGTAGCACCGTGGTTCCTGAAGGATCGTGGTGCGCAACGAGGCAACATGGGCAAGCTGAAGGACAGGGACCCCACACCTCCCAAGCAGGGAACTCTGGATCGCGATACCAAGACGGCCCCCCTGCAGGATGAGGATCCTGCGGCTACCCGCTCAGATACAGCCCTACTGATGAATGCAATACAGGCCTCTCGCGAAGGCCTGGAGAAAAAGATTGGAGCGATGGGCTCAGAAGTAACTCTTCTGCAACAGGATCTCCGAAATTTGGCGGCAAGAGTGACGGAATCCGAAACGAGATTGGGCGAAGCGGAGGATACACTACAAGAAGTGAGAAAAGGTCTGGGGGAGCTCCAATCCTCTCACAAGCAGCTGCTGTGGAAGGTGGACGACGCGGATAACAGGGTAAGACGCAACAAGCTTCGCTTTGTGGGATTTAGAGAAGTAATTGAGGGCACAAATATGGCGGAGTTCTTGCACTCCTGGCTACAACACACCTTTACTAAGGATAAATTCTCAACATGTTTTGTCATCGAAAGGGCTCATCGGGGGCTGCTGGCAAAACCACCAACGTGAGCAAGACCTCAGCCGGTCATACCGCGTTTCCTGAATTTTTTAGACAGAGACATGATACTGCGGGAAGCTAGAAAACTTGTGGAAATCCGTCTCGATAATGCCCACATAATGATTTTTCCAGACTACATCCAGGAAGTCCAGAGGCAGAGACGCTCCTATGACTCAATAAAATCTAAACTGAGATACCTCCAAATCCAATACATGTTACTGTTCCCGGCCAAACTAAAAGTGATTTATAAGGACAAGGCTCACTTTTTCCAAACCTCGGAGGAGGCATGGCAGTGACACAGCGGGTGTCTTGGGCTCCAAAACCAACTGTGGTAGAGAGACCCACGGGAGGCCTTAGTGGGGTGCCAAAGTCACAGAGCACAAGACAGGGGCGGGGAGACCGTTTCCTAGCTGTAACCCCATACCCCACGGCCGGACCGGCAAGGCGGAGGCGTCGGAGTGCTGGCTCCTTGGACTCTAACCAACCGTCGGGATCCCGCTTTCAGTGCCTGATGGGCAGAACACACTCCGAGGGCGAGGAAGATCCTCAGGGTACCTCATCCGAGGGGGAAGAGGTGGACATGCAGTCTTTACATCCGCTGGCAGTGGAAATCAATGAGCTGGAACACGAGCGAACACCGAACACTGAGTCGTCACAGCGGAACCCCCTGGACTTCGTGAAATTGGGACCAAATTGGCTGACCAAGCAGTGGTAGAGCTTGCCTGGAGCACGCAAGTTGGACACCCCTCCTTGTTGGTTCTGTTTCTTTGCTCTAACTTTCTTTTCGTGCTTGCTTACTTCTCTTTTCTGACTCTCTATTCCTTCTTTCTAGTGCTGAATTCTTAGTTCACATCTTTTCTGGGCTTGGCCCTGATGGTTCGGGGGCACCCGCAGGAGTTGGAACTTGTGGAGTAAATTGGATGAGGGAGGGCGACAGACCTCCACCTGCCCTTGACTCTGCCCCCCGTTATGGTGCCAGGAGGGAGTCGACGGGGAGGGGGGGTGTGTGCGAGGGAGGGAATTACACTGGTCTTTTGGTTGAGGGAAAGTTGTTATGTGTCCTGTTTTTTGCTTAGTTGGCATATGGCATGCAGTTCCGCACTACTGGGCACACGCGCCGTCGGACCCACCCACGGCTTGCACCAACCTGCTATCACGACATGGCTGCTGTAACTACACACAATGCCCATGGGGGTGGATGGGTGGTGGGACCCTGTAAGATTCTCACTCGGAACGTTAATGGTCTGGGTGACCAGATTAAACGATGGCTGGTGATGGTGCATATCAAACGGTTGCACCCAGACATAGTCTGCCTTCAGGAGACCCATCTTAAGGGCACCAAATGTGAATTTCTAGCAAGAGGAGCCTACAAAGTATTAGCACATGCGGGATACACATCCGGGTCGCTGGGGGGTGGCTATCCTATTGAAAAAAATCCCCGCCCTTTAACGTGACTCTGACTTGGATAGACCCACAGGGGACCTATGTGGGGGTGACGGGAACATGGGGGACACAGCGGATCACTCTGGTCTCGGTCTATGCCCCACCAAAATTACAGGCTAGGACGCTGACCGGGTTGGCAGAAGTATTGCTGGACATATCAGATACGCTACACATCATAGCCGGCTACTTTAATGACGTTATGTCCACCCCCCTGGACCGGTCTGGGTCGCGAATTGACAGATCCCTAACAACGCCACTGGCCAGGACTATTGGTACGCTGGGGTTGACAGATGTATGCAGATGGCTGCACTCGGGCGTAAGAAGTTATTTCTCTTTCTCGGGGGCACACAAAGTACATTCTCGCCTAGACTATAATCTTCCTTCCCGGACATGCCCTTAGAGCTGATGACGAAGTCGACTACCTGGCACGTGGTATCTCGGACCACTCACCTCTGCTGGTCCGACTAGGGGGGAGGCTGCGAACTTGTGACGGGTGCTGGAGACTGACGCCGTGGGACCTACAAAACTCTAAGATAATGCAGGGCCTCCGGGCAGACACGAAGGTCTATTTTGCTGAAAGTATGGGTTCCGTGCAATCAGGGGTAATCTTATGGGAAGCCTACAAGGCGGTGCTCTGGGACAGGGCTCAAAGTAGGATATCCTGGGGGAAACAGAAAGCCCAAGAGAAACTGTGCACGCTGGAAACAAAAATGTGAGATCTTGAACGGCAACACTTGACAGACAGGGATCCGCAGGCCCTTCGGCGCCTGCTAGACACCCAGCAGCAGTACAGGGACCTGGCCACAAAAAAGGCAAAAGCGCAGGCACTTGCAACCCTAAACAGGTTGAACGATGTAGGGGACAAGTCTGGTAAGCTCCTTGCCTGGCTGAGTCGTAGGGAGAGGGATACTCGGTGGGTAGAGGGCGTGACCGATAGACAAGGACAGCTGCAGAAGAAAGACCCCCAGATTGCCCAGGCGTTCGCAGCCTATTTTCGAGACTTTTATACGGCCAGGGAATTGGGTGGCCCGGACGAAATCACGGCCTATCTGACCAAGATCCACACCCCAGTCTGACAACAATGAGACCCTGGAGGCCGACATAACGGCCGCCGAATTATTGGAGGCAATAGCTAGGCTCCGACCGGGGAAGACTCCGGGTCCGAATGGGCTACCCGCGGAATTTTTCAAGAAAGGAGCAGACCTTTTAATACCTCATCTTCTGGCACTCTGCAGAGACGCGCCCCAAGACGGTGCCCTCCCGCCGGACCTCAGGATGGCCACTATTGTGCCGATATATAAACTGGGCAAACCGCCTGACGCCTGCGAGTCATATAGACCGATCTCCCTCCTCAATGTGGAGGCTAAGCTCCTGGCTACGGTTCTGGCCCTCCGACTACGTTAGGTAATCTCTGGATTGGTACATAAGGACCAGACGGGATTCCTGACGGACAGGGCGGCAAGGCAGAATCTCCAGCGGACCCATAACTGGCTCACGGAGGTGAAGCAGAGGGAAGACCCACATATGTTCATCTCCTTAGACGCTGAAAAAGCTTTTGACGAGGTTCACTGGCCCTTTTTGGAGGCGACACTGATCAAGTTCGGGGTCGGCCGCAATTTTAGACGATGGGTGGGTCTTATATATACGGAACCCAGAGCCCGGGTTAGAGTAAATGGAGTACTTTCTGACGATTACCCGGTTCGAAGGGGGACCCGTCAGGGATGCCCCCTATCCCTGTTGTTATTCGCCCTCACAGTCGATATAGTAGCTTGTGCAATCTGTCAGGCGGAAGAGGTGCACGGCTTCCGTATCACGCAGGCAGACCTACAGGAGGAGAAGATCTCATTTTACGTGGACGATATCCTCCTGTATGTGACACAGCCGGCGACCACTGTACCGGCGTTGTTCAAACTTTTTGACAGGTATGGCTCCTTTTCAGGCTACACGATAAACTGGCATAAATCAATTTTATACTTCCCGCGCATGGAGGAAGACTGGCCCCCGATGCCAAGAGCCCTACAGGCTACTCAGTCAGGGCTTAATACTTGGGGATTTATCTGACAACCGACAAACAAATCTCCTATCAAAACAATGTCCACAGGGTGATTAAGAACTTTGCGGAAGACGGCCACCGGTGGAAGTCCTTCCCCCTTACGCTCCTGGGCCAAGCAGCGATGTTTAAAATGATTACATTGCCCCGCTTCCTATATGCCCTACAGAATGAATACTTCCCCTTGCCTAGGCAGACATTCCAGTCAATAAACGCAGAGCTGTGTGCCCTTTTATGGCAAGGAAAGCAACCCAGAATAGCCCTTGCTACGCTCCAAAGGAAAGCAATATAATGGGGGGATCTACCTGCCGGATGTGGAGGCCTATTATTGGGCCGAACATCTTGCACCGATAAATGAATGGCTCCATGCACCCGCTGATCACCCGACCTACAGGCTAGAAAGGGCCACTATGGAACGTCGCACTAGCCTGCACTGTTTATACGGGGGAGTTGGGAACGCAACGGCTACTACCGGCCACACAAGCTACCATAGAAGTATGGGACAGGGCGACGAAGATGATGGGGTGGACACACAAACCAACCAAGCAGACACAGATATGGTCTTGCACGTGGCTGAGAGAACTGCATAACCTCACGGGCTTTGGTGGGTGGGATGCCACAGGGATCTCAACATTGCGGGACATAATGGCGGGAGGAGAGCTTAAGACGTATGATTCTCTAAGGGCGGAGTATGGTTGACCCCAGCGCAGTTCTTCAAATATGCCTGGAAGGCGGATGTGACCCTCGCCCCCCGTTACCGGAATACGCTCCGTTGGAGGGTCGCCTGCTGCAGGAACATGTTTCCAATAAATTGGTGTCCCCGACATATAAAACGCTGAACAATAATGCACCAGATGGATTGGGGAAACTGAAGGCAGTCTGGGAACAGGATGTGGGCGACCTGGGCACCATAGACTGGGAAGCGGCCCTGATGCATCATAGAGAGGTTGCGATCAAAACCCGACTACGTCTTATACAGTATAAAATATTGCATAGGGTATATTATGACAGGGCCAGAATGCATCGCATGGGCAGAGCTAGTGAACCCTGCTTTTTGAGATGTGGACACCCACAGGGAACCTTCTTCCACACTTTATGGGAATGCCCTACCATTAACGCTTAATGGACGTATATTTTGGGAGAGTTGAGTAAAATTCTGGAGGTGACGCTTCCACTTGACCCTAAGTTTGTGTTGCTGGGAATATCTACTGAGGTGGATTTGAGTCGCCCACAACTGATCTTTGCCCTACTGGCCTTAGTGGTGGCGAAGAGAGATTTGGCAAGAGCATGGGGAGCACCGTTACCCCCTAGGGTGGGAGAATAGAGGAGGAGAATGGATTTATACATGGCGGCTGAGAGTGACTAACAAAGCTAGGGGCTGTCCTCGAAAGTTTCGCAAGATATGGGGGAAATGAAGAAAATACCATGGTTTGGACGTGGGCCTGGGGAATGACTGACATGCTCATAACGACGCAGATTGGGATGTTGCCCCTTGTTCATGGCCTGTTACTTAAGAGGCTGGGACTTGCGAAGCCTCCCTGGAAGACGAGAACATGTGACGATCTGGTGCCCGGTGGAACAGGGACAGACACTGTTGAATTGCTGATTGGGATACTGTTGGGGTGGATGGAGGGTGCTGGAGCTGGGGGGTGCTTGGTGGTGTGGAAAATCTACTCTGATTTGCCAATGATGCCTATGTTGATTCAAAATGCCAATAAAAAGTAAAAAAAAAAAAAGAATTATTACTTCTCAGACATAGGATTAAGAACAAACGATTTGTATTTTGACCATGAAGCCATGATGAAGTTCCAAAGGCTTGTACTTTAGAGGAACGAAACGTGTTGGCTGTTTTTTATGATCATATATTGCTGTCAAAATAAAGGAAGAAAATACAAATGGACTTTAACCCCTTCAGTGCTGATGACGGCTCCCGGTCGTCATCAGTTACGGTGGGCGTGTGCTGATGATGGCCGGGAGCCGTCATGACCACGCCCGCGATCGGAATGTGCCGCACAGGCGCAGAATTCCGGCCGCAGCCAGGGGGTTAATGTGCTTTGTTTGGTGCACCTCCTTTTGTGAAAGCTGTTGAACAAATCTGTAACCAAGGGCATCTAAGGGTGACAGGTGCCAGAGTTTTGTGCACAACAACTACCATGACTAAAATAGCAGTGAGAGAGTGAGGTGCTACCTAGCAGGTGTGTCACCCCATTTTGTTTTTGGATATATGCAAGCATCTTTAATATTTCACGGCTATCAGTTTTGTTTGTAAGGTAGAAAATATATTCTGTTGAGGTCCTCTCTTTGAACTCGACCATCACCTCAAATTTATTTTAGTTGTTGATAATTTATATAAAACTCTGCTTAATTGGTGTCAGATTTCTTACGAGTCGTATCAATTACTTACCGTCTATATTGGTACTTCTTAACACATATTCCTCTAGTAAAGCCTGATTGCTCTTTCCCACTCTATCAACATCACCAAATAATACTCCACCTTCCTACAGCTCTCCACAAAGAAGCCTTATTGATCTTTCCCACTCTACTAACATCACCACATAACAGTAAACCTTCCTATTACTACTAGCTACCAGCTACAGCAAATGTCCTCACTGTCCCTTCGAGTTTAACTCATTAAACATTTCCCCAGCTGGAAAAACCATCAATAAAAATCTCAAGATGCTTCTCTTGAATTGCCGCTCACTACCCAAGCACAGCATTGAACTCCATCTACTCCTAGAGGAACATAATCCTGACGCCATGTTTCTCACTGAAAACATGGCTCTCCAGTACCGCAGACCCAGCGATTGTCCAAGCCCTGCCCCCTGGGTTCCTGATCCAGAGACAAGATCGAGAACTGGGCAGAGGAGGGGGCCTAGCTGTCATCTATAAAGATACATTCAACTGTAATCTCTCAGCTAGCCCAATTCCTGACTGTGAAAGCCATTTTTTAACACTCGGTTTATCGCCTACATGCACCTTCTCCGGAGTACTTATCCATCGTCCTCCCGGCCCAATTGGCCTTTTTAGCAGAGAGCTTCCAGAAATTATAGCTAATCCACTGAGCACCTTCGCCAACTTCTCGGTGCTAGGGAACCTGAATGTCCATTTTGACCTGACATTCTCACCTGATGCAGAGGCTATAACGGATAACCTAGATGCTATGGCCCTGAAGCTTAAGGTGACAGACCCTACCCATCAAAAGGGTCGCCTTTTGGACCCTCTTTCCTCCAACATTGATAGTCTGACAGTGGAAAAACATATTCCCTTGCCATGGTCAGATCACTTTTTAGTTCCTTTTGTCTGGACCCTTCAGGAGGGTTGCCAGCCACGGGAAAGGGTAAAAACGTGGAATAGGAACTGGGCCAAACTATCCCCAGAGTCCTGGCCATTGACTCTAAATAATACGAGGACGGCTCTCGGGACCGACCCGGAATCTGCTAGCATTAATGTCAACCAGTGGTTGGAGACCTCTTTAGATACCCTAATTCCCCAAAAATTGATATCCAGCAAAAAAGTAGAGCATTGTGCACCATGGTACTCCCCCAAACTTAGGGAAATTAAACAAGTGTGTAAGCGCTTGGAGAGAATGAGGGTTTTTCCACAACAGAAAAAATTAAATATAGAGCTGCCTTGAGAGCCTATAAGACAGAAATTAGAACTGCTCAATCTGATTACTATGGAAAGAAAATTCTTTCTGCTGCCAATTCCCCTCGGGAAGTTTTTAAAATCACTAAGTCCCTTCTAAAACCACCAGTACCCCCTTTACCCTCAGAGGATAAAGATGAAATATGTAATACTCTGGCACTGTTCTTCCATAGGAAAATTGAAGACATTTACTCCACCTCTCCCGCGTTAGCAATGCCAACAGGGTCCGATGTGTCTGAACATCCTACCGAAATCCCTGTCCCCGCTATCGACATAATTCCCCCCATGGATATAAAAACTTTAAAAATCTACTTTGCCCAATTGAAATCTGGCTCCCCACGTGATAGCGCCCCCCACCCCCCCACCCCCACTATCCTTAACAAGGTCCTTGATGCTATTGCTCCTGTTATCCTGGAACTTATTAATACCTCCTTTTCGACCGGGACGGTTCACTCCTCCTGGAAACGGGCTATGGTCAGAGCCCTGCTGAAAAAACCATCCATTGACCCCGAGGTCCTTGCGAACTACCACCCAATCTAACTCTTGCCTGGGACAGTTAAAATTAGCGAGAAATACATTAATTCGCTTCTCTCTACATTTCTAGAACAAAATAACTGTTTACACCCCTCGCAAACTGGCTTCAGACCCAACCAAGGCACAGAGACGGCCTTACTAGTGGTTATTGAGGAGTCACGGAAAATTCTTGACGCCGGAGGGTCCGCAGCTATTATACTACTCGACCTTAGCGCGGCCTTCGACACGGTCAACCACCAACTCCTGGTAACAAGACTAAGAGAATGCGGGGTGATGGGTACGCTCCTAAACTGGCTGGAGTCATTCCTCTCAGAAAGGTCCTTCCAGGTCTTTGAAGATAATGTCGTCTCAGATAGGATGCCTTTGAGATGTGGGATGCCTCAGGGCTCTTCTCTAAGCCCCACACTTTTTAATGTCTATATGCGCCCCTTGGCCGATGTAGTTAAGCCCTTTGGAGTTCTGATTGTTACCTATGCTGACGACACTCAGCTGGTGGTGTCCCTTAAACCCTCGAACAATAATAGTGCCAGCCTGGCAAATTGCCTTGGAAGAGTGTCTGCATGGATGGACAGCTCCTTTTTAAAACTGAATGCTGCTAAAACGGAGCTCATGTTTTTGGGGAAACCTATCAACTTGGATCCCAGCGCCTTTTGGCCAAATTGCCTAGGCTTTTTGCTCCCACCAAAGACCATATTAAAAGTCTTGGGGTTTGGTTGGACAACCTGAATTTTGGGGTACAGGCGAGGAAAGTAGCAGGCGCCTGTTATGGCATCCTCAAAACGATAAGAAAGGTTCTACCACTCCTGCCTTTCAATGCCAGGAAACTGCTGGTACAAGCCTTGATTCTTTCTCGGCTGGACTATGCCAATGTGATCTATTTGGGCGCTCCTGCTACGACCATAAGAAAACTCCAAATAGTTCAAAATTGTGCCGCACTTCTTCTGATGCAGGTCCACAACCGGGAATCTGCTAAACCGCACATCTCCTCTCTGCACTGGTTGCCAGTTGCCGAAAGAATTCAATTCAAGTCATTGTGCATTGCTCACAAATCTCTCTCGGATACTGCCCCTCCGATCCTTCGTGCCATCATTCCCCGGTATCTTCCTACAAGGTCACTCCGCTCTGAGAAGAAACATCTTGCCATCATTCCAGAGTGACCCGAGTGCGGAGTGGTGGCCGGCGTTTCTCCGTTATTGCCGCGAGGTGCTGGAACCGACTGCCGGACCATATTCGGCTCGAGACCAACCACTTACAGTTCCGCAAACTTCTAAAGACTTTGCTGTTCACCTGAGCCGGCTGCTTTGCCTTAGTTTATGCTTGTCTCCAGCGCTGGGAGGCCTTTGGTAGCCATTCGCTTTACAAGTGTACACTCACTCACAAAGAAGCCTTAATTCAACCCTTTCCTTCTAGCCTCTTTGCAGCCACGAACCTACACAGCTTGAGCGAGCTCTGGAAAGCACATCGCTCTTGGCAATTGTCATCTCATACACCACAGAGCTCTCACATTTCAGTAAAGGGATGGAGGATGAGGGACTCATACAGATTCATGGATCATTTTTTTTTAGATAAATGCAGACATACAGGATCCCCAAATGGAATCCTACAGAGTTGTGCACAGTATGCTATGATTAAAAAACATTTGCTGGAAAATGAAAAATGTTTGCCTTTATTTCTTTATCCCCTAAAAGCCTCAGCGCTTGCGTTGCACTAGCAGTGTGAAGTCGGGAAAGAACCGCACAGTGGCATTTTCATATGTCAAGTCTCCATGAGAGCCAGCCGCCTGGGGTATGGCATCCCTGTCTCTATCATTAAGAATCCTAGAGATGATTATGCGTGGGGGGCAGAGGGTCATTGGTTTAGGCTGTGGAATCAGTGCCCCATGAGCCTGTTGGATTGAGAAAAATTGGAGAGACGCTTGGGCGGAGGTGGTTTATAATCGAGTCCTCCAAAAATAAGTCCACTGACGGCCCCTCTGCACCTTCCGGAACCCCCACCACCTTAATATTGTTGCATCAGGCCCTGCCCTCCTGGTCTTCAAGTCGGGCCGCCATGATTTCCTGTTGTTTCATCAGGTTGTGTACCTGGTTCTTCAAGTGTTTTGTATGTGGATTTAAGGAGTGGATGTCGGCCTCGGTAGTCGTGATTTTTTCCAACATTTTCCTGATGTCTGCCCTCAAAAGAATAACGTCCACTGTCACCCTGCCGATTTTGTGTTCAAGAGATGTCTTCAGGTCCTGTATTATAGCCATAATGACCCCCAAGGAGGGCTGCACTGCCTCCGACTGCGCCACGCCTCGTCCAACGCCACCCGCTGACTGTTTAGGAAAGGCATATTTGTCCATTTTGTTGTACTGCATCTGTGCTTGACTCTTTGGCTTCACCATGACCCGGCAGGGCCATCCAGGCCTCTCCCAACACAAGAAATCCCCCTCCAGACCTCTCCCATCAAGAACTCCCACGGGCGTACAGGATCTCCGTTGTCTGCTTCAAATCGCAGCCTGGGTAATCTTTGTGTCTGATCCTGGGAAGGGCCACCCTGCAGAAGACACCCCCAAACTCGCCGACTTCCAGGCACAGGGATATTCATTAGCTTCCGGGTATACACACACTGCTACCGGACATCCAGACATGGGCCATCAGCTGACACAGCCGGGGAGGTCCACCACATCACAGACTCAAGTTGCTTCTCACACTCTCAACGGCTTTGTAACAGTCAGTGCAACTCAATAAGTGCCTGCGCTCCCACCAGAGGCCAATGCAGGCATGTTGTCGGGTAAATGCCCCACCAAGCCCCTGATTCTCTGGACCAAGGCCAGGACCCCGGCTCAAATCACAGCGTTACGTAGCGTACTTATGCTGTGTCGGGTTTAATGGAGGTGGGAAAGCAGCGGTGCACCCTCCAGCTTACAACTTGCACACCCTTGCCCAGGGGAGCTGCTCGTGACAGGCCAGGTGCCCCATCGCTCTATTGGGTCTGGCTCAGTGACCATCTTTGCTGGCTATCCTGTCCCACAGATGCCCTCCTCGCCCCAAGCTGGAACCCCAGAGTGGTCCGCCAGCCACCCAGTCTACCGCGGTCGGACGTGGGTCCTTAGCACCAGGCCTAGGCAGTGCCTCCTTACCATCCAGCTGAGTACCTCAGTCCCGCGGGGTGCCTCCGATCGTCTTCAGGTCTCGGGACACTTCTGGCAGTCTCGCTGGCCCACTCCAGACTGCTTCCTCCACAGTCAAGTCCAGCGTGGCTCTCACAGACAGGCCGTGCCCTACAGACTCTGGTGACTCTCCTGTGGAAATCTCAGCAGATGCTCCACCCGGCAGCTCAAGCCTCTCCTGGCCTCCCACCTCACAGCTGTACACTACCAAGAGGTTTGCATGGCAGGCGCACATTGGTTTCACATCGATGAGCGTGGATTTTGTGTTGGATGTCGGGTGGGGCTATGTGGTTCCCTAGAGCTTTCTTAGGCCGCGGCCATGTTGGTGACTCTCTGTCAGCTGCATTAAACGTGGGTCATGCGATGACCTATGGTCATGCCACAAACCCCTTTGTGAGCTGTCCCCACACGTCCCCAACACACAATACACATTGTGCTCAAGCTTTGGCAAACCCACCCCTCCTTTACATGGAGAACATTATCCTACCCTAACCTGAAAACCAGTCGCCGTGTCCCTCCACACAATCCACCCGCAGGCAGAGGATCAAAAATGACCAGCAAAGGTGCAAGTGTTGATTTGCTACCCGAATTAATGAGCAGCTAAGCCAGTCACCGGCTCATCATTCCCTCCACCTTTCTGCGGGGCTGCACACTTTTCTGGAAAACTGCTGGTGAGGCACGGTAAACCTGCAGCGGGCTATGGGCGAAAAAGAAGGACACTGTCTGCCAGCTGTCTATCAACTGCACCACAGCAAGTGAGCGATGGATGGGGTACTGGAGCGGGCATGAGCGTGGACAGCTGCTTCTGCAGTGTCTTCGTTACCCAGCAGCTTCAGTCACAACAGATCAACAGCCCGTATCAGCTAGTGCAGGGATAGAGGCATGACATAGGGCTGAGAAAAACATGGCATATTAGTAAAGTGGGCCTGATTGAATGAAGATTGGAGGTAACTTGAGTGTGGAGTAAAGGGGGTCATGAGCGAGGAAAATAATAGGCGGCCCCTGGCTCAAGCCGCACTGCTGATACCTAGCGCACCCCTCAAGTTCAATGCAGCTTAACTCCTCTTTTCTCCCAACCTCCGGCCTTCTGCTCCACAATTATGCAGGCTTCTGTTGCTCTGGAGTTTCTCTGGAATTACTGTGGCCATTTTCCCACATTTGGCGGCCTTTTGGCGGTCTCTTCATAGCCCTTGTGGTCTCTCCAAATTAAAAACTCTGTTTGGTCCTATTAGCTTCTATGGTTGCAGGAGAGTGGGAAGACTTTTGGCCAGCACAGCCGGGTAGGCTGGATGGGCAGATGAATGCCAACTTTGTTTAAGGCAGGTTAAAAACTGCAGCAGCAGGAGAAGAGGGTAGAGGGGGTGAGGCTGCAGGAAACATCACATACCCTCACTCTACCTACCATGAAGCCACTTGTAAGCCTGGGCCAAAGTGCTGCGACCATGCCGCTTATCTTACTTAGCCTTGACCCCACCTCCACAACCACCGTCCGTAGCGTAACTTTCGACTGTAGCGGCAAGTAATGCAGACAGATAGTGCTCAAGACACTCTCTGTTACAGACGGTCTCACAAATGTTTCAAGGTTGAAACATTTACAGGTATTTACATTTTGGAGTTTGGTAGGTTTCCCTGGGTTGCAGCTGAGCACAAGCTAAAATACTTCAGCAAACCACAGTAACAAAATAGCTCAATTTCCATTGTGAGAACTTGGTGTCTCCATGTTGTTGTATTGGGGCCTATCACATAACCCAGACACACACACAAGTGGAGTACTATTTTTATTGGGACAAGTCTGGAAAAGTTAGGTGGTAGGAATTTTATGGATCACCGGAGATTCTGGAACTTTCTCTTACAGAAATGTGAAGACAAATTTGATATTTAGCAAAAGATTGAGGTTTTGCGTGCCTCCTGGCTAAAAAACACATCCTGGGATCCATGCAAGTTATCATACTTGACTCCCCTGGAGGTCTTATATTCAGAAATGTCTGGGTTTGTTAGGTTTTACTGAATGGCGTCTACGCACAAAAAAACGCAGCTGACCATATTGCTATTTTGGCTCAATTTTTATAGTGAAAATGTGCTGTCATCACATTGCGTTTCAGGGCCTAAGTGGGGTACGTTTTTTATCGTGAGAAGCGTGGAAACCTAGAATAGTAGAATAGTATAACATCTGTTATAATCTATTGAATTTCTCTCCATTTTGGCTTCCAAATATAAGCCAGTGAAGTTGAAAAAACACATTTTGCAAAATGCCCTTTGAATCTCATGGTAGTATGGTTAACCCCAAATTCAGAGTTGCAATAAAACCTACTATTCCTAAACTCAGCATCTTCGGCAAATTTTAAAAGTGCACAGGCTTCCTACATACCCATTTTCTATTTATTAGATTTTACCATATGAATTTAAGCATAGTTGGTACACAATCAAAAATCAATTTAGCTGCAGTTCAGTAGCTGGTTCTGGGTATCATGTGCTCTTGGACAACCAACAAACACTGCATATACCTACGTCTGAAGGATGCAATGACACACTACTTTTGTAAATCAGCTATCGGGACTAAAAGTTACAGATGGAAACACCACCAATTTCCATTTTTTTGACCCATTGTTATAATTTTTTATTACAATCATTAGTTGCTCTGGGAACCCATAAGTGATCTACACAAATGTCGCCTTGAACAATTCATTTTATCAAGTTTTGAGAAATGTATAGCTTTTCAATGGGCTTACCACCTGTTTTCACCTGAAGGTCATCACACAGAGGAAAAATCGACTGTTAGTTAGCAACTTAAAAAAGGTGGTAATTTCTGTTTTTTACAACTCTGTTTGTTTCTGGAAGTTGGGAAGATGGAGCTCTTTGCACAGAAAACCTTTTGTTGGTTTTTAACATACTTTCTTGCACAGCCCTTTCCCACAAATTTCACCAAAAAAATGTTGCTATATTTTGGCTAATTTTGGTTCCCTCAAGGGGGGGAATCCAAAAACGCTTGGTATCTTTAAAATCCCTAACAAAGGAAAAAAGAATTCAAATTTGGCCAGAATTCCATTTGGGGCAAATAATTCAGGGGACTGGACTTCAGTCACTAAAAAACGTATTTTGTCATTTAAAAGAAACCATCATATGATCTTAATGTATATTTGCTCTGGTATTTTTAGATTGCAAACCCAGCTCAAGAGCAATGGAGCTTTGAACAGGGTGCATGGCTCTGGGAAGATACAAAGCTCTAGACAACAATGGTATGGTAAACCCAGTTTCCAATGTGTTTATGGCATCATCAGAAATGAATCAATCTTCGTAGCATTACATGATAAGATACTCATTGAAAAATCACCACCATCATGTAATATGTGGCTAAGACTGATTCCGTCTTGAAGGCCTAAGGGCGAAATACCACAAACATCAAAGAGTGCACAACTCTGGAGGGTGGGTAAAGCCTCAGCAGCCAAGGAGTTAATCCAATAAGTGTTACAATATTGAATAGTAACAGGGTAGGATTGGCGAACATAACAATTCAACACAGACTAACTAATGTAAAAGGCGTTGTCTTTGCTTATTTCACACTGATTACACAATGTGCAAGAAAAACAAGATCAAAGTGAAATTGGCTTGACCCCGCCACTACTCTCTATCTCTAGGGTTAGCTAAATAATTGTCTATAACTGCAGATAATAATGGTATTTTCTGCCAACAGAAAATTCTCGATTATAAAATAAAAGTGTCCACAACAGAACAACTGGCACAATTCACTCTACCTAATGCTGGTAAATGTCATTAGTCATGGTGATTTTCAACCAACGTAAATGTAATTATAATCGATAAAATAAACTAAAATAAATGGTTTATCTTTTAGTCAAATTTCCATTTATCTTTTACATACTGTAGAAGGTAATTACACTGCACCCCCAACAAATATATAATCGATTTAAAAAATATTTTTAGCCATGTAATGTTAACGCAACCAAAAAACGGAACCGTCCTAAAACATGAAAAAAAGAATTTTTTGATCTCTGTATTAAATGCCAAAATGAACAGTTGTCTATTCTTCGAATCCAGAAATGTAAAAGTTAAATATTCTTTGCTTGTGCTGCACCTTTTAAGAGGATCCACTGGACAATTATTCAGGTTAGCTGTTTATTTCAAAATCATGCAATTTCATTCACGTTTTCTGAAACACATTCCAGTTTCCTATGTTATTCCAGAATCCATTTAATTTTCAGAAAGAACACAATGTAAATAAAGCATTGCCAGCGATAACTAAAACTCACCTTATAGCCAGAGCTGACCATCAACAACCCTGGTAATTGCAAGAAAGACGGTGAAGCTAATTAATATATATATTAAAGGATACAAGGATTGTTGTCATCGATACTGCAGTTGTCCAAAATGAGTGGAATGCCATCAAGCTGGTGAATCTAAAATGGGGGGGGGAAAACAGTTTAGGGAGCGTTTTGTTGCATCTTGTTGCATCTTAAAGGCATTTTCACTACATACTCCGGAGAATAGAAACCAATTCGTGTTATACTTTTGGTAACGCTTACTTGTCTTCCGTCTTTTGACAGGTATACATAAAGTTGCTGTTTACCAGGGCACAGAACCAATTAATTAAAATAAATACTTGACACTGCGTAGTTCAGGCAGAAAAGACCTAAAAACTTCAGAATAACCGTCAAACACTAGCATTAAAAAAGATGTTTCACAAGGTCTCATTTTCTCAATAATATTGGCAACAAGTCTGATGATGTCGTCATGCAGAGAGTAATGCCACGTATATCATGCAAGTATACTTTAACAAGATCGCAATTTTCTCAGCATGAGAGGAAATACTGCTGACTGCACTCTGATGAAAATAAAATGGTTCAGTTAATAGAAACCGGTACCAGGAGGAGAAAATGGCAGGACCCATCTTTTTGCAATTTGGTGCATATTCAAGGATCTTGACTGCCAAAACACTCAAGAAGGGGGCATTCCAAAATTTGGCACCTATATTATTACAGTAACCTTTCCAGGTGCTGGGTTCCTCCCCTAGATAGCACAGGTTGTAGATCAATTACTAACTAGGTGGTACATAATCTGTGCTCCAAATAGGCCGGACGATTCACTCGGATCTTAGCCGGGCCTTCGGCCAAATGCAGAGAACAGTTGGCCCTGGGCAGAGGTACAGATTCTCATGACTCGCTGAATGTAAATGTGCAGGTTACCCTGTCCTGACTTTCAACAGGAGAACCGAGGGCCCTCGACAAAGGGTGTGGAGACGATTAACAGCACAGCCGAGCTTGCCCCTTCAAGAGAAGGCTATCAAATACACAAGCATGCGTTAGCCATGTTCTCGAGGATGCACATTACGCAACAGGCTGAAAATGTCCATTCATTGAGTAGGGTTTCACGTGGGCATGTCTAGGAGGCCTGCATGCAACATATTGAAGACCACAAACCAAAACAACTGAAACTACACCAGTATATGTTGGAGACAATTATATTGGCGTTCACTGGATTATCTTAATGGTAATCCAAAGGTCAACTAGATATAATAGGACTCAACCAGGTAGCCCACTGGATTAGCCAGCCACACACCAGGAATGGATAAATATGTGGTGTGAAACTATTTTGAAGTACTCCCCTGCCTCTGGAGACCATTGCCCAGGAAAGTGAAGCTTCCGCTTATGATGGAACAAAACAACACCAGCTCTCTAATGCTAGGGTTGTTCCTTCTCCTCCTTTCTTTCTTATGAATCCTGTGGAACCACAAATCCCTTGGAAAAATGGAAGAATGTTTTCATCAATTACGCGAGAGTGTGTGGTACATCTTTAAGCGCAGAATGGCTTTATTACTTCATTGCCTTAGCTCAGAAGTCCAAGAGGTTTTTCAACACCTGCCTGACATCTGCTATAATAAGTAATGATTTAAGTAAGTACGAAATATGCATGAAGAAATTAGACTTGCGCTACTTAACCAAAGTTTCCAGGGTTTTAGAAAGATATCAATTTGGGAAACAAATGCAGAGGTCAGGCGAATCTGTTAAAGAATAGGTTTCTGTGTTGAGGAAACTTGCTTCTACATATTCTTTTGGTGTCAACACTGAAGAAAGACTTCGTGATCAATTCATGTTAGGGTGTTGTGTAGAGAAAGCTAGAGAGAGCTTTTGGCAAAAAGATAATCCTTCTCTCTCTGAGGTTGTTACCCTTGCCAAGACCTATGAACACAGCAAAGCTTGTGTTGAAGAGATAAAGAAGAAACCCATTACACCAAAAGAAGAAACAGCACAAACTGTTTCTGTGCGCAAAAAGAACTATAATAGCTTTAGTTCACATCCACCGTGGAAAGACTTTAGTAATGCTCCACGTCTGCCACAAAAAGACTAACAATTCTTCGCAATCTAACTCTGGAAAATGTAATAGGTGTGGTGATGTTGGACACTATGCAAAATTTAAGGGTTGTGTAGGTTGGAAAACCACTTGTAAGAAATGTGGGAAGAAAGGGCATCTTTCAACTTGTTGCCAGCGAACTAATACTGGTAATACTAAAAAAGAATTCAAGAAGTTTCTTGTGAATTTGTTGATGATTCTTCAGAATATTAAATCATCATGCAAGTTCAAGTTCGCACAGGAGGTCCCTGGGAATCAGTTCAAATTGATGGTGCTACGGTTTCTATGTTATTTGATTGTGGTGCAAAGATAAGTTTGAGTCCCAGAGTTTTCTTTGAAAAAACCTTAGCATGTAAAGTTAAGTTATTAAAACCTGACATTCCTCCCAAAGGTTATGGTGGTCAACCCATCAAACTTGTAGGGTATTTTAAGTGTCCTATTCACTTCAAAAATAGATTTACTGCAGGGAAAAGTTATGTTTCTGCAAGAGGAGACTCCCTCATCAGTTGGATTCATCAGAAAGAATTAAGTGTATATCTAGATTCCAGTGAGACTCCCTCAGTGAAATTGAGACAAATCTTACAAGTGAATAGTGTTGATTCCATTAAGCCCAATTTTGAGGAAGAGTTTACTGGAGTGTTTAAAAAACAACTTGGCTGTATTAAGAAATATGTACACAAAATAAGAATCAAAGAAGGGGCAAACCAGTTGTTAGCTAAGTTAGAGGTGTGCCTTTAATTGACAAAGAAAAGATGAAAACTGAATTGGACAAGTTAAAGGATAATGGCATCATAGAAGAAGTGGAAGCTACCCAATGGTTGGCTCCAGTAGTTATGGTGAAAGAGGCTAATGGTGAAGTTCGCCTTTCTGTAGATTTGCACAAAGTAAATAAGAATGTCATTGTAGACCACTATCCCCTTCCGAATATTAATAAAATCCTTTCCATGTTAAAAGGGGCAAAGTATTTTACAACTGTGGATCTTGCCTCTGCATACCACCAAGTTAGACTTCATCATGAGTCTCACGATCTAACGGCTTTTGTTACTCTGTTTGGCACGTTCAAATTCGTATGTTTGCCTTTCGGATTAATATCTTCTGCTGCTGCTGTTTTTCAGCGTGTAATGGAAAAAATGTTGGAAGGTTTATTGGGTATTAAAATATATCAAGATGATGTTCTTAGTTATGGTGAAGATGCTACTGTACACAACCAAAGGGTACGTGAGGTATTACAGAGGTTCAAAGAAAATGGTGTCATTTTGAAAGCCAGTAAATGCAAATTCGATTTGGATGAAATACATTATTTTGGTCACAAAATAACTCCAGATGGAATTGGACCAAAAAAAGATTTGGCTAAAACCATTAACAATTTAGTCAGTCCGTCGTCCAAAGAAGAGGTGATAACATTTTTGGGAATGACTGAGTATTACAATAGGTTCATTCCCAATTTTTCAGAAAAGACTAAAAACTTGAGGGCTCTTCTCAAGAAGGGCACTCCCTTGGTTTGGAATGGTGAGTGTGAGTTGGAGTTTGGCTTTATTAAGGAAATGCTCAGAGGGGCTTCCAGTCTTCAGAGCTTTGAGCTATAATCATGTCTAATGCCAGTTCAAAAGGTCTTGGGGCAGTCTTGTTACAAAGACACAATGGTTTAGAAAAGACCATTTTGTTTATCTCCAGAAGCTCTAGAGGGGCAGAACTGTATTATTCAGTTATAGAGAAAGAGGTTCTAGCTGTTTCTTGGGCAGTGCAAAAACTCAGAAATTTTGTGTGGGGAAGCAAGTTTCCCGTGAAAACTGACCTTAAGCCACTTAAAGAAATTTTTGAAAGGAAAGGTTTAGTGGCAGTCTCTGCTAGGATCAGGCGCTGGGTAATTAGATTCCAAGAATTTCACTTTGATATGGAATATGTTCCTGGTGCCAAGAATTGGGTGGCTGACTGTTGTTCCCGTTTAGTCGACGTAAATGATGCTAGAGAGGATTTTGCTGATGAAGATGAGAACTTAGATGTTTGTGTGATTAGAGAAGGTAAAGATAGTGAGGATGAGTGGTTGGCTTAAGTTGCTAAAGATTCTGTACTACAAAAGATGGCAGAAAAAATAGGAAGCGTTTGGTCCAACTCAGACAAAAATGATGAAGTTTTACACCTTTTTTTGAGAGTTAAGGACGAATTGTCTTTTCAAGGTGGCCTTGTGTTTAGGGGCACTATACTCATTCCTCCCGTTTCCCTGAGACAGGGTTTGGTTTCCCTAGCCCATGAAAGTCATTCAGGTATCTCTAAGACTAAAGAGAGGTTGAGACTAATGTATTGGTGGCCTGGGATGGATATCCAGGTTGAGCGAGTAGTGTAAGATTGTGGAGAGTGCTGCAAAGCAGACAAAACTTTAAAATGTAGCAACCCATGTTGATAAGAGACATACCGAAGGAACATTGGAAGGAGTGCTTCTGAGGCTGAAGTGTATTTGATCCAACTTAATAAAGCATCCTGGCTTCCAACCTGCCGCTGCCTACTACTTAATTTCACTGACCATAGGAATAATGGGTGCCGTCATTTCATTCTGAGGCCCTGCCATAAGGTCACTCCATGTACTAACTTGAAGGGCCTCTTTTGGGCTCTTTGTTGTGGTTGAATTTCGAACCAAAGTCCTTTGGATCTCCCAGCAACGCTACAAATATTAATGTGGGAATCAACAGACCACGCCCCTTTTACCTGTGTTTTTGCATGTTCCTCTTTAATCTATAACCAGCTGACTTGGATACCACCTGTAAGTCTAATAGGTATCATCTTCAAAAAGATGGATCCTGTAATCAGCAAATTAGCCTTTGTGCGCCTACTGCATAGTATGAATCCACAACATTTGTTAGTTGTGAATTTCTGCATTGTGTTGTTCACCTACCTGCAAGACAGGTCAATTGGATCTTTCAACCTGTAGTTAGCCAAAACCGGCAGAAATGACTTGCGACAATATTATTGCTCAAAACCCTATGTGTTCACTGATGTCAACCACTGACTCCTTCATGTCATATATCCTTCCATATTGCAGTTCAGTCATTACCCCCTAAGTCGATAGCAAGCCTCGGGATAGTCTATAAAGGAGGCTCACCTAGTGCATGCCCAGAAGTCCCAACCAGGATATCCCAATGTTTGTGAAATTATTAATCCAGTTCCTTTACTGTTCAGCCCTTGCAAAGATGAAACAGTCCAACCTCTTGACCAACACAGAATAAAAAGAGTATGGTGAAGATTTTAGAAAACTTAAACGCAAATGTCTTTATACATGAGAAACATCCCTCCAACACCGTTTTCAACAAAATACAGTAAAACACAGTTGTTGGAAATGATCATCCTTGGTATGATATTCCCCCAGATTTTTGCCTTCACTAACCTATTGCCTGTTTGTGTTGGCTTTAGTCTCTGTACACTTTACTCCTGCTAACAACTGGTAACATGCTTGTGCTCTCCCTTCCAAACATGGTAAAATTGGTATACAACTGACTGGTACATTTAATTTATCTACAAGTCCATCGTATACTGCATTATTTGTACCTAGGGCCTGTAAATTAAATGCTACAAGTGGGGTGCAACACTCATTGCACCATTCACTGAAGTAGCCCTAAAAAACATGTCAGTCCTCCCATGACAGCCTATAGTTGAGTTTTAAGATACTATTTCGACCTGGCAAAATAGACCTTTTGTGAGTTAAAATCTTTCCTTTTTTATTAATACATATAAGGGAGGCCATAAAGGCTCATAGAGCAGGGTGCCTGGTACTGAAGTGGGGAATGCAAATTCAATGTTTTACATGCCCTTGCAGTGAATAATCCCCAAAGTTGTTTTTCAGTGTAACATGGCTAGCTCTGCCATAGCCTAACACTGGTTTAGCGTACTATATTTAATAAGTCCTAAATTCAGTTTGGGAACAGCTAGAGAAATACTTCTTCCATACATTATAATAGTAATTTTGAATCCTCTTTAATTGTAAAGCCAGGTTTTAAATTTTTATTTTGGAAATGCAAGTTGCCATTTTCCTGCCTTAAATATATGTGCCTTTCTGCCAGTGTCCAGGGTCACATCACTGTTATTGGCTTTCCTAGGTTTTTTTTTTTTTGGGGATTATAAACTTTTATTAACATTCAAGCAGTCATACACAGCAGTGTGCCTACAACCATGCAAGGCCGGCAGCGATACACACGTAGTATTTCAATCAGAGGCATTGAATTCCCAGATCCATGGAGTGCAGTTAGGGTCAACCATCAACAATATACAAAAGAAGCAATACATACATATCAGATCATATTTGTAGGGGAGCAATTAAGGAAAGTGTGCAGTCAAAAAGGCATGACATGGCATAACAGAATCGGGAGTTCATAGTAGCACCATGGGGTGCAAGGGGACAGAGGCATTACACCTAGTGTAAGCAACGAGGCAGTTCTACCAGGGAAGAAAATTCAAGAAGGTATCAAGTCAGGATAGCTAGGGAGGGCAAGTCAATGCAGTGGCGTTAGATAGTGCCTGAAAAAAAAACATCGATGTTATGCATGCAGTACAATTGCAAAGGATGTTCATCAGTCAAATAATACATAGACCTCGGAAAGGAAGCACCATAACGGATACATCTCTAACAGTGCCACAATCCTCCAATATACCCCTCCCAGCACAGGTCAGGAAGTGATGAATGAGAGCCTGCCGGCTAGATAATCTGTGTGCGTGTAGTGCCGGAATTGTCAGTGTCTTCCTCCCCTTGCGATGCTGTATCGAGAAGGTAGGCCTGTAGGGGGCCCCAGATGTCCGCCGGTCTCGAGTGTAGAGGTAGCAGTTCCGAAAACACACCGTACTGTTCCTGACAGTATAACATATCATGCATCCAAACCTTAAACTTAGGAGCACGGCCCCGGCCCCATCTACATGCCAAGTGTCTTCGTGCCAATAGTAGTGCAACATTAGTGAATTTCCTAACTGTCCGTGCTATCTGTGCAGTATAGCCTAGAAGGAACAACAGCGGATCTGGGGTCAGCGCAACACCTATCATGTGGGACAGACCCTCACAAACCCGTGTCCAGTAGTCCTGTACTTGCGGGCAGGTCCACGATAAATGGAAGAAGTCCGCTCCCTCCCGCCCACATCGCTCACATCTGTCCGAGTCGGCAAGCCCGAATCGAAACTTCCGAGCTGGAGTGTAGTACAGCCTATGGAGGAATTTGTAATGTATGACTTTAAAGTGACAGCTAGACATCACCTCTCCTGACAAATCACAGCAGTACTCCCATTGTGCATCTGTGATATCACTACCAAAATCTCCTGCCCAGTGCGCTCTAGCCGCACTAGTCACTACAGGTAGTTCCTCTCGGATACACTTATACAGTTTCGAAACTAGGTGTCTGCCATCAGAGCTATTCAACACTACAGTGAGCGGGGCTAGGCTAGGGGGTTCATGAGGAAAATCAGGCAATAAGGCTCTCAAGCCTTCCCTAAGCCGTAGGTAATAGAAGAGCTCCAGAGGGTTATGTGCGCTATCTCCGAAAAAGTCATCTCGAGAGCGGAACTTCCCGTCACGGAATAGATCACCCCACACCCCCACCCTCAGCCTCCTGCACATTCGTTGGAATCCTACCTCCCGCAGGAGTGTCATCCGTGGGTGGTAGGATAGTGGCATATGGGTCGCATAGAGTAACGGAGTTTGCAGTCGCTTCCCTATGTCGTGCCACGCCCCTATCGTGCAGGACACCGTGTTGGAATGCATCTCCAGTGCAGCTGCGGGGGCGTGTACCACTCCAGCCAATGGCAGCGGATGCGCTATCCAGTCCTCCGCTGCCACCTGTGGCATGAAAGCAGTTGGGCGTAACCAATGATACAGGTAGTGCGCTTGAGCACTTAAATAGTAAATTTCAAAGTCCGGGACATCGAAGCCCCCCGCCCTATAGGGTTGTGTCATTACCGCCCAGCGGAGCCGAGCCTGCCGTCCCCCCCACACCAGTCGGATAAGTTCAGAGCGCAAGGTTTTAAAAAAATACACGCCTGGATGATAGGGAATATTAAGGAACATATACAGGAGGCGCGGCAGTACCACCATTTTTACCAGGGAGATTCTCGCCGCCATAGACAAGGGCAGTTTGATCCACCGTGTCACTGAATCTGTCAGTTTGGTGATGGCCACTCCGTAGTTCATTCGCAAGGTATCCCCTTTGTCTCTCGATATCTGTATCCCTAGATAGCGTAGTTCCGAAGTGCACCACTCGAGCGGGTAATCTAGCGGGAACTCGGTGACTGCCGGTGTCAGCGGGAAGAGCTGGGACTTGTTCCAAATAATAGAGACACCCGAAAGGCACCCAAAGGTAACGAACTCCCGCAATAGTGAATTAAGATTAGTCTGGGGGTCTTTAACGTAAAGCGTGACATCATCGGCATATAGCGAGATGGAGAGTTGGCGCTGAAAGCAATTGAAGGCGCTGGGTTTGTGGAGCTGCCGAATTCGACAAGCCAGCGGCTCAATTGCCACCGCAAAAAGTAAAGGGGAAAGGGGGCACCCCTGCCGGGTCCCTCTCGTGATCGCGAATTCGGCAGTAAGTTGACCATTTGCAAGCACTCTCGCCGTTGGAGATGTGTAGAGCAACCGTACCCATGCCACAAAGATAGGGGGGAATCCCATCTTTTGCAAGACCGCGAAGAGGAATCCCCATTCCACAGAATCGAATGCCTTCGAGGCATCCAAAAACACCCCGGCAAGGGGAATCTCCGAGTGAACAGTTTGAATGAGGGAAAATACTGTGCGGAGGTTATGTGATGTGGATCTCGTGGGGACAAAGCCGGACTGGTCAGGCAAAATGATCGTGGTCATTAGTAAGGAAAGTCTGGTCGCGAGTACCTTCGCCAGAATTTTGGCGTCGCAGTTCAGCAACGACAGAGGGCGATACGAGTCACACTGTGTGGCATTCTTCCCGGGTTTAAGTAAAGATGTTATTATGACTTCTCGCATAGATCTCGGGAGCACCCCCACTTCCATTGCATCATTAAAGACCTCACGGAGCACCGGAGCCATAATCTCCACGTAGCATTTATAAAACTCCGCGGGGAGACCATCATGACCCGGTGCTTTCCCGTTGCTCAGGGACATTATGGCATCTCGCACCTCATCCAGCTCGAGTGGCGCCCCTAGAAATTGTCTATGGACATCGCTAAGCCAGCAAAGCGCTATATCCCCCAGATAGCCGTCCAGGTCAAATTCCCTAGCGGCTCGCGAGGTATACAACTGTTCGTAGTGTGTCTGGAGTGTGTTGAGTATACCATCGTTGTCTTTGTGTACCACCCCATCCGCTGCCGTTAGTTCTAAGATAGTGTTCGATCCTCGAGCCATTCTTACTGCCATGGCCAACGCTTTTCCTGGCCTCCCTCCCTCATTATAAGCACGGGCTCGCCAGTGTTTCCCTTTGAAATGTACCTCTCTCTGCGCTTCCGCTTCGTACTCTGACAATTTAGTTCTGAACGCGCTATGTGCCTCCCCATTCATCCCCTGCACCATGCGAGTTTCTAAAGCTCTCAACTCTTCTTCCAGTCTGCCTAGCGTTCGTTGTATATCCTTTAGCACCCCCGAGCTTGTGACCTTGAACGCCTCCCACACCGTTTCCACACTGTCCACCGTGTCTTTGTTTCGGGGGAAGAAATCTGCTATGTCGATTCTAAGTTCTTCGCAGAAGACAGTGTCGATGAGGATATTTGGATGTAGTCGCCAGGGCGGACGTGGTTTGTGAAATCCAGGCATATCTAAAGATAGGAAAACAGGGCAATGGTCGGAATGTGTTCTGGGCAAATGTCGAGAAGTGAGAATGTTCGGGGCCAAATTCTGGGACACGAAGATGTAATCTAGTCTAGCCCACGTGCCTGTGTAGGACGTAAAGTGTGTGCCCTCCAGCAAATCAGGATGTAAGTGTCTCCAGCTATCAACCAATCCCCCCTCATCAACTATCCCCTCAAGGGAGTCCCTCATCTTGGTATGGTATGTGGAGCATCCATCTGCTCTGTCCACCCTCGGGTGTAAGGCCACATTAAGATCTCCGCCCCAGACCAGATATCTGGAACCAATATCCACTATACCTCCCCAGAGGCGGGTGAAGAAATGAGGGTCGTCAACATTGGGAGCATAGCAGTTGGCAATAGTAACTGTCTCCCCGCCCAGCCTCCCCCAGACAATGACATATCTACCCTCTTTATCAGTTTGTTGCCCCTGTAGTATGAATGGGAGATTTCGGTGAATAAGAATGGCAGTACCTCTAGCATATGAGGAGAAATTTGAGAAAACTCGCACCCCTGCCCATCTCGCACCAAACGTAGAGGCAGCTGACGGGGGAATATGAGTCTCTTGTAACATAATCACCTGCACATCATGTCTATCCCAATATGCCAACAAATGCCTACGTTTACGTGCATCTTTTAGCCCCCGTACATTCCAGGATAGAAAATTACATCGAGTATCAGGCTTCGCACCCATAGTGGCTTAACTGACTGTGCTGTAAAAAAGTGCAGTGCATACCTCCCAATCGCTTTGCGTAAACAGCTATAACCCAACTCACTCCCTTCAGGTACAATACTGTGGCTCTTTGCTTGTGTATCAGAACTTCATACAGGTCACTTATTAACCAAACAGTCCCCCGAGCCCCCCCCTCCTCCCACAGAGGCAACCCCAACTCGCCAGTGCTAGCTCCCCCCCCAACCCTCCCCACCTCCCTCAACAACCAGGGACAAGAACAATCCCCGCTACAACAACAGTAACAGCATGGGTAATACCCGTTAGGGACCATTCTAGGTGGCAACACAACAACCCCTCTTCTCCCTCAGCCGCCCATGGCAGACCAAACTCAGCTGCCAGGAGAGAGGGGGGGGTACCTGGCGACGCAGTTCAGTTTCAGCATGTCCCAGGCCTCAGCCCTCGCCCAAGTAGTCATGAAGGGGAAGACGGATAGGCCGCAACTACAGACCCCATCACTTTGTGCATTCTATATCGGTACTCACATACAGGAACCACTGCAACATCCAATGGTAGAATTGCAGCGGGGTCAGTGTTCATCATCTTCGAACCGGTCGTCTCCGCGAGCAGGGTCCTCCGCCTCCTCCCTACGCTGGTGCGCTGAACGTTTTATTTGTTTAATGAAGTCTTCGACCAGTTGTGGGTTCGTGAAAATCTTCTGGCGTGCTTGATAAGTGATTCGAAGCCTAGCTGGATAGAGTAATGCATAGTCGATTTGCAGGGACCGAAGTTTCACTTTAACGTCCAGAAATTTGCGCCGCTCTTCCTGCACCATGGGTGTGAAATCAGGATAGATTGTGAACTCGTTACCATCACACACTAGTTTGTTGGAAGAGCGAGCTGCTCGTAAAGCCGCATCTCTGTCCCTGTAGTTTAAAAGACGGGCTATGATAGGCCGCGGTTTCATGCCCGGCTTGGGCACCGGTCCCAGGGATCTGTGTGCCCTCTCCACTATGAACTGGGGGGAGAATGCTTCCGATCCCACTGCAGTCCTCAACAGGCGCTCCACATATTCCTCCGTTCTACCCACATTGGTGGACTCCGGAATTCCAACTATGCGTATATTATTACGCCGGCTTCTAGCTTCTAAATCCTCATTCTTAGCCGCTATGGTGCGCAATAAGGCATCCATCCGAGCCAGCCGTGTTGTATGTTGCCCGGAGGTATCCTCAACATCCGACACCCGTTGTTCCACTTCCGTCAACCTCCCCTCATGGACCTCCAATTTGTGGACCACCGCATCCATACGGGACGACATCCTGTCCACCTTGTCTGCGATGGACGCGAAACCCTGGCGCATTTCACGAAGGAGTTCCTGGGTATCCGCAGAGGTGGATGCCTGGTTACCAGAGGGTTCGTTAGTCTCCATCTTTTTCTGGGAGTCCGGGCTGGTGCGATTCGACTTTTTTGCTGCTTCAAACGTAATCTTCGGTTGCCGTGTATCAGGCCGACCCATCCCAGCGGCCCAGCTAAGGCAGGTGAATGAATCCGTGAGCCGGAAAACAGCAAGAGTCGCACCGGCTATGTAATCCCACTGTCCAGCAGAGCAGGCCGTGGAGCTCGCACTTACCAGCCTCACTCCGATTCGTGGCGGCACTTGCACATGTGGTGGGGGAAAGGAAGCCACGAGCCGCAGGCGCAGGTAGGCGACTGACACTGTATCCGGGCACAACACCCCACCGTGGCGTAGATCTCGGCAGTCTGCTGGGAGCACAACAGCGCAGTCGTCTCTCTGCGCGACACTCAGGAGCCCGCCACCCAATAAAACCAGTTGACGCAGGACAGGCGGGTGGTATGCAGGAGTATGTGCCAGTCGGGGGCAAGAAGCAGATGTTGAGAGGCGTGGGCTCAGATATTCAAGGATCGCGGGTCTGCACACCGCCGCAATGTGTTGCGACCAAGCGTGTCCCAGGCACAGACGTTGCAGAGTATAAAGTCCAGCACCTCCCGAGCAAGCTGTGAAGTGTGTTTACGTCCCACACAATGCCAGGGCGGGAGGGCTATGGCACCGCAGGATTGTTCAGTCCCAGACCTCAGCTAACAGTCCCCGCACCCCAGCGCTCACACGCAGGCTCAGGGTGAAGCGCCACGGCCGGAGCGATGGCTATGTCTGTCGGTGGCGGCACCTCAGGGAGAGGTCACTCAAGCGCGATGCAGATGCCCAGCGGGGGTGGCCCCGCTTCTGGGGCTAAGAGAGACAGGGCGCCAGAGGGTCCGATGATGGCAGGACACCCTCCTAGAACAGGCCGGCAGTCGTGGTGGGGGGGCGGAGGGGCGGGAGTCGCGCCCCGCAGAGACTGGCTGCGCCGGCTGAGCAGAAGCAGGTAGGGAGTTTGCAGCCGCAGTCAGGGAGCAGGAGGGACAGGATAGTACCTGCACTACAGGCAGCGTTCGTCCATGAGGGGGAAACCGGGTCCGCCGTCCTCCTCCGCCGAGTTCCCGCAGTCCTCCGGCGTTTTCGCGCCTTGCCGGGCCTAGTTGGCGCCCGCGAAGCCCCGACCTCGTGTTGACAGGCAGGCCGTCTGGACGCGCTGGTGTCTCCGGCTGCGATCCCCGCTGCGCACTAGGATGGCTCCGCCGGCGGCATACAATAATCGATCCGTCCCAAACTTGCACCGGAGCCTCCGCTGATGTACCTGAACAGGCGAGGGCAGTTTCAGCCTGATCAGACGCCAATAACAGGATCAATTGTAGGATAACGGTCACCAGGATGTGGGAGCCTTACAAAGAGGCGTCCATTCACCAGTGCGCCACCTAGCGCCCCCCCATTGGCTTTCCTAGGTTAAATGTGTATTCCTCCGAGACAGTCGACAAAGGGCCCTGGGAGTGGGGAAAGGCATTTTGTCCTGTTGTCGATGGAATTGAGGACGTGCATGGCCCTTTCCTGAGCTTCAAAGGGTAGCCTCAGGGATGTACCCAGCCCCTTTTTGTCTTCAGAATCTGCCTACCTTGTCATTGGCAAATGCAGGTCACACCTAGGCCTTTGTTTCACTAGACATACAGGAGCCAAACCCAAGGAAAAGAGAAGAACTGAGCAGAGCCAGTTTTGGAGTTAGACAAAGCGGTGTCCCCCACCCACAGGTTGCCACTGTGTATAAAAGTGGCATCCTCAGAACCTGAAATCAGAGCACTCCTGGACCTGAGATTATTCAGATGAAGGCCTGCTTGCCTGTCTGAAACAAGAAGTCTGGACCTGCTTGCCAATGACAAGGTGGAAGGGTATGCTCAGATGTGAGTCCCTTGCTCACTGCACCATCAGGATTCAAGCAAGCCGGGCCGAAGACGGCTGTAATGCCAGAAACCGGTCCCCGGAAGCTTGTTTCCTTTCCAGTAAAGAATTGGCTTGGTAGTTTGGTCTGCCCTGTTCCCATGATGCACTGGGCCAGGGTCAGACTAATTTGCATGTAGCCAGGTTCTGAACTGGGATGGTGCAGTGAGCTAAAAAACGGTGATGGATCAAGCCCTGATCTTTTGACTGGGAAGGAGTGTTCTGCTTAATTCAGATACTCTGTCCATCGCCACCCCCTTTTGAATCTTTTTAGCCACCACAAGTGTGGAAGGGTATGCTCAGATGTGAGTCCCTTGCTCACTGCACCATCAGGATTCAAGCAAGCCGGGCCGAAGACGGCTGTAATGCCAGAAACCGGTCCCCGGAAGCTTGTTTCCTTTCCAGTAAAGAATTGGCTTGGTAGTTTGGTCTGCCCTGTTCCCATGATGCACTGGGCCAGGGTCAGACTAATTTGCATGTAGCCAGGTTCTGAACTGGGATGGTGCAGTGAGCTAAAAAACGGTGATGGATCAAGCCCTGATCTTTTGACTGGGTAGGAGTGTTCTGCTTAATTCAGATACTCTGTCCATCGCCACCCCCTTTTGAATCTTTTTAGCCACCACAAGTGTGGAAGGGTATGCTCAGATGTGAGTCCCTTGCTCACTGCACCATCAGGATTCAAGCAAGCCGGGCCGAAGACGGCTGTAATGCCAGAAACCGGTCCCCGGAAGCTTGTTTCCTTTCCAGTAAAGAATTGGCTTGGTAGTTTGGTCTGCCCTGTTCCCATGATGCACTGGGCCAGGGTCAGACTAATTTGCATGTAGCCAGGTTCTGAACTGGGATGGTGCAGTGAGCTAAAAAAACGGTGATGGATCAAGCCCTGATCTTTTGACTGGGTAGGAGTGTTCTGCTTAATTCAGATACTCTGTCCATCGCCACCCCCTTTTGAATCTTTTTAGCCACCACAAGTGTGGAAGGGTATGCTCAGATGTGAGTCCCTTGCTCACTGCACCATCAGGATTCAAGCAAGCCGGGCCGAAGACGGCTGTAATGCCAGAAACCGGTCCCCGGAAGCTTGTTTCCTTTCCAGTAAAGAATTGGCTTGGTAGTTTGGTCTGCCCTGTTCCCATGATGCACTGGGCCAGGGTCAGACTAATTTGCATGTAGCCAGGTTCTGAACTGGGATGGTGCAGTGAGCTAAAAAACGGTGATGGATCAAGCCCTGATCTTTTGACTGGGTAGGAGTGTTCTGCTTAATTCAGATACTCTGTCCATCGCCACCCCCTTTTGAATCTTTTTAGCCACCACAAGTGTGGAAGGGTATGCTCAGATGTGAGTCCCTTGCTCACTGCACCATCAGGATTCAAGCAAGCCGGGCCGAAGACGGCTGTAATGCCAGAAACCGGTCCCCGGAAGCTTGTTTCCTTTCCAGTAAAGAATTGGCTTGGTAGTTTGGTCTGCCCTGTTCCCATGATGCACTGGGCCAGGGTCAGACTAATTTGCATGTAGCCAGGTTCTGAACTGGGATGGTGCAGTGAGCTAAAAAACGGTGATGGATCAAGCCCTGATCTTTTGACTGGGTAGGAGTGTTCTGCTTAATTCAGATACTCTGTCCATCGCCACCCCCTTTTGAATCTTTTTAGCCACCACAAGTGTGGAAGGGTATGCTCAGATGTGAGTCCCTTGCTCACTGCACCATCAGGATTCAAACAAGCCGGGCCGAAGACGGCTGTAATGCCAGAAACCGGTCCCCGGAAGCTTGTTTCCTTTCCAGTAAAGAATTGGCTTGGTAGTTTGGTCTGCCCTGTTCCCATGATGCACTGGGCCAGGGTCAGACTAATTTGCATGTAGCCAGGTTCTGAACTGGGATGGTGCAGTGAGCTAAAAAAACGGTGATGGATCAAGCCCTGATCTTTTGACTGGGTAGGAGTGTTCTGCTTAATTCAGATACTCTGTCCATCGCCACCCCCTTTTGAATCTTTTTAGCCACCACAAGTGTGGAAGGGTATGCTCAGATGTGAGTCCCTTGCTCACTGCACCATCAGGATTCAAGCAAGCCGGGCCGAAGACGGCTGTAATGCCAGAAACCGGTCCCCGGAAGCTTGTTTCCTTTCCAGTAAAGAATTGGCTTGGTAGTTTGGTCTGCCCTGTTCCCATGATGCACTGGGCCAGGGTCAGACTAATTTGCATGTAGCCAGGTTCTGAACTGGGATGGTGCAGTGAGCTAAAAAACGGTGATGGATCGAGCCCTGATCTTTTGACTGGGTAGGAGTGTTCTGCTTAATTCAGATACTCTGTCCATCGCCACCCCCTTTTGAATCTGCCTTGAGCCCAGGGCCCCATAGGTGACTCCAGGGGCTAGTTGGCTGACTTCCTGTTTGAGCTACAGGGAAACAAAAATATTCCAGAGGTGGACCTGATCTGGTCCACTCTGCGGGTTTCTGTGGGAGTGAGTCTTGACCCCCAAGTGCTGTCCTCGAGGTACTGAACCATTGACTAGTGTCAGAATGCACTTCTTCTAGCCTACCTGAATACTTAACCAGACTCAAAGCTAAGCGGAACCCGATCGACAGTTCTACTGTCTACAAGTGGCACCCAATTGATGGCTTTATTAACTCTGAGCAGTACCCAATCACTGGCATCCCCAACTTAGACAACAAACCCCACTGAGCAGCCTCCGAGTTACTCCGAGACATCATGCAGCAGGTCCCTGTCATTACCAAGCCACTATGAGGACCTACCAACTGGAGACCATCAACCCCTACACTGATGTCGAAGTCAGAAGGTAAACGTTGCACCGGGACAAGCCTGGTTCCTGCATCCGATCTGCTGCTCCATTGCGGTTGACCTGAACATTTGACTTTGAGGCGGTCTAGTGTGACCTAATACCTGTGTTTGGCACTTAGTGCTTTTTGGTGCTATTTTTGCCTAAAAGTTTAAGAACTCAACACTCTGGCTCTACTGATTGGATTTTTGTCATTTTGGTGTCATGTTAGTTATCAAAAAATCCCCTATTTGTCTAAATTGGTTTCTGGTGGTTTTGTGTCATGTTTTCACTTTAATACTGCATAAAAACTTAACAAATTGTCTCCAAGTTAAGAATGACTGCATTTTGGCCTAACAAGATGGTTAAGTATGGGTTTACGTATAGACATTTGTGGTTGACTCTGACAAAGATAGTGATGAATACTTGAGTTGGTTTCTCATTCCCCTCAACTAATATTAATAATTTCTTACAACAGTGCACAAAATGATCTAATGATGTGTAACTGTGTAAAATTTGACAATGTGAAATCATAAGATCTATGAAATTAGACATGGAGTAAATAGTTTAAAAACAAGCCAAAGAAAGGCTATGACTAACTGATGCACATCACTGTAGCTAAAACATCTGCCAGGTTTACTTCTGTTAAGCTTTTTGATCATCTCAGGAGTGTAGCCAGCCTTGATTGCTGAGGTCACTGCTCCAATCCTGAACGAACAAACACTGTTTGTCCATGAGGTCAGAGAACCGAGAACCCATTATTTGTATGCTCTGGTAGTGGGAGAGTTGTCCCTGTCTGTGTGACAAAGGTAGTATCCTGTAGGATTGTGTGATGTAGTCTAGTGGTTGGGGGGTGGAGTTAAAGGGAGGAGCAGGAACGGGAGGAGCCGGGGACAGGAACTAAGGCAGTAAGAGTAGGGACAGGGACGAGCATGGACACACTAAATAAAGCTCCATAAAAAGAAGCAAGTGTCTGTCATTATTAGTAGCAGGATGCTACAACTGGCGACGAGGGTGGGATGGGCATGAACACAGCCCACAGAACCCCACAAGAGTGCCCTGTCCTGTGCAGTGCCGAAAGGAAGAAAACGCTGCCGTGTGGAGCTGCCGCCTAAGGAGATAGACCAGCAGCAGGTGACCCTGTCCCTCCAGTGGTGAGCGCCGAAACGCTCGAGAGAGGTGCAGCAGCAAGCGCTGGAACGCTCGAGGAGAGAGAGCAGTTCGCGCCGAAACGTGACCCCGCCGGATGCGTGCAATCCGGCGTGTGCGGAGAAAACAGAGGTCGGGAGCCCACTCCGACTCTGTCCAGTGTGCCCAAGAAGTGTAGGACCACTGCCCTGGGTGGAGAAAGCTGCCCCAAAGGAGTCCGGCGGTCAGCGCAGTCGAGCGCGGTGGAACCGGAGCTTGAATAGCCGCCGGCATCGGAAATCTCACGCCCGATGCGTGAGCTTTGGCACCGTGTCGCCGAGTAGACGCGGGACCGAGCAAAGCAAGTCAAAGAGGAAACTGGGAGCCCACCCCAGCCCTCCTGAAGCGCCCTGAGGAGTGAGGGGTGTCCAGAGAAGCGAGAGACCCTGAGGAGGCGCCGGAAGAAAAGCGCCGATCTTGTCGACATCGGGGCTCACCCCCGATGCGTGAGAGATGGCACATGGGCACAAGGAAGAAGTCGGGAGTCTATCCCTGGCCTACCTGAAGGGTGGAAAGTGGCCAAAGATCGTGGGCTGCGCTGGAAAAAACCTGCTGGCTGTGGAAGAAGCTCCCGGTGAGTGTCTGGTGTGACTCGGTGAGCTGGAGACTGAATGTATCCCAAATCTCGTGGAGAGTGAGATGTCCGTGAGGCCATCTTGAAGTCAGGCAGGTTTTGTCACAAACTCTGTCAAGAATCCAGAACAGCCATTTTGAGGTCAGGCGGGCAGATTGGATCAAAACAAGCATTGGCAACTGTGATGAAGTAAACATTGGTGACTGTAATAAAACTAACACATGCAAACAAGCACTGGCGAATGCAAGTGAAGAATAATAAAGCACTGAAAAGACAACGACAAATGAGCACATGCAAATGCAAGAAGCAGTCTAAGAAGACAAGCATTGATAAAGACAAGGAGAGAAATAGTACGAACAAGCACTGGCCAATACAGGGAGTGCAACAGAACAAGCATAAGCAAACGCAAGCAACAGGTAAAGGTGATAGTGAACACATACCGAAGAGCGTAAAAGGGAGAAGAGCTGCTGGACAGAATCGCATGAGATTCAGAAGAGGGCAAGACTGCGAAAGACAGTCCCAGAAACAAGCACAACATACACTGAAGTGACTGGAGGACTCGCACTAGTGTAAAGGGAACGCCCGAACGAACAAAGATGTCAAACGTGCCCAGCATCACCGCAGAAGAGTCGTTACCACCTGTAACTAGCATGTGACTCTAAAGAGAAGGAGCCCTGTGTCTAGCACAGTACAGCTGAGTAGTGGACATTTCGGAACGCAAGAAATCTACGTTTTATTCACTGGCGCATACTGTGATGGTTGCGAAGATTATCAACGTCCCAGCAAATGGCCAGACCGGAGACCTCGACTAAAGAGGATCAGCTAAGAAGATGAGAAGCCAAGTGAACAGCCCCGTGCCCTGCGAATATAATCTATCAGAATCCTCTTCTCATGGCGGGGGAAGGAGTGGCACAACGGTTCAACCCCTGCATTGAAGTACCACCCCCAGGGGTGCAGACTGATGCCTGGAGTCTGTGTCTCAAACGGAACCAATGGCTGGCAACATTGGGTGACTTCCTGGACGCCAATGGTGAACAAAGAGAGAGAAAATGTATGATGCTACTCATCCATCTGGTGGGTCCTGAGGGCCGATGCCCAATCAGAACATTTTCCAAAGAAGACACAGAAATCTATGAAAGACTCCAAGAGAAGCTATGTGCCCATCTCTCCGCACAAGCAGATGTGGATCATGATCGCATCGTTTTCAACACAGCTCGTCAGGAACCAGGCGAACCATTGCCAATTTTCATCATTCGGTTGCAAAATCTGGTACAAGGCTGCCATTTCAACACCTTTACGAATGAGGACGCAGTTCGACTCCGGATAATTGAAGGCTGCGCAAACCCCGACACAAAGCGCAAGATCCTGCGAGGGCATTGGTCGTTAGAAGAAATCATTAGGAAGACTGAAATTGGAATGCACGTCAAGGCAAGAGACAGATCAAAGGACCTGGCTCTGAAGGCAAAATGTCAAGATGCCTGGACAGATAAAACTCGGAAAACAAACAAAACGAAAAGGAGAGAGAGGAAAGGCAGACCAGTGAAAAGACAACGGGAGAGACAAAGTGACAAGGGAAGTGACAAGGAGTACTCCGAGTCAACCATTCAAAGGACAACCCCAAGGAGTTCTTCACCCTCAAGGTGTCATTCAAAGTCTGACGAGGAGGGAGCGTCAAGTGGGACAGATCGCACCCCTGGACAAGATGGCAACCTGCACAACAAGAGGGTAAGGAAGACAAACTATAGAAGAAGAGATCAAAATGGTCAACACTGGAAATCGGCACAGGAACACTCTTCGCCAAGTTGTGAAGAAGAGTCCGAGGGAACATCCAGCAGGAGAACACATCACACCCGTATCATAGGTGTCCGAGCACCAAACAAGTGGGAAGAAGAAACAGGTCGCATAAGACGAACCGATCCTCCCCAACAACGAACAGGAAAAGACCAACGCATCAATGGCACCCGTGACAACGAAGAAACTGAGAAGAAGTCGTTGACATCGTATGCGAAGGGCAAAGATGAAAAACCTTGAGATCAAACACAAAGAACAAGCACGTGGTTGTTGAACAACTCAAATGAAACAACACCAAAGACAAGTCGACAAAGGCGCCCGGAGAAGCGTCTTAAAGACAACCCTGAGTTAAAGAACAACGTGTCACGGCCTACTCATTTCAGAAATCCATTACTCGATACACTCTCAAAGGAACGTTTTAAAAAGAATATGGCTAGGAACTCCTCTGATTCAGAAAGCGCGTCTGTCCGATCCTGGAAGTCGACAAAAGACTTCTCTGACTCAGAAAGCATGTCTGTCCAATCCCTTGAGTCGACCGAGTCATGGTCCCGACAACAGCCATGGCGTCAACCACCCGAACGCACCATGGAAGCAAAGGACATCCTTCCCGTCAAGAGTAACATGTCCCACACTGAGGTCTCTGAAAACTCAGTCACTCCACAAGACAACCTGTCCTGTCAGTCGCAGGCATATCCAGACATAGATCATACACCGTCACCCCTGAAGGGGTCCGCGAGGCTGACTCAAAGGGCCTACCAAAGGAAAACAGAGATAGTGGACCTTAGTCACCGGATGGGAAGGGATCAGCCAGTCAGTCCGCAAGGAAAGCCGGACGTGTCAGTAGAGAGAGATCATCATCGGATGAGAGAGAAACATGCCTATGCACAGATGGCCCAAGAGTTCACCAGACAAACTGAGGCCGTGAATGAGTTCCTGAACCAAACCAAGACAATTTCCTCAGATAATACCTTACTGTCTGGTATACATGACCCTGAACTGGAGGGCAGTGTTGCCCTCGACCGGACAAGACAAAGGGAAGTAAAAGTAGATGCGGGTGCTCGGAAGAGAACCAGAACACTATCCACTTATGAAAGAGATCGAGCATCGATAGAACAAGAGCCACCAAAGAAAACAGACTGCCACTGCCGAGCTGAGCCAACAGCAGTTACACCACAAGAAGGAAACATGATGACTGCGGAACGTGAGAATAAACAGTTCACACGGAATGGCTTGCGTTCGCAAAGGCACACTCCCGTAGTCAAGGATGCCCTGATTAAGACAACGGAAAGATTGACCAAAGCCAAGCCCACCACTGATTCGACACTACTGACGCTTGAAGAACAGGCTGTCCGCCGACCCGTGTGGTGGATTGAAGAATTGCGAACACTGTGGAAATTAAGCTCATTTTGTTAAGAAAGGGGGAGATGTAGGATTGTGTGATGTAGTCTAGTGGTTGGGGGGTGGAGTTAAAGGGAGGAGCAGGAACGGGAGGAGCCGGGGACAGGAACTAAGGCAGTAAGAGTAGGGGCAGGGATGAGCATGGACACACTAAATAAAGCTCCATAAAAAGAAGCGTCTGTCATTATTAGTAGCAAAATGCTACTGTATCCCATTCAAGATGGATGTTGTTCTAGGTCAATCCTGAGTAAGGGACCTGGGCAAAAAGGCTCTCTAATACTCCTAAAGAAATACTCCTCCCTCACCCATGCTGGTCGATTTTTAAGCAACAGATTCTCAATTTCTTGTCCCGGTTAGTAACTGCCACATGGCTAATACACACGAGTTGCATATTGTTCTTAAGTTTCAGCCTGGCCACCAGTTCACTACAGCTGAATAAACCAAAGAAAGAGATTGTGAAAGCACTACAGACGCAGCTTGACATTATTGTCGGAAAATGAAACCCCACTTGTTGTAATACCATGGAAGTGATAATGTCTAACAAGTAAGACATATGCAGCTATGAATTCCACTTTAAAACATTTTTTACAATATTTGAGGTCGTAATAAGAGTGAAAGCAGTGATTTTATGTCCATGTTATTTCTTGGTGCAGGTCTTATGAAGTTCCAAGCGGACCGTAACCATGTACAATTCTACTAACAGCAAAAAGGGCCTTAAAGGCACGAACTGGATCAAACAAAAGTGTTGAATGACATGGCTCGTCAGTGGTCAGAAAGATTCAACTGTGTTTCCCAGGTATCACAGTGGAAGTAGTCCGGAGACGTGCCATCTTATACTGGGTAAAATATTAGAGCTCAGACATACAGTTCAGCTCTTAGAAAAGTTGTGAGGCAGCCTTAGGCTAAACACACATGGAAATAATCTCAATGTAAAGTGTCACAATATAATGCACCCTCAAACTGACAAGACCGACGAACGTGTATAAATGTTAAAATAAATACAAAAAATAATCTTGCAGTTTATGGCAATAGAGGGCCTTCTCAGAGGTCAATGCTTAAAGTTACCAATGGAAACAATTGCAGAATCACTAATTGTGCTACGCTTTGTGGGACTTAAAGGGCATGAACTGGGGAGATTAACAAAAGTGGTACAGTTCCCTCACCATCCTGCTTTGACAAAAAGGGTTGCTGAGAAAGTGTACATTCTAGTTTAGCTCTGTCCTCTCTGGTTTTCAGTTCTTCTACCGGGGCCGGCATTATTCCAAGTATAAATCTTTAGAAAAAACAGTGGGGCTTTAAGTTGTCTGTGACAACCTCATTCAATTTCTCTGAAATATGTTGGCTTCGCCGGAACAACAAAATCCATGAATTCTTCTGTCAAGAGCAATGGCCGATACCCACAGAAATCTCGTTCATTACCACAGCAGGAGGCTAAACATGGCTCATCCACAGCTATCAGCGCATTTAGCAAAACAAAAGCGAGTGGCCTGCGCACGAGAATGTTATTCAGGCACTTTACAAATCCAAGCTTATCTGGAAGCAGGAGGGAGAGAATGGGCAAAAGCAACGAATGCACTAAAGAGACTAAAGTTGTATTACTATCATCATATTCTAATAATTAGGGATCTGCTGCCACCCATACAGGTGGAAGCATTGCCCAGGCAAGTTAGTGGCACACAGGCCTGATTTAAATGTGGTAAGTGAACTTGATCAAATTTCATGAAGACAGGCTGATTTAGATTAGCATGATTGACGTTTCATTATTTTAATTAATATGAATTGTATCTCACCTACAGACTTGGAGCTCTTAACATCCTTATTAACAAGTTCTATTTCAAAGAAGCAATTCACTTACATTTACAATATAACAGTCAGAGCTAATTCAGAAGTGGAAACACACGACAAAATCTCTCTGGGCTTCGGATTTATATACTACAGTCTCTGAGGAACAGTGATCTTTCTGCTGAGCACAGACCAAGGTAGTATCCTCCAATGGGAAATACCGATTAATACACTCACTACAAGAACCTACACAGGGGCTATCATACTCTGAGGAGTAAGGTCAAACATGGGATATCGAATGATCCCATCTGCTACCAATGCCTGGCACCGCGTGCTAACAGTTTGCATTTGGCATAGAGCTGCCTGTTTGTGACCAAGTTCTGGACTCAGATCCTTCATACTAGGGAAATGATGATTGATCAATCACTAACCCTGTTCCCAATCGTTGCTACGCCGAGAGTAGCAATGACATGTTGAGGCGGGGGAACATCTCTCTTTAAAGACTGACATGATAATGCTTGTGGAGATGAGATATTATGTAGATAAGTTGCCACTGGCCTCTAGACCATAAAACGTTTGTGACTCTTCGGGGACTATGTTGTCAATGCAGACTCTCCCTGCCAGGAGGGGAAAAATCCAATGTTCATGGTGAGACCCAGACGATGAGAATACTACTTCCAAGGACTTTGCCAGACCAGAATACATGATAATGTGCCAAGACTGGGACAAGTTTTATTGATTGCTGGGATCAATGGTGTAGATCAGCTCCGTATATCATATTGTATTACCGCATACCTACATGAATTTTGACAGTTTTACATAGATGTTTGTAAAATGGAAAAAATAATAAATACAATATTTAAAGAAATACATGCATGTATAAAATATATGTTGAAAAGAATGTACACACTGCATTCCTTTCAGCAAGCAAAAGAATTAGTTAAAAAATGTAAAAAATATAAACTTTAATATAGAAGTAACAACATTGGTGAAAGCCTGGCTTTTAGTTTTTTTTTAAGTGTTAATAGACATACCTTAAATAAAGTGATATGTACTTGCAGAGGAATTGGCCTTTTTAAAATTTGGTTGGAAGGAGGCAGTCTGATAAGGTACCGCTCCCTGCCTTGCAGCTGAAAATGACAATTCGCAGGCTGGGTTTCAACATTCAGACCTGTTATCTCCCAACTACCGCCCCATTAGTGGGCCATAAAAAACACCAACCATGTGAGAATGAATTAGCCGCTAGGGGCGTGGCTAACAACATGGCTGGGTAAGACGTGAGCCTCCTAGCTCCGGCTACCATCGACGATCCGACAAGCACATCGGCAGCCCTGAGTTCCGATGGTTGACTATTTAAGATTATTGGCGGTCCCTGCACCTCCTGGATGCTGGTAGGTGAGCTCCAGGGCAGTGAATGATCTGCTTTCCAGGCAAAACAGAGAGAGATCCGGAGGCCGGGCGAGCGAGCTAAGATGGCGCTGGATCTGTGACACCGGAGACTGCGGCACAGTTGGAGCCTCGGCAGGTACTGAGATACGCTGTACCTTGAGCGGCGCTCCCCGCTCTGCGAGATTGAGCTGGATCGGGCTGCTGAGTTTGCCCGCGACCCCGGTTGAGTGTGGGCTGCCAGCGGGGATCCGCCCCAAACTCCGGAGTGACGAAGAAGATCACGGAGGAGGATTACAGAGGCTCCGGGGCCCGGCCGCTGCCTGTTGGGCCCCCGACGTCTGGCGGAGGGTGAGTCCGCTGGCGGCTGGAGGCGACGGGCCGCACCCGCTGCGCAGGAAGGTAGGCAGGAGAAGAGAGAAGACTGCCGAGGCCCTGAACGTGGCGGCACAGATATTCCGGGGCACTGTTTGACAAGAGGGGGAGCCCCGGGAGCGGCGACTGCCGAGACTGGGGAAGGGCAGAACTCGCGCGGCAGCGGATGACTCTCTGGGGGCAGGCCCCTTCCTGCCCTCTCTCCCCACTGCCTGCTCATCGGTCCTTGGGCAGACACTGTGGGTACACTGAGCCCCCCCCCTGAACCACAACTGGCGATAGACACCGAGGAAACTACCTTACCCTGATATGGGCCGGAGGGGAGAGGAGAGCAGGCCCTGAGGACAGAGGCCTTTATGGTGGACGCCTAGGGAGAGATAGGTCGGCTCAGACCTACAGAAGGCAGTCTCCCTTCCCTGCTGCGAACCCCCCCCCGCCCCCGTGGACAGGTGGTGTGGCGGATAGTGGAGATGGAGGCCCAGTTGACTGTGCATGGAAGGGGCTGGGGCGAGCTACATGGAACCGCAAGCTGGACTGTAAGACCCCTTGGACGTGGGAGCAGTGGGGGGGTCGGAGGAGTGCTTTTGTGCCACTCGTGGTGCCTGGGCAGACGTTGGTTTCGAACAGTGTCAACAGGGGCGTTGTGGGAGGCAGTCGGTAACACGTGCTACTGGGAACCCTACACGACTCCGGCCCAGAGCAGATAGATCCCTGTGGGGGAGAGACAGTAACACAGCCCATGATGGGCAAGAAGAACCTGGACCCCAAGCCCCCCAAGCAGGGCACCCTCGACAGATACGCCGTGGCCCCTCCTGTGGCAGAGGGTGATCCGAGTGGGGCGAGATCGGACACGGCCCTCCTGATGAGTGCCATACAGGCGTCTTGTGAGGCCCTTGAATACAAAATCGGAGAGGTAGGAACGGAGGTGACGCTCCTGCGGCAGGACCTCTGCAACTTCGCCGAAAGAGTGACGACCACGGAGACCAGGATAGGGGAGGCGGAAGACAACGTACAGGATTTGAAAAAGGGCCTGGTGGACCCACAAGCCTCACATAAACAACGTCTGTGGAAGGTGGACGATGCAGAAAATAGAGCGAGACGCAATAACCTCCGCTTCGTGGGCTTTAGGGAAGGACTGGAGGGAGCAAACATGGCAGAGTTCCTTCACTCCTGGCTGCTTCGCACATTCCCAAAGGACAAATTCTCCACTTGCTTCATCATCGAGAGGGCACATAGAGCACTGTTGGCGAGACCCTCGGCGGGGCGTGGCAACAGCCAGTCATTGCTCGTTTCTTAAACTTTTTGGATCGGGACATGATCCTCCGGGAGGTTAGGAAACTCGGGGACATCCGGCACGAAAATGCACACATAATGATTTTTCTGGGTTACAGCCAGGAGGTGCAAAAGCAACGGCGCTCCTTTGATTCAGTTAAAGCCAAGTTGAGAGCACTCCAAACACAGTACATGTTGTTATTCACTGCAACGCTGAAGGTGATATAAAAGGACAAAACCCATTTGTTTCAATCTCCAGAGGAGGTATGGCAGTGGCTAGAGGAGCGCCCTCCTATGGGGCGGCATCCGACGGGGGAGCGGAGACCGCCAGAACGGGACCGTCCTGAGGGAAGCCCTCGAGGATCACCAAAGCCGCAGAGACTGAGGTAGCGGCGTGATAGCTGTGACGTTGCGGCTACCCCATACCATGTCTCTGAAACACGGGGAAGGCGAAGGAAGAGTACAGCCTCCCTTGAATCGATTCGCCTGACGGGCTCACACTTTCGATGCCTGGCGGAGAAGACAAGGTCGGAGGGAGAGGACGAGCCTGGTGATACCACATTGGAGGGAGAGGATCTGGAGGGGCGCTCGATGCACCCCTTGGTGCCAGCCATAAAAGACATGGAGAAGGGACATACGCAAGAAACCAAGGTCTCGCAGGGGGACCCACAGGACTCTAACTCGTGATAAAGGGACTGCACGGGTCAGCCAAGTATGGACAATATAGCCGAGAGCACGCAAGTTGAACCCCCCCACCCCTACCCCCTCCTCTTATATCTGTTTGTTTGACAGTATTGGACTGATTTTCTTCTTGTTTTGCTTCCTTAGTTACATGTTTGGGATTATGCTTTCTAACAATTTTCTTGCAGAGGTGTAAAGCGGGCACGTTAGTAGTTGGGGCGGTAGAGGGTAGGCGACAGACCTCCTTCATCTGGACGGCTGTGTCTCTGTCTTTCAGATGGCGATGGGTCTGGACGGGGAAGAGGGGTGGGGAGGGGGGAGTTCATGGAGTGAACCAGTAGGGGGGTTGGGGAAGGGAGGGGGGCTCAGAGGGCTGTAGAGTGGGGTGTTTATGGTTCTGGTTATCCTTTTTGAGCATGTTGCAGACAGAAATGTTCACTACACCTGTACACCATACACCGGGACCTTACCGGGCATGTCCTGACCCAGTTCGATGTCCCCTGAAGTGGTGGGTGGCCTCGGGGTGGAGGCGCGTGACACTGGACCTGTCAAAATCCTTACACCGAATGTAAACAGTCTGGGCACTAAGATAAAACTGTGATTGGTACTGGTCTTAGTTAAGTGGATAGCCCCAGACATAGTACTACTCCAAGAAACACATTTACATGGGACACGTACGGTGTGGGTTTTTAGCTAGAGGGGCGTACAAGGTATTGGCCCATGCGGGGTACACGTCGGGCTCCAGAAGGGTGGCCATCCTGGTTAGGAAATCCCCCCCTTTCATAGTCACAGACACCTGGACGGACCCACAAGGTACATACGTTGGGGTAACAGGGACATGGAGACGCCAGAAGATAACGGTCCTGTCAGTGTACGCACCCCCTAGGCTACAGGCTAGAACCCTTGCAGGGGTAGCTGATAATATTATGAACACGCCAGACACTCTACATGTGGTGGGTGGAGATTTTAATGATGTGGTACACCCCCCTTTGGACAGGTCAGGGGTGCGAATGGACCTCTTGGTACAGTCCCCTCTAGCGCGATTTCTTGACACGGTGGGGCTGACGGACGCTTGGAGATGGCTCCATCCGGAGGCTAGGATGTACTCTTATTTCTCTGGGGCACACAGGGTGTTTTCCAGACTGGACTATGTCTTCCTACCCTGCTGTGCGTTGGATGTTGCTAGCCGAGCAGAATTCCTGGCACGAGGCATTTCGGACCACTCGCTAATGTTGGTGACACTGGGGTCGAGACTAGGGGCAAAGGGTAAGAGCTGGAGACTGGCTGCCTGGGATCACCAGAATAAGGACTTACTGCGGGGATTTAGGGCGGATGTGAAGGTGTACCTGGCGGACAACCTGGGCTCAGTACAATCTGGGGTGACGATCTGGGAAGCTTTGAAGGCTGTCATGCGGGATAAAGTACAGAATAGGTTAGCGGAGGAAAAGAGGAGGCTGCAGGGGGATCTCTGTGACCTTGAGGCTCGTATTCTGGATCTCGAACAGCGACATGTCACGGATGGGTGAGTACGCTCGCTACGACAAGTGTTGGATGCCCAGCAGCAATACAGGGTCCTGACGAGTGACGAGGCCAAGACGCAGGCGCAGGCGCAGGCGACCTTGCATAGGCTATACGACGTGGGGGACAAATCCGGGAAACTCTTGGCATGGCTGAGTCATAGGGAACAGGAGGCGAGGCGGGTAGACCAGGTGGTGGACGCGGAAGGCCGACCCAGTAGAACGGATGCACAGATAGCGCAGACATTCGCAGCTTATTATGAGACATTCTATGAGGCTAAAGACCTAGGCTTGACGGACGAGATCGGCCAGTACTTGGAGGTAGTTGAGACCCCCAATTTAGAGATGGAAGCTCGAGAGAGCTTGGAGGCAGAGATCACAGTAGCCGAGGTGCGGGAAGCAATAGCTAAACTGCGCCCAGGGAAATCTCCTGGCCCCAATGGGTTACCCGCGGAATTCTTTAAAAAAACGGCGGACCTCCTTACTGCTCGTATACTAGCTTTGTTCAACGGGGCGATGGAGGAGGGAATGCTCCCGCCAGATTTCCGTATGGCCACAATAGTACCTATTTATAAGCCGGGCAAACCGCCAGGGGAGTGCTCATCATACCGCCCTATATCATTGTTGAACGTAGAGGTAAAACTCCTAGCGACGATCTTGGCATTGCGACTACGAAAGGTTAATACACAGACCTGGTCCACCTGGACCAGACGGGCTTCCTGCCAGGCAGGGCGACTAGGCACAACTTGAGGAGGACACACAACTGGCTGATGGAAGTGTGTGCTCGTAAGGAGCCCCATGTGTTTCTCTCCCTAATCTCTGAAAAAGCGTTTGACGCGGTGCACTGGCCCTTTTTAGATGGCGTGTTGCTAAAGTTTGGATTCGGTCCTAAGTTTTGGAAATGGGTTAACCTTCTTTATACGGATCCGCGAGCGAGGGTCAAGGTTAATGGAGTGCTATCTGGGGACTTCCCTATAAGGAGAGGGACCCGTCAGGGATGCCCCCTGTCACCGTTATTGTTCGCCCTCACCATAGAAGTGGTGGCATGCGAAATATGGCAAGATAGACAGGTAATGGGCTTTAAAATTGATCAGGGTGATGGCTATGAAGAGAAAATATCGCGGATGACATCCTGTTATATATCACATCTCCGGAGGTCTCGATACCGCCCTTGTTCACTTTGTTGGGTCGATATGGGTCACGCTCAGGCTATACTATAAATTGGCACAAGTCGGTCCTGTACAGCCCCGGGGTTGACAGCTTGGGGCCGGCCTTACCCGCGGCACTACGGGTGACGACTGAAGGGTGTGCGTATTTAGGGATTTACATGACGAGCAACCGTTCTATCTCGTATACGAAAAATCTCCAACGAGTTCTCACAAATTTTAGGGAGGACGCGCTCCGATGGAAGACACTCCCCCTCACAATACTATGGCCAGCGGCAATGTTTAAAATGATCACCCTGCCGCGGTTCCTGTATGCATTGCAAAATGAGTACTTCCCCCCTTCCTCTGCATGTTTTTAAAGAGATAAACGAGGGGCTTAGAGAGTTGCTTTGGTTGGGTAAACAGACTAGGATAGCCCTGGAGACCCTACAGAGGAACCAATATAATGGGGGGATTTCCCTACCCAATATTGAGGCATACTATTGGCCAGAGCACCTGGCGCCGAAAAATGACTGGCTACATGCCCCAGCAGATCCCCCCACATATAGACTGGAAAGGGGGAAATTGGAACGTCGTACATGTCTCCACTACATATATGGGGGTAGAGGGAAAGAAGCGCTATTATCCGCGACAAGGGTGACTGTAGAGCTGTGGGATAGGACGACAAGAAGGACTGGCTGGCAGCACAAACCGTCAAGACAAACCCCAATTTGGAACTGTGCATGGCTACGGGAACTACATAAGTTGAGAGGGTTCAAAAGATGGGACGATATAGGGATTTCAGTACTTCCAGGTGTTGAGGGCAGAGTACGGTTTGCACCACACTCTTCTGAAGTATGCGCAAGTACGCCACGCTTGGCAGGCGGAGGAGGCGCTTTCGGACCCCTTGCCGGAATATGCTCCGCTAGAGGGCCGCCTGTTGCAGGATCAGGTTCAGGCTAAGTTAGTTTCCTTGACTTACAAAACCCTAATCAACAATATGCCGGACAGACTGGTGAAACTGAAAAGTGTGTGGTAATCGAACCTAGGGGAGATGGATACGATTGACTGGGAGACTGCCCTGATGCACCCTAGGGAAGTGGCAATAAAATCCTGACTCAGACTCATCCAATTCAAAGTTTTTCATAGAGTTTACTACGATAGGTATCGCCTACATCGGATGGGGCGAGCCAGTGATCCTAATTGTCTAAGATGTGGACATGCCGAGGGCAACTTTTATCATACCATCTGGGAATGTGAGGTCCTCCTGACCTACTGGGATGAGATATTGAGGGAGCTTGGTGAAATACTTGAAATGACCCTACCATTGGAGCCTAAATTGGTCTTGCTGGGGATAACGAACGAAGTGGACTTGCCCCGGCCTCATCTAATTTTTCTAACACTGGCATTGGTGGTGGCCAAGAAAGATGTGGCTCGGGCCTGGGGAGCCCCGAATCCCCCGAGACTTGACGACTGGAGGAGGGGTATGGATATTTATATGGCAGCTGAAAGGGTTACCTATAAATCTAGAGGTTGCCCAAAGACGTTTAATAGAGTTTGGGGAAAATGGCGACGTTATTAGGGCCTGGATGGGTGGCTTTGAGGGGGTAAGGACTGTCCTTCTTGCAGCCCTGATGTTTTGGGGAGGGACTTGGATACAGTTACATGTTCTGGAAGTAGATGGCATGTTATTATACACAGATGAAGAGATACGTTTTGTGCTATGCCGGAGGTGGTGGGTGGGCAGGGTATGATGGACAATCTTATGTAACATACATGCTCGTAACCACAGCTGCATGACTTTGTCGACACCGGACTTTGCATCACAACCCATTCATCGACTGCATCCTTGATGACAATGCAGGACACCACACCGCAGGCCTGCAGCTTCCTCTGAACTGCAGACTGCTCTTTGCTCTGCAAACTAGGATTTAAGGTACTTTGTTTAGTGGTCCTAACTTGGTCCCTGTATCTGGCCCGTGCTCCATCATGGTCGGCCAGAACTTGTGACTTTGTCCCTATTCGGCCAGATAACCCTAGCTGGCGCTTTGTGCTTTTAGGCACTATTGTCACTTAACTCTTTAAAACTGCATATTTCCATTTCTACCGATTAGATTTTTGTCATTTTGGTCTAAAATTATTTATTACATTGTACTCTATTTTTCTCAATTGGTGTGGGATTATCTTGTATTGTGTTTTCACATAATCACTGTTTGAAGTGCTGCATAAATGCTCTACACATTGCCTGTAAGTTAAGCCCGTCTGATTTTGTGCCAAGCTACCAAAGGAATAAGCACATGTAAATTTTGGGTTTGCTTGTGTTTTACACTGGCAGAAAATGTGGTCTCTGTTTGAGTAGGGGTTCATCCCCTTCAACCAGATATCCAATTTCCTAAACAAACCTACGGTGACTTTGGATTTCTGAGAATTATAAAAGAAAAGTGGCTTCTAGAAAATTATACCTTTGCTGCGTTAGCCTGCCTGCAGCTTTGAGCTTTATGGCAGGATGGCCTGCCTGTGAGGTATGCTGTTCAGTAAAAGTCATTTGAGATAGTGCCAGTAACTTCATTAACATGAAAGGAACCAGGGTGAGACTTGTCAATTAGTACTAAAATGCTAAATAAAACCTGAGAAGAGGTGCCTTTTATCCCAGAGCACACTCTAACCATCCTAGGGAAGGGAAGCTGGTTCCAGAACAAGTTTGGTGTGGAAAGGTCGGAGGGAACTACCCATTAACAAAGACACATCTGTAGGTGGGCCACATGCTGCTGTCAAGGGAAAAATGGTTCTGCCTATTAATTTTCCATGAGAACAATGCATGACAGGACCTGTGGAAACCCATAAATTATAGACCTCAACTACATTTACATTTACATTTACCTATATCACTTCTTCCATATCTAAGCAAAAACTTAGACAGCTTAGTGAACAAACAACTCTCCTATTATTTTGGAAACAAATGGAATTTTTCTAATCTGATGGTGGTGCAGGTGCAGGACACAATCAGACTTTTCTTTGACAATGGTTATCCAGACATGCGGGTGCTACTCGACATATTTGCAGCCTTTGACACTGTTAGAAATAGGGGTCTCTAGTTGGCAATGGTTTGCACCTTTCTCCAAGTAGGGACCCTTCTTCCTAGTCAGGGTAAGGGGGATACACTTCTAAAATATATTAAAAGCATTATGTATTAAAGAAGGAAGTTTTGAAATGAAATACCAGCATTTGTAAAGCGCAAAGCTACCTCTGGAGAGGTGTCCAGGTGCTGGGGGCCGTCGGGAAGATTAGGCAAGCTATTGCCCAGAGTCACATGGTGCTGGGCTAACCTGCCACCGGGGATCAAACCGTGAACCCCGTGGTCCGGAGTCAGGCACCCAGGCCGCTGCGCCACACCTCTTCCAGCTTTTCAAACTGGCAGTTTATTTTGCTAGGTTGACATGGTAGTTATAAACTGCATAACAGGCTGGAATGGCAGGCCTGAGATCATTTTAAAGAGCTTCTTAAGTGGGTGGCACAATCATTGCTGCAGACCCACTAGTAGCATTTAATTTACAGGCCCTGGGTACATGTAGTACTACAATACTTGAATCTTACAAGTAAATATGTTATGTTATGTTAACACATATTTATAAAGCGCACAGCTACTCCCTGGAGTGTCCCAGGGATAAAACACAACCAAATATCAGTAACACAAACACAACCAAAGACTGCCAGCAACTCAGAGCTGAAAGATCCAAGTTTTAAGCACTTTCCTAAATGAAAGAAGGTCAGGACTCTGTCTGATCGCGAGAGGAAGACTGTTCCACAGCCGAGAGGCGGCTGTGTAAAAGGATCTACCCCTACGCGGGCCCGAAACACCCTAGGAGTAGCGATCAAAAGTTGAGATGAGGATCTCAGGGAGCGCTGAGGAAGGTAAGGCTGAAATCTTTCCCTGAGATAAGGAGCCCCAATATTATGAAAAGCTTTAAAAACCAAAAACAAAGCTTTAAACTGAATTCTCTTTCAGACTGGAAGCCAATGAAGGGAAAACAACAGCTGGGAAGACTGCATTCTGGGGCCCAGCAGGAAAATGGCCCTGGCTGCTGAATTCGGAACCACTTGTAGTCGGCTCAAAAGATATTCAGGCAGGCCGAGGAACAAGGAATTAACATAGTCTAATCTGGACATTATCAGCACCTGAACCGCGGTCTTCCTGTAACGGATGGAAAGCAATGGGAGAAAATTTCGCAACATTTTCAACAACCCAAAACATACGCCGGCTACTGAGTGTACTTGAGCCTTCATAGAAAGGGTGGAATCCAACTTGACTCCCAGATTTTTCACTGTAGAGACCACCCATACAGGAGGGGACATATCCTGGGGCCACCATTTCTGCCAGATATCCGGTGCCTGAGATCCAAAGAAAATAATCTCGGACTTCTTGGGGTTGCTTTTTAAATGATGACGACCTAACCAAGAGAAGACTTTAGAAAGACAAGTGTTAATTAAGTTGCCGTCAAACTCAGCTCCCTTCTCACAGGTAAACAACAGCTGAGTGTCATCAGCGTATGACACTATCTTAGCACCCAGACTCTCAGCAAGAGGGGCCAAGGGGGCCATGTACAAATTAAAAAGCGTCAGGCTCAAAATAGAGCCCTGAGGCACCCCCACATTGAGAGGGGTAACTACCGCCGAGAAGGGGGGAGCCCAGATGGTTTGAGAACGCTTAGCCGAAAAAGATGTAAACCAATTCAACACTGTGCCACCAATGCCGCTATCCCCGAGTCTTTCCAATAGTCTGGTATGGGGCACAGTGTTGAAAGCCGCAGATAGGTCCAGCAGTACCAGAACGGCGCTGCCTCCTTTATCCAATGCGGCTTTGATAGTTTCTCCAACTTCCAGTAAAGCCGTCTCGGTGCTAAAGTTGGCTCTAAAGCCCGATTGGCTAGAGTGCAGCAAGTCATTGGTCTTCACAAAATTCGTGAGGACCTTATTGACAAATTTTTCTAAAACCTTCGAGAAAAAAGGCAATTGCCAATTGGGTTAAGCCAAGTCCACAATGTTTAAGGGAGAGAGCACAAGCACCTCTGCTTAGCAGTGGTAACGTGCACAAAGTCCTAAAGCCAACAAAAAAGGGCTCAGAAAATAGGAAGGTGAAGGGAAAAAGCTTGGGAATGACCCAGGAAAAAAGGCCAAGTCCAACATCCTTCATTAATTTTCTATTTGTCAGGCCAGGTTAGACTTGTTTTTATGTATGTTCATCGTATTTCTATAGCTTGAATCTAGCCAACAGGCAGCAGCGTGCTGTACATACTTTTGTGAGCCCACAGCATTCTAAACACTCTTACTTATTGTAAAAGGTGGCCACTCTTCTGGTCTCCAACAATAGGTGAATCAGAAGTAACTAAATAGCTCATCAAGTACAAACTAAAATTTGCATTGGGTACATACTATAGAACGTAAGTGAAGCAGTTTCAATATGAACTGAAATCACCCTTCTAAATTATATGTTTTTTGTACTGTTAATATAATATAGCACTTCTGCTGTTTCTATGCATTCCAAATAATTAGTCACTATTATCCAATTTGTAGTACTAAATGGGCTTGCGGCTAAACAACAAAACAGCATACTGGAGGTCATTAACTGGCACGATCTACAGAATCACAAGAATAAATCTTAGCTGTGCATGTAAATAGTTTCATCTTGGGTTTACCAAAGAAACAGTAATTATTGCATTTTTTAAGCTCCACAGTAAAAATTTTCACTAAATCGGGTGCATGCAGAAATGTTCGTTTCTGGCTATAGAGATGACATAATCCATTCCTGTTGCTTTGCCTGCAACCAAATACAACAAAACAAGCACATGTGAAGCCAATATGTTTGATCGTATAATGCAATAACTAACCTATTGGCTTTGCCAATGCTTGCTTGTAAAGTATTGTTAAAAAAAGTAAAAGGAAAGAAAATTGATTCATATCTTAAGGTATCTGGAAACTGAGCGCTGAATTCAATATTTAAATTTTTATAATTGGCAGTTTATTTTTTTATTTTCATGCAGGATACAGAGAACGACATTTAAAAAGCCTACTGCAGATGAGCCAGTTTTTAAAATAAAACAGGACAGGTTGCAGGTAGTTTAAAGAACATAACAGATTTATGAAGAAGGGCTTCCATTTACTTTCGAGAAAACTAGTAACTGGTACAAATGATGAGTTCACAGAACTCCACTCCACTGGACGGACCACAGCTGCGTCCACTTCGCCTTCAAGAGAACGACGACCCACCACCACCAGCAACAGGCCGCCCGCAGAAGCTGGAACAAGATCACAGCAGACCAGCTCGACACCTCCCTGAGCCAGCACCCTCCTGCCAGCTCAGCGAACCCCAGCCAGGCCGCCGAGAACCTCACGAAGTGGATCAGCATCTGCGCGGACGAGCTCGCCCCGCTGAGGACCCCGCCCAGCAGACCCTGCTGCAAGAAGGCCCCATGGTTCACCGACGAACTCAAGAGCTCCAAGAAGAACTGCCGAGCCCTCGAGAAAGTCTGGAGAAGGGAACCTACACCGGACAACAGGACCACCCTCAAACTGGCCACTCGGAAGCACCACCAGCTGATCCGCGCCGCCAAGAAAACTGCATTCAAGGACCGGCTGGACAACAACGCACACAACAGCAAGGAACTCTTCAACATCGTGAAAGAGCTTTCCAACCCCAGCGCAGGAAACAACGACATCACCCCATCGCAAGACCTCTGCGACTCCCTCGCTTCTTACTTCCACAACAAGATCGCGGACATACACAACAGCTTCAACAAACAACCAACGCACACCAGGACCGAACAACCACCCCCCACCACCACCCTCCACGCCTGGACCCCGATCAGCACCGAAGACACCATCCGCACGATGAACTCCATCCACTCCGGATCACCGACCGACCCCTGCCCCCACCACGTCTTCAACAAGGCCGACGCTGTCATCGCACCCCACCTGCGAGACATCATCAACACATCCTTCGGCACCGCCACCTTCCCTGAGAGCTGGAAGCACGCCGAACTCAGCGCTCTACTCAAGAAACCAACAGCGGACCCCACCGACCTCAAGAACTACCGCCCCATCTCGCTCCTCCCGTTTCCAGCCAAAGTCATCGAGAAGACCGTCAACAAGCAGATGGCCGCCTTCCTCGAGACAAATGGATCCCTCGACCCCTCACAGTCCGGCTTCCGAGCCAATCACAGCACCGAGACCGCCCTCATCGCCGCCACCGATGACATCCGAGCCCTGATGGACAACGGAGAAACAGCGGCCCTCATCCTCCTAGACCTCTCCGCGGCATTCGACACTGTCTGCCACCGCACCCTAGTACAGCGCCTCAGCAACGTCGGAATCCGGGACAAGGCGCTGGAATGGATCATCTCCTTCCTCGACGGAAGAACACAGAGAGTCCGCCTACCACCGTACAAGTCAGAGGCCTCCGAAGTCATCTGCGGCGTCCCTCAAGGATTCTCTCTGAGCCCCACCCTCTTCAACGTCTACATGAGCCCCCTCCCGGCCATCGCACGCCAACACAACCTCAGCATAATCTCCTACGCCGACGACACCCAGCTGATCCTCTCCCTGACCAACGACCCCGCCACCGCCAGAGCCAGCCTACACGAAGGGATGAAAGAGGTAGCCGAGTGGATGACGACCAGCCGCCTGAAACTGAACTCGGACAAGACGGAGGTCCTCATCCTGGGCTCCTCACCCTCCGCCTGGGACGACTCCTGGTGGCCTCCCGCCCTGGGCACCGCACCCAAACCGACAGACCATGCACGCAACCTGGGCTTCATCCTGGACTCCTCCCTCTCCATGACCAGGCAAGTCAACAACGTCTCCTCGGCGTGCTTCAACATCCTACGCATGCTACGGAAGATCTTCTGGTGGATCCCCACCGAGACCAGGAAGACCGTCACCCAGGCCCTCGTCACTAGCCGACTGGACTACGGCAACGCCCTCTACGCCGGTACCACCGCCAAGCTCCAGAAGAGACTCCAGCGGATCCAGAACGCCTCAGCCAGACTCGTCCTCGACATCCCACGACACAGCCACATCTCCGGACATCTGAGAGACCTCCACTGGCTCCCCGTCAACGAAAGAATCTCCTTCCGCCTCCTCACCCACGCACACAAAGCCCTACACGACCAAGGCCCGAGCTACCTCAACAGCCGGATCAACTTCTACGCTCCCAAACGCCACCTCCGGTCAGCCAACCACGCCCTCGCCGCCGTCCCCCGCATCCGAAGAGCAACTACAGGAGGAAGGTCCTTCTCCTACCTGGCCGCGAAGACCTGGAACTCCCTCCCGACCGACCTGCGCCTGACCCAAGACCACCTCTCCTGCAGGAAGAAGCTGAAGACCTGGCTGTTCGAGCAGTAGCGGCAACCCCCCCTCCCCCAAGCGCCTTGAGACCCTACGGGTATGTAGCGCGCTCTATAAGTGTCATTGATTGATTGATTGAGTTCTGTGCTGGTCAGCAGCCAGGGGAGCAGATCTATGTGTCACAGGGGAGTGTGAGGACCAGTGCTTGAAATGGAAAAATAGAAGTGCAGGTACTCTGTAGCAGAGTACCTGCTTGTTTCTAAGAAGTGCCGGTACTCTCCACTTAAAAGTATAGCATTTCTCTTGAGAAGTGCCGGTACGCTCCCTCCCAAAATAAAAAAGTGCCGGTACTTTGTACCGGCCCATTTAAAGCACTGGTGAGGACACATATTTACAACCTTTAGCCTTAAACGCAGACTCAGTGCAGTAGACGGATCCTCCCCAAGTGCCATAAAGATAGCCTTTGTGTGCCTTCCTGCAACATAAGAAAGGCGGGAAAATAATGAAAACCAAGTTACTAACGTCTGCTTGTAAGTTAAACCTGGCAAAAAAATATACCTGTTGTTGTGCATTTATGAATGAGCTGGGAGGGGTGGCGAGAGAGAGCAAGGAGGTAGGAGTATAAGAGTGACGCATCACTCAGGGAAAGGAAAAAACAACAAATGCTCTCCCATGTAGTGCTCAAAGAAAAAGAATAAAGTAGTTTCCTTATGTGAGAGGTCGAAGGATACAGGTCATCAAAGAGACTAGGGCCAGATGTATCAAAGGGTTTTACCCATTCTATGTCTATGGGAAAATGTGTTCATACATAAGGCCCTAGAATAGTAAAAGACGCTATGCTCCATGAAGGGACAAATACACGAAGAGGAAGGAAAGGCATTAAATAACAAGCATTTGGAATGCACTAGGTCTCGCAATTGCGAGAGTTTAATCTATTGGTATTGTAAATGATAATGCATTGTCACTTACAATCCCAGGAGCTCGAACTCGCATAAATGCGAAACCTATCGCATTGCAAATGCTTTTTTTTAAGGTGAAGCTAGAGTGCTAAAGAACTTGTCTGGCCCCAGCCAATGTGCCCTATTCATCTCAGGAGACCATCAATAAAAACATGTACAAGTGACACAAAGGAGTTGCATGCAAATGCACACATATACTTTATCACGGATAATGAATGACAGCCCAAACTAAGATGGCCCCGAGAAATTGTGAGTGCTCATCTACCTGGAAAGCTGGGAGACGGCCCATTCATGAGAATAGTTACACCCAGCAAGCAGCAAATGGGTGCAAACTTAGAGCATGCTTACTAGGAGAGGAGCATGCAAGTGAGTCCGCTAAGCATGTGACTTCAAGGACACAGGGAACGCAAAGTAGTCAAGTGTATGTGGGCAAGGGTTTTCCAGACGCCCCATAGCATTGCCTCAGATAACTGGGATGCTGTGAGCCTTCAGTTGGTACTTGTGTCTTCGGACTGAGAAGTAAACATTACAATGCTGCTGCACGGCCAGCCTAGAAGTAGCCACAAAGGGAAGAGGTGCCGTGAAAGCGCAGCCCCAAAAGTTGGCACAAAGGGGCGATGAAGAGAAATGCAAGAAACAGAAGTAAGAATTATAAATACAACAGGAATAAAAACGCACACTTAATAGTAGTTAACAGGATAAAAAAAGATATCAAATACATGCATAACGTAGGCATCAAGAAGTAAAGACAAAAAAACGGGTTTAGCAAAGGATGCTAGAGATATTTATCTGCGACAGAAGCATGAACAAAGTAAGATAGAAAGAAGGGTGTGAAACATCACCCTTTGTACATGGTGAGAGCACTTAGGGTGTCATGCTCACACGAAATATCTCTTTAATTTACTTTAGGTGAGGGTCACAGCTAGGTGGCCTCAGGCTTGTGGTATTATTTTGCTTTTAAAAAAACACTGCAAAAGTTGCTTACTCACGGCTGCTGTGACGACAGAGGCAACAAGTCTGTCACATTGCCCCAGCAGCACCAGATCACAAGACGCACGCACCAGTGCCGACAGCATTACAGTGTAGAGCTGGGGAGGTTTTGCTGAACTTTAGTTACGGGAGCAAATTCATAAATAGCATAAGCAGTAACTACTCAAAGTCATTGACAGGACCCTCACCAAGCACTAACTTCTAGTTCTGTGCAGCGAGCGAGACCAGCATGGCAATAACGCTGGTGTTAATAGCCGCGATGTACGACTGGATTGAGAATGTTAGTCCCCCCTACTGCGAGACCGACAGGCGGCAACGAATGGAAACGCCCGGGCAAGCTCATGGTGACCATGTGTGCTAATGTCTGGGCTCCAGCGGCACCGTGCACTGCCGTGATTCAGATTGCCCACACTAGTAGGCAAAAAGTATTACAACTACAGTTGTAGTGCACACGCTCCGATAAATGAAACTCATAATCATTGACCAGCAATCACGGACTCCTGGATGTTGACGTCACTTGAAATAGTTTGTGCGCACTGTGGGGTGAAAATTCAATAGTGTTACGTCATTGTAGCAGCAGCTACTGCGCAAGAAACTGAGCCAACCCCCTGGCGCGTACTCGGGTGACAACGAACTGCCTAAATTCAGTCAATAAAGAGGCACTAGCAGCACTCCAGTCATTAAAGAAAATAGTGCTCACCCTCTAAATAACACGCACCGTGTAACACTCGAAGTAAAGGGGCCAGTAGCCATGGGAGGTGACAAATGTCAACATGGTCGTCATAAGGAGGGACTAACAAGCCTATAAACCAATTGGAATGCAGCATTTACAAAGGAGAAAGACACAAGCCAATGAAAAATATAGGCGGGGAGTGGGAGAAGCTTCCCTCACTAGTGAACTACCACAGATCTTCCATAGAGCAGCGCTTGCGCGCTGACTCTAGGCTCAACCTAAAAAGCAAGCAAATGTGATTGACAAGAAAGCCAACACATGATCAGCAATGGGCTGACCCAAAGTCTACTTTTTTTGATAAACACATTTTTATTGATTTTACAAAGAAAGTACAACAGCATTGCATCACAAACCCGTAAGAGTCTTGAATTACAGAAGGACTCTGTGCAGCCCATCGGGCAGGTACTGTGGAACCATAAGTGTTCGACAAATGAAGAAACCCCATGGTTATCACCCCACCTCCCCCAACCATTTCCCCCATACTCTGCGGTATTTCTTGGGGCACCCATTAGCCTTATACACAATTTTCTCCTGCGTGGCACTCCTGTCCACCCCAACCCGCCATCGTCCAACATTCGGGGGCTTGGGGTGTTTCCATAAGGCCGCAATGTCTCTCTTAGCGACCGCCAACACTGTAGTTAGGAATACCTTCTCATTCCTAGACTCGTCTATCTTATCAGTAATGCCCTGGGGTGTGTGCTTCGGTTCGTGGGGTACCTCCCACCCCAAGATTTCAGTAAGCTCTACCTCTATTTCACTCCAGAAACGCACGAGATCAGGACAGGGCCACACCATGTGAAGGAAGTCGGCAGGCTTGTGGCTGCACCTAGTACAGACTGGGGTCGGACTGAACCCCGCATGATGTAGGCGCGCCAGGTTGAGATATGCTGCGTGTAAATGGTATAGCTGGACGAGGCGCAGCCTAGCGAATGGGGTGACAGTCTGGCATGCCTCTATGTAGGTAACTTTGAGGAACAACACGTATTTAACGAGATAGCCCCCTTTTATGAAAACATATCCTGCTGGCACCGCTACATTGACGATATCATCTTTATCTGGAGCGGTGCCAGCAGTGATCTGGATAATTTTCTAACATGGTTAAACCTCGGTGATCCCAATTTAAAATTCACGGGACACTACAGTCATGATAAGGTAGCCTTTTTGGACATTAACATTAAAGAGCAGGATGGTATACTGAAGGTAGAACTTTACACCAAATCAACAGACAAAAATTCACTACTTCATTATTCCAGCAATCACCCCCGAGCCCAAAAAGATAATGTGCCCTTTGGCGAATTTCTTAGATTGAGGCGAAACTGCTCTAACCTTGAGGATTTCTACAAACACGCCGACAATACCAAAAACAAACTTAAGGCAAGGGGTTACCCTAATAAACTCATTAAGAATGCACTCAAGCGTGCACGCTTTTATGATCGAGACAGCCTATTAGACCAGGATAAATCCAGTAAGAAACAAGATGCGACCGTAGATAGACTAGTGTTCGTCACACAGTATTCGCATGTCAGTAATCAGATTAAAAACATCATAAATAGAAACTGGAAAATTCTGAATTTCAATATAGAAAAACAACTGAATAAACCTCTTTTTTCCTTCCGTAGGAATAAAACCATCAAGAATAGCTTAGTACATACGTACAAAGCCATTAAGGAAACTCAAACGACCCTAACAGGGGGGCTAGCATCTGGAAATTACAAATGTGGTACGTGTACCATATGCCCCAACTGTATCGAAGGCAAAAACTTAGAACACAATGGCAGGCGACTAACCCCTACCACCTTCAACAATTGTCGTAGCCAAAACGTTGTATACCTACTCCTATGCCCCTGCAACTTGGGTTACGTTGGAGAAACCAGCAGGGAACTCCGAATCCGTGTCCAGGAACATAAATCTGCAATACGGACAAACAAACCCAATGCCCCGCTTACAGAACACTTTCAAGCCCTAATCATACTTGTGACGAGATAAGATGGTTCATCTTGGAAAAGATCAGAATCAATAGACGAGGTGGTGATATAGACAAAACCAGAAAGATTAGGGAACAATGGTATTTTTGCCACCTGAACACAATTTATCAAGGACTGAATAGTCGGGAAGATTGGACTAAATGTCTGTAGCTCGGTCGTCCATCCAGTAGTGAAGATATCACCCTTTCCAATTCAGTTAATATTAACATTACCACCAGTAGACTCATTTTGGCATATTTACCACTCCATTGAACCGATACACACCTCACCTGACCTGACCGCATACTGATTTAGATCATGAGGGTAAAGTGAGTTTTATAAACTTTGACCTATTTTTATATATCCATTTGAGTAATTTACTTCTCCCTCTTACTTTCGTTTATATTTCCATGTGCTTTTTCCTACTCAGAACAACCGCTACCTAGGTAATCACGGTATGCTTACCTTAGAGCCAACTTCGGGTAGTCATGTAATTTTGAAATATCTAACGTTACACACTTTGTGTAAAGATCAATCCGATAGCGGACCTGTGTACCGCTTCTTTAAAACATATGAGTAACATTGTGTCCTTAATTCACAATTGGTTAATTTCTTCCACCCGGCTTTCACGGTACACAAGATACGATGCGTTAACGTTAAATTCTGTCTTCTAATAGACATAACAATTCCGCCTCAAACTACATTACTGTTCCTGATTTTGGTGCTTTCAATCTCTTTCCATCAAGTACCGAGTGTTTTATAGAACCTCCTCATCTATAGATGCGACAGCCCTGTCACAGCTCAACAAAAGGAAATACAATTACGGACCAGAGAGGAAACTAGGCATCGAGAGCTCTGATTGGACAACCGTATCCAATGAATACAGAGACTCTGTGAGACCCACATTAGCATATCCAGCTTTCTCGGGCTTCAACAGCATTGGAGCATAGTCATTTTTTCATTGCCCAATCACGTACGAGCCTGACAGTTAAAACCCACAGAACACGGCTTGTCCTCGACACACGATCCGGACCCCCATAGAGAGCAGACCTCTGTATTACGAGCTGGTGAGTGAACTTCTCAGCTTTGCCCTGACTCTAGTAGGACATAGTTGGAGACAGGGGCCACAATCTAAATTGACTATAGCATTCTTTGTATGTTTATTTTTCTAATCACCTACAGGTAGTCTCTAGTGTATCTCAGCCAAGATAGAGAACCCAGGGGATAGTGGAAAAACGCACCGCCCCAGTAGGTAAGCAGTATCTAAATCGGCTTATCAAGGCCAATGATAGCACATTGAAAAATAATTTGGGGTAACTGATTAGTTGTTTTTACTTGAATTATTTTTAGGTCTCTCTCAAGAAATCACCTGTGAATCTCTTCACAGTAACCATCCACTGCGTCATAATTTGCAAGATGCTGGTAATATGAGATACTATCACTCGGTAATTTGACTCACTTTACGCCATGAAACATGGTCTTATTTTTAATATAAAACAATAACTTGCGTGCCAAACCTTATTCTAGGCTTTTCCTTTTCTGTGTCCTTTTTCCACAGTTCAGATAATTTTGGCCTAATTTTGGATTTATTTAAAAGGTCTGTGAAACAACCGAGTTAACCAGAACAGGTAGGCATTGACCGCAATGATCAAAAATCCCCTCGAGTAACTGACCACTGCATATTTTATGCATTAATATAATTTTTCTCTGATCACACAGAACACACTACTACCAGTAAAAGTAACCTCGATGCCCACGTGTAGATAAAGAAACGGAAACAATTAGTAACAAGTGAATCACCATATCACTCCAGGGTAAGCAGCACTTTTATAAACCTCTATTGACGATCATCTTGAGTTCTGTAGGGCCTTGTGGAATAAATAATCGGGACTTATTCTTTTCTAAATCCCTATTGGGTGGAGAGTGGGGAGGATATTGGTCCTATTACCTCTTTCACCGTTTCTCGGCCACTCACCCTAATAATTTTATATACATTGTCCCAGGTGGATCTTATGACGGAAACCCACATCACCCATAAAGGGTTTAAATATATGAATTTTATTCTTTTAGCTACAAATTGCACTTGTCTTTAGTGTGTTTTTAGGTTCATTCGGGACACGGGGGATATGATCAATAAAATTGAAGGAATCCCCTTTGACGGCGAATTGGAGACACTAGTAACGCTTGACATTGAGGCGTTGTACACCAACATACCTCAGTGTCAAGCGTTGCAATCTGTGGCCGCTCTCTTGCAGAGATTCCCAGATAACAGACCAGATGGATTTATCCTACAGTGTCTTGAAGTCGTTTTATATAACAACTACTTTGACTTCAATGGCTCCCTTTTTAAGCAGATCAAGGGGACCTCAATGGGGGCTTCTTGTGCCCCCAGTGTAGCGAATGCATTTATGGGGGAATGGGAACTCACCAATATATTTAACGAGACAGCACCATTTTTTGAAAACGTCTCCCATTGGAGACGGTTTATAGACGACATATTTTTTGTTTGGAGAGGAGAAAGTAATATGTTACAAGAATTTCTTTTGTGGATTAATGCAAGCAACAACAATTTGAAGTTCACTGCCAATTGCAGTGATAGGAAAGTAGAACTCCTGGATATTATAATTGATGGCACTGAAGGTCAACTGAAAGTAAGCCTATACAGGAAACCTACTGCTAAAAATACCATCCTGCAATTTGGAAGCTTTCACCCAAACTGTCAGAAAGACTCAATCCCGTTTGGAGAGTTCCTCCGTATACGGCGGAATTGTACAGATATGGAAGCCTTTCATAGACATGGTGACGCTCTCAAGACAAGACTTCTTAATCGAGGGTACCCACATCGGTTAGTACGCCATGCGTACAAGAGAGCAAAGTACTATAACAGGGAAGCCCTACTGCAGGGCAGTACACGTGCCTCGGTGGATCAAATCGTATGTGTGATCAATCACTCCCCTATGAATTTTAAGATCAAAAATGCTATTAAGAAAAATTGGAGGATATTGAACACGGACGAAAATGAACCACAACTACCCCAACCTCTTGTAGCGTATAGAAAAAATCGGAACCTCAGGGATCTGTTGGTTCACACGCGCGAGAAAACCAAAGAGAAATCAGTACAGAGATCTGTCACAGGTCTACCCTGTATATTGGGCAACCATAGATGTGGAGCCTGCCACGCATGTGGATCAGCGATGATCACAGATTGCCTTAAACACAATGGTGGGGAGGTGAAACTTAGATATCTCACGAATTGCAGAAGCAGCAATATTGTGTATATTCTATTCTGCCCCTGCGAACTCCCCTACATAGGAGAGACAGGCCGTGAATTTAGAATACGGCTGAGTGAGCATAAATCGGCTATAAGGACAAAAAAAGTGGCAGCACCATTGGTTCAACACTTTTTAGATCTTAACCATACTGAAGAGGACCTGAAATGGTGTATTTTGGAAAAAGTACAACATAAAATGGGTCAAAAAATAGACATTACTCGCAAAAAACGTGAAACGTTTTGGATTTTCCATTATGATAGTGTCCGAAAAGGTCTTAACTCAGATATAGCCTGGTATGTCACAAAATAATTCCAACTATCATGTTACTCAAGAAAAGCTACATTGGCAGGTAGTACCTATATTAGGAACTTGAGGGACCGTAGTTATCACTCTTTCCTACTGTGAAATGAAGAATGTAAGACCTGAGGGAGACACAGGTATTGTAATGGTACCGGTGGTACTCCTTAGGATTTATATAATTTACGCATCTGTGCATTATCATACCAATATTTCCTCCTATGGAAATATAATTTTGAGAAGGGTGTAAAAATAATTATATTTGCATGTGCTTCGTCTGAATACAAATAGATATTACCCTTAACCTTCTGCCATTTAAAAGAAGGGGGTATTTGCAGCCCGAAATTTTTTTTACGGCGATAAACATTTCATTCGAGTCAATCTTTTATGTCGATAGAAGTACGACAGTAGCGTTGCACACTACAAGATGGTGTACTTGCAAAGTCCTGTTTCTATCGCTAATGGAACTTCGGCCGTTTTCTTCTCGCGATACTTTGTAGTGCGCGATAGATTAGGAAGAGGGTGCTGATTATTTAAAAGCCGTCAGCAAATACGCGGCTCGTCTCGAATCAAACCTCGCAGAAGCATAATGGGAGAAGGACAATGAAGGAATCCGAATAGAGAAGGTAAGAGATCGTGAGAGGCAGCTGCATAGCTTTCCTTGTTTGTAGCGTAGCAGTGAGAACGTGGGATCTCCATATGTCTGGGCTCTGGGGTTTGCCTTTGTATATTGGGCTCAGGCTATATACTTTGTAAAAATACAGAGTTGGAGTTGATAGTTGAACTCATGAGTTAAGGCTAACGTAGTATCAGGATGGTAATATAGAAGTTTTTCACCTTTTTTAAAAAATAACGCCAACACCATGAAGAATAACACCTAGTCGATTACATGGTATTAGAAGGCGTTGATAATTTATGTGCATATACATATTTTTCTCTAGGTACTTGCACAAAAGATCTTATGGGACCACCATGGGTGATAACTAAAACTAGCCACAGCGCAGACATACATAAAGGGAATTGGAAAGGACGCTATTACTAAGGTTAGTAGAATGAAGAGTGGTGTAGATCCAGTCACAAGAGAATACCCCAATTTAATATATAGCAAGACAGAGTATTGATGTGTGTATACGTATCCCTCTGTAGGTGTTGCAAAGGAAACTGAATCGGACCACCGTGAGTGACTTTTAAAAGTATCTACAGTACAGACACAACCAAGGGAAATGTAGAAGGGCGTGAATCCTAAGGTCAGTAGAGGGAACAGTTGTGGTGCAATGATCTTAAAATGACACCGTAGTACATGAAAGGAAAAATTAATACATCTTTTATTTTCTCATGTATAGAATAATACCATTGCTGGATATCAGAAAATTGGAACAAAACCCTGGCCCCTGTACAATTTGCGGACCTCAATCAGTGTGCATAAGTAGGTAAAATGAGGCCATTAGAAATCTTGCCATATAGATAGAGTTTTTTTATATATCAGCAGGCTAATAGTGGTTCCTTTTACCTTGTCATCATAGGAACCTATGACAAAAAATCCCCCGAGCCTTAAAACGGATATCTATGTACTTCTGGTGATATCACTAGGATATTGAAACATCGTTTCTTCTCAAGTAGCAACACAAACTGGTTAGTATAAGTAGAAGTAAAAATTGGGGGACTATTTGGAATACTCCTGCAGAGCTAATTTTAAACTCTCTTGCCTGCACCTATGTCCCTGACTTGATGGGTCATGTCACTGTCACCTCATTATTTGGGTGGTCGTGGGCTGGATTAATGTGGACCAGACAATTTAGTTATAATAAACGTTTTTAGATTTGAACTCACTTGTATGATAGTACACGATGCTAATATTTTGTATATGTATTTGTAGGTCCCCTGGAACCCATATGTGGTATATCTTACAAGGTCCTGAAGAAGGTGGTTTTCGGACAGCTATTAAATCCACCGAAACGCGCGTAGACCATTCTAGTGCTGGGTCTCATATATTTTTATAGAGACATCTTAAGTACCTAGTTGGGATATAGTTGGTATTTGATTTTGTGAGAGTGGAAATAGTGGTATGAGAGTTGTGGTGCATGAATGAAGTGGTCTAGGGGGACTTATTGTTATTAGGTGTGTTTTTTATGTAAAAAGTATTTTTTAGAAACAGTATAAAGTAGCAGAGAAATATATGTATCGACGAACATATGCATTGTAGAACTGATGTCTACTGCTTGTTAAGTGCTAAATGGACTGAATCTAGAAAAAAGAAATGAAATATATAAAAAATAAAAAAAATAATGAAGAATTTTTTGATACAAATAAAAATGAATCTTTGAGGTAAAATGCGGTGTTCATAAGGTGTACTTTTGGAAGTAAATAATGAAATGATGTGAAATAATTTCTGTATGTAAATAATTTGGTCTATGAGGGAAAATTTTGATACTATTGTATACTTATTCTCCTCTTTTTCCCTGACCCTATGGTCTCATAGAGGAGGTCCCCAATTATTGCATTTGAAACAACCGAGTTAACCAGAACAGGTAGGCATTGACCGCAATGATCAAAAATCCCCTCGAGTAACTGACCACTGCATTTTTTATGCATTAATATAATTTTTCTCTGATCACACAGAACACACTACTACCAGTAAAAGTAACCTCGATGCCCACGTGTAGATAAAGAAACGGAAACAATTAGTAACAAGTGAATCACCATATCACTCCAGGGTAAGCAGCACTTTTATAAACCTCTATTGACGATCATCTTGAGTTCTGTAGGGCCTTGTGGAATAAATAATCGGGACTTATTCTTTTCTAAATCCCTATTGGGTGGAGAGTGGGGAGGATATTGGTCCTATTACCTCTTTCACCGTTTCTCGGCCACTCACCCTAATAATTTTATATACATTGTCCCAGGTGGATCTTATGACGGAAACCCACATCACCCATAAAGGGTTTAAATATATGAATTTTATTCTTTTAGCTACAAATTGCACTTGTCTTTAGTGTGTTTTTAGGTTGTGTGAGACTTGGGCACTTACGGACAGTATACAATAATCTCGCTAAACTAATGCACTGTTTTAATAAATTATGAGACCCACTTTATAAGGGTAATTTGACACTTGAAATGCAATGATTCTCGATTGTGTATGTATTGCCAATGGATAACCTTGTTGAAGACCATAAAATGAGATTGGAAACTATAGTGAGATGCACTTCTGTTTTCTTAAAAGTCTTACAAACAATAGTATATGTGAGATGATGTTAGATAAAGAACCATCAATGGTCTATGAGTTGTCCACAGATCAACATTGGGTATTCAATAGATTTAGGTCATGTACAAAATGGGACTTTAATTTTCTCTGCATAACATTGATTTTCAGGGCGAATGAATACACCCCTTGGCCTTCGCAGATAAAATACTTGTCTTGATAAAGGTGGTCATAATAAAGAGACATCACCGAAACGCGTCGACGCAACTAAAATGTATAATTCAAGTCTCCAACACCATAATTGATATGCTGAAGTGGTAGCGACTTAATATTGGTGTTAGCAGATCGGAGCAAGAATATACAATACTGTATTCAACAATGTTATGTTGTAACTGTTCTGTCTGCTTGTAATTGTGCAGGTCGCAATTATTTGTATTGTCTTAGCTTTATTGTCCTTTTATTTTAGCTTAAGGGATTCAGTCTAGTAATCCTTATATTGTGTTAATTTTAATGTTGTCATAATAAATGAAATTTTAACGTTATTTACAGTCTTGGTGTATGTCATTGTTTCGTCATAAGGTCCATTATTTTAAACCTGTATTAAGCAGCGCCTTAAGGGAACCCTTCCTTTTGTCAGGTTTGATAACCCCACTTCCCTTGGCCTAGTTAAGGGGTACCTCTCTGTCTTTAACATGACAGTTCTAGGAGCCATAAGGGTGTCGCACCAGTTCTCTTCCTCTGGGGGGCCAACACAATCCTCCCAGTGAGCCCGCAGTCGATCTAAGGAGGTGGGAGTATTATTAATCAGTGTGCGATAAATACGTGAAATGCCGCCCCTCCCCAGGTCTCCAAACATTATTTGAGATTCGGGTGGACTGTGGTCTGGGAGCCGTGTACCCGTTGTAAGGTGGGAGCCGAGGGTGTGACGCAGTTGCAGGTACCTGTAGAATTGTGAGTGGTGCAATGAGATTCTATTTTGGAGATCTCCAAAGGAACGCATATGGTCCTCCACCATACATCTCCCAGTAGCGAAATGCCTATAAGGCCCCAAACCCTGAAGCCCTGCAATTCGTTCACTTCCTTGAGCCAGGTCCCATTCCACAACTGAGTGCACTGCGTCAGCGTATGTGTCCAATTGGTGTTCTGCAGTGCTGCCCACCAGGCCAGCAACACCGAGCGCGTCACCTCGGGAAGGCGAATGGGAATAGGGGCCCCGTACAGCATGGATAGAATCTTAGCGAGGCCTAGTTTTCCCAGCTCAAGCCTATAGGCAGGGTCCGACCAACCCCTGTTAAACCAGTCGTATATGGAGAGGAGTTGTGTCGCGAGATAATATAAATAGAGATGGATCATTCCCAGGCCCTTGTCGAACGAGGGGATCCTACAAGTATCCAACGCTAGCCGGGATCTACCCTTCCCCCACAGGAACTTTGTGGCTATGCAGTCTAATTCGTGAAACCAAAATTTAGGACAGCATGAGGGAGTGTTCTGAAGGACATAAAGGAAACAGGGGAGGACCATTATTTTAAAGAGGGCCACCCTTCCCATAGGGTTCAGGGGCAGCAACTGCCACTTCTGGAGGTCCGTCTTGGCACGTTTCACCAGTCCAGCTCAACTTAGGGTCATCCAAATCCCCAAATATTTAAAGGATTGACGGCGCAGGGGTATGTCTGACTTCCATTCAAAGCAATCTCTCGACAAATGGAGAGGGACCAGAACCGATTTGTTAGGGTTCAACTGGAGGCCAGAAGCCTGTTCAAAGGAACGCAGAATGCGTAGACAATGTGGACCTGACTGAGCAGGGTCTGCCAAGTAGACGAGGACGTTGCCGCATATAGGGCGATCTTGTCCGGCTCGGTGTTGGGCCACTCCCACCCCCGCACCCGCTCACATGACTGCATCAGAGATGCCAAGGGCTCCATCACCATGGCAAAGAGCAGAGGGGAGAGTGGGCATCCCTGCCTTGTTCCCCTGCGAATAGGGAAGGATTCCGAAATGGTCCCATGTACAAGGGCTTGAGTTCTCGGGAAGGCGTACAGAACCCTGACCATGGCTCGGAACCGGGGACCTAGGCCCATCCTCTCCAAAACGTCTATGACAAACCCCCAATCCACCGAGATGAAGGGCTTCTCAAAGTAAACAAGGAGAATCGCCAGGTACAGGGATAGGAGGTGACGGTGGGCTAGAGCAGATTGTAGTCTACGAAGACAATGCTTGGTTCCGCGTGAGGGAATGAAACCGCACTGGTCGGGGTGAACCAGCGTGGACAGGTGGGTTTAAGTCGCTGGGCGAGTATCGCGGCATACACCTTGATCTCAGTGTTAATGAGTGAGATTGGGCGGTAGTCAGCACAACAGGACTAGGGCGGCTTGAAGTGCCATAACCTTATAAGAGAAATCCGCCTTTGGCCTCATTGTTCTATATGGTTAGGGACTCCTTAGTGACTCGCAACATCCTTAGACTGTATGGAAAGAGGTACAAATACTACATGAATTTAACATTTTCAAACCTAGAGAAGAGAGGCACAGATGAGCTTGGTCGGTGAAGAAGGGTTTCATAATCTTAGAAAGGAACTCTGCCCTCAACCTTGTTCCTCTATATGGTTATGAAACTCCTCAGTGACTTGTAATAACCTTATATTGTACAGCAAGGGGTACGTTATCCCTTATATCTTTAGATGGTGCTACCAACAAAATACTACATTAACTTAAAATTGACAAACCTAGACAGTAGAAAGGAGAGGTGGCAGATGAGCTAGGGAGGTGAGGCGGGAGGAAGGAGATGAGTTGCCATGAGAGACCAATGGGAGAATGAAGAGAGTGAGGACGGAAAGCAGTGAGAAGAGAGTGTGATGGGACAGAGGACATGGAAGGGAAAGTGAGGGAGGATAGAGTAATGGCAATGGGGAAAGAGGACAGGAGAAAGCAAGATGAGAAGTGAGAGAGCAAGGTTAGAGAGGAGTGAGCAAGGGAAAAGAGAGAAACAGTTAAAAGGGAGACTAATTTGTAACTTTATCCCGGTTCAGGATTCACCCACCTCATTGGCAAGAGCATGGAGAACAGAACCTTGCTGTGTGGTGTGTAGAGCTGGGTGTGTTTAGAACGCGAACAGGGACCAGACGAAACCCAGTGCTAAGCAAAACTTGGAGTGGTGTGTAAAGCCTGACAAAGATCTTGCAAAGCGTAGCAGGAGTAATGAGTGTGGTTAAAGTTATGAAAAGCATAGCTGAAGGTGTGAAAAGCATTACCAAAGTTGTACAAAGTAGAGTCAATGGCGGAAAAAGTGTGGCTGAGGATGTACCAAGGTGAGCAAAGTGTAAGTTACACTTCAAGATATGGGATGTGCACAGTCCATGAATTTTATCTGAGTTAACCGTGCTCCGTGGGTATCACTCTCCTCCCTGAGTGTACTCGAATAATCCAATGGTCGCAGGACTATTACGACATAGTCCTCTCACCCCGGGCACAAGAAGATTGCTGGATCTCCAGCTTTGTTCAATACAAACGTGGCTTCGTAGTGATTGTATATATGTGAATTTATTCCATCATCATAATTCACATTAATCAAAAGGTTTACATGTCTAATGTTTCTTTTGACATCATGTATTTGGTTCCAAAATTAATCATATCCAATGCATTTCGGTGCATCTTGCACCTTCATCAGGGAAATCTGTAAGTTAATTAAACAACATGCTTTAACCCCCATTGTAATTTGTGGTTCACGATATTTAACATTGCCACCCTCTTTACATTTAGTTGCGTTAATTTTCACAATTGCGTTTCATGGTTCAATCATACATAAAAGCGCTACCACGTGAAACATTCTGCAAGCTGGGTACATAAAAGCGCTACCGCGTAAAACATTCTACGAGCTTAACTCGATCTATACTTGACGTTCAGTGACACAATGTAACACTACTGTTAAACTCGTACTATGGTGCTAATGTGTCATTTAACTACGCACTTTCTTCCTTTCAGAGCCGCTCGCTCGCTTGCGTGCATTAATGCCAGTTGTAATGAATTTATAAAACACAGCTTACTTTGGCTCATGCCGGTACTTCAAACGCTCACCTAGTTCGTTGAGTTAACCGCTTGTGATAGCTCCTTGCTGCATTTTCTAATGGCGCCGGGCTCAACTGTGTTGGTTTTTCTACCCGTTACCTCGCGCATGCGCGTTGCTATGTTCCGTTTTTTTCACTTATCTTTATTAACGCTACCTAAACGTTACACTGGCAATATACGTGAGTTTGACTACATGTGAGTTTAGCTGCACGCCCTTACTATATGGTGCCTAACAAGGTTTAAACAATGTGTAAGGAACTTCAATAAACTGCACTATGTTACAAATGTCATGAGTTTTACAGTTCGACCAAAAAAGTTCACATTTGATCATAAATAGCACAAAAATTCAGTTCGGTCATTAAGCCCATTGGGCTTCAGGCTGTTCAAGTGGTAAATCCAATGGTTCTCTCTTTTGAGTAAGTTTTTTTTGTTACTTGTGCCCTCTGTTTTGGGCACGATTTCCAATATGCAGGCTCGCAGTTGGCTTATGTGATGGTGTTTTTCCTTGAAATGGGCTGCCACCGTTGATTTTGTGGATTCAGTTCTTATATTGCTTTTATGTTCTGTAAGGCGAGTTTTCAATTTGCGCTCAGTGTGGCCTACATACACTGCGCCGCAGGGGCATTTCAACATGTATATGATGTTCATTGTATCGCATGTGCCGTTGACTCTTAACGGTATTTGGAAACCTTTCATTGGATGGGATATTACATTACCCTTCATGATATTATGGCAGCTACTGCAATTCATGCATTGAATGGTTCCGCGATAGGTGTTCTTTGGAGGCTGCTCAATTGGATGTTTCAACATTTCGCCTAAGTTTTTTGCTCTCGTGAATGCAAACAGTGGTTCTTCAGAAAAGATGCCTTTAAAATCCACTTCCAATTTCAAAATTTGCCAGTGCTTTCGGATAATGTTCTTAAATTGGGTGCTTACATTTGAATACTTACTCACACATGTTATTCTCTTAGTTGCCTCTTTTGTTTTGTTCATTAGAAGTTCATCTCTGGATGGTTGTTGTGCTCTAGTTAGTGCTGGTTGTATCGTTCCTTCAGGGTATCCCCTGTCTTGAAACCTTTTTGCCATTATTGTTAATTGGTCTTGACATTGTTTCTGTCAGTTGGCTTCCGATAGAGGTTAGTGTGAAACTGGTTTTCACTCCTGGTGATTTCTACAGTCATAAACAAATTAGCATACGCCGGTTCATTCAACGGAGTGGTACATCCATGGGCAATTGCGCCGCACCGGCGTATGCTAATTTGTTTATGACTGATTTCGAAAACTTACATATCCATCAACGTCAAGAATGGGCCAGCCAGTTATCGATGTATGTAAGATTCATCGATGACATCTTTTTAATTTGGAAAGGAGACGAGGCAACTTTACATCATGAACTAGACAGATTGAACAGCAGGAATGAAAGGATAAGCTTTACGTGGCAAATGAGCACCACGAAGATTCAATTTCTGGATGTAGAAATCACCAGGAGTGAAAACCAGTTTCACACTAACCTCTATCGGAAGCCAACTGACAGAAACAATCTACTGAAATTCGAAAGCCATCACCCCCTACCCCTGAAGACACATCTGCCATTCTCACAGTTTCTCAGGGTACGAAGAGTGGTCTCGCAAACAAAACAATGTCAAGACCAATTAACAATAATGGCAAAAAGGTTTCAAGACAGGGGATACCCTGAAGGAACGATACAACCAGCACTAACTAGAGCACAACAACCATCCAGAGATGAACTTCTAATGAACAAAACAAAAGAGGCAACTAAGAGAATAACATGTGTGAGTAAGTATTCAAATGTAAGCACCCAATTTAAGAACATTATCCGAAAGCACTGGCAAATTTTGAAATTGGAAGTGGATTTTAAAGGCATCTTTTCTGAAGAACCACTGTTTGCATTCACGAGAGCAAAAAACTTAGGCGAAATGTTGAAACATCCAATTGAGCAGCCTCCAAAGAACACCTATCGCGGAACCATTCAATGCATGAATTGCAGTAGCTGCCATAATATCATGAAGGGTAATGTAATATCCCATCCAATGAAAGGTTTCCAAATACCGTTAAGAGTCAACGGCACATGCGATACAATGAACATCATATACATGTTGAAATGCCCCTGCGGCGCAGTGTATGTAGGCCACACTGAGCGCAAATTGAAAACTCGCCTTACAGAACATAAAAGCAATATAAGAACTGAATCCACAAAATCAACGGTGGCAGCCCATTTCAAGGAAAAACACCATCACATAAGCCAACTGCGAGCCTGCATATTGGAAATCGTGCCCAAAACAGAGGGCACAAGTAACAAAAAAAACTTACTCAAAAGAGAGAACCATTGGATTTACCACTTGAACAGCCTGAAGCCCAATGGGCTTAATGACCGAACTGAATTTTTGTGCTATTTATGATCAAATGTGAACTTTTTTGGTCGAACTGTAAAACTCATGACATTTGTAACATAGTGCAGTTTATTGAAGTTCCTTACACATTGTTTAAACCTTGTTAGGCACCATATAGTAAGGGCGTGCAGCTAAACTCACATGTAGTCAAACTCACGTATATTGCCAGTGTAACGTTTAGGTAGCGTTAATAAAGATAAGTGAAAAAAACGGAACATAGCAACGCGCATGCGCGAGGTAACGGGTAGAAAAACCAACACAGTTGAGCCCGGCGCCATTAGAAAATGCAGCAAGGAGCTATCACAAGCGGTTAACTCAACGAACTAGGTGAGCGTTTGAAGTACCGGCATGAGCCAAAGTAAGCTGCGTTTTATAAATTCATTACAACTGGCATTAATGCACGCAAGCGAGCGAGCGGCTCTGAAAGGATGAAAGTGCGTAGTTAAATGACACATTAGCACCATAGTACGAGTTTAACAGTAGTGTTACATTGTGTCACTGAACGTCAAGTATAGATCGAGTTAAGCTCGTAGAATGTTTTACGCGGTAGCGCTTTTATGTACCCAGCTTGCAGAATGTTTCACGTGGTAGCGCTTTTATGTATGATTGAACCATGAAACGCAATTGTGAAAATTAACGCAACTAAATGTAAAGAGGGTGGCAATGTTAAATATCGTGAACCACAAATTACAATGGAGGTTAAAGCATGTTGTTTAATTAACTTACAGATTTCCCTGATGAAGGTGCAAGATGCACCGAAATGCATTGGATATGATTAATTTTGGAACCAAATACATGATGTCAAAAGAAACATTAGACATGTAAACCTTTTGATTAATGTGAATTATGATGATGGAATAAATTCACATATATACAATCACTACGAAGCCACGTTTGTATTGAACAAAGCTGGAGATCCAGCAATCTTCTTGTGCCCGGGGTGAGAGGACTATGTCGTAATAGTCCTGCGACCAAAGTGTAAGTTAAGCATGTCGCAGCATTAACAAAGGTTTATAAAGCTGAGCTGGCAAAGCATGTTTTTGACAGTGGACTGAGTATGGCAGAGTGGGAAGAGGGTGTCAAAAGTATTCAGTGAATGGTTGAGTGTGTGCAAGGCATAGCTATACACAGCATGGATGACAATGGGCATGGTGTGCAGGAGAGGAGGCAATTAGGCTGTCCAAACCATGGTGGAGCATGTGTAAAATGGAGCGAGGGAGTGAAGACTGCTATTGAGAATGAATGAAGTGTAAGTAAGGGGTGAAGAGTCCAATTGCGAGTGTCTGGACTCCAGAGGGCAGTATGAACAAGGGAGTGTCAACTAAATGTGAAAGCAGGTTCTGGGTTTCAAAAATGATCTTAAAAATCACGAAGATGGAGGACTGGGAGCAAAAAAGGAAAGTAGCGGTCGAGTACCTGAGCTCCCAAGACTAAAGTTATAATCACTGGAGGGTGACTGTTCCTGAAGGGTAGAGAAAGCGGGCCTATTAGGTCACTAGAGGGACTTGTGAAGGAGACTCTCTCACATACACGGTTGGATAGAAGATATTTATGAGGCGGGGGAATTCCTCCTTTTCGAAAGAGTGCCCACACACACCCATGCAGGTGTCATGCTTCATGATCGGGTGTTGCTCCTCGTGGGGGTGGAGCTGCAGTCCCCCAAAAACCCAGCAAGAGGGGTCTTTATCGGAGATCTTTTTGGGAGAAATGCTGCATTGGTGAGTGCGGGTGTGTGGGGGGAAAGAGAGTGAGTTAATTAAAAATACTACACTGGTACCCTAAAAAACTTTATTCGGGGGTCTGAGTAGTATTGTTAAAAAAGGTTGCAAGAGAAGGCCTCTTGATCTAGCTATCAGAGGACTTAGTAGTTTCCTACTGCTTTGTCTAAGTGGTAGTGATAGTTGAAGGTAGATCAATTAGGTTGATATATTTCACGCTTATAAGAGGTCCCTAGTGGATCCTTTGGCGTTTCATCAGGACCGTGCAAATTGTGAAAAAAGTGAACAATAGGGGTCTGAGATGGCGACACCCTATGGTACCTATATTCAGGTGTTGTCAGGGCGTCAATGCACCCATAGGGAAAGGATCACTTGGAGTTCCTAAATTCAACCCCAACGAGTAGTAAAGGCTAGCCTCATCGGCGAAGAGAGCGGAATGAAGAGGACTACTGAGCCTCTCAAGGATCGCAGCGTTTTATCTGCCCGCTACTGCTCGAATACCTGGCTCATGGTTTAGTTGTAGGAGCCATAAGTATGCAGAGTCTTAATGTTGATGTGAGCACCCAAAATGTAGGCGTACAGAACATGGTGATAGCCCAAATAAAGCTATCAATTACTAGCACAGGTCTTCACTGTTGTGCAATTCCTCTTCCACAATAATAATTATAGATTCTTTGATTTCTAAAGAAATTGGCCATAACGACTCACCTCAAAACTGTATTTTATTTGGGAACAACTATTTTTCCATTTTGCAAATTTGAGAAAGTTAAACAAACGTTTCCAAGGTATATTAGTGGATGTGTGCCACTCACACGCTGTAGTTTTTTTAGGCATCAACACTATGCATAACAGGGGACTCGCAGCACATTATTATGAGCTGTAAATTCAAAGCAAGGTCTTTCAAAACACTCAGCTTAATGGCATTAGCTGGTTTTCCATAAACTAAAATCAAAATATTAATTCCAAAAAGAACTAACACAGCCACCATCCTTTGACATGTTCATCAGAGGGAGATTGAAGAGACAGTGCAGGCAATCTTTTAAAACGGGCAGGAGTTGTGGTATGTGCATTTATAAAGCGCACTATCACCCGAGAGGGCATCCTTGTGCTGAGCAGATGTGAAAAGTCTGGTCTTCAGCTTCTTGCTGAATTCAAGAAGACAGGAGTAGGCAGCTCTGATGTGGAGTGGAAGGCTATTCCACGCTTTAGGAGCGACATAAGAGAATGCCCATTTTCCTGATCTGGTACTGTGTGTGCGTGGGATGAGTCGAATAGGTGGCCGGAGTGGGGGTGTTTGGATGGTTGGTGAAAGGAAATAAGACTGTCCAGGTAGGTGGGGACTTAGTTGTATGGTGCCTAAAAGTGTGTGTGAGAAGTGGTTAAGTTTTCCAGAAGTTGGCAAAGTTAAAATAATTCCTGATAGAAGTGAATATCTGAAATCACTCATCTGATTTATCAAACCACATTAAAGATACAACTTCAAACAATCTTCGAAAGCCCTACAAATGCCAAATGGATGTATATTCAGAAGAAGAAAGTTAAACATTTAAATTAATTGCTCCACATTTTAAAATGTTAAGAAATCTTTGTGGCGAAAAACACTCTGACTCACTTCATACGAACAACGGGTACTCGTTTCCTTCACTCCATAGCCATGAATTTACAAATCTGAAATACTAGTTATGTGACTGATAGCAGAACTGAGTGAACAGCTGCAGAAAGGTTCTTAGGTTCAAAAACAGGTTTATTTAGACAACTGTCCATAAAACATTCTAAAAAAAATACACATTAATTAAAACCTTTAAATGAACCCCCTCCTCACCGCCCATTCCCATTACATTTCATCTTTTAAAATTCTGTTTAACAGATCGTAAGAACCGAGTAATCCCAACTGCCACATCAAAATATCGCATTTCAGACAGTAACTCCACCGCTTTGATTCTATGAAGAGCATCATATTTAAAAAACAAAGGTCTTAATCCGATTTGCAAGATAAAAAGCGCAGTCCTTAAGAATATGCGTAATAGTGCATTTGGCTTTCAAAGGGCAGAGACAAAGACCACTATTATTTTATACCCCTGTCTTATATGGGCGGGATGAACAGATCGGATCACATCCCACCCGAACCCTTAGGATTTCTTTTATCAAACCTGGACCTGGTAACTGTGATAAATAAGGGAAAACACAATCCTGGTCAAGTGATGCTAACGAGAAGCTAATAGATGATTTCTTCTTTAAATATAATAAATCATATTTCTGTAACACCATAGCAGCAGATTCTCTCAATACTCGTTTGCCTGGGAAAGTGAGCCAGGATGTGACTGTTCCACTATTTAAATGGAGATTCTTCATTGCAGTCATTCTGGTTCTAACGGCCTTTGCCCACATCCTTTCACTGCTTTGGCTCTCTTCCCAACACAATCTGAATACTTTAACCACCTCATCATTCTCCTGCAGGGTGTTGAAGTATCTTAGTGCGCGAGTGGCGGCCTCCATGTTCCAAGATACCAGACTGAACTCTCTCCTTATAGCCTGGACCATGGTACCTTGTGGGAGTGATAGAAGTCTTTTAAGCACTACCCCTTCCAGTCTGTCCCATTCATAGGTTGGATCAAGAAAAAATATCTCTCCTCCATACAGGCCTATTGATAGGCTCTTCCCTTCATAGGCCTTTAATAATGGGATATGGGATAGGTCCCCAAATCTGCCATTGAATCCAGATAAATAGTTTGCCTGCAAGAGGGCCTTCTGCCTAGTGGCATCCCAATGCGCGCCCCAATTCAGATTTTTCCTAAAAGTTAAACCCAGATATTAATACTGATCCACTTGTTCCACCACCTGAGAAACAGTATACAAGAAAAAACTCTGCACTTTTTTCCCAAAAATCATAATTTACGCCTTTTCCAGATTAATGCGAAGCTTGTTCTGCTTACTGTAAGAGGCCAATGCGTTGAGTTTCCTCTGCAGACCAATTGGAGTGTAGTCCAATAATACCAAATCATCTGCATAGAGCAGACAAGCAATATGCTGGTCCCCAATTTTAGGCGAAGAAGACTTTGATTGGGAAATAACTAATGGGAATTTGGCCAAAAATAGACTAAAAAGTAGGGGTGCTAAAACGCACCCCTGACACAGGCCATTGTCAATAGAGATTCTTTGGGACAACCGTCCTGACTTGTCTAACTCCACCTGAGCCCAATTGCCAGGGTGCAGGGATTGAAGAGCCCCAAGAAGGTATAGTGGTAATTTCTAAGCAGAATCAAAGGCTGTCCGGAAATCTACAATACAACTGCACAATTCATGATTTTCCTCCAGAGCCTTTCGAGTAATAGCCCACAAAGCAAAGCAGTGGTCTACGGTTGAATGACCCTCCCGAAACCCCCCTAGTTCTAAAGGGATTCTCTTAGTTTCAGTGGCCCATTCTTCAAGTTTGGCTAAAATAATCTTGGAGAATATCTTTAATGAAATATCCAAGAGGCTTAAAAGCCTGTAATGCGTTGGGTCTGTACCGCTCCCTTTTTTTAAAATCGGTTTCACAATAGACCCCTTCCAGGTAAAGGGGTAAAGGCCAGACACTGCAACCCAACTAAACAAGGTAGAGTAAATTGTAGCCCACCAGAAACTATTTGTTTTCATTATTACTGCCGGGACATTGTTAGGCCAGTGGCACAAGAGAGTTTTATTCTCTCAATAACTTCCTTAACTTCCTTCACTGAGAGCCAGTTGGCTGGGAGAGTTTGCCCGTAGATATGCTGAGGGCCATCTAAACCTAAAGGTCCCCTGTATAACTCCGTCAGATAAGTGGACCACTGTGCTTCCGGTATCATGCAGGTCAGAATCCCCCTACTTTGGCCATTAAACTCTTTGACCTTTGTCCAGAATTTTTGCTGATCATTTAATAGTATAATCTCCTGCATCTCCTCCCACTTCCTATAATAAAAAGTTACCTTTTTCGACTGTACAAGGAATTTATATTGGTGTTTAAGTTTGACCAGCTCTGGGGTGGCAAAGGGAATGAAACGACACCTCGCACTCCTTGCTTTCTGTCTCACCAGTTGTTTCAACTATTGGCAGTCCTGATCGAACCAGCCCAGGGCACCCTTTGTACGGGATTTTGTCTGTCCACCCTTTCCACTTATTTTCATTAAAATGCAGCCCAAAACTCATTGCACAATATTATTATACCACACAATTACATCATCAGCATGAATAGGGAGGATAGGAACCATCTCCTCTAACTGAAGGATTGCTAATTGTAGAAGATGCATAGTGTCTAGACGTGTTGTGAGCTTACGCGGTTAGGACATCTCTAAGGGGAACACTCCCTCAGGGGATACTGGCTCACACAAATCAAGAACTGCTGTAGTTGCCCAGTGGTCACTGCCCTCATATTTTGCCACCTCAAAGCTCTTAAAGAGGCCAAAATTCCAAAGGGACATGAATATATAATCAATAGGACCCAAAGAATGGCCCTGCCGAGATGTTGCTATTGCTGGTGAATCCTTTTTAAAGCGTCCATTTAAGTAAATCAGACCATGACTTGGCAGCCTTTCACTCAGCACTTTGGCCTCTTTTTTGATGGTACCTGCAGGAAACTGGGCTAAGGGAATGTTGTAAGAATGCAACACTTCCTCCAAGTGTTGGTCTAGCTGTACAGGGAATAAACAAACATTTACATCCCCGCCATTATTATCACTGCTTCCGGGTATTTTGCCACCAAATGCTGGCAAGGGGATTCAAATAATTCCAGCAAATGATTAATTTGGCGATGGTCTTCTTTATGAATATAAACATTTATAAGCAAAAAATAACTGAGGACATTTTTACTCACAGCTATTTCCACAACAGATAACTGCAGACCACTTGAAACGTTTATGACCTCCAATGGCCTCTTAATCACCTTGGTGGCTAATAATGTTAGGAGACCTGCAGATGCTCCCCCCGTCCCCCGGGAATGACCTTTGCTATTCAGGGCCATAAAGCCTTCAACTGACTGGTCCTCTCTTAGGCAAGACTCCTGAAGGAATACCAGATTAAAGGGTTTCAAACTTTCTTCCACAACGTTTCGGGAAAGATTAATATACTTTTAGAGTCTCGCCTACAGGCAGCTTTAGTTGTCATTCCTCAACAGGCCAATTATATTTGATACTAAATTAAATTATGAGAGTGGTGACTGGATTGAGACTTAGTGATTCACATCTTTGATTATTCAACAGGCGATTGGCTCTCTCACTTCATTTGTTCGTCTCTTCCGATGAGGGACTATTTTTTTTCTCCTGCCTTTTCCTCTCTTCCTAATTACAGCTGTTCTCCTGTCCCACTCGACCTCTGCATTCCTCATCAAACCCCCCCTCCCTCATCTGATGCACTCACTTATCCATCCATCCCTTCCTGCCCACTACACACTCAGCATTTTTTTTTTTTTATTTTAGCATGGTGCCGGCAACTGGACACTGCTACCTAGCCACTTGCTTACATTTATGAGTATGGCATGTTTGCATACTTTCTTATAAACTTACCATTCGAACATGGATAATGGCAATCCTGGAACAGCAAATTGATAGCAAAATATAACAAAAAAATTGATTATATGGCGACTATTTTTCAATTTTATTTCTATATTTCTTCGCAAAAATTAATATAAAGAATGCCGCCATCCGTACGCATGCATATGCTTACATGTGCCACATTAGAGTAGTTCTTAAGATATCAAAATGCACACGCACCATCTTTCAATGGTTTTTGCATAAACAATGGCAAAAACAACCAAGCATTTTCTATAGTGAGACCAACTCGCGTCTCTTATGGTAACTGCGTGGACACCTTATTCCAGTAACAGACAACTTTGTCTGAAGATGAGCAACAAGGCCACCACCATCTTTGCTAGCAAAGGCATGTATTGTATAAAATATAACAGTATATTGATGCAACCAAACGGTTCATACACCCTAGAATCTGCTTTCCACGCAGTAGCAGTGGAAAAATGCAAATATATTGGATGGCAGTTTGCCAAAGGGTGAATGTCTTGACTCGGTGTTTTTTCTATGCTTTTGAAAGTTATAGCGATAGAGTGAAAAAATTATTCAACAAACCTCTAACCCCTCTTTCCTCAGAGTATGCGAACAATTAAAAATCTAGGCATCCATCACTCAGTGCAAGTGCAGGAGTGTGTCTGTGTGTGCAGATGAATGTGTAATCCAAAGTTTGTTTTTACGTCTACCACAGGGATGTGGCCACAATGCAAACAACCTCTTTGAGTGACAGGCGCTCGTCTGAACAACTGTCTTTCTCAAAAGGAGAAGGCAAGAGGAAACCTGGACTAACCATAGCAATATGTCAGATATTTGACCATCAAGACAACATTAACATTTTTAGAAATACCTTCGAGCATATCAAACGGAAGCTTCTTAAAATACATAGCATTTTACTATTATTTCAACATATTATGCGTTTCCTATTAAAATAAATTCTTACCCACATCATGCTATGTAAAGAGAGAGGACCGAAAGTAAGCAGGTAGGCTGCCTGACAGCGTGCACTGAGGGTTTATATTAAAGATATTTCCAAGTAAACGGTTTAGAGCTATGTAAATGTAAATGTACAGGAATTTATATAGCGCAAATCACCAAGCGGTTTCTAAGCGCTTGCTTAGGGAACCCGTCCTGGTATTCCCCTGTGAGATAACCCCAGCAGGGTATCCGCAAGGTGAAAGCCAGGCATCCCGCCGCGAGGGGCCGTTGTGGAGATTAAGCAAGCTATTGCCCAGAGTCGTGAATCGAGTGGGCACCGGAGCGAGAATTGTCGAGTCCATGGACATTTTAGGACTCAAGACCCCTCCGAGGCGGGAATTGAACCCTGGTCCCGGGCTGACCTCTGCTTTCAGGTCTGCCTCCTCTAACCAGTGAGCCACACTTCTCCACGCTACGCTATGCTCTTAACTAACATAGGTGCCAGTAACTGCAAACCCTAAGGCATAACCTGTAATCACGGCTAACACAATCCTGATCCTCTTCGCGTCTCTAGCATGAAGTTTTCAGACACAACACTAAAACGGGATGTCATTTTATGAAACAGAACACATTTAGACATACTCGAGTTAAAAAAAGATGATGATGGCAATCAGTTTCTCACTTCCACTGCAACTTTTTACTTTGTACAAGTGCCCCCTCGCAGACATCATCTTTTGCACACTATCATACTGACGTCTTTGCACACTATCATATTGACGTCAAACTATCCAAACAAGCACCTGTCAAAATGCTCTATACTAGTCAGATTCCATGTATCTCAGCCAATAATGGACAAGGATGAGCGGGAAGCCCACAGCCAATTCTCTCATCCAATCAAGATGGTGTTCTCATGCAGTCAAGCACCATCAGTAAAGCGTCTTGATTGGCTGGAGCAGGCTGGCTCTATGCTCCAAAATGCACTGTAGGCCTGTGCCTGCTCTCCAACCCAGTTGTCCAAGACAGCTAGGTTGCAGGCGTTTCAATTGCGCATGTCGGTTTAGCTGAAGCTAGGTAGTCAGCCAAACCAACATACGCATTTCGAACTTAAGGGGCCACACACTGGAACTGCCCTGCGCTCCTGCATACTCCATTTGCAGGTAAAACGATTAAAAAATAAATTGGTAATAAAATCATTTTATTACCATTTTATTTCTGACGCTTTCTGCCCAGCTGTGTGGGGCGCGATGCTCCTCTGCTTCCACGGAGGAACCGCAACTGTTTAGGAATCTCCCTCTGTGTTAGATGCCAATAATTTTCCAGCTACTCCCCCCATCTTCGACTAGTCCCCACTTCAGTGACTAACAGATATGAATCAAAAGACGAGCCTCGGGTCAGGCATATCATTACAAAAAAGAAAAAAATGCCCCCTGTAACATTTCCAGCTGCAAAAAAGCTGCAGGTCGCCCAGAGTGTAGAGATGAAGATATTTAGTTAATAATATAAATCAGGGATCTACTTTCAGTAAATGGTTATTGCATTACGAAAGTGCTAGTAAATATTTTTCTCTTTCAATTCCAGTTTCACAAGGGATGTCAGACCGAAAAAAAAATTGCTGCTGCCAAAAAAATAAAACAACAACAATGGTGTGTCTTACAGGGCAAATGTACTGAAGGCAGTGCCAAGGGGGCATCTCCTGCTAAATAAGAGAGAATCATGTATAGTAAGGTGGAGAGCTAGTAAGAGGCTTTTTTAGGATTTAAGGAAGTGTAGCATTAATGGGTAATTCGAGGTTGGTAGGGTTCAGAGACCTGTAGGGTTAAGGGGTTTTAGGGTTTAGGGAAGTGGTGCGTTTAGACATAGAATGGACCTTTTATGGTTCAGGCAAATGTTGCCTTAAGGAGTGGTTTCTGGTTTTTAGGGTCGTTTTAGGGTTTAGGGCAGAGTTTCATTAATGGGTGCTTCATGGATTTTACGGTTCTCGGTAGGGTAGCATAAATGAGTAGTAAGGGCTTTTTAGGGTGAAGGCTAGTATTAAGGGTTAGTAAGGGCGTTTTGGGTTGAGGGAAGGGTAGCAATAAGGGGAACTAAAGGGCATTTAGTTTCAAGGTTGGTTAGTGTTAAGGGGATAGTAACGATTTTTGGGGTTCAGGGAAGGGTATCTTTAAGGGACCATAATGGTATGGTAGCATTAGGGGCAGAAAGATTATGGTAAACTGCAGAGATTAATAGCATTACTAGGTAGCTAGAGGGTCAGGAAAGAGTAGCATTAGTTGGTAGTAATGGTTTGTTAGAGTTCATGGAAAGGTAGCCTTAAGAGTAAGTAGTTTTAAGGATTCAGTGATGTGAAGCGTAAAGGGTACTAATGCGTTATTAGGGTACACTTACATAAATTAAAGGATTTGGTGAAAGAATGGGTATCGGAGAAAAGCCCCAAGCTACTACACCCTAAGACATCAAAAACATTTGTTGTCAAATATTGAAAACATACTAAGAAAATTTGGGAAACTTGTGAATGCTATTTGTTAGAGTTCATAATTATTCACACCAATCCAGTTTCTCTGAAGCCACAGAAAAGGTTGCTGGCAGTCAAACTATATGCATGGATGAGGAATGTATGACTTATAAATATTACAAATTGTAAAGGAGACTACCAGTGAACAAATCGGGACATTACCTGTGGTAGAGGGTATGGACTCTTCAAATGAATAATAGAGACACTGATTGAATACTAATCAAAATAACAGCATATGAAAATGATTTATTGAAAGGTATGTTGGCTACGGTACTGGTACTAATGAAGTATATCAAGAAAAAACAATCATGAGCCCGGAGGAAGCAGGTCACCGTTAACCACATGTTAGCTGTATTCGTTGACAGTAGCTGTATTTGTTGACAATTTGATATAGTTTAGCAAAATATTACAATAAGGTGCTTGATACAAGAAACATTTAAGGATTCTAAAATTTGAATGTAGTGTAAAGAAAAGAAGAAGGTACATTGTTTGTGAATAATTATGGACTCTAACAAATAACATTTATGTGTTGCCCCAATTTTGTAACTATATTTTCACAATCAATATATTTATGGGAAAGACAATGGGTGAATGGAGAAGAATCTTTGTATTTGTGGTACGTCATTATGAATTGAGATATACCGTACGAAAGGTGTTTTTCCTATAGATATAATGTGGGGGACTAAATGAGGAGAATCCCCAGGATTTCAGTACGATCTGTGTTCCCTAAATAATCAAAGGTTTCTCTAATATAACTTAACCATGGTATTCTCCTGACATTCTCTAATGCTAAACTATCCAAAAGAATTGCTATTGTTAGGTGGGCTTGAGGTTTCCTCTTGTTTCCTGCAGGCTCTTAGCCATAGCAATAAGGGCTGCAAATTAATATAATAATTAACGAAGCTGAAGCCCACCTCAGCATGGCAACAAATAGAAGGTGAGGATTGTTGGAGAGAAAGAAATCTTCAGATAAAGGGATTATCAAACGTTGGTATAGGGCTGTAATCAATGTTTTCCCATAGTCCCGCACGCACCAAATGTAGCAACAGGCAGACATTTACTTTTGTAAATCTGGACAATTTCTTAACTGGTTTATCACCAAGCCTCTGGACAAACCGGAATACTGTTGTAACAGATTTCTGGAGTTGCAGTGTTCTACTTTTTAGCAGAAATTCCCAGTTAAAGGCTGCATTAAATGGAATTCCCAGATTTGAGAAATTGAGGACCTTGTCTACCTCTGTGCCCGAAATTGTCAATTTCTAGTATTTGGCAAATTTGGAATCGTATTTAATGACAAATGGTTTAGAAAGGTTAGTCTTCATACCCAAATCCGACATAAAAGTGCCAACAGCGTCCAACAGAACCTGCAATCCGTTGGCAGTTCTGGCTATTAAAACCACATAATTTGCATATAAAAGAACTGGAATGGGACAGGAAACGATCTTAGCCATATCTTTACCACTGCTGCACAAAGAAATCTTCAAGGCCATTAATATACAGAAAGAAATAAAAGGGTGCTAAGACACACCCTAGCTATACACCAACATAAGCCTGTATTTTAGGAGATATATTACCCTCTTTATTACACCGGCTCTTAGCATATGTTTGCCAATGTAACCGGCGTAGAAGGTCAATGATGGCCCTGTCAAAGCCCATGCCTTCCGTGATGTTCCATAACTTGGGCCGTGCACTGAATCAAAGGCACAGCTGAGATCCATGCAAGCTAATTGCATGTATTCTCTCTTAACCTTGACATATTTTGTGTGATGAGAAAGGTTAAGGCACTGGTACGCTGTACCAACTCCTGGTCGGAACCCTAGTCGTACCTCGGACAAAATCATATTGTCATGTGCCCATTCTTCAAGTTTTGATAGTACCACCCTACCTAAGACTTTAAAAGTGCTATTCAGCACTGAGACCAGGCGATAGCAGCTGGGCTGGAATTTTTAAATATGGGGACAACAACTGGCTCCTGGCAATATGGAACCAGCGGGCCTGCTATGGCGGCTTTTAAGGCCCTCATAATGATGGGGCCCCGGAATGAGAGATCATCTTTAAATAGATCCACCGGTAACCCATCTGGACCTGGTGCTTTCTCTAACAGGCTGATTTTAATGGTCAAATTCAAGACATTGATGTCAAATGACGGTCTCATAAGGATAGACGCTTCATGGTCATAAGTGGATCCTTCATTATGGGGGGATCCTAAGTTCTCTGGGCTTAGGTCAAACATTTTAGAGAAATGCTCTACCTATTCAGAAACTGGAATCAAAGTATCTATCTGTGGCCTATCACTGTCAGAGAGGAAGGTTAGGTTAACTGCTCTTCCCCACCATCTCCAGATCTTCCTACGCTCTGGCCCTGATATCAAGGTTTCTGGCTTTGATTTGTAGGACTTCCTGGCTGAGCTTGGCTTGTCAAACCAACAAGTTTTGACAGAGAAAGAGTGTTATGCCTCGTACGTTTTTGTGAAATGTGAGTGCCAAGTGTCACAAACTCTTTAATGGTGAATTTTTGATTCCTCTGCTGCGTTAGGCAGCAATTGACTAACCCCTGATTGTGATCTACCAATTTCCTAATTAAAAAAACTGCCTCGTTCACTTGGCTCCATTAATTCCAAGCCCCCCATTCTTTGTGAATTCAGTAGCTTTGCATGGGCCTGAGTATAAACAAATTTGGATTCAATTAGGAGACGTAATATTAGAGAATTGTTGTTTCTAATGCAAATTGGGGACCACCACGTGAACTAAAAAGGGAAGAATTGGGTTAGATGAAAACAAAATATAATCAATGAGAGTACTGGAACCTTTACAATGAAAAGTTGGGAGGACATTGCAAGTAGGAGGTACTAAAATCCTGTGTGAATACTAAATTATAAAGCAGAATTATTCTATTCAGTGCATCCCCATAAGATGTGTACCTAACACGCGTAAGCAGTGAATCATAATTGTCATGTAGCCCACAGACTGACACAGTTTCTGGGTTACAGGTACAAATATTAAAACCCCCATCCACAAAATCATGATTTCCCTTTCAACATTTCCTTAGCTTTTAACAAGTATCCTTCTAGCTCAACCTCGTTAGTCACTGTGGTGTCAAAGATATTATGATAAAAATGTATCAGCAAAATATCATAGGAGTGACACACATTAAGTAGCAACCTTTGTATGGCGTGAAACAGCTCTTTGACCCGCAATTTAGTGAGTTTAACTGAGACAAAAAATGGCAAGCCCACCCTTGGCCGTGCCTGCAAGGAACGAAATTGTAGGGTGACAATATGTAGAATACCCATTTAGGTGTCTTCTTTCCTGATCCCAATGCTCCTGGCAGCAAATAATGTCATACTGGTTGGCGCATCGCAGCCAGTCAGGATTATCTACATTGGCTCGCAAGTTGGCCACATTCCAAGTAAACGGTTTCAGACCCCACTCCATTTGCTGGGCCAATAGTGCGACTGGGAGGGGAAACCCTCTGCACAGGGCAATGCACTTCATTATCAGAGGTGATTTGAATGGGACGAGTAAATCAGTCAATCTAATCCTGAGATGAGAGGGATTCAAACCTATTGGAAATTAATGGCTGGCTCGATAAAGTCAATTTAGAGCCAGGGTGTTTACTGTTGACAACCTGCGTTTTAAAAAAGCTAGGTGCATTCAAGGGTGGGCGATAAAAGAAACCGAGTATGTGTGCTTTAATATTGCCATATTGGTTTGTGAGGGGATGGAGACAGTGTAGAATTGCTCTGGTAAATGAAGGTTTTTTAAAGTTAATAATGATATCCCTTTTAGAGGTTTTCATGCCTGTCCCTGTCCAGGATACACTTCTAACTGTCAGAATCTCAGCATAAAGGTTACATGTCCACACAGAGTGTTTTTTGAGCCAATGGACTATTTTATTCAGAAGGGAGGCAGGTGTTTCTCCCCGAGAAGTCAAGAGTTCCGGGACATTTTCAAGCACAATAATATATAGGGTGCATTGAGGCGGGATTTGAGGGTAGGTGCCAAAAGCATTATTGTGGCTGGAGACACCATTGGATTGCAGGTACACAGGCTCACTCTGAGAGATCAAACAGCCAAAAGAGGGCCTCTAGGCACCACCATATGAATAAGACCTGTCAATCGGCTGCCCTCCTGAAGGTTCATTGCCCCCCTTGACCTGTCACTTCAGAGGGAGGGTTACACTCTAGGCAGACAGCGGGACACGACTGGGGTTGAGGATGGGACTGTACCTGGCTATGTGAGCCTAGTAATTGTTCTCTACAGGTGAAGGATTGAGTGGATGAAGGATGGCCGACCCTTGAGACATTGCAAATGGTCTCTAGTTTTAAATCAAGATCTTTCCCCTTAGCCAGAATTGTAGAGCAAAAATTATTCAGCAAATTTCCAATCCATCCAATTTCCCAATGCACACGTCAAAGTACTCTTTTAAATTGTCTTTGAGAACGGATAAACCCGGTGGCATCTTCTTGCCTATGGGCTGGCGGGCCTTTTCCTTCAAGCGATTTGACGAGACACCAGAGAGTCAGGCCGAGAGGAAGTAGGACATTTAGCTCTCTGGGATTCTTTCTAGTCCTGGGGTGGAGTCTGTTAGAAGTGTTTGAGATCTCTAAAATAGTTTGGGCCTCTGGACAATCAGCAATGCACGGGTTGAGGTTGCGTTGCCTCCTGTAGGGAGTCAGGAACTGAAGAGGGAGATCCTTCCTTGCCCTCCGCACAGATACAGGTGCTTCTCCTAGAGAACTTGGTGCTGGGGCATCTGAGTCTCTCAGGGTAGCATCCAATCTGCCCTCTACTTGGCCTATCTATGAATCAATAAACCCCATCACCGAAGACAAACAGTTGGTTATGGATTTTGAAGATGATTGCCTACTCTTCGCTCCAGCAGCAGGCACGTTCCCCTTTTATTTGCCCATTATACCCCCAGCAAATAGATTAAAGTATGAACGGTTGCCTTAAAACTGGCTGTAAAAACCAAGAGACGGGGCCCAGCCCAGCCTCCTCTTCGCTCTGATGGACGCAGGATAGGTCCACTTTTGGTCTGGGCGCGGCCTGCGCCGTGGGAGGTGGCAAGGCGCTATGTAGCAAAGTGGCATGGTTGATGCAGATGGCAGCCCCTCCTCCTTCAGTCTTTGAGTCTCCAAGCCCCAACACCAACAGCTGGCAAAGCAGAATGTCCACAAATATTATATAATATTTGCAAGCCACAGGACCACCTCACCACATTCAGCAGGGGGACTCTTTCATTTTGACGAACAGAAGAGTTAATGTACTTGCTACAAACCTAGGATGAAGCATGCAGGTCTCAAATTCGCATTTTATGTAGATGGCGCAATGGCTTACTGCTTTCATTGCAGACACCCATGGTGTTAACGTCTTGTTACACTTTACAGTCTTTGCAATATAGCTTAGTGAACATAATGAAGTATGAACCAGCATTAAAGAGTTGCATGCACATCCCAAGGCTTAAGTTTACAAACTGACTGTTCTTTTTCATAATCTTTTGTTATGCACAACTTAATGGATAGTAATAAATACTTGTTGTATGTTCTGTATAAATTGCTCATAGTATAGAAAACTCTTATATTCAGATACAAATCTGACAGTCTTACATTTGCATGCTTGCCAGTTTCCTACAAAGGTTTGAAAAGTAAAACACCTGGTTGAAAAATCTCAGTTTACATTTTGAGCACTTGTGAGTAGAAACAATCTCAGAGCCGTTGTTTCCTCACTGGCATCATCAAGGTGTTACTGTAGAGGCTTCCCTCAAGCCCTGGGGGTTGGCGCATCACGGGCGTCACCATGGCATGGTTCACACACTTCACTAGGGCAGGCCGGATACCTGATCCCGCTCAATCATAGCTGACGGATCCAGTATCCAAATGGATCTCCAGTATTTCCAGCACCGCCCTGCATCCGTGCCAGATGCATAGGCATTCCAGGAGTGACCTGGTGCCAACTACCGCACACACAGTGCAGGCGTGCAGCAAGGCCCAGTGCCCAAAGAGGAAACGCAGAGGGTAAATTGATTGGTTGCTGGTTTAACTGAGTGAAGTTAGCGACAATAAATAGGACAATGTTTTTAAATGAAAAATAGGACAGTGTGTGTGGCAGAAACCACTCACCTTGAGAATCAGATTCGGTTCTGGATCGCACCAAAGGTAATTTATATTGGACTAGCGACTGCATGCACAGCGGCAGAAGCAGATTTACGTCCCGCCACTAGGTGGCAAAGCAGTCAAAGGCCGATAATGGTGGAGAGCCGGGACACAGATATAATATCTCGGAAGGTAAATTTTAAACATTGATGGTATAAAACCTAGATTCAAGTAACCTACGGAACGCAGTGCACCACATTAGACTATGCACCTATTTTATTCATATACAATTACCACCAATGAAAATCATAAAATGTTTTTCCATAAGGAAATCCTCGTTTATTCAGATAGGTACGTCGACCATGAAGCGAAATCTCCCGCCTTGTGCCGAAAAGGCCGGCACTTGTCCAGGCTTAAGAGAGTTTCTGCGAAACAGTCTCCGAATGACAGTGATTTATGGAGCTTTGCCTCTCAGTGTTTAATCTCTCACACTCATTCCGAGCCGTGTATTTAATCTAGAAACGACACTGCTGCTTTTTGACAACTAAGAAATACTTTAACACAAATCAAATTATTTATGGCCGTGGTGTTCAATCGCATAATAGTGTCTGCGTTTCCAGCAGGCTCTTACAATAAAGATCTTATCGGTGCAAGCTATTAGAGAGATACACATCGCCTGGAGAAATATCTGCAAGAGCACAACAAGTTCTCAGATAAATTCCTCTGATTATGGGGGATTTTGCTGCATTATTGACTTTTTCATGACTTTTACCACGTTTCATCAGACTGCAACTAACACTCTGTGTGAACAATAGTAGTAGATAGCCTCCTTTGTGTTTTCCACGTGTTCACACACAGACAGCTATTATGACTATTTTTTGGTGGTCTCCCAATAAACAGCTTCATCTTTCTATCGCAGGCAGTGAGCGAGAGTCATCCTGTCGTGCTCTTTATTGGATGGCTTTCCTCCCTATTCTGCTTTGGTACCGCCCAGGCGGGTAGTGGTGCTTGTTTAACCTTGCTGTTGATTGGCTAGGGCGTAGCCTTCCACTGATGATGTAATGGAACTATTTTTTAAATCAATTGTTTCGCACCTTGTGGGAATACATGTTTTGGTCTTCAGTTTACACCAATGCTCTTTTCTCTCCTGACTCACCATCTCTCCCCAGACCGGAGATTATCAACAGAAAAAAAGAGCTTTAGAAGTAATGCTGATTATCTTAAGTACAGATTTTTTGAAACTAATGAAGTACTAGATGATGTCTAGGCTGGTTTTCGTGTTCATCACAGTACTAAACTACTCATGCTGGCTGATGTGGACAGCTTACGCCTAAGGAATGAACAATAGCAATGCAACCACCATGATATTATGTGATCTATCATCAGTATTTGATACAGGGGATCATGAAATACTTATCCACCACTTTTGTAGGTATAAAGTACAATTGTCACAATAAACTACTAAGTCCTTGATTGAGTTTCTTCCTCTTTAGGTGGAAGCATACACCAGGTATCGTTAGGACAAGATTATCCCACTCCCACCAGTTGCTCCAGCGGTATTCCACAGGATCAGCCTTTTCTCTCTGGTGATGAATGTGCCCTCCTTTCGGTCCCAATGTATGCTTACAGAGGTGGTGGTGGTGGTGGGCATTATGCAAAATAGCCATTTTCACTATGTATGCGTCATGCAAATGCCTTCCTGCTTGCATAGAAGCTGCCCCAACAACATGCATCATGCACTAGGAGCACCACAAATCAGTCCTCTTCACACTTCTGGGATGTTTAACAGACCACTTTCGGGCGCCATTTCCAGAATCCAGCTCATTATTTTTTAAATAAAAAAGATAATATATTTTGTAAACCAAGCAATACTCCCCAATTTTGTTTTGGGGACAATTGTTTTTATTTACGATAACACCGTGCTTTCAAATAAGGTGGCCAGATTACTGAGGTAAAATAATTAAATGTAGCCAACCCCTGCCAGTAAACTGACTTAGCTCCTCATGAGACAAGCCCATACACTAGGAATACAGTACTGTTTCCTCTGAATGCAAAGGACTAGTATTTTGGATAATCATTTACCTTTAATCACCTCTCCTGATAAAGATCCTAGCGTCAGCCGTTAGAAGTTTAAAACTTGTATAATAGAACATGCTAGCACATCAGTTTTCAAAATATTATTTCAATTACATTATGTGCACTGGATGGGTGGAGGGCAGAATGGCTGGGGGTGTGTGTGTGTGTGTATGTGGGTTCCTCCCTCTCTCTACGTTGTTATCTCTCATCGTTGGAGACAGATGAATACGTTATCACTCGTCTGTAGATTCCCTTGTATATGGAATGGTAGCTCATTGCCAATAGCCTCATCCACTTCTTTTAAAATAGAAATAAATAACGGTGGACATAATTTCTCTGGCTGCATAACAGAATTAGCAGCAGCCAGCCCTTGAGGGGCCAGACACCCACACCTTTTGGCCAACATGAAGAGTGCCTGCCAAGCTGAGGAATGGTCAGCCTAACAGGCACTCTCTATGTGAAGGTCAGACAGTCAGGCACTAAAAATGCGCTAAATACGCAGGCACCAAGCTACCTGAGCGGAACTTTGCCAGGCTGAAGATTCCAAAGCCTTTAGTGTGACCTCTTCAGCCTGGCAAAGTACTTGGAGGACCCAGTGATGCTGGAACAACTTTCATAGTGAGGGTGCTTCCATTAATGTTATACCACTGAAGTCATAGGGACGTGGAAAATCAAAGCTCCACACATAGAACAAGTGTAGCAAATGTGACCGTTCATTCAACAGAAGAGTGGTAAGGGTGTAGTAGGAAGCCAGTGGCGCATTTTGAAGCATTGGTGTGATAGCACACTGCATTTATCAACAACACATTTTCCATTAACGCCTTAACCGCTGCGTTTTTTCCGCCGCGGTGCGGGCGTTCTAAAGGGTGGGCGGTGCTGCGTCGGCCGTTGGTCGTGCATAGCAATGGGGAGGGAGTGCTCCCATCGGCCAATGGCCAACGGGAGCAGGGAAGGGGTTAAAATGGGAACTAAATATGCAGAGACATGCAATTTTACTGGTAAAACTATATAGCGCACAAACGATTATGCGTGAAAATTTGGTTTCAGAGAGAAAATTAATCATTTGTGCATCACCAAGTAAAGTGTCTTGATTTGTTTTTGATTCTATTAAAAACTTTGTTTCCATCACAATTCGGAATTACAAAAAGTGTGCTTTATTTGTCCTTTTCTAATAGCTGATAGATTTTAAAATATGTGTATTCTTCATTTATAGGTATTTAAATGTTATGTAACGGAAAAATCTGACATCCACAGCCCTTACTTTCACTTCCTCTAACCCTGCAAGATTGTCACCTAGTTCACTTTTACAAAAACCTCTCACTTTGAAGTCAGAGAAATAAGAGTAAACACCAGCTTCCAAATAAGCAGCAATATGTCAGAAGGCACAGCCTGACATTTTGTCTTTGACCGCAGAGTAAATGTGACAAGATAAACACAAAATTTAAAGGCATCTTTATTGATCATTCACCTTCTGGACTCATATAGGAGGATCTCCCCCCTCATGATGAGGGGAGGGGCGTGGGGAACACTGCCTCAGACCTGGGCGCTCCAGTTTTTAGCCATGAAGCGCCAAGTGTCTATTATTGGCACTTTGTCAGAGTGGGGTGGGGTCAGCAAGTCTCACTGATCCCATTCCACTCTGTGATGAAGTAGGAACTAACGCCTTCTCTCACTGGCCGACATTAGGTCAGCCAGAGAGAGCAGGCAGCAGTCCATCCCAGCAGTCCGTCCCAATCTTGCAGGAACCTCAAGGCCGAGATCTCTGCTGCAGCTGGTAAGTTATTTTTATTGTATTGTTTGATGTGTGTGCGCAAGTGTGTATTTATATATGAATGTATTTGTGAATATGTGCAATGAATGGGGGTATGTATGCTTGTGAATACATAGGGACGTGACTGAGTGGGCATGTAGATAGGCGAGTGTCTGTGTGCAGAACGACTGCCCCCTCATGCTTCAATTACCATCCGCCACCAAGTACCAGATCTTTTTGACTATTGGAAATCCTTGTGTCTGACAAGGATGAGATAACTTTAATGATAATAAAACATTATGCCCTTAGACGCCTAGCCTCCCACTGCTAATCTTACCTATCCTCAGTGCCATGTACTTACAAGGATGCAATATACTAAAACTCAAATGTAGAACTAATACCAAAAAAATTAGAAAAAACACGTTTGATCACCTTGTAAATTAAGAGTAACACGTAGAACACTGTAGCCAAGTTCCGCAATTGGGGCAGAGTTTAAATGATGGAAATATACAGACGTTCACACCTGGGCAAGAAAAAATGTAAACCTATATGTGGCTCTGCTAGGATAATGATTGACACAGTTCAACAAAGATCAAACTTCATTACCGTCAAGGGGGTTATTCAAAGTCCTGTGTGGGTGCATGTGATGATCATAATCGAGCTTTCAGGGGAAAGGCTGTTCATTTTACAAAACAGAACAAACACACAAGCCCTTTCATCCATATTAACAGTCTCAGTACAGAGGCCAAGGCATGGGGCGGGAAATAAATTGCCCATCCACAACTGAGAAGGTCTGATCAAAGCTAAAGCTCTGCGATGAGGGAGTAAATTTGTGCACATCGAGAAGTATTAATCAATTAATCCTAACTCAATCAGTGATTTGAGAAATATCTATGACACTACCACTTGGAGTGGTCCACCGAAAATGACCACTGAAAAAATCATGAACAATATGAACCAAGGAGTGTCCACTATTTCTTTAGGTGGATGTGGAATTAATGGAATGGACCTGATATTCGATTCCTAAGGAAAATTATTACCAAGAGGAAGAAAGTAACGTGCAAGAGGGTTATAAGTGAGCACGAATATCTGATTGGATAGTAATGAGAAGTAGAGGAGACAGTGTTTTTGGGACATGATAAGAGATGGAAGCGCTTCATTAAATAACATAAGATGGGCCTTACTATACTGTAGCTAGGAATATGTTAAATGTGATTGAGAAAAATATTTATTCTAACATATGAATAAATAGATTCATCTGAGATACTTAATATTGAGTAACCACTGACCTTGTCCCGTTAATTTTAGACGAATTGAGGTACAGTACATAGAGCAAAAATAGAAGGTGTGTTAGTGGCCTGATTAGATATACATAATAATGGAAATACAACATAGAATTTTTCTATTTGTAGGAGAAGTTCGATATAGTGAATTGGTGATATATACAGGATGAGTTAAGTATGAGACGTTCCTTTGGGTGAAAAATTCGATTGTGGGAACATCATAATATTGTTTGAAGGTGAGAACACACACATGGATATATAAACAGTACTGATTAGGATATTAGGAACTAAGTTCATATTTCAAAAGTTGGTACGCGAATATAAGGACGAAGCATGCAAAATTTAAATTTACTGTTGTTTTAACGTCAAACTTTTCTTATTTTTATAACCACCATAGAAGTATTTCGCTATTCCTTAATTTAAATAGATGGAATCTTATAGAATGGCATCTAGGCAGGCTGTGTCTTGTAAAGTACTCATGAGAAAAATGGCGTTAGGTTGGTATATAGGCAGAAGCATTAAGTATTTGATGTTTGCGTTGTCAATAGTATGAACTGATTTGACTACCATTAGATCATACGAGTTATATTTGTTTTTTATATCCTTTACAGCCCTGATGTCCCTGAGGGGACGAAACGCGTAGGCTGTAGCAGTGGAATAATAATTTTTGCCTTTGAAAAAGTTTTATGAATGACGGAAAGTTCATTCTCCTATACAAGTGGATGTTTTGAAGTTATCACAAATAAACAAGACTGTTGAATGAAACCATCAAGCAAGCCTGCTGAGAATTCTTTGTCTACATTTGAAAAGCAAAAATTGTGCTAAAAGTTATTTGTTTATTTGGACACTCCTTGGTTCATATTGTTCCTGATCAAACCTAGCAGCATTTTTAGGCTGCACTATTCTGTGTGCAAGAGAGTGCTGGAGTGTATTGTTATAATGTGCCCTTTGCTTCTGGAAGACGGTTGTTTAGTTGGCTGAGTGTGGTGTTTGTTTCACTGATTTGATGCCTGTCCTTGGTGTAAAGAGAGACGAGGATGTAGTGAAGTGCGTGTCTGACTTGTCCTGCGAGTATTACATTTGGAGTGAGAATGCAGCCCTAACAGGACTTGTTGCTAGGACTATAACCTAAGGGCCTAGCATGGAACACAGAACTTCCCTCCAACCGGAGAGGATCTTGATCCTTGTATGAAGTCCCTGCCCTCCAAATGCAATCAATTCGGAGGCTTCACTCAGCACAGACACCAACATTCCATGCATCACCACATTCACGCACCACATCATTCCCTTTCCTGACACACAGGACAGACTCGTCATGCCACATCCCTGCACTCTGCGGTAATAGACCTCCATTACTTGATTTATTATCAATAGGAAATCTTTAACAATCTCTGTGTTTCCACACTACTTAGCACCGTCGGGTTCGTTTCCACAATGTGTCACATTGAACAACGCCTAATCACTTAAGGGGAACAAATAATATACCTGTGTTAGGAACACATGCCTCAAATATACATTAGTTGCGGCCCTTACTGTGTACCCCTTTCTCCACCCCACCATCACAATGTTCAACCCTAGAGGGATCAGTGTTCTCGTCGCCTTGACAGCGATGGCCTGCCAAAGAAAACAAGCTATTGATATTCTAGAATAAATAAAAGTCATCAAGTAGTATTTGGCATATCTTTCCTTGTAGACAAAGTTAGCAGCATTAAACAATACACTGGAAGAGACGCCAACAGCAGGTAGCTGCACGAACTTGCTCTTGGTAGCAGTAATATGCCATAATAATCACAGATCCCTAGTGTAAACATCCAGGAAAGAAATACTTGTCTCAGAAGCATTTCCACCTGAAAATACGTTCATTTCTGGCAGCATGTTTGTACAGTAGACTTAAAAAATAAAATGCTCAGTCGAATCCTTCACCCCAGAAGACTTTTCATTCAATGAGTCTGAAAGTTTAGTCCATTTTACAGCTAGCCAGGTAGAGATGACCAAAAACCGGTGAAAACTACAAAGCACAAGGCAAATATTTATGTTAGAGGGACAGTAACACAATCATATGTCGTTTTAGACACAGCCATAAAAGCGTTACTGTTTAAAAAAAAACAATACTTATCTGTTTCTGCAACACACTATAATCACGAGTAAACTTTTCCGCCTTATCAGTTCAGTTGCATTTGTTAAGTATGATTCGGGCAAAAATGTGTTTGCTCAATTACCACATCTTAAACATTAAGCAGAATTCAATGCCTATTTCTGTTCTTGGAAAAATGCAATACTTCACAAGAAAGTCCTCCAAACAGTGTCTTGGGGGGTGAGTCGGGAAGGAGCAGGGCTCCACCTTCTAGATTTACTCTGGAACCCTAGGCCAACGTCACTTTTTCTCTGCATGAAAGTGTGGTGGGGAGGAAAATTATGAGCCAATCAATCATTACAGTTCCACTGAACTATGAGTTTAGTTAGTTTATTACAAAGCCAAGAACAGTTGGACATACAAGCACCTTAAGGTGAGGGTGTAGAAATAGATTGGAACTAGTACAAAGTCAAATCTACGAGTGAAATTAATGTGGTTTAACATGCACAGAATAACCAGTTACAGAATCATGATACAGAAAATTATGGCTTCCGCATCTAGATTTCCCTTCATTGGAGGTTCGTAGATAAAAAGCATTAGTCTGTCCCTACACTACCACTAACGTGACATCTCTACTTAGCATTTCCCAAGGCAAGATCGGTAAAAGGTGTCCGCACGTGAAGGCTTCCTAAGAAGTCCACTATTGTTGAATGGGTCAAGTAGCATGAAGCTACAGAACTCGTTCTATGATTCTCTCTCTCTTTCAAGGCAAGGCAGAAGTCCCCTGGGCACTGTCCTTAATGTCAGTACATGAACTTGCAAGTAATATCCTAAGATGCATTGCGACATCACATCATCCATGCAAGCCACCTCCTTGTAGGTAACTTTCAATGCGGCAGCGATGCTCCCAGGCCTTGGCTAGATGGCCTTGATTACTAGGCTCACTCTGATGAGAAAGTACAACAGTTCTTTATTATCTGTATCGCCGTTCAATATATCCTCTCCTCTCTAACCCTAACTCCTAAAACAAAGATTTTATTCTAGCTAAAAAAAGATAAAGTCCTCCAACTGCAACAGAAACGTGAGAAAGAACAAATCCAACATGCACATGAAATTCACTAGCTAGTCTGAAGCGAGAGCCTCCATGGGGAAAATACAATTCAGGCCTACAGAATTCGGTCAACATAAGAAATGGCACATAGCTTCATGAAAGCACACATATAAAGTGAACATTATTACTGAGCACATCTAAGTTAACACGTCAATTGTGTGAATACTCATTAGCTACAGGCACACATTCTGCATGTTAATGTTTTCATCTAATCAAATGTAGTTGCAACAGTAATTTATTCACGTTTATATTGAAATATCCCTAACACTTCACTTTTCACTTGATTACAGTACATGTTCTAATGATCCAATGTTAACACCACAAAAGATTATTTGTGGGTGCAAACTACCCGTGAGAATAATGCACCCCTACAAATGCAGTAGCAAAATCTGCGCTCTATTATAAGTCTGGCAAAAGCAAACAAGGGATTGGCTCATAAGGAAGAACATAAAGTAACTTTTGTTTTCTTTAGCATTCCATCATCCCTAATGTAAAAAAACCACACAATATATACTTTTAAAAAGTAGCATAAAGCAGCCCTTTTCCTACTCAGAATATACACCAATGTCTAAGTAGTAGTGGAAATTTGCTGGTGGCAGGGCATGGGGATTTGAGGGGGGACATAGCAATTTTAGACTGCAGATGAGATGTGCAAGGCCACCGGACCCCCTTCCTTCAAAATCAAACTAAAACAATGAAGTGGCTTGTACTAAAGAGAGAGATAAAGCACATTAGATACAAGATAAAGCCAGTGTAGGGTGCACAATGTAACCCATCACAACCCCTAAATTATGGGGTCCCTGTCTTACTAATATAATTATAAAACAAAAAAAACCAGACCTCTGCCCAAAATGAAGTACTCCCATCATATCGATATCATCCACTTACTTCCTAGTTGGCGATGATAGCTATGTTCCACCAGAGTACATAATCGCCAACAAACAAGTGGCAAATTGCTACAGGTACTGTTACAATTACTAAGGTATACACCACAGCTGCTTAAGAGCTCAAACAATTTAGGAAAAGGAAGCTTTGGTGCTATTATAGATATTTTAAATCTGTTTTCAATATTTGTAGGGTAATTATTTATTTTATTGCCCATTTGCAGCTTTCCACACAGAAAGTGATGTTGAGGGTGCTGTCCCTCCCTCTTTGAGCAATACTGCTGATCAATAAAGGAAAGATCAATTAGGTCATGCATCAAGTTCGTCCCGACTGGGACCACTTCGTTGATTGATGCCTTTGCTCCTAAACATATTGCTGGGGCATGAAATGACCAAGCAACACAGACCCATGTTGGAGACAACCACTGGCAAACAAGGCAATCCCAGCACCCCCTCTTTTCCTTTAAATCCGAATAAGTTACCAGTGCAGCCTCTGGGTACACTGGCTGAGATACTTAATGCGAGCATCCTGCTACCAGGAAGAAACCTGGCTGCAACAGTTGTTAACCAATTATTAAATTTGTACAACCAGCTGATGTCACTGAGCGCATTGCTGATATGGAGACCAAAAAGGGAGAAACAGAGGAGGATAACACACAGAATATGGCAAATGTAGGGCTCATCCAAGATTAAATTACTGACATTAACTCTAAGTTGACGACATTGAAAACCTGCAACAGTGGAGTAACTAGGGAACACTAGTTATATATAAATAAGCAGAGGGCAAGTATGCTAAACAGCTTCCCCATATTTCCTGGAAAGGGACCCTGGTAAGGAAGTAAAATGTGCTCTTAGGTGTTCCCATTTAGATCAACACTTGAGACGTCAGAGCTAAACAACTTCTGCTTAACCTTTTGATCCTCATGCTATTGGTCCAGCTAAGCTTGGAATCTCGGTGGAACATTCCTTCTTTGTTCTCTCGGAATTCACAAGGAAAGCTATGTTATGTTACAACGACACACAAGGGCATCCTGGCGCTGAGCAGGTGTGTGTCTGTGTGTGTATGCCAAGCCCTGCCTATGGTAGGTTGGTTAATTAAAAAGCCAGGTATTCCGTTTCTTGTAGAATTCAAGAAGAGAGGAGGAGGCTCTGTTGTGGAGTGGAAGGCCGGATCATGCTTTAGGAGTGATGTATGAGAGTGTGCATTGGCCTCTAGTCTCCTACGGAGAGGCACTGGACACTACTTCAGTCAATAGGATCACTCAAAACATATGTTCCAACAGTCTCTAAATACCAGGAGCCAATAAACAAACATATTTTCACTCTGGCCACATATACTTCCATCTATTTGGAACAGAAATCCAACATTGGTACTTGCAAATGCTCTGACAATGATAAATACAAAATATTATGGATACTCCAAGAGAATCGAATTGTAGATGTTGACATCTGAAAATGCATTTTTCCCTGTCTAGATCTTTTTTTTTTTTTTTGAAAACCTTTATTGATATCAAAAGAAGACAAATCGAGGCCCACAACCAAGCCGGCCGGCCGCAGTGTACAAAACAGTCAGGAGTCATCAGGCAAATAGTACATAACCAATCAACACAAAGCAGAGGCCGTACAATCGCAATAGGGGAGAAGAAATACAGAAACTAAAGGGCTAAAACACAGGAATAAATAAGGCTTAATTTTACAATAAGGGGAGAGGACGTATGACAGGCACACTTGCAATACGGAGGCATCCGACATCCCGTAATCAACCTCAACATTAAGAAGGGGGCATGGGGCAAAATATCAGGGGGACAACACAATGCAGTCAAGAAATCAGGATATGTGAGATACAGTCAGCCCCTGAGCATTATCCTCATAACACGCCCACCACCCGGGACACTACCAAGCCAGAACAGAGGGATCGGAAGACAATGCATGAAAACCCGCCCGTCACAGTACCCTCTGGGACGCAGGAAGGAAAAAGGGAAGGGGGACTAGGTAGGGGGGGGAAGAGGAAGGGAAAGGAAAATGGAGGGAAGAAAAACCAAACAATAAAAAGGGGATAAGGAAATATGAAAAAAGAAAGGTAAAAGACACGCCGACACGGCTCCCCGTGGTGGGAGGACAGGAGACAAAAGGATTAGCGGCCCAAGTGGGGCATGGCAATCGGATGGAAGGACAGCCGAAATGTAGCAGGAGGAGTAACGATGCCATACCCCCACCCGAAACACACCATAGGAGGTCGGGACAGACGCGGCCTCACGAAAAAGAGATACAAAAGGGCCATAGAACCAGAAGACAAACAAAAATAGAACCCAACCCACCCGTCCCACCCTGCACCCCTGTAGAAGGCTACGGCCTACCCTTCAAACAGCGTGCCTGTCGCCCTAAACCAGAACCCGAAATATAGCAAGAAGAAAGAAAGAAAAACGAGACAAAAAGGCCACAAAAGCGGAGAAAGAAAACAGGAGGGAGGAGCAGAATAACTATAATACAAACGGTAGGCCACAGCCCTCTGCCCAACCCGACAAGTACAATCAAAAACAGACCAGGACGACACCCCATCACGCGCCACAAAATATTAGGAGAAGGGGACCTCCCACCCCTCTACGATCAGAGACAATTGTGCAACGAAATCTCATACCGGGAATCAAGCAGAAGTCGTACATTTCACCCCCAACCCTTCCGAGCGACAAACCCCACCCACCACATGGCAATGTACAACCACATACTAAATACGAAATCAGCATATAATCGAGTGGAATGGTGACTAGCATAGCTACGTGGGGGGTAGATAGATCGACAAGTGAGCAGTAGTCCAAACTGAAAGTATCGATGCATCAACAATCGAAGCACGAGCCAAGAGAAACAGGAGTTCAGTTGCGCCACTGGAGCGGGCGAGGTGGTCCCAATTTTAAACACAGGCAAAGTCATCGAAGCAGGCGCAGGAGAAAGTCCACCCATAATTCCAGGCAACAATGTCGAACAGGGTCGCAGTACAGCATCCGAGTCCCCGGGGTCCGAACCTTGAAAAGCAGGGTGCCCCAAAGTCACCAGCACACTACACGATCTTCGATCAGTGGTGGAGACACTCAGGTCAATCGAGGGGGGTGAGGCAATGGAGGCATCAAAACAAGAGGGCGACAAGAAGAAACGGCCACCCAAAATGGCGGCGGATCGTGGCGGACCCACCGAGACGCCCAGGGCCAGGGAAGCGTGCAGGGATCTGAGGGCTTCCAGGATATCTCTGACTGTCGGCTCACGCCCACCAGATCCGATCCCCACACAATCAGGCAACTCGGGCCCGCCGCCACAGGGTGACTCTCGTTCCAGAGGGCCGGCCGCCATTTTGTGAATCAGCCCAATCGCCGCCCACGAGGACCCCCGGAAATAACAGTTCTCAAATGTAGGACTTTACAAGCGCCGGGGGTCCCAGCAAGGGCGGCTTCGATGCCAAAAGGATGTCCGCCCAAAACGGGTCTCCGCCCGCACCAGCACCGGTGCCCCAAAAAAGCGGAGTCCGGGCCCTGAGGACCAGGGCCGCCGGACAAAGCAGCGGCGGGGGGACCCCCTCTCAGAATCAGGTCCCGGGGCTTCTCACCCACGTCGGCCACGCGACCACCAGGGCAGGTCCGGGTCAGGATCGCCGGGATCTTCGCACATCGGCTCCCAACACTGGTTCTCGCTCTCGGCCGGGGCCGAGAGCCGTCGGATCCCACCGGCCAGGTCCCGGTCCAAGTCTCGCAGAGGCCCCGATCTCTCGGAGGCCAGAACTCCGGAGCCACTGCACGTCGAGACCCCGGGGTCAGATGGTAAGTACAAACAAGCCGTAATGTTTCCAATTCCCCAAAAGTGTGCCGTCCCGGGACAGGATAAAAGACAGGATAGGCAGTCAGGATGGAGGGCTGCGGGAGCCGAGCTAAAGGGCGACCATCACGGCCGCGAGCTAGGCTCCTCCTCCCCTGTCTAGATCTTTTAATTGTCTACCCTGGGGAACATTTCAATGGGAGGGAAATGAGCAATTTCCCCTTAAGGCTTATTGGTGGAGCTTATTGGAGGTTAGAGCTCAAAAACAAGGACTAGCAGTCAAAGAAATAAGAGAATGGATTAAAGACAGAAGATCATACATTGTAATGTAAAGGCCCTTAGAAGTAGGCATGAAATGGAAAAGTGTGTCACAAGTATTTTAAAAAGCGAAGGACAGACTTTTCATGACTGTAGGGAATATCAAAAAACTCTTACCCTGGGAGTATCTTCAGTAGCCTGGGTTACAGGATATCAGTTTGCACTCATTAGTTTGACAAGAGTTGCTAATAATGAAATCTAATTCTAAAATTCAGATCACTGCAACCTATGTAAACTCCAGGGCTGCAGGCCATCGCCAAGATTTAAACACAATTCAATAGTTTGGTTAGTCATCAATGGTGCGAATATATGAATCATCCTCCGGTAGGCTCAGGTTGTTAATATATTAAAGCCTGATAAGCCACCTGACAGATGTGATTCATACCGTCCCTTTTCTAGTTTATATATATATTCTAGCTAAAGTGATTGGCAACAGAATCCTTCCGCTGTTACCCAACATTGTTAGACCCAACCAGTTGGGGTTTATACCAGGTCGATCGACATATTTGAGCTATATTTGCTTTATTCCACTCATTCAACCATACATTGAGAGCTGCTGGTCGCTTCCTTGATGCTACTAAAGTATTCGACTCTCTGGATTAGAAGTATTTAGTAATGGTATTGAAGCAGATAGGAATTAGCACTCAGTTTATTCTTTGGATTCAATTACTATATGCATGCCCTACAGTGCGTTTGTGAGTCAATGGCACTATTACTTCTTCATTAGTGATCGCTAGAGGCACCAGGCAGGGGTGCACCCTCTTCCTGTACTGTTTGCCGCTGTTATAGGGTCATGAGCCACCAGAATGCAGCAGGACTACTTCAACTATGGCTTAAATTACACTGCCCATGGACTCCTATTCGATGTATGCAGACAGCGTAACATTATACATAAGGGACCCGGAGGTTAATGTTCTACCTGTACTTAGAGAATTCATCAAATTTGATGTTCTTATTGGGATTACCATTAATTGGTCAAAATCAGTTATATTTCCTCATACCTCCATTACAAGTGAATGTAGTGTGAGTTCCTGTTGAAGGTGGCTATTAAGTACTTTGGCATCTGGATTAGTTCAGATACAGAGGAAATTTGGCAGGAGAACTATGGAGGGGTGGTTGCCTAACTAGAAGAGGGGGTGCCTGTGTGGATGTGACTTCCATTATCCATGGTGATTCCTATACTTCTTTGTTAATGTACCACTTCCACTAACCAGACACTTCTTCATTCGAATTGGATCCATCCTCATTACGCTGGCCTGGGTGGGTAAGCATCCTAGAGTGGCATGGGAAATCCTTAGGCAGCCATTTAAGCAGGTTACGTTCTGTGCACCGGATCTTCAACTGTATTATTGCTGTGCACAGGCTTATCTCATGCACTACTGATACCACGCTACACCATTCCAACCTCATTTTGCCACAGAGGCGGACAATGGGGTACCTTACCCTCTAGACACTACCATCTGTTTGTCTGTGAAGCACCCTAGGGTAGAAATTAAGAAAGGGTCAAATGAAATGCATTGTAAGCTAATGGGACAACTGTTAGGTGCAACCCACTGCTGCCTGTTACTAATGGTTGTGGTGTATATCTTCTGCTTATTTCATGTCTCTGATCACGTTATGGGATCTCTGTCTGGATGGCCCGTTTCTGTCCTTACACTCTATTAGAGAGGACACTCAATGCTCACCACCTGATATTTTCTTCTTATTTCACCTTTGTGCTGCACGCAAGGAGATACACTGCACATTCCCAAATGCTCCTCTAATATTGTGTGCTCTTGAGCAACTGATTGAAACACCTACCTCCCGCAAGCTCATCTCACAACTGTACTCCTCCATGCAAGGCAAGGACCCCATTTGCACCCCCATCTGTATGAATGACCTGGACCCCCCCCCACCGCTGACAAGGCGAACCAATGGCACTACTGTGTTGTACCTACATGGGAGTGCTGTCCTAAACTATAGGCTGGTACATATCCAGTTCCTACACAGAATATACCGCACACCTGTTTCATTATGAAAAGTGGGTCTAATTATCAGCACTAGCTCTGTTTTCTGTGGTGCCCGGGATGCAGACTTTTTACACTTGGCATGGGGATACCCTGCTGTTGGCAGATTCTGGTCATCTGTGTTTCATACCATTGACTTATTTATTGAATACTCCTCAAAGCAGTCCCCGCTAGTCACCTTGTATAGCTATGTCAAGGATGTCCCTAATGGGGTCAGATGCTTTATGTCATATTGCTCCTACAAGCCAAGCACAAGGTGGCAATGCATTGGGGCCGAGGCCCACTCCTGACCTCGCCATTGGCTATGGAAAGGCATCTATCATCAGGAGCAACTTGAGGGATACTGGGAGCTGATGCCTGCCAGGTATTACCCTCAAGATACCTGGTGCCCACTCACAGATAATTACTTAGCATCAAGGGCTGACAAGGGGCAGTCTGGACCGGTTGTGGGGCCTGGGATTGTAACTACCTCGCTACAACCAGACAGCCAGCAACAAAATATGATATATTGGAAGATGACAATTTGCTAAGTATTCTGCAACGATAATACTGGCTTCTGGACTAAGCATCTCTGCTGCATGCACTTGTTGCTTCTACAGTTGATCCAATCCAAAAAACGGTTAATGATATTCTGACTGTTCATATATGTGTACCTTATGTGCTGTACCTTGTTCAGTTAAATACGGTCCCAAGTATATGCTCAATGTTCACCTGTAGATTATTGGATTAGTATTTTTTTTCATTCTGTTTTTTATTTAACAAAAAGTTCTGGTCCCAGCATTACAATGAAAAGAATTGGTTGCAAGATTACTGGATTTTTGATTGAAAATGTATTGTAATTTAATTTTAGAAAATTATAAAGCGCCCGAATCACCCCCGAAAGAGTATTTCCGAGCTGAAGGCAATAAGAGAACAAACCAGCAGAGGTTTAGTTGGTAAAAAGTTTGGTTTTAAGGAGTTTCCTAAAGATCGAGAGATCATCACATCTCTGAAGTTTGAGAAGTAGGTGATTCCATAACAGCTGGGCCAAGTAAAATAAGGCTTTACATCCTGTACGGGATTTCCTGAAGCAGGAAATAATGAGGAGAGGTTTCTCCCCGAAGCGCAAGGCCCTACCTGGATGGTAGGGGATGAGTTTATCAGCTAAGTAATTGAGTCCTTTGCCATTTAAGCATTCGTCAAAGAACTCTCCAACCCCAGCTCCAACACCAATGACATTCCACCATCACAAGACCTGTGCAACTCACTGGCCACCTTCTTTCACCGCAAGATCACCGACATCCACGACAGCTTCAACACCGCCACCGCCACATCCACCGCCGAGACCATCACCCCCGCGACCACCACCCACCCCAGTCGCCTGAACGCCTGGTCCAACAACAGCAACGAAGACACCATCAAGACCATGAACTCCATCCACTCAGGATCCCCATCTGACCCATGCCCTCACCACGTTTTCAACAAAGCCAGCACAGCCATTACACCCCAAGACCACCGAGATCATCTGCAGCGTTCCACAGGGATCATCCCTCAGCCCGGCACTGTTCAATATCTACATGGCACCACTCGCCCACTTCGCACGACAACATAGCCTCAACATCATCTCCTACGCGGACGACACCCAGCTGATCATATCCCTCACTGAAGACCCCCACACCGCCAAAACCAACTTTCACAGAGGAATGAAGGCCGTCGCCGAATGGATGAAAGACAGCAGGCTAAAGCTGAATTCTGACAAGACGGAGGACCTCATCCTCGGACCCACCCCCTCAGCCTGGGACGACTCCTGGCGGCCAACATCGCTAGGGACAGCCCCAAAGCCCACTGACCACGGACGCAACCTGGGGGTCATCCTCAACGCCACCCTCTCCATGACCAAGCAGGTCAACATCGTCTCCGCCTCCTGCTTCAACACCCTCCGAATGCTCTACAGGATCTTCAAATGGATCCCCTCCGACACGAGAAAAAACGTCACCCAGGCCCTCGTCACCAGCAGACTGGACTACGGGAACGCCCTCTACGCAGGAACAACAACCCAACTCCTGAGACGGCTGCAACGCATCCAGAACGCCTCGGCACGACTGATCCTCAACGTCTCCCGACGCAGCCACATCACACCCCACCTGAAAGGCCTGCATTGGCTCCCCGTCAACAACAGGATCACTTTCAAACTCCTCTTTCACGCACACAAAGCCCTACACAACGCCGGTCCAGCATACCTCAACGACCGACTCAGCTTCTACACCCTCAGACTCCGCTCTGCCAACCACGCCTTCGCCACAGTTTCAAGCATCTGGAAAACCACCGCCGGCAGCAGATCCTACTCCTACCTCGCCGCCAAGACCTGGAACACTCTTCCTACCGGTCTGCGACAGACCCAGGACCTGCTGGCCTCCAGAAGACTTCTCAAGACCTGGCTTTTCGCTCAGTATACCCCCCCCCCACCCCAGCGCCTTGAGACCCTCACGGGTATGTAGTGTGCTTTACAAATGGAATTTAATTGAATTGTGTACTATGCAGCAAATATTAAAATTAATTCTCTGGTGAATGGGGAGCCAGTTGCAAGAGGGAGAGCGTTCTAGTTGGCATATCCTTGACTAGCCGCGCAGCAGTGTTCTGTACCACCTGAAGTTTATTCAGTAATGATTCATTAGCTGCAGCCAAAACCGCATTACAATAGTCCAGGCGACTGATAACCAGTGCCTGAACCAGGGTTTTACGCACAGTCAACTCGAGGGATGGGTAATACTGCAATAGACGCATCACATGGAAGCAGGTGGTGGTGGTAAACACAACCTGGTCTTTCATGGAAAGGGCCAGAACCAAATGCAAATCCAGATTTCTTACCACTGTCTTATGGAAAGGGGCTGAGCCCAAATCCACAGGCAACCACTCTGCGGGCCAAAATATATTGGCATTGCCAAAGAGCATAATCTCAGTCTTTCCAGCATTCAACTGGAGAGAGTTTTCCATCATCCATGAGGAAATTTCTTTCATGCCATGTGGTCAAAGTGCTATTATTAAATTAATTTTTTTATTTAAACTTTTTATTGATGACAGTCTATCGACTTACACACAATACTTTGGCAATTAAAATAATGATTGAATTTTCACATGGATAATACATTTGTTGGTCATTCCAGTATACAAGGTGGTGTTCGCTACTGCAGTTCAGTGGTCTCTACATATTCAACTATACTAATATACTGCCCAAATAACTGAATAACATATCTACTACTCAAATTACTTCATATTTATACTATACTAATTTTCAACACTAATCCTTTATGGGTTCCGGAGTGGCGTGCTACTCACCAGAAAAGCGCTTCAACGCCCATCAGGGGTAACAAGTGCTATATGAATGCAAATCTTTCTTCCCCTTTTATCCATCCGCTATCCTTCTCACTCCAAATAACAGACTAATATCCACCACTGAAATTACCTCATATTTCACCATATTAATTCACCACTAATCCTCTATAGGCTCCCTGAATAGCATGCGTCAACGAGCGATAAATAAATACAAACCTTTGTCCTACTCTATCCTTCTGCTATCATTCCAAATCCAAATAACAGATTAACCTATCCACCACTTAAAATGTACTTGCATGTTTCACTATACTAATTCAACACTAATCCTCTGTGGGTCCCGGAGTAGCGTGCTACCCGCCGAAAAAGCGCTTCGACGCCTCGTCAGAGGTAGTAAGCGCTATATAAATGCAATTACAATACAATACAGGTGAGGGAGGGAGGAAAAGGGCCCATACTTGTGATCACTTTCTCAGACAACCACTGGCTCGATATACTGTGTATTCCCTCATCATGCAACAGTCCATGTCTATCTTCCAGGCGACCATCGTTGGTGCTGTTGTTGCCCCCCACATTCTAGCGATATTTCGCTTAGCGACCATCAGGCCTAATGTTACCAATGTTTTTTCTTTGTTGTTTAGATCTGTGGGTTCCCAAATATTTAACAAGCATATTTTGATTTCAAATTGCAACCTCGATCCCAGAGCCTCCTCCATGCTACAGTGTACCCGCTCCAGAACTCTTCGAGGTGTGCAAACTCCCACACCCAGGATCTTCTCTACAGCCCATCTTAACCAGTGTAGGCCCAGTGAAATATATTCTGTTGCACCAATCTGTCTGGAAGAGATCGCAACCTCTCTGGGAGAGGCCAGTGCTACCTGCCATTCATCACCGTCCAGTTCCGATATATCACTTCCCCAATTCCTACGGAGTTGTTCAAGAGGGTTCGGAGCGTGGTTGGTTAACTTTAAGTAAGTTAAGGATATCGCTTTTTTGGGCATATAACCGTCAAGGAGCCTATCTTCCAGTGGTGAGGCCTCTGGGGGGGTGTTCCCCCTCGGGATTTGCGCCTGTAGAGCGTGTCACACCTGTAATTATCTAAATCTTTCTGTGGCTGCCATCTCGTAGTCCTGTTGGAGGGAGGGGAAAGAAACGACCTCCCCCCTTCGCCACAGGTCCCACACCTTAGATATTTCAATAATATCCCAGAGATCAAAACCCTTCGTCTTTCTTAATGTACCCAGTTGCTCTGAGTCCCACAATGGTGTGGTATGCGTGATTCTATTTGCCCAGCGCAGGCTCTTGCTGGCGGTGTGCCACACCTGGACAGAGTGTCCTGTGGGTCGAGTGAGTTGAAATTTTGTGGGTTTTTGTAGGTTTGGTGTAAATCGCCTCAGTCTAGTTCCCACCAGGTAGGAGCCATCTGCCCATTCTGTAACCTGGATCATCGGGCAGTAGATATGTACAGTGATTAATGGCAGTCAAATGAGCAGCCCAGTAGTATTTTTTATATCTGGGAGTCCTATTTCCCCGTCATACCATCCCCTCACCAATTTTGGAAACGATATTCAAGGTTTCCCACCCCTCTAGAGTAATTCTCTCTGCGCACTTAAAATATGTCACCGGTACAGGACTTGGATAATTTTGTAAAGCATGGCAATGACATGATTTTGAATAGCTCGCTCTAAGATTGGTGGTTACGTATATACCTAGGTATTTCAAGCCAATTCTGGCTTCTTCCACTGAGCATTCGCTAGATAGGGGAGGGAGCCTCCCTTTCCGTACATAGATTAGTGATTTGTTCCATTTAACAGTATATCCTGAGTACTTGCCAAAATTGTAAATATATTTAGGACTCTATGCATGGAGACTTAGGTGACGCCAGATACAACAAAATATCGTCTGCATAAAGAGATATGCGGTCCTCCCATCAAAGTGCTATTATCGAAAGATAGGAGAAGTTGGGTATCAGCCGCATAAGAGATGGGGGTGAAACCAAATTCTCTGATAATCTTAGCAAGGGGCGCCACATATATATTAAACTGTGTAGGGTTCAGGCAAGAGCACTGTGGAAACTATCAATAAAAACATTTTCAAAACAAAAAAATATGAGTCATCCTGTCTTCCTTAATGAATTATTGCAACAATTGAGAATTTGGGCCCCAGTACTTTTTTGGAGACTTCACATGTGTTCTTAAACCTCAAATCATGTTAGAACTCGTACAGTCGCGCACTGTTCACTTAGTGTGGTACACCTAAACCTGTTAATAACTTGACCACAATATTTCAATTGATACTTTACAGTTTATGTGTCATTATCTATTCATCATGACAATCCAAAACATGATACATTCATTATTATCCTTGTTGGTCAATCACAAATCAATTCTCAAAATAATACTAATTGATGATCATAATACATTGTTCCTTATTCACAAATTTACAAATTTAACATCAATTCAACAAATTTACTGTGCATGCCCAATGCATTTCGGTACCAGCCTGGTACCTTCTTCAGGGGCCAATCTGTGAAAATGAATGAATAGAATATGTTTGTAAATTCAATTGGTGTGCCCATAGTTGTCTTAAATATTGTATTCTAAATTAATGTATTTATCCAACGTGCTATCTGTGTGTATATGTCATACCTGTGTGAAGTGATGTTTTCCTCTGAAATCTAAAAGAAAACATATGCAATGATTGCTCCTGGAATCCCTGTTTTACAAGAAAACTTGGAAAGGTCTCAGTAATTGTATTGAAGCCATTAGCTTACCTAAATCGTCACAGTCTAATGTGTTGGTAAACTGTAAAAAACACAAAATGCCAGCCATTGTCAATACGTAAATGCCTACAAAACACTAAATATCCAATTATCAAAACTTTCAAAAAAACGCGTCATACCTGATTATACTGCACAAAGAACTGTTGCTCTGTTTGAAAAAATCCACAATCAATAAACGATAAAACATAGCGCCAAACGCACTACTTTAGCCAATTGGTCCAAAAGCCACATACCTCTAAGCATCTAACTCCGTCGGTTTCCTAAAAACAGACAGAAACCAGACGGTGAGTTTGGAAAACTAACTTTGAATGCAAACCCCCGACACAAACAGTACTTAGAAAAGTATTCAAATGTGGCTGCTCTGAAGGACCGAAATGCTATGATGTCAATACTCCACACAGGGTTAAAACAATAGATTATATTTTTATAAGTAAAACAAGACCAAAATGACAAAAATTCAATAAGTAGAACCAGAGTTATGAATTTTTAAAGAATAAATCAAAAAGTAGTGCTTAGAATTCAATAGTGCTTAGGGTTTACTTGAGGTTGCGCTGGACCAGGGAAAATCCAAAGTTGGAGGGCAGGCAGGCTACAGGACTCACGCGGATCCAGCTGAAAAAGTATCTTGGATGGACCAAACCTTGACGTCAAGGACTCCATGCGAGGAGCAGGGGAGGTGCTGCATTGTCGGCGATCCCGTAGAAAGAGGCAAAGTGTCGGTGTTGCTCTGTGCAGCTGATGAAGGCTTCTTCAACGAACCCCTTTACGGTGCAAGGGATGCGTCATCGTCCAGCCTCGCAGGCTTTTGAAGTGATGTCGTCGGTCAGCCGGTGTGTGGGCGTTAAAGGGAAATGCGCATCAGCGCAAAGTCACTGATGTGTCGAGTTTGATGGATCAGCACAGCAGAAACCAACTTTCAAGAGCCCAGGACTGCAATGGCACCACATGGCAGGGCATGATTCACAGATGTTAGAGTCTCAGTGCTGATAAAGGGTTTAAGGAAGTCTTTGATGGCCCTGAGACTTCAGAACAGGGGGTAAGCCAGTATGCCTGTGGAGTCACTCTGGGTTCAAGCGAGATGGGACCAGTCCTTGTCCTCAGCAGGGCAGAGATCAGCAGGCAGCAGGGCAGCTCAGCAAAGCAGGAAGCGGTTCTTTCAGAGCATTCAGGCAGAATGGCAATCCTTGTAGCACAGCAGTCTTTACTCCTGGCAGAGTTCTTCACAGGTACAGTAATGTACTGTCTTGGCACGGTCAGAGCCCAAGTACGTATACCCATTTGTGCCTTTGAAGTGGGGTGACTTCAAAGCAGTCCCTTGAAGTGCACAAGTCCCAATTTCTTCCCGACCCTGGCTCCAGACTATCAGTAGGGGGTAGCCAACCCTTTGGACACTGCCTATTCAGGTCTAAGTGTCCGCTCAGGGAGAGCTATCAGAATGAAGATGAATACACATGAGTTCTGTGTCCCACCCACCCTTCCTGTGTGTGTTGCTGTCTAGAGGGAATGCACAAAGTGTAGCTGTCATCCATCCCAGACGTGTATTGGAGACAGGCTGTAAAGTACACAGAGCAGTAAGAGCAGAAAAATTTCCATGTTCTAAAAGTAGCATTTCTAAAAAAAATAATGTTAAATCCAACTTTACCATTAAAGAGGATTTACCATGACCATTCCAAAGATATGTTACATGATGTAGCTTCTCCTTTCTGATCGGGAATTACCCTGCATGCCATCATCAAGGTAAAATTCACTAGGGGGCTATGCCAAGTGCGAACTAGCATTACCAGGCAGGTAATCTAAAACATGCAAGAACAAACAGACTAAATGTTGGCATTTCTTCTGCCATACCTTATGGATCTGGAACTTTATTAAGCTCATATATTTTTCAAGTTCCATTCCATCTCTACTTAGGGAAAGAGGTAAGGACACACCTAATAAAGTGCTAACTTGTCATAAAGTAAATTCCTAGTGACTGGTTCCCCATGAAGAGACTCTCTGCTTCACCTATCGCAACCAACTTCTTCTATTACAATACACAGGTTGTTGCAGCTGTGGTTGATGCTGTTGTGACAGCTATTTTTGCTGCTCTAGTCCCTGCTATGCTGGCAGCTTTTGTTTCTGCTCTGGTGAAAGCAGAAGCTTCTGCTGCTGTTCCCACAGTGGTGACAGTAGTTGCCTTTCTTGTGGTTATAGTTGGGGTCACCACTGCAGTCACTATCACGCGGCAGCTATGATCACATTGCTGGTATCACCGCTGTGGAGGAAGTCGTTTTCATTATTGTGGTTCATGCTTATCTTTTAACTATTGTTGCTACAGTTGTGGTAGCAGTTGTCTAAGCTGTTGTTGATGCTGTGATGCACCCTGCGTTAGAAACTGTTCTTGCTGTGGTGACTGCTCAGGCCACTGTCATGGTGGCAGGTGGGGTTCTGGCCCTGCAGTCATTACAGTTTTGGTTGCTGTGGTGGTTAAAGCTGTGCTTGCAGCCGTTGCTGCTATGGCAGCTGATCTTGTTGCTGTTGGGTTTACTTTAATGGCAGCTCCTGTCACTGCTGTAGCTCCTCTTGTTGCTGCAACAACTGCTGTCCCAGCTTAGCTGGCAGCTGTTGCTATTGATGAAATCCCTGTCATAGTGTGGTCACATATATGGTCAGAGTAGTAGTTGCTATTGTTGTGACTGTGTCAACAGCAGTTGCTCTTGTCCCTGCTGTAGTTTAGTTCCTATATCCCTAGTAGGGTCTGTGCATTGGACTAACATACACCATAGATTTGACATAGGACTGGGGTCAGAATGTCTCTATCGAATATATTAAACTTAATTGTGTGCGTGCCAGCTAACTCAGAGATCACTAGAAACTTTCTCGAATAAACAAGAAGGGATTAGTCTCTGACAACCGCATAAACGACAACTTTGTTTCCTCTAGAACCGGAACAATATCTTCAGAATCGTGGAAACAATAGATAACTATTTTACTCAGTCAATCATGCATGCTTCATTTCTACAGAGTTGAATAGAAATAGAGAGACGGACGTTTCAATAAAAGGGGTTTATTGAACAGTCTTATTTCTCATGCAAGAGATATGAACTGCTACAATCGTTAGACAAAGTGCGAAGTATAATGCGTACAGCGTAAACAGTAATAAATTACATATAAAAATACATACATAAATAACACAGGCTAAAATACTCAACTGGTGCTTCAAAAATACGCCTACCCCAGTGTACCTAACCTAGGCGTAGTACGAGGGAAGAAGTAGGTGTTGCCTTAGCATAAGTTTTAGTTCTGCCAAGAATTGCCAAAGGTTTTTCTAGGTTCTAATCAGCTCCATACTTTAGAATGAGAGAGGTTGGTATCTCTTTCCCGGGACTCGATTTCCCAACACCCCGCAAGGGGAGTCAGAAACACTGGAGCTGGATTCGTCGCAGGTGGATGTCACCATCTAGTCAGTGCGTCAGCTGGGGACTTGGCTTCCTTCGGTACTTGCTGTGGCGAGCTGCGTCCTGCAAGTAGGTTGGCGAACTACACCGAATCACACCGTGCTTTGCTATAGCAAGTGAAGGTATATTTATACGTTGAAGATGTTTAGGAATGCCGGTAGTGACCCACCAGGCAAGACCCACAACCATCTGCGCAGCGCTTAGATCAGCAGCGCTTTGGCAGGCACCAGGCTCGAACTCGGTATAATTTGAAAAGGACCCGTTTTTTATTTCATTTAATTTCTGTTATTTCTCCCCTGTTTTTAGTAGACCCACAATATCTGCGCAGCGCTTAGATCAGCAGCGCTTTGGCAGGCACCAGGCTCGAACTGGGAATAATTTTAAAAAGACCCGTTTTCTCATTTGATTTAATTTCCGTTACTTCTCCTCTGTTTTTAGCGCCAACTACTGCACAATAATTGTGACCTCACCGCATTTCGCGGCCCCTCTGTCCCTCGTTGTGAATTAGGTAGCGCCATCTTGGGGGTATTCTCTTCATAGCAGCGCCACTCAGGGCAGCGTGCTAGGCGGCGTCAATTACTGCAAACTATTAAAGGGTGGGCTGGTACTCGGAACCGGACCTCTAACCAGGCAAGACCCACAACCATCTGCGCAGCGCTTAGATCAGCAGCGCTTTGGCAGGCACCAGGCTCGAACTCGGTATAATTTTAAAAGGACCCGTTTTTTATTTCATTTAATTTCTGTTATTTCTCCCCTGTTTTTAGTAGACCCACAATATCTGCGCAGCGCTTAGATCAGCAGCGCTTTGGCAGGCACCAGGCTCGAACTGGGAATAATTTTAAAAAGACCCGTTTTCTCATTTGATTTAATTTCCGTTACTTCTCCTCTGTTTTTAGCGCCAACTACTGCACAATAATTGTGACCTCACCGCATTTCGCGGCCCCTCTGTCCCTCGTTGTGAATTAGGTAGCGCCATCTTGGGGGTATTCTCTTCATAGCAGCGCCACTCAGGGCAGCGTGCTAGGCGGCGTCAATTACTGCAAACTATTAAAGGGTGGGCTGGTACTCGGAACCGGACCTCTAACCAGGCAAGACCCACAACCATCTGCGCAGCGCTTAGATCAGCAGCGCTTTGGCAGGCACCAGGCTCGAACTCGGTATAATTTTAAAAGGACCAGTTTTTTATTTCATTTAATTTCTGTTATTTCTCCCCTGTTTTTAGTAGACCCACAATATCTGCGCAGCGCTTAGATCAGCAGCGCTTTGGCAGGCACCAGGCTCGAACTGGGAATAATTGTAAAAAGACCCGTTTTCTCATTTGATTTAATTTCCGTTACTTCTCCTCTGTTTTTAGCGCCAACTACTGCACAATAATTGTGACCTCACCGCATTTCGCGGCCCCTCTGTCCCTCGTTGTGAATTAGGTAGCGCCATCTTGGGGGTATTCTCTTCATAGCAGCGCCACTCAGGGCAGCGTGCTAGGCGGCGTCAATTACTGCAAACTATTAAAGGGTGGGCTGGTACTCGGAATCGGACCTCTAACCAGGCAAGACCCACAACCATCTGCGCAGCGCTTAGATCAGCAGCGCTTTGGCAGGCACCAGGCTCGAACTCGGTATAATTTTAAAAGGACCCGTTTTTTATTTCATTTAATTTCTGTTATTTCTCCCCTGTTTTTAGTAGACCCACAATATCTGCGCAGCGCTTAGATCAGCAGCGCTTTGGCAGGCACCAGGCTCGAACTGGGAATAATTTTAAAAAGACCCGTTTTCTCATTTGATTTAATTTCCGTTACTTCTCCTCTGTTTTTAGCGCCAACTACTGCACAATAATTGTGACCTCACCGCATTTCGCGGCCCCTCTGTCCCTCGCTGTGAATTAGGTAGCGCCATCTTGGGGGTATTCTCTTCATAGCAGCGCCACTCAGGGCAGCGTGCTAGGCGGCGTCAATTACTGCAAACTATTTAAAAGGACTATGACAGCGCGCAGCGGTCGCGCGCAGCGGTCGCGCGCAGCGGGAGCACGCCGGAGTCACGCCAGAGTCCAGCCCGTCTGTGCCCGTCCGTGCACAGACGGGCCCAGGGGCCAGGACGGCTGGCTCTAGTATTAAATACTCGTCAGATACTCTACATGACTTATATTCTAATAAGGTAAGGCTGAGCCCAAACATTATTAGCACGTTAAAAGATTTACATATCCTGAAACCTATCAGACCAAGTTCCCTTTTGGGTCAACTTGATTTGAAGGTTGGGAGTTTGAATACTCGATCCCTCCACAAGCACCACCTAGAAATATTTACCCTCTTGCAAGAGGGAGATATAGACATTTTAACCCTAACCGAAACATGGCTAGATGATAATTCGGTACCGGATATCCTAGCAGCCCTTCCGGTCGAATATGAGGCGGTATGGCATAATCGCGCAAATGGCTCACGTGGCGGAGGAGTTGCAATCCTTTTTAAAAAATATTTGAGAGTCGAAAAACTTATGGCGGAATCGGTGGATTTGGCAGACCTTTTGGGAGTAAAGGTGATTTCAAATAACTCTTGTTTTGCGCTCTTTACAATATATCGGCCCCCAAATACTACTGCAATATTTAACGATCTCTTTGCCCCCATCCTATCAGATATCTGTACTAGATACCAAAAGGTAATAATAACCGGCGATTTTAACTTACACTGGGAAAAAATGCCCAAAGACTCGACATCTCGACAACTGGAGCTTTCTATGTCCACAAGTGGTCTAAAGCAGTTAGTAGAAGGACCCACGCATAACAAGGGACATACGCTTGACCTTGTTTGGACCTCGGACCCGGAAGTGATGATTCAAGATATCCTACCTTGTGTTTGGTCGGACCATTATCTGATCAATTTTGGTATTTCCATCAAAGGGATTTCTACAAGCTCAGGCCCAGAAACGAAAAAGTTCGGCAATGGAAGAAGGTTGATTTGCAAACCTTGACAGTCACTCTTCCTCACCGCATTAAGCCCCTTAGTGGCAATCTGGATCAGGACTACATGAATTTAACAAAAAATTTAACTCAGGCGATCGATCAGATTGCCCCGGAAAAGTTACAAAAAGCCAAAGGGCTGAGGAAAGGCGCTCTCTGGTTTACCCTTCCTTTGAGAGAATTTAAGAAAGAGCTCCGCCGTGTGGAAAGGCATTGGAGGAAAACAAAGGAGGAAATAGATCGTGAACACTACAAAACCAAATTAAATGCCTATAAGAAACTGATTCTGACAGTCAAAGCAGAATATCTTGATACTCGCATCAAACAGGCGCAAAATGTTCAGAAGGAAACGTTTACTATTTTGAATGAACTGACAAAGATACCGGTCAAAATCGAAACAAAATTTGACAGCAACACTTTTCAACAGTATTTCTCAGAAAAAGTGCAAACGATTCTCTCTGAGGTTAAAAATAATACAGTTAGTGGTTTTACTCCATTGCAGAATATTGCTGTCTCTCAAGAATGTATCATCTCACGCTTTCCTGAAATAAATTCTATTAAGCTTGAACAATTGATGAACAATATCAAATCTGGTTCTCCGGCCGACCCCTGTCCCCCTAGGATTTTCCAGGCGGCACGTCCTATCTTGGAGGAACACATCCTCTCATTCCTCAATAGTTCATTGCAGAAGGGATACCTTCCACCCAGCCTTAAGGAGGCTCGGGTTAGACCTTTGCTAAAAAAACCAGGAGCAGATTCAGCCAATCTAAAAAACTATCGACCGATCTCCCAACTACCATTTCTATCAAAAATCTTGGAGCAACACGTGCTGCAAGATCTATCCCTACTTCTGGAGTCCCACAATCTGCTCCATGGACGTCAGGCGGGCTTTAGGGCACATCACAGCACCGAGTTAGTGATGCTCTCGGTGCTGGATGAGCTCAGAGGCATGGCTGACAGTAGGAAACCAAGTGCCCTGATACTTTTAGATCTGTCAGCTTCGTTTGACACTGTCAGCCATGACCTGCTCCTGGATAGAATGGCCAGTCTGGGAATAAAAGGGGTAGCCTACAAGTGGCTAGAATCCTTCCTAACTGGGAGACAACAGAGGATTCAACAGGGAGATGATCTCTCAAATGTAGGTATGGTGGAGTGCGGAGTCCCGCAGGGCTCAGCACTATCTCCACTACTTTTCAATCTCTACCTAAAACCCCTGATTGAGTCGTTAGTGCACATGGGCTGTCGAGTGTTTAACTACGCCGACGACACTCAATTGCTCTTTAGCATTGAGAACACTACTGAAGCCCAGGCGCATATGCAAGAGGTTCTTAGGTTTACAGTCAGTTGGATGACTGCCAACCTACTGAAAATCAACCCTGAAAAGACAGAAGTCCTGGTGATATCTACAGGAACATCACCCTGGGGTGATGGATACTGGCCACAAGAACTTGGTCCCACTCCAATACCAGCAGCAAATGTAAAAAGTCTCGGCATAAAAATCGACAGTGATCTGTCAATGTCTGCCCAGATTTCTACTGTAGTTGGCGTGTGTATCGGTCTTATTAGGCAATTACGCAAACTTGTCCCTCTCCTTTCTCAGTCGATGCTCCGCACGGTAGTGTCAGCCACGATTATATCACGATTGGACTACGGCAATGTCCTTCATTTAGGCCTGCCAAATAGTCTGATCAAGAAACTACAAGTGGTTATGAACGATGCAGCTCGCCTGATTTTTAAGCTTCCCAGGAAAGCTCATGCCTCCCCCCTATTACATACACTTCACTGGCTTCCGGTGAAGCAGAGGGTGGAATTCAAGAGCCTGTGCGTTGCACATAAGGCAATATACGGACAAGCACCAGTCTACATCAAGGATCGTCTGACGCGTTACAATCCGAAACGATCACTTAGATCCTCGGATGCTCGACTATTGGTTTGCCCTCGCTTCAAATTGGCAACAAAGGGTGGAAGATCCTTTTCCACACAAATCCCACAGTTGTGGAATAAGTTGCCAGTTTCGCTTCGTAAGGAGGCCAATCTCCTACAGTTCAGAAAACAACTGAAAACAACATTATTCAGGGAAGCTTTTGGCCTTTAATTATAAGATACCTTATTTCTTTGCTAGCCTGGAAAATTAGGTTGTTTCTTGGTCTGAAAGCGTCTTGAGACCGGTGGGTGAACTGGCGCTATACAAACTAAAGTAACAATAACAATAACAATAAACGTCGGGCATATGAATGTCATGAATAAACCCCTAAGGAATAGATGTTCATGCATAATAAATGAGTTCTTGGAGAAATCAATATCCAAGCAAGGGGAAGTCCCTAAAGGCTTAAGAGTCTGGTTTTCCAAGAAATCGTTGTGACGCAGATGAACAGATGGAAGTAGCCATGCCAGTATTTGGGTAGCATGGGCTATGCCTAAATAAGGACTGGATAGCTATGGCTATAAAAGGACAGTGTGAAATGTACCTACATAAGTGCATGAATTGGGAAATGCATACTGAATCTAAATCGATACACAACACTGCCATGGTGGCACTTGTGGTTACTGCTGGTGCTACTGCTGTTGCAGCAACTGTTTCTGTAGCTGCTATGACAGCTGTTCGTTCAGCTCTGGTGACATATGTGGTTGATGCTCTAGACCCTGCAGTGGATGTGTGACGATGCCACAGGCAACACTGTGTGCAGCATTTGTGTGAGGGTAGCTCCAAGTGCTATCACAGATTCAAAGCAAAAGCACAAGGTAAAACATAGAACACTGAACCCCCACCTCTGATTTCTATATGTTGCTATCACATGAGTTTTGGTACACAGCTGAAGATGTCTCTAGCCATACCTAGAAATGGATGACAGTACATCATTTTGTAAGACATTACTTTTTTTTTTAGAGGTGGGAGATGGCGGGCCCTGTGTGTTTGTGTGGTTGCTTGTGTTTAACTTTAAAGGTAATTCCACATAGTAGGAATGAGTTCTCTGCATCCACTAAAATAAAATTGCAGCAGGTATGTTTGCTTCCAAAATTTTATGTATTCTCACCCCCTCCACAAGAATGGCTGTAGACATTTAAATAATGACAGTAAAAATTCATATTAACTATGCAAAGAGACACTAATGTATTGTTTTTTCTCCTTACAGATTCACTGCTTTTTTGCAAATAACATTGCAGGAACAACCATTGCAGACATTAGCATTTATGAGAAAGTAGCTTTTCCTGTAGGGCAAACTCATCTGCATGTTGGTGAAAGGATTTGCTCAGCTTATGTAATAGCTCACTTAACAGGTCAAAATAAAGACTGAATCAAAACATGAACATTTCCAAACGTGTTCTATGAGTTCATACAAACACCTTTCATCTCGCTCGCTCTCTCTAAACACAACTTGAACCAGGCTGAAAGAGCTCTGTTTGGCTACGTGGGTGTTAAATGATAATCGGAGTCTTGATGGTAGTTCAAACGTAGGTTTATTGTAGATTGGTATTTGCATCCATAGCACCCACAACCAGAGCCGTCCAGTCGTGAAGAGGCCAATGTTCAGAATGACGTTCGGTGGAATCTTCACGACTGAAGGGCAGAGCTCTGGAACTAGAGACATAGAACGAGTCTCGTGATTACAATCACGAGACTCTATGTGTACAGAAAAGAAACATGCATTTATTATTATATAACATCTTCCCCTCTTTGAAGGGTAACAAACAAAACAGAAAATTGTAAAATCACAAACAATAATTTACTTCAAAACGTAGTCTCTTAATCTACAGGATAATTGCTTTAAACGAGATGCTCTTTTGATTGCCACTTCAGATGATTCTTCCAAAGCTGTATCCATAGGTAATGACAAATGATCAGAGACAACAACTCGTGAAGCTACAGGTATTCCGAAAGACTCTTTCGAAGGTAATGACAAATGATCAGAGACAGCAGATTGTGATGCCGACGATGTTTCCAAAGCTGGATCAGAAGAGGGTTGCTCATAGGCTAAATCAAACCAATCACAATGTTCTGACTCTGAAGTAACATGTTCTGTGATAACATTGGCCTGAAGTGGAGAGATTTTAACAAGGACCCGCTTGTTCCACCATCCTTTGTTATCAAGAAGAGCTGAACCTTTACTAACTTGAGTGACCAAATTTGGAGAAGAGAATTTGGATTTCCCTTTCATAACTCTTTTAGGATTTTTAATGAGATTATACGATTACTCCTCTCGACTAAACCATTCGAAGAGGGTGAATATAAAGCAACCTTGTAATGAGAAATGTCATGTTTTTTAAGAAAAGAGCAAATTTTTTTGGGAAACAAAATGTGTCCCATTGTCGGTGACAATGGTTTTGGGAAAACCTTCAACATCGAACACAGATTGTAAAAATGTAACAGCATTGTCAGTTGATGCAGAATTGCAAAAAGAGTAATACAACCATTTGGTATAGTAATCAACTAAAACAATAAGATACTTGTTCTCAATTGGTAAAACATCATAAGGGACAGAAAAATCCAAACCCACTTTGTCCCATGGACCTGCCGGAAGAGGTACAGGACATAAAGGAGTGGAAAGTGTCTTCCAATGTTTGTCAGAGAGGAGACATTGAGTACAATTATCGATCCTTTTTCTAATATGTGAATCCATGGAGGGCCACCAGTAAAATTGTTTGATGCGTTGACAAGTTTTTACAATACCAAGGTGTCCTTGATGAGCGGAACAAATGATAATATCTCGCAAAGACTCAAGTAGAACAAATAAATCATTACGCATAATCATGTAATTACCTAAAGAAAGCTCCTTTGACACATTTGCAAAAGCTTTTAAATCGTAAGACAGACTTCTACGCTCGGGCCATTTGTTAACAATAAATTCTTTAACCTTTGAGAGTGTTACATCACTTTTATAGGCTGCATTCCATTGAACCTCAGAAATGGGTTGACATTCAGCAATAGCATCAATTGTAGCAACAACGCACTCAATGTCATCATCAACAACAGAATTATCATTTAAAGACATTCTTGAGAGGCAATCTGCCCTGAAATTCTTGCCCCCAGAGATATGTTTAATGACAAAATGAAATTCATGAAGTTTTGAAAGAAGGCGAACAAGTCTAGCAGAAGCCCTGTTGGAAGTACTGTCAGAAAGCATGTGCATAAGAGGCTTGTGATCAGTGTAAATCTCAAACTCACGACCCCAAATGTAAGATTTAAATTTTTGTATGGCCCAAACACAAGCCAAGGCTTCCCCTTCGATAGTACTGTACCTAGTTTCAGCTGAAAGAAGTGTTCTGGATGCAAAGGCAACCGTATGTTCTTTGCCTTCCACCCATTGTCCCAAAACGGCACCCAAACCAGTGAGACTGGCATCAACGGTGATAAAACACTTCGAACCATCCGAAAAAGGATGCAAAGCTGGTGAAATCTCAATCTTTTTAACTTGCTCAAAAACTTTTTGTAAATCTTCTGACCAGGAGAACTTCACTCCCTTTCTTAAGAGCGCTCTCAACGGCTCAATAATCTGGGCATAGCCATGCACAAACCTGGCGTAATATTCTGCTAAACCCAGGAATGAGCGAAGGGCATCTCTATCTTTGGGAGGTATAGCATCTCTGATTGCTTTTATTAAAGAGAATGTAGGTTTGATGCCATTGGGTGAAAGTGAATGACTCAAATAATCCAATTCTTGAACCCCAAATTTGCATTTGTCATGTCTGACAGTTATACCAGCTTTTTCTAAAACCTGTAAAACAGTGTTAAGAGTGTTATTGTGTTGAACAATGTCATTGGCATAAATCAAAATATCGTCCTGATAGGCCTGCACCCCAGGAATATTTTGCAATAAGTTGTCCATCAGTTTTTGAAAAATGCTAGCTGCCGAAGCCAAACCAAATGGGAGCCTAAGGTACTTGAAAGAGCCAAACGGCGTAATAAAAGTTGTCAATTCTTGAGATTTGAGAGATAACGGAATTTGGTGATAGGCAGACCTAAGGTGGAGTGGAGAAGTGTGGCTCACTGGTTAGAGGAGGCAGACCCGGACGCTGAGATCAGACCCGGGACCAGGGTTCAATTCCCGAAGCGGCAGGGTCTTGAGCCCAAAATGTCCACGGACTCGGTAATTCTCGCTTCGGTGCCTACTCGAATCACAGGTTCACACTCTGCAACTCTGGGCAATAGCTTGCTTAATCTCCACTACGCCCCCCCCCGCGGCGGGATGCCTGGCTTTCACCTTGGGGATACCCAGTAAGGGGCTATCTCACAGGGAAAAACCAGGACGGGTTCCCAATGCAAAGCGCTTTGAGACCTGGCGGTGATATTGCGCTATATAAAAACCCATCCATCCATCCATCCAAGGTCCAGGAGGGAGAAACATTTAGCCCCACCCAGATTAGCCAGTAGATCATGAATTTTAGGTAGCGGATGGCAATCCACAATGATATTATTATTCAATGAGCGTAAATCAGCACACAATCTCACCTCCCCAGATTTTTTGCGAACTAAAACTATGGGGAAGACCCATTTAGACGAGTCACAAGGTGCAATGATTCCCTCATCACACACATTTTTTAAAACCTTCTTCAATTCATCTCTTGCACTCAATGGAAGAGAACGAACCTTGTGGATAACAGGTTGGGCATTGGTTTTAAGCCGAATTTCATGCTTGAAACCCAAAACTGTACCAACCTTATCCTTAAAAAGGTTTGGAAAAGAATTAAATAAGTTGTCCATTTTATGACCTGGAAAAGACAAATCTGAAACATTGAAGTTACCTGAATCATGACTAACGTAGTAATCATGAGGAATATCACCTAAAGCAATAGGTTGATCAGAACCAGGTCTAAGAATTAAACCCATTCTGGCTTGATCAAACCAACCTAAGATATCTCTGCCCTTAAGAGCAACATAACCTTTTGTAAAAAGTGTATCTACCAAGACATGCAATGTTCGAATAAAAGAACCCTAGCATGTCGATGTCTTTCTCGCCGAATGCTTTAGGATTGACATCAGACTTGCAAAGAACAACTTTTTTACCCCATTTCCCATGAAATGTGAGATCTGATAAAATGGTGATAGGCGAACCAGAGTCAGCTTTGACTTGAAGTGGAACTGTACCAACCACTAACTCACACCAAGGACCCTTAATCCTGGAAAATTCAACAGAATCACATTCAATAGACAACATGACATCATTAAGTCTGGTTGAGCAAGATTCTAAATTTCCATTAAACTCAATATTATTGACTCTAGTACATTTTTTGCGACCCCTGCACACAGATGGAAAGTGTCCAATTTTCTTGCATGAAGAACACTTTTTCCCAGATGCAGGGCAAGAAGGAGAATTACCAAGATGACTCCTTGAGCCACATCTATAGCAAATGACAGGTCTCTTATTTTGTTGTCTGAAAGAATTGTTAACAAGGTCAATGGAGCCAGAAGTGGAGGTTTGATCAATCATATGGATACAAGGTTGTGAAATGCTTTCTTGCAAAATTTTAGAAGAATTAGTTGCACGTTCAATCCCTTTGACGATATCTATTGTTTCAGACAAAGAGGGATTCTTACAACTCAACAAACGTTCCTGAATCTTTCTAGAAAAACAAGCAAAAATGAACTGATCTCTGATGGAAGCGTCTGTACTTGCACCAAATCACAGGTAGAAGCAAGGATTCTGAGTTGAGCAATATAGTCTTCCACGCCCTCATCCATACTTTGTTTGCGTTTAAAGAAATTGTGACGTTCCAAAACAATACTGGGTTCATCATCGTATTGCTTGTTAAGTCGTGCAATAGCTTCTTGATAGACATTCCAATTGTCACCAGAATCACCAGAAGGAGAAGGAATAGGATTCTCAAAAACTTGTTGGGCCGCAACCCCTAGGCAACCATAAAGAATAGCAACCTTGCGAGGAGGATCATATTTAGTGGCGTCAATGGCTACCAAATAGTTCTCAAAACCTTTGAGCCAGTTGCGCCAAATGAGGGGAGGTTTGCCCGGAGTTTTCAAAAATGGAGCTGGCGTCTGAAACTGCTGAGAAGAAGCCATGGTAAAAACGACTTAAAAAGAAAGAAACTTCTTCAAATATTTTGATATAATCGTATGTAAAACACTGTGATATGAGAAGCAACAAAGACAAATAAAACTAAACTTTTTATTTGTGCCTAAGGTTGTGATGAAAAAGTGTGCTTGTCACTGAGTTGTAATAAAATAACAAGAAAGGGATTATAAACAGTTTTTGCACGTTGAAGAATAATTGAACAGTGACAGGCAAGTAAAAAAAAATAAAGCGTGCCCATCGCTGAAGAAAAACTTTGTATTTATAAATGCTTTGCTGTGGTGTAAGAAAGCATGGTAGGCAGTAAAGCGTGCCTATCGCTGAAGAAAAGCTTTGCATTTATAAATGCTTTGCTGCAGTATAGATAAACATGGTAGGCAGTAAAGCGTGCCTATAGCTGAAGGAAAGCTTTGCATTTGTAAATGCTTTGCTATGGTATAGATGAACGTGGTAGGCAGTAAAGCGTGCCTATCGCTGAATGATTGTGAACGAAGGCTTGAAAATGGCCGACCGACGCCGTTGTCAGGGTTACAGTCATGTGTAACTTTTGACAGGCGGTGGCCTTGAACTATTGCACTGTGACGTAGAAGGAGGCTGTTGAGGATGAACACTTTCAAGCGTGAGGCAGAGTCAAACTGTCACAACATCCGCTCAAGAAATCTGCTCATTAAAACTCCATAAAATACGACCTGAGGAAGAAGTCGTAGGCGGAGAGATGAGCCGAAGGCAGGATAAGTGAGGACGAAGAACAGCAGTGTCCCGGTGAGATCTTTGGGTCTGGCCGATTTTCGAAGAGCTTGTCTTTCTGGCGGTGGGTGCAGGGAAGTTCCCGATCGTCGCCAAGATGTTAAATGATAATCGGAGTCTTGATGGTAGTTCAAACGTAGGTTTATTGTAGATTGGTATTTGCATCCATAGCATCCACAACCAGAGCCGTCCAGTCGTGAAGAGGTCAACGTCCAGAATGACATTCGGTGGAATCTTCACGACTGAAGGGCAGAGCTCTGGAACTAGAGACATAGAACGAGTCTCGTGATTACAATCACAAGACTCTATACGTACAGAAAAGAAACATGCATTTATTATTATATAACAGTGGGCTTTACCTGGAATAGGAGGGGACATGGAGTAGGAGAGTAGGATTTTTGGGGCTAAATAGTTATTGTGAGAAATCAGGACCGGTTTGTAGTATCTCCCCACTTTTTGCCCCCATTTTGACTGCTAGGTGCTGGTTTTCTGACTCTGACAGGGCCCTGGACTCTGCTTATCAGGCCCAGGGTCTATGCTCTTATTAAAAACATATGGCAATTAGGTGAAATTACAACGGATACTGACAGCCTAGCTGTAAGTCCCTAGTATATAATAAGGCATGTAGGTTTAGTAGATTTAATGCACTTAAGTGTGCACTACTGTGGCGCCGGCTGTCATTTTAAAGGCAGCACTGCTTTTCAGGCTGCTTTTACATTAAAAGTATATGCAAATTCGACTTTGGATTTAAAGGTGCTTCCAAAGTTTCACACTATCTTATTTTTACATCTTTCTGGGACAAGAATATGCCGCACTTTGGAGGAAGTGGTCATACCGGAGCGAGGCATGGCCCCCTGCTTGACACCCAGGAACACTGAATAAATATAGAAGAGTTGCCAAGCAACTCAGATCTACTACCTGAAACCAGTAGAAGAAAGACTGTCCTGTTGGATCCTGATCTGCACCCAAATGACTGCACTCAGAAGGACTTCACTGGATGCACAATCTGTTACTACAGCCCTTACGACTTTGCCTGGATTCACAAGGATTAAGGACTAGACTCCCTGAAAGCTATATGTTATCCGAGCCCACCTGCCTCAGCTCCACCAAGAAGTGCCCATCCTGGTGTGCATCCAGTGGACTTTTAAGGATTTGGCCAGGCACGCTGTGGGAATTTCTAGTGCCAACATCCAATGGACCAGCTAAGGGCTTCTAGACAATTAGATTGGTGTTTTGGACATTTTGAACACACAATAGGAACTTCAGGAAGAAGTTCCAGAAGTTTGAAGAAGCTTGTAGCATTCTTTGTAAACAAAAATCCATATCTTAACTAGGTGCATTGTGGGAGTTGTAGTCCCAGACCCAAAGAGGCTAACCAGATCATCTGAACGCTTGGCTGGTGCTGTGGACCACTTTCCTGCATCAAGAAACACTTCTGGAAGGAAGTGTAAAACTGTTACATCATGGGTGGCTTGCACTCTGGACTTTCTCCCTTTTCAGCGCAATCTTTTTTAACCCTTTGAGTGCTATTTGATTGCAAGTGCTAGTTTTACTATTAATCTTTACAAATTCATATCTCTAGTTGCCTACATTTGATTTTTTTCGTTTCGTTCATAAAAATATGAACTATTTTCATAATTTGGTGTTGAATTTTTAATGTGTTGTGTTTTACTTATTTAATGTATTGTTATTTTTAAATGCTTTCCACACCTGTCTCCTAAATTAAGCCAGACTGCTCGCAGCCAGCTACAAAGGGTTGAGCAAGGGACTCATTTATTGATACCTTGACTGCGCCTTTTATTGTGTTTGTGGCCTTATAACTAGTGGCAGGTTCCTACTTATCACTACTAATAAGCCATTTTTTCAACAGTTAACAAATGGCTCACACTTGGAGCGATTGAGCAGGTGTCAACGGGCTGCGCTGACTGCCTTTTTAGGAAATTGAAGTTAAACTGCTTCATGCAATTTTGGTCATGGTGAGTCTTCTGTTGAGAAATGTAGATTTGCTTGGTTAAGGTGGGATTTTCTTTTCAAATTGCAGCTGGGATTTGTTTTTTCTTTCCTATTTCTTGTGTGCAAGATAGTTTTCAGAGGGTCTCATAGTTTCAGAGGGTCTTTCTGTTGGTGTCCCTTAGAATTCTTCTCTAATTAGAGCTCTACAAATAGATGCTTTTCAAAGTTCTTTTGCTTATCATTTGAGGCGAAGCTTATTCATCTAATATGAGGGACACATCTTGGTTATATCCTTGGTAAGTGAGATCTCTAGTTTCATGACCTACGGGCAACAACCCCTGCAATGATGTATTTTTAACATTTCTGTTTTTTTTGAGTTTATTGTAATTGGGGAAGAGAAGATTGGACTTGTGGTTGTAGAAAGTAATGTAAGGATGATTAGACAATCTGAAGTGCTCTTAGGTTTCTTCGATTTCTTGTCTGGCAATGATAAGATTGAATTATTTTTTTTATGCGTTAAGGAAATGAATATCTTTAAGAAAGGGAGAAGTATATCCCTAGAGAAAAAATATCAACAAGCTCTAAACAGATAAATCTGTTGAATAGAGCTTTCCAAGTACAGGAGAGCTGGCAGTAGAATCAAAATGGAAAATGAGTAGGTAAGCGATCTAGATCATGTTCAGGGGAACAAGGATATTTAGGGAAGAACAAAAATCCTAGGGAATAAGGATGCAGGTGAGCAAAGGCAGAACTTTCAAATGATCAACAGGCCTAGATAAATGTGAGTGAGGTAAAATTAACAGTCATTCAAAAAAGGGCTTTTAAAGCACTACTAATCCCCTGTGAGCGTATCCAGGCGCTGAGAACCCTGCGGCTTCAGGAGTGATCATTTGAACATCCAGGTCTTCGGAGATTTGGTGGTGCAGGGGTGAGCAAGAGGGAGGCGGAGCACAAGTGTCTGGAGAGTTGGTGAAGGTTTAGGTGGTGGTTGATATATGCTGGTCCTTGATTGTGAAGAGCCTTGTAGGTGTGTGGACCAGCATCTTGAATTGACATCTCTTCTGAATGGGGGATTCAGTGGAGCATCTTGAGGTGGGGGATGATGTGAGTTTGTTTAGGGAGGTCGATAAAGAGTCTGGCCGCTGAAGTCTGTATCATCTAAAGTCTAAAGGAGGTGCATAGGGAATCCTGCGCAGAGTGCATTGCCGTAGTCCAGGAGGCTGGTGACTAGGGCTTGAGTGACAGTGGGCCTGGTGTCAAAGGGGACCCATCTGAAGACCTTATGGAGCATATGAAGAGTGAGGAAGCAGGCGGATGAGACTGTGTTAATCTGGCTTTTCATGGTGAGCTGGCTTTCCAGAATGATGCCAAGGTTGCGGGCATCGTCTGTCGGAGTTGGTGAGGGTCCTAACTCGGAAGGCCACCAAGAGTTGTTCCACAGGGAGGTGTTGTTACTGAAGATCAGCACTACTGTTTTGTGTTGTAGGCAGTTGTCTTTCATCCAATCGGCGATGTTCGTCATGCACCCGGTGCCAGGGTCTTTTGATAACGAGAGGATGAGCTGGGTGTCATCAGAGTGGACCATGCGTGGATGGGCTTGTCTTCGATGCGCCGGTGGCGAGTCCGCTCTGTGGCCTCCATTAAGTAGGTTCTGGGGGCAGAATGAGCAGTGGGTGGTGGAAAACAGGGCTGCAAAATGGGCAGAAATGCAGGCGGGAACGTGGGCAGCGAAACGGGCGGGAAAGAAGCAGAGGGAGGGAAACAAAGTAGAAGCAGGAGACAAATACCTTTTATTTAAGTAGTCTAGTGCCAAAAATAATTAACACAGCAGTACAGTCCGTTTTTACAATACTAAGCAAAGCAATACACAATGGTTAAAACGTGTAAGCAAGCAAAATAACACAATTATGGACAGACAAGCAGTGCGGCAACAGAGGGAAACAGTCTTATCAGAGCAATGCAATACAGAATAGTAAAAAACGAGTAAGTAAGCAAAATGCAACAATAATGTGCAATGAGCAGTAGGAGACAAGCAATCTGAGAACAATGTGGTGCAGCAGTCAGGAGAGAAAATAGTGGGAAGCAAGCAGAAGGCATCAGACCAGCTGAGCGAGGCAGCAGGGGAGAGCAAAAGGGCATTTTGTTGAAAGAGTTACTTACAGGAGCAGAAGAGTGTGAAGAGCACAAGGAGGCTGTGCTGAAATATAGCTTACACAACTGAACCTTTTTGCTGCTTGGGGTTGATGGAAGTGCATTGTAGTTCAATTCAAAGTAAATTAATGACTACTGAGCATTTATCAAAATTAATAGGGACAAGTTTAAGAGGGTAGTTGTTATACTTGTAGCCGAGACACTCCTGTGGTGCACACTGGCAAAAGATGACCAAGCAGTTGCTCAGTTCCAGTGCAAACTCATCATCAGCTATGTGAACTGGAATTCACAGCAAAAAGCAGGGGCAGACAGAGATTACACAACAAACACAACTGGTGACCTTTGAAAATGACTAAACTGCCTACTTCATCTGCAACATGCAAACCACAAGTCACCTAAAGACACAGAATATGCCAGATCCGCCTGGCTTTAAAAACAATTAATTTGATATTAATAATACAATTACATATAAACCAAGGAAAGCCAGAAATCGTATAGGCTCAGTAATTTCTCTTATTACTAAGCTAGGAAAAGGCCATTATGTATATATGCATACATTTGAAAACCAGTAGGCCTTCCCCATATGCTTCCTGCTCATGTCTGCCTCAGAGGCACCACCAATAAAGCCCATTACCAGAGCTCATAGGAGGAGTATCCTGCTGTAGGCCCAGCATCATGCAGCTCCAGCTTTGTGAAGAATGCAGGACAGAAAGCAAGCCTGTGCACCGAGTCTCTGCATTTGGTGTTCAATCTAGCTATGGAGCTGAAGTGTTGAGACCCGGTTTTGTGCTTAGGAAACCTACCAATTTATTTGTAGAGGTAAATGAATCAGTTTCTGTCTCACTTCCACCCTTCCCTCGTCCTTTTTAGGTCGAGCCTAGCATTACAGCGCATGCGCTGCTCGCTTTGAGAGGCATGAAGTATTCAGTATAGCCTTGAAGCTTCGTGGAAGCTCTACCCACTCTCTGCCCATCTTTTTCATTGGCTTAGGTCCTAAATGCTGCCTTCCAATTGGTTTTAGACTTGTTAGTCCCTCCTCATGACGGGTATGTTGTCATTTGTATCCTTCTGTAGCTACAGGCCCCTTTACTTCAAACACTATTTTCTTCTCGTACCCCCCCCACTCCCGCAGTCTGTGACTTGTCTGACCACCGAGCCCCCCACACTCCCGTTTGTGCCTTCTCGCAGCCCGCACTACCGTTTCCAAAGTAATAGGTCTCACGTAAATGCGAGTCCTATTGCATTGCAAATGCATGTTTCTACAGGAACTAGGAACTATCCTCAAATCTGCAGGGCACGCTCACTTGTGGCTGGGCCACTTCTTCCGGGGTAGTGGGCGTTCTTTTCTGGAAAAGCAGCATGGCGGTTTATTGTGGGGACTGGTAGGCATGGAGTCTTTTGTCGGGTGGAGTATTTTTAACCAATCATAGAGCTTACCAGTAAGTAGTGTTGCAAAAATCCACCCAGTACGCACCCCCCTGTCAATTCATTTTATGGAAAAAAATGCAGCTTTCTCATTGCCTGCAGATGTGTAGAGAGGTTGGTTAGTGTCAGAAGCGAAATGAAGGGAGGCCTGTGTTTGAGGTCCATAGTCGGGAGGTAAGGTTCCAGTTTTTGAACACGCCTAATTCAGAACTTTTGGCTTCTGTAGGATACCGCTCTTTAGATTATGCAGACGAGTGGGGTGTATTTTCTGTTTCGATTAAGTGGACGAGTGAGTGTTCTGATGGTGATAACGGTGAAGAAATTAAATGGAGTGGCGGGTAAGAAGGCAAGCTTGTCAAACAGTCAATTAGTCTGCTTCTTTTAGGCTCGCTCCGGCTTGGATTCCCCTTACTTGATTGTGGGCACAGCTCTAAAATTGGAATGAAAGCCTACTGCTGGATATTGTTGAACATTGTAATTAAGAATGGGGTGTATGACGTCAATTGCTTAATGTTCAAGTTAGCAGTATGCAGCGGTTTGACCATAGTTTACATTTTAGCCTATAATGTGCACTACCATAGGTCGGTGTGTACAGCTTCTGGATCAAAACTCTTGTTACAGAGATATGCGTATTAAGCATGGGTGAACAGCGAAGACTGTCTCGCAATAGTCTTCGTTGCTTGGCTGAAAGCATTCCTCCATCGACGAATGTGTGCATTGCTGCATTGAATTTGAAAGATTGAGACATCTAGTAGTGCATTCTATTCCAGTGTCAAGGCATCGCCCCGTGATTTGCTGGAGCTATGCCTGGTTGGTCGTGAGAGTAGGAACTGGATAGAGTGCGCCAGTGTCTAGGCATTGTGCCTTTCCCTCTGGATGCTAGTGCCAGAAGGAACGGATGCTGCTTCCCTCCAGGAGCAGGAGGAGTATTACTATGACGATTCCGATCAGGAGCCAGAGATCATGATGAGTGATTGCATTGCTACACTAGCCATGAATCCTCCTGTGCTAGTGGAGCAGGCTGTGCTGAAGATAATTTTCTCTCATCTTGGAATCTTTTCATATGACAAAGCCAAGGACAATGTGGAAAAGGAAAAGGAGGGGAACAAGGCAGCTGGGGTCAGCTGGTCTTCCCTGCTGGCGGCGTTGGCCCATCTTGCAGCAGCAGTAAAGGCATGTTATAGCAAGACTTTTCTCGGCCAGAAACTAGGTAATTTCCTAATCTTTAACCTTGTTGACTTATGTGATCTTATGTCTAACATTGTAACCTACTTAGTTTTAAGACGAGGCTCAGAAAGTCTGTCAGTGACCGTTGTATCTGGCGGAGTTCTTGAAGAGGTTCGGCTTGAGGATGTGCTGCAGTCCAATGTAATCCACATAATTTGTGGCCCGATTGCAAAGTGTCTATTTCTCTGATTTGCAGAGTGGTGAGCTTTGAGTTTTGGTGTGGAAACATTTGTTTCTCCAACATTGGGTGAGATTTTGCAGGTGTGGTAAGGCTATGTGGTAACAGTGATGCATTTGTTGGTTAAACAAGGGAAGTTGGGTTATAATGAAATCTGACACTCACAGTGAAGTTGAATATTTGTGTTATGTTCATCTGTAATTCATTTGGTTTTGCATGTTTTCCATAGAACGCCTCTATCGTATATACCACATTCTAAATCTGGTAACTCACTGTTGTGATATAGCAACAGATGATAACAAAACTCTTTATCCACTGTTACTACGTCAAAGTCCTTCGTGGCCTAGCTGACAAGGCTCTCAGAGAGCCTGTCAGCGCAGTGCTACTGGTCTGCTTTCATTGAAAGCGGAAAGCACAGCTGCAGGCGGGGGAAGGAAGAAGGTGATGGGGGTTGGTTGAGTATGACAGGGAAAATGTTTTGTTTTTTTCCCATTTGAGATAGGAAGAAGAACTATCTTATGTATGGCCAGGGGTGCAACTAGAACCGAGCTCCGGGCGGGGCTAAGACTACTAGCCGAGGCTCTGCTTGAGCGCTGGTAGCAGCTGTTATGATAGTCATTTTTGGGTTATTCTCCCCCATAACCACCTCCTCCATGAATTCCCTCACTACCACTCTCCAACACTGCACCTCATCTCTCCATAGCCTCTTTCTGACATACATTTAATTTTTTATAGTGCTGCTCATAGTTTACTCATACTCAGCTCTGTGAACTGCATGGTACTAGTTCTTTACAGCAGGCACACTAATCCTCTGTGCTACTTAACGATGAGCCGAAAGTACCACTAGACAACATTCCGAACTCTCACTAGTAGGAATATAATTCACCAGAGTTATCTTGACATTTTTATTGTTGCCTTAAAACTGCCTGATGCACAAGGAAGTTAATATGCTTTTAAATCAAAATAAGTTTTAAACAAAGTGCCCTCTCCACCCCCCCCACCACCAAAGTCAATGCCTGGTGCAGCTGCACTGGTCTCACCGCCTTAAAGCCAGTTGTGCTCCCAGCAATGGGGCCGGAAAAGCATTTCCAGAAATTGCCTCAGAGCTAACCTCATCGCCATTATGGGAAAAAGAATATCTATGTAAGTGGTGGGGTGTGATACTTCACCCCTCAAATTCCAGCAAGCAAAACAAGTGAACAGATTCTTGTAGATGATTTAAGGGAGAGTACTTATCCCCTGAATTTAAAAAAAAAAAAACTTTTGGGATCAAATTTGCTAAAACGCTGCAGACCCTTTTGGGCATTCATGAAATATTCCAGTACTTTCATGGTGCACCAGGGAAGATTGGCCTTTCCTAGGAGAAGAACTCATTATTAGGTTGAGCCAAGCGGCAGCGTGGATGCAATGCTCACTATGCTAGACAGCTGTAGTAGAGTATGGGAGAGAAGCTGCACTCACTCTCCTCCCATATTTTTTATTTGCTTGTGTCATTGTCTTTCGTAAATGCTGTCTTCGGATTCGTTAATAGGCTTGTTAACGAATACGAATCCTTAATACAGCATTGTCTTCATTTGTACCCTCCCATGTCGACTGCCCCTTTTACTTCGGTTGTTACACAGGACCTGTTATTTAGTCTGTAAGCACTATTTTCTTTGAGTTTCTCTTACTGCAGGCCGGACATGCGCTGCTTCAGCTGAAACCGCTTGTATTTTTTTACGCAGCATGGACGCCCCGTAACACAGGTGCCTGCTTTCAATCAGTTTAACCCTGCATTATCTCGTGTCTGTTTCAACCCCCCAAGTAAAATGGATTTAGAAATGAATAGCGAATTAAGTCATGTGAATTCCAGATAGCACATAATCCTGTGCTAATGGGCTGAAGCTGACAACAGCACATCTGTGTTAATGTCATCTGTACTATAGCCACCTGACGGGTTGTTTTCAAAAGCCTGTTCTATTAACACCACCACCACCATCAATACCACCACCGCCATCAATACCACCACCGCCAATACCACCACCAATACCACCACCATCCATACCACCAATACCACCACCACCACCACCAATACCACCACCACTACCACCAATCCAATACCAGCACTGCCAATAACACACCAATACAATACCACCACCGACAATACCACCACCGCCAATACCACCACCACCACCAATACCACCACAACCAATACCTGTACCACAACCACCACCAATTCCAGTACCACCACCACCAATACCGTCACCACCAATACCAATACTGCCACCACCAATACCACCACCAGCACCACCAATACCACCATCAACTAAGCGCCTCTCGCTCACTAGTAAAAGCAGGGGCACTGTACAAGGTCGGAGCTGGAGCCGAGACCATCACTCCCTCCCTACCTGCCATAAAGCACAGCCCGCCCTGCACAAGTAAGTGGAGCCAGGGCCCTACTACAGCTGGAGTGTTTTTTATGAGGTCAAATACAGCAATGACATGACATTCACAAATGCCACAGTGCACACTCAAATCACGGGGAGGGCAGGAATTTGCCTCCCCCCCGATCTTCCACCTGAGCCTCGACATTGAAATCACAGAGCGAAAGGTGTTGGAGCACTTTGTTAGTGTTTATAGCACGGATCTCATGTAACTCTCACTTCACACTTTGCATCTGTGTAATTTACAACACTTACATATCTTCTTCACTGCACTATTTATCACTACTTTGAAGACGTCGCAGGTCGGTCTCTTCCTCTGATATTTACAATCTAACAAGCGGTCGAGAAGGCCCTTTATTGCAATGCAATAACCCTATGCTTGTTTTTATTGAGGCCTGTGTGATAGTCAGAGGATTAGCAAGTTGATAGAATTAAGGGACCAATGAGACCAATCAATTCAGTCCCAGTAATAATGCCAATTAATACTATTTGTATTTCCATCAATGAATATTTAGGATTTTTTTTAAAGTTTGTGGAACCAAAAGGAGCAGCTGAATGAGACTTAACCGAGACTATTACATTCTAAAATTAATGAGCTCTCGTTAATAAACTTAGCTTATAGACAAATGTTGAGGTGTTGTTTGAAAAATAAACTGTGAGAAACAATTCTCATAATGGTAAAGTGCTTAAAGATTTTATTTCTAGTTGTATTGTATCTTAAAATGTATGTTTATTGAGACAATGTGCACACATGCACATTACATAAATATAAAACAACATTGTATAACAAAACGGATTTTAAAATCTATATATTCATATCACATCACTCTTAGCTATTCTACCCTTTATAACGAAAAAAAGCATTTGGGATACATACGACAAAGCATCAAAACAAAATAGTGGTAGCAGTGCTAAAAGGTTAGGAGATAGTTGTTACAGTCACCATACAAGGGGGTGGGGGAGGCCACCGAAGACTAAAGCTACAAAGCATTTGTATTAGGTATGTAGCTCCAAGATCCTGGCTCTTGGGGTTGTCTGTTCGCGGCAGAGGGCTGTGGCCTCCCGCGGTGCGCTGTGAATCAGGGTAGTACAAAAGGGGGTGGTGATGGACGGAGCATCTGAATCAATCAAACACTCACACCCAGTCAAAAGATCTGGGTTTAATCCATCACCGTTTAGCCCACTCTGCCACCCCAGTTCAGACATGGCTATATGCAAATCAGTCTGACCCTGTGCCTCATGGGAACAGTCCAGCACGAACTGCCAAGCCATGTCTTCCCTGGACCGGAAACAAGCTTCCGAGGACCGGTTTCTGGCATTCCAGCCGTCTTCAGCCCGAATCAGGGTAGGGCGGGGTCTTGAATTTTTATCCTTTGGAACAACCTTTTATTCCTCTTTTTCCGGATTCTGCTTTTCATCCTTCGAAGCTGTGAAGGCCTGTTGTGGCCAAATGCTCCCCGTCTCCAAGGGCCCAAAATACCCCGCAGGAAACGTGACTATTCATAGGTCTGGTGGGAGGAGTGCAGGGCGAGCCCACGCTGTGGGCACCCAAAAATACACGCCCACTGCCGCTCCCTCTGCAGCGGGCTCCGAACCCGCCCGGGCTCCTGCTCAGGGCGCTTGCGGCTTTGGCAGCAGGCGCATGCACCCCATGAGCTGTTGCTCAGCTGCCAGAGGCCTCAACCGACAGGGGCGTTCTGGGAAGTGGAAGTCTCAACGTCTGGGCCATGGGGACTTAAAAGAGGCACTTGAGACACACAGAGACCGCGGCAGCAGGCTCACCGCAGCACCCCACGAGCTGTCTGCTCAGAGGCCGCCACAGACATGGATAGTTGTGGGAAGCTGAAGCCTCAACATGGGGGCAGAAAAGATGCACTTGAGGCACACAGAGACCTCAGCAGCAGGCGCAGCACCTCACGAGCTGTCTGCTCAGCTGCCAGAGGCCGCCACAGACATGGATAGTTCTGGGAAGAGGAAGCCTCGCAACATAGGGGCAGAAAAGGTGAACTTGAGCCCCCCCTCAAGCTGGAACAAGATCCGTTGGGGGGGGGGAGGTTGTGTGAAGCAGCAATGCTCTTCCCGCCCCCAGCAGGCCTGTTAGCCTGGGGTCCACCACTGTAGTCCAGCCTCTGGATGGATCTGTCGGAGAGAGCTGGACCAGAAAATATTTGAGTTGCTCACGGGGGTGTGAAGGGAGCGTGGAGGGCTGGGGTCCGGGAGGGGGCGGGAGCTCCCGGAGCGTTCAATTGCTAATTTAGAGAACAAATACACACATTAGACAAGCGCAGCAGGGTGAGGCGCGTGCGCGGGAGGAGGGGAGCTGCGCGATTCACTTGCGCGAGCGATAATTGCCACCATATGGCAGCGCTCGCTCCCGCAAGTAAATCGCCAGACGTGCACGCGTTGCCATTGAAGGCAATAGAACGCGTGCACGTTTTTGGCTGAAAAGCCAAAGCAATAGCAAAAGGTCTTTTTGCCTATGCAGCGCATGCGCCCTGCATAGGCGAGATCTAAAAAGTACTATAAAAAAGAATATGCATTGAAAATGTTTATTTTAAAATCCTAGCCTGTAGCATATGATATGTTTTGTAAGATAGGACTGGTAGCCGTCTAGAAAAAGAGTAATGCAGCAAAGCAGTTCATAAGTAAGAAAAACAAAAGAAAAAGTTCTAATATATTATTGCATTTCGTAGTCCTAACACCCTCTTTGTACAATTTCTAGGTGCTATGCCAGTTCTAGCAGACTAGAAAATAAATTGCCCAATCCTAATTTTCAAAGATGGTGTGCCTCGCATACCTGTTATCAGAACAATAGGTCCCCATTTTCTGTCTGGACAGCAAGCCTGTTAGCTCGGTCACAAGCACTGAAAGATACCACGGAGTATACAAAAAGTGGTGGATGAAATACTTGAATCAATCTCAGCTAATGGTAATTACTTGGGTCACATCCCAGTCCATCATTATTTGGCACACCATGCCACCTCAGTGTGGACTTAGCCTTATGCAAATCAGTCTTGACCTCGCTCCAATGGGAACATTCCATCCCAAACTGCCAGGCCAGGTCCTCCCTGAACCAGAACATAAGCAACCTATGACTAGTTTTGCCCCGATAAGGGCTCATCAGCCAGGTACAACACAGCAATTGTGCAGGTGCAGTCCTCATCCAGGCCTACAGCAATCTCACACTTGCAGTCTTTGTCAGGGCATACTGCAATCATGCAGTTGCAGCCCCGAATGGGCAGACTATGAACAGAATGTTACAATTCCTGAATTCACTCTTGTGTTTTCAGTTCTCACTGGACATCCAATAGCCACCAAAGAAGTACTGGGACACTCTCCTCCTGGTCTGTCTGTCCTCCTGCAGGGTCAGGTAGACTCCTCCCCTTTCTCGGGTGGCAGACCGGCTTTAAGTGCTTCTGGGTAGATCCATAGCTCTTGTAGTTGAAAGTACAGACTTAAGGTGATGCGCCCCCCACCCTCCTCATTTCTGTGAGGCTGGCTGGCAGGTAAACACCTGCCTGGGTAGCACAGCAGTCCTTTAAGTACTTTGAGGAGCACTACCTTCATTAAGCAAAAAGGACATGGAACAAAGCAAGGTGGTTTGGGTCCCACTTTTATACACAACTTCTAGACAAGGGATATGGAGTCAGTCTCGAACTGTTGAACCAGTTTAGGGTAGTTCTTTTTTCTAGTGTCCTCCCTTAACTGCCCTCCAGACAAAACCTTTTAATGGTGTTATGCTTCTCACCGCAGGTAGCAAGCACTGGGGCTGTCTTAAACATGAAGCACCATTCTGCTCCTGGCTGCCCTCAGCCCAACTGAGGGAGTAATCAAGGACAGACACAAAGGAAGGCCTCACTTACAAACTTCCTCCTCTCTCACAACAGAGTGGAAAATTCCAACGCATTGGCTCTATCTTCACCAAATGGCAATTCATAGGCTATCTAATCAGCAGCGCCTTGCTCACGAATGGCCTCATGAAATTTTTGAAGGTAGCCCAGTTTCCATCCTAAATGTAGTCTCTGGCTCTCCTTCCTTCAGGTTTAGGAATGCAATACATTTTCCTTGTCTTGGAGCACAGTTCCCACCTTCCACCTTGTGCCTAGCAGGCCACGGGCATCCAAATTTGATTCCACTTGCCTCCATTACTCAGGCTAACTCATACACACAACTTATCAGCAGGCAGTCATCTGAAATAGCTATGCCCTTTCCAACTAAAAATAACATAACATTTGGGGGGAGGAGCTAGCCCGGCCAAACGTTGGCCACATTTTTAGGTGGATGTGAGGAAGCTCTGCTGGTTAGAGCAATATGCGGCATTTATCAGCATCGGGCGAGCGTCCAGTTGATCTGACATCCCAAGGCTCTGCTGACTGATTTGCTGCCTTCGTGGGTGCTGCTACTGCAAGGGAGCCCGAAAATTGGCCATTGGGTACTGAGGCCTGGGCTCGCAATAGCGGCAAGCAGAAGCCTCTGATCATGCTGGCGCCACAGCTTCGGTTGGGACTTTCGGCTCCGGAGAGTTTCCTGAGAGGGCACCTGCTGTCGGGCAGTGCGGAGTTGAGGTGGCCCTGGTGGAGGGAACCAGTCTTCCCCGAACTGCGAGGACTAGTTTGGGGAGGGGTTCCTTGCCGTCATAGTTCCCCTATCTAAGCCACGGTCGGACTGAAGTGTATGTGGGAGGCCCTTCTCCCCTTACCACTAGCCTAGCCTGTGCCTGCCTCCCCCGGCTTGGGCACCTGTTATCCTGCCAGTCCTGCCCAGAACCTTCAGACGGCTGCAGAGTGTGCTGCCTGGAGATGACACAGAGTTGGGTGCACGGAGACTGGGCTCTCCTTTTCTTAAGGCTGTGGACTCCGGCTATGGTAATTACCAGGAGCTCTGTGCACCAACTCACCTGACTCCTGAACTGACCCCCTCTTCAGGCCCGCTAGTGCCCCACGGGATTTCCCCATGGTGTGTGGCAGGCCTACATCACCTTTGCTGCTCTATGCCATTATTGGACCACGCTGCCTCTACCAGTGGCCTCTGCTGGTGCTGTGTGGCCTTGGGGGGCCCTGGTGTTTGCGCCTCGGGGGGCATTTATACTGGTGGAGTGGCCCTGCAGTAGCCAACCATTGCTTGGAGTGTATCCCTTCATCACCGTCCTGGAGCTGCTTTGACCTTTTTACCCTAGTAAAGTAAATTGCCTGGAGGACTTTAGGTATTCGGTATCAAGAGGGGTTTTGCCTATGCAGCTGGCAGCTTCCTCTGAATGTACGCATTTGCTGTTTGAAAATTGTGGCCCTTCAATGATCCATAGAAAATAAATGGGTAGGAATTGTTTAATCAGAAACTGTAGCTGTTTTTCAAAGATAGCCTGGAAAATGGAACTCAAAGTGATACTAAGAACCAGATTCCCGTAGAGGAAATAATTAGACTGCGTGAGATATGGGGAGCGATCAAGGAAACAAGGCTTTTCGACTGCTGAAGTGCGACCTCCAGTAATCGAATGCAGTACAGAGGAAGGCAGGCAAAGTAATGAAGGCGCATTTACGTGGCTTTATGAAAACACATATACATTTTAAATCTAAATTCAAAGAAAGGCGCATTTCCACATTGCTACCAAGGATAAAACAAGAACCCTCACGTGGTACTCAACTGTTAGAGCAAAACTTCCGCACCAGCCTGTCCATCTAAACCTCCATGATGTACAGAAGAACGATTTTTAAACTTCAGACGTATTCACAGCATTTTCCCCAGCAAAGCGTGTTTTCCGCTTCTTATGTGGTAATATTCACAAGACCGACAGCAAAGGAAGGAGCAACCAATATGTGCTGGTGTAAACAATCCAAAATTCCAGCCTGCTGTCCAACCATTTCGCAAGTTACCAACACCTAACGCGGGGTGATAACAGATTTACAAAGTGTGGTACAGCTTCCCAATTGAGAATTGTGGCTCGGCATGTGGAGCGCATACAGCAGCCCAGGGGACCAGTACATGCAACATTTTTAAAGCAGTATCTGTGCCTTTTAATGATATGGGAGATTAAACAAATAAAAAAAAGCCTACATGTAGAGAATGTGTATGCAGGGATGGAGGTCTGCTGTCCCTCCCATGCCTCTAATCCAGCATTTGCTGCCAAGTACTGGAAGTAGCAAAATTCCTCCTGCCTCATTAACGTTAGTGTGTCAGGGAGTGAAACATGTCCTAGCTATCATAGGGTAAGTTTAAATTCTATTAAGGGCGAGGAGGCAAGGATTATGCTGTATTTTCTTTACTTTTTATCACAGCAGACAAGTAAACACAACAAAGACTTCACTTACAATAACACCTTCGGAAAAAGTGAACAGTTAAACAGTAAATCAGTGGACAATCAGCAGTCCAGGACCCCTTGATTCTCCCGTGTTGATGTTGCCACCTACTCTTTCTTCCTGCAACCGAAACAGACTAACAACCTCTACAGTCTTGTTTAGACCCATCAGATCCTGAATGAAAATAAACATAAGCGAATGAACATCCATACCTGCAACTTCAAGACCGGTTACACGAAATCCAAAAACAAACATCAGCACATTATGCATCAATCACATATAAACAAAATACTACCAGAAGTAAAGCACAATTATACCCACCTCTACGAAGACTGTCTCATCCCAGGGTGGGTTTATCCTCGCCTGATTTTCCTTAATAGAATTGTTACCTTCCGCTACGATAGCTAGGACATTTTTAATTCTATGTCCGGACCAGAGGTAAGGATTATGCTTGTTCAAAGCTTCTCCACAACCAGCAATGCCATGCTAGGGACTGGCTCAAAGTAAAACCTCTTGAAGGTGGAATCTGAAGACCAGTCTGCTGCATTGAGTTTATATTCCAGGTGAGCCCCAAGATCGAATGCCCTCAAAGCAATGGCCCCCCCTAACAGCTTGGGGTGTAAATACCTTAGTGTCAATGCCAGCTTCATACATAGCCCATCAAACCCATCTAGTGATGGTAGGTAAGGAGAATGCAAGGTATCGCTCACAAGTTACCTCACCATGGGGGAGGATATCTGCTGTCATAGTTGTTTACGCACCTCACTACACACAACTTTGAGGAATATGTAAAAGAAGGGTAAGGGACCACACTAGAATTGCATTTTGTACATTGAGAAATATGTAAAGTAGCCCCATCCAGGGTAAATACTCTAACCATAATGTCCAGTGTTCTGACATCCAATAACATTCGAAATGAGCTCAGACATGATGAGGTAGCCAGTTTGGCTGATAACTCCTTCCTTGATGGTGCTGTCAGCCCATGCCTTTGAGAGGAGAGATGGAGCATGTCGCGAAAGCCCAGGGACTTTTCAGCATTCCCTGTAATCCTCCATGCCATAAGAGGTAGAGACCACTCCAACAATAAATGATGGCGATTCCCCTCTGGATACCAGAGGAGATCCGGAAAGAGGGATAGAGGGATTGGAGAATCCCAAGAAAGTTCCATTGGAACCAAATACCAGACTTGCGATCTCCAAATCGGGTCACCAACACCACGTCCACCTTCTGTCTACGGACTTGGGGCGAGAGGCGCATTATCATCACAAATGGGTAAGCATACCCCTGCTCTGGATGACTGTTCTGGAGGAAAAGGACCCATAGCTACCACCTCAGGATCTGGCTGCCAACTGAAAAACTTTAAGAAGTTGATGGTCCAGGGCAACACAAAGAAGTCCACCAAAAATGACACCTTCGGATGTGACTGCCAGAGACTCGCGTCCTTCAAGTGCTGAGATTGCCAATCGGCTACTTGGTTGGACTTTCCCGGAAGGTGTTCTGCTGTCATCGAAACCTGATACACGAGACAGTAGTGCCAGAAGTTCCTGGCTGGGTCCAATAGGGTCATGGATCGACTTCCCCCTAGATGATGTATGTAGAGCACTGCATCATCAGCAAGATTTCACTTGGCCCCTGGTCCAACACCTGACCATGGATGACCTTACCAGGAGATCGAAGGTAGTTGATGTGCATCGGTTTTTATTGAGAGGACTATCGTCCTCTGGTGGAGAAGTCTCCACACCTCGCACCCCAGGCCATGCCGCTGGCATCGGATTCTACGACTAGATCTGAGAGGGAGCCGAATATTACCTAGCCGTTCCACGACTCTATGAGGGCAAGTCACCACTGTATTTCCTCCCGAGCTTCCTCTGTTATCAGGACCATCCCCTCCCCACCGGAGGTGAAAAACTTTAAGCCGCTGAAGGGCTCAATATTGGAGAGGCCCTGAGAAGAATGGCCTGGATCCTCTACATCGGGTGCATGAAGTTGGTAAAAACTTCAGGATGGAAGACAGGGAAAATAAAAGAGTGGTGAATTTGAACGTCTGTCCCCACCACTGAAACTGGAAGAATCGGTGGTGGTGGTGGTGGGTGGAGGGGGATAATCGGGATGGTCAAGCTAGGCGTCCTTGAGTTTGAGGCGCACCATCCAGTCGTTGAGTTGAAGGATGTCCCTCACGAGATGAATACCCTTCATCTTGAAGTGGTGATAAATCAGCCACTCGTTTAAACCGTTTATATTGATGACTGACTGCTGTCCGCCATCCCTCTTGTCCACTACGAAAAGGTTACTGAGTAGCCCTGCAGGTTTGGGAGAGGTTTGTACAATCGTACCTTTGCAGAGTATTTCTGCCATTTCCATGTCTACCAACTCAGTGCCTGCAATTGAAAAAAAACATCCGGATAGGAGGCTTTTTTTGGGTAGGTGAACCACAGAATTCTATCTGGAAACCCTCTACAGTTTGGAGCACCCATGCATGTGATGTCATAGCCGTCCAGCTGTGAATTAAGTTTTGTAACCTGTCCCCCAGGCGTTGATGTGGAAAGAGATGGAGACTCACCTTGAGTGGAGCCTTGCTTGCCACTGCCTCTGTGGCAGCCTCTTGAGCCTCGGTGTAGGGAGTGACTCCTGGTAGGGTAGAAGTTTCAAATTTGGTGGCATCTTGGTACTCTCCTCGTCTCTGACCATAGACTTTGCCGGGAGCTGAAGATTTCGACTAGCCAGCCGAGCGCCCCCTGCCTCGGCCAGCCCCGGTGAAAACTTGGGCGAAAAGATGTTTTTATGGACGCCTGTGCCTCATCTAGGGAATTAAATGTCTGCACAAACTTGCCCAGTGCTCGGATAAACAGGTCACCGAATAGCCTTCCTTGGGCGATGGGGCCCACTCCTGATGTGGTGAAGTCCTGCCGCTTGCGGTCGATCTTGATGAGAAGTGAATAACGTCACTCCTTCTAAATGGCAAAATTCACATTCCCCAAAAAGATAAGAGCCCATTGGGTCTACCCTGACAACACATCCGAAGAGATGCGGATTCTAGATGCCTAGGCAACTTCAGCTATGTCCAGAATACGGGTTAGTGGGCCAGAGATATTCAAAAGCTTGTCTTCGCAAGTTCGCCAGAATCTGTTGATCCCATTTTTTGGATTGTGCTTAAACTTCCCTAGGAAGGTGGTCATGCGCTCATCAATGTGGCGGGTCAGTGCTACTTTATAGCTCAGAGACCGGCAGGAGCACTCCGCCCGAAGGCAGTTGCGGATCTACTTATTAAGAGTTTTGCGCAGCCGCCCCGCAACGTAGGTGGTGAGCTTGCCTGTTGGGACCCACTCTGCTGTACGGGGGTGTAGCAGTTGTTCCAGATCCAAAATTTCGATGTCCCCTGTGGGGCATCTACTGATGGCGCATTGTTACTAGGTCGTTAGGGTGAGGGGCGCTGTGGACGGGACCCCGTCTTTTGCTCCGTATCAGAGTCAGACTGAGAATCAGTAACCCGGTGAGGGGGTGGTCGACCGAGAAAGGGGATTAGCCCCAATAGGCTGGAGCCCAGAAAGTCGGAGTACAGGGAGTTCCGAAGTCAAAGGTTGAACCTGCTCCATGAAAGCCCTCTTCAGCCGGTCACAAACGTCTATATCGACACCGGGGTTAGAGCCCTTTTGCGTTTAGGAAGCATCGCAAGTTCGGTAGGTATCCTGGGAGGTAATGGGAGTAGGGAGGGGTTTAAAGCAGTGCTCTACGTACTGCAAGAGTTTCTGCTCCAGAGGAGCCACCGCCTGCATAACCACTTTCAATATAGAGGCATCAATGACCTCGCAAAAGTGATCGTCAATGGGGAGATAAGTAATGCTGTTCTCCTCCATTTAGGTCTCCTCAACATCACCCATCTTTGGGTAAGCTTATACTGGGGTCACCAGAGTCCGATTGTAGGGCTCGGTGATCACCAGGCAAATGTAGAGGGTATCAAAACAGGTCGGAGTCTCACAGCCAGATGATAGGCAACCCAAGAGGTCAATAACAAAGTGAAACCCTGTAGGACACCCCTACACCAACTTTAATATGCAGGGTTCAACTTACGCCTGGGTGAGGGTCCGTGTGACTGTCAATCGCACTATGTCCTGCTCAAATTATACAGACCCAGTATGGGGCGTAATGCTCCAGGCATGAGGGGCAAAAGGCAATCACTGAGGCAATTGATCAGGCACTCTGTCACTTTCCGAGTGATATGATCAGAATTAGCACGCTGAAATACGAGACCTGGAAATGAGATGCACTACTCGCACTCTGCATGCAGTGCTCTCTAGCGGCTGGCGTACTACATTGCGTCTGCCCCTAAGCACCAAAGCATGAATCATTGGGAGAAAGCTGTCATGGAGGAGAGATAAGCGTTCCCATATGTGAAATATTAGGGTACTTGTAGCACCTCAAAATACCGGGAAAAATCACCACAAATAACAGTGCAATATAGAATAATAATTGCCAAGATTCTGGAGGTACTTAGCTGAGTTGCTGGAGCAGCGAAGAAAGAGGAGGTGGTAACATCAACGAGGGACTATCAAGGTGTCCTAGACTGTTGATTGGACAGTTTGACTGTTTAACTGTTGACATTTTCCAAAGGTGTTATTAGTAATGAAGTCTTTGCTGTGTGCACTTGGCTGCTGTAATAAAAAAGTGAAGAAAGTACAGCATAATCCTCGCCTCCGGTCCCGACATAGAATTTTGTTACCTCCTGCGAACATACATTTTGTGATTTAACTGTTTAGCATATCTGCTGTATCACTCATGAAGCCCTGTTCACAAATCAGTCAGTGTTCGATTTGCAGATGCAGGGCTTAAAACATCGCTGTGTTACAAAGGTTGGATTGGCCTATCGGGAAATCAAGCACGGCCCTACAAGCCGGTCAATGTGTGGGGCGGTTTTATGGTTTGCTGGACCGGTTTTTCCTGTTTATTTCCCTGAATAAAACAAACTTTGCATGCAGTCTTCCATACCTTCCAGAACATTTATACAGCGTGTCTTTACAGGTTCAAAACGGATGGAGAACACTTATATTTTGGTGCCAGGCCTATTCCCGTCCCAGCCCTACCCTGTGTGTTAAACGAGCTTCTCGGCTGATGCCAATGAGCATCCGACATGTTCTGTGAATGACCTCAAAGAGAACAGGAGAGTAAAATATCATCATTGGACTCGGCGAAAACCGCTCCCGGGGGGTAAACGGTGACTTCACTATAAAAGGTCGGTGTGTATAACACACGGACAGTAATCCCCATTTTCAGGAGCTCCTGTTAGGTGGCTGGTAGGCAGAAGTGGTTTTGACCTCACTAGATATATTCTATGCTGCAAAGAAGTGGGAAAGAGTCAAGCTTTAGCTGACTACTGTATGCACGCAGGCAGCAATACAAGCAAAGACGTTTCACATTCCGCACATTCCCGATTGAGGGCCTTAACTACAGATGCCAACAAACTATCCACAAAACACAAACAATACTTTGGGAAAGCAAATCTGACACTGGAGCATATTTTGCCAACGACTACTTAGTCGCATAACAGGGTGTACATTTAAACAGAGAACGCGCATAGAGAGTTTTTTTTTTCAAGTGTTGGCAGAAAAGTAGGACTGAAGAATCGCCTCGGTAGGCACCGTTACGACACAGTATTTTGTAGGTTTTTGCACCCAAGCCCAACATTTTTACCCTGTAGCGGGGCCATATGTGTAGAAACTGACTTTGCGTTCAGTATCTCAACACGGCATTCCCATATTGCGCTACGCTGTGCGGATTCTACCAGGAGCAGCAAAAACCCGCGATCAAGCACAACTCGTGACTCAATATCAGGCAAAAACACAGTTTACACCCGAATTTAGTACCTCGACTTTCAGAGTGATGCCTTACGGGAAATAATACTTCCTACAAGTACGACCGTACGTGGCCTACTCCAATACTATCCGATGAGCAGACAGTACCTGCTCCAGGTTTACCAGGGATCTCAACCAATACCAGTAAGCCTGTCGGACATTTCTTACTGAAGAAGCATATGTGGTAAAGTCCCAGGCGAGTAAAAAATGCAAGAATCGCTGGTAATGAATATCTTCGGTAATTCAACTGTTTAACTAGAGTCTGCTAAAGCTGATATGATGAGAACCAGTGTGATTTATGATGCGTGGGCCGCACTGCTGTGATTTATCTTGATTTAAAGGCACAGGTTGACAATGCATGAGCTACAGCACCACCCCAATGTTCTACATGCTGGAACCAGGCCTCGAGCTGGAAAAAATGCGACTCGTCCAACCAAGCCCGACTCTCAGAGCAATATTCAACTGGAGGCAATGGATAAAGAGACTAACACAAAGAACATCAATTACAACTTTCATCAACTTGATTTAAATCATAGCTGGCACTTTTAATGCTCTATAGCCCAGCAGATTTACACATCTCAACTACCGCAATGATGTCAAAAAGTGGGACATTTAAAGAGTCTGGGCGGGTCTTTTCAGGAGACAGGAGGATCCCATGATCGCATGATTTATGGAGACTAATTAATGTATTTAACATTCAAAAAGGGTTTTCCGTATCTTGTGGACAAACTAGTTTTATTAATTTCACTATGATGTACAAAACCCTACCCTCAAGCAGATATCTGATATATGAACCCCAAAATGCTGATAATGATTACAGATTGCATATCGATATATAAATACGTTTGTTTACTGTGAAAGCAGCCCCCAGGATACAGCCTGCTATGGAAATGCCAGAGTGGCAGACTGGCCTGTCACTCCTTGCCTCCTTCACTCTGGACATTCATCACCTCAAACATGGCTGCATCTCACCCAGGCTGATGTCCAGCATCTACCTGAAGCTGACCCCGACCGAAGCGGACGTCCCACTACTTGTTAAGAAAACATGCATCAATAGGTTATATGCTATGTCACTCAGATTAGCCCTGAACACACCTCACTTATAACACCAGGAAAAACAAGGCAACGTGGTGCCAGCTTTACTAAAAACATGTGAAAAAGTTAATCTCATAAAATTAGTACAGAACTGGTGTTCAAGACACGCTATTTATATATAGATGGTGGCAACTCCATCCTCCACAGTGTCATAGGCACCACACTTGCACGCCTTAAGGACATTCTACAAGCAGTATGACTCAAGGACACAGAAAAACATGCTTAACAGACACTGAAAAATGAAGGCTCTGCAAACTTCTGATCGACACTTTACTTTCTCATGGCACTTTTGCCCTCAATATTTTTATTTCATACCTTCGGTTACCCTTATTGAATTTTAATAATTTTGGTGTCATTTTTCTTGTTAAATTGTTGTTAGAAATTGGTTATGGGATTTTTATTGTGTCATGTTTTCACTTTTTAATTATTTTGGGACTGGTAAATACTTTACACACTTTTCCCAAGTTAAGTATGTCTTCTCTGTGCCAAAGCTACCGGGGGTGAGCCCAGGATTAAATCACTGAAACTATGGGTTTTAACCGGACAAGGTTTTGGACTTATTACTTTCCTATAACGTGTTACTGTGCTTGTCTAGAAATAATGTGTGACATCAAGCTAGCAGGGGAAAAATCCTAGAGGTTACTAGTTTACAGAGCACTCCTCCATTCATGCTGTCTAAGAAACGAGAAATTTGAGAGCTGAGCAAAAGGATATCTGCATACAACTTCATGGAGAACAGCCAGGAATATCCAAACTTTGGATAATTTGGGCGTGTGAACTGGGGCAAGTTAGGGCAAAGCACGTGACCTAATTTGTGGTGGCAAAAATAAAACTCCAGGTCATCGTCTGCTAGCATGAACATCCTACGAGTCTTGGGGAAATAATTCAACATACCAGTACTTAGGGGCCGATTAGGATGGAGGATTTTCCGCCTCCTCCGGGCCGGAGGAAGCCACCTCCGGCCCGGAGGAGGCGGAAAATCCTCTGCGGAGTCACCAAAGACCCACCGCCGCATTACGATGGCTGGTGGGTCTTGGTTTCTGTCCGCTGCTTTTCCGCCGCGGTCGGATTACAACCGCGGCGGAAAAGCTCTCATTTGGCTGGCAGTGTCTATCAGACACCGCCAGCCAAATTAGGATGCATTTTTAAACATGCTTTTCCGCGGCGGTTTTTCCGCCGTGGAAAAGCATGTGTACTTTTGATTTTGGGGGCCCGTTGCGGGCCCCCAGGGTGTAGGCGGGTGGGGGGTGCACATGGGGGGTACCTATGGTACCCCCCAGTATTTACATGCACAAAGCGGCAGGCACCGCGCGGTGCCTGCCGCTTTGTGCATGTAAATGTAAAACATGCACATTTAACATTGCGGCGGGTGCTGCTTGAAGCAGCACCCGCCGCAATGTTAAATATCCAGGATGTGACCGCCAGGGTGGCGGTCACATCCTAATTTGCACGGAGGGACCGCCGCAGCCCATGCGGACGGTCCCTCCACCTCTGGGATGGCGGACGGACGCAAGTCCGTCCGCCATCCTAATCGGCCCCTTAATACGGTCCCAGCACAATATGTTATGTTATGTTATTTTCTATAGCGCTCAGCTACTCCGAGGAGTGTCCCGGCGCTTAAGATCCTCAACTGAACAGAGGGGTGGGAGAGCGGAGTTACTTTACTGAGGGAACAGCAGGGTTTTTAAACTCTTCCTGAAGGCAAGCAAATTGCCCGTGGTTCTGAGGGACACGGGAACGGCATTCCATAGCTGAGGAGCGAGGAGTTTGAAAGAACGTCCGCCACACCTAGCCCGCCTCGTGGCAGGAACCACGGCCAAGGCCAGGGTGGCCGATCTGAGTGATCTGGAAGGCAAGTAGAAGTTCACCTGCTTCCGAAGATACATGGCTCCCAGGCCGTGCAGTGCCTTAAAAGCCAATGTCATTGTTTTAAAGATAATCCGTTTTTTTATCGGGAGCCAGTGAAGAGTGGTGAGAAGAGCACTGGCACAGGCCCTCCTGGTCAGACCAAAAATGGCACGCGCTGCCGAGTTCTGAACAACTTGTAGGCGAAATAGGAGGAATTCGGGGAGGCCCAGATAAAGTACATTTGCATAATCTAGGCGAGCACCGATCAGTGCCTGTACCGTAACTCTCCTGTGGTCAACTGATAGAAGGGGCAGAAATTTCCGAATCATCTTTAAGATGGCAAAATATTTGCCCACCAGGCCCGATATCTGGGATTTGAGGGTGAGGCCATTGTCAATTTGAATCCCGAGATTTTTAGCGACAACAGAGTCGCAGGCAGGGGGAAACATGGTGGGAGGCCACCAGACCTTCCATCTGGGATCAGGGGGGCAGCCAAAAAAAGTACTTCTGACTTATCAGAATTGCACTTGAGGCAGTTCAGCTGAAACCAGCCGAAAACCGCCTCAAGGCAATCTCTGATGCTCTTACAATTAAAGTCGGAGCCCTTGTCGCACGTGAAAAGAAGCTGGGTATCATCAGCGTACGACACGATCTGAGCTCAAGAGCCTCTGCCAGAGCCGCCAGTGGGGACATATAGATGTTAAAGAGCGTGGGGCTAAATATAGAGCCCTGAGGCACTCCCACTTCCAATGACGGCATCCTGGCAGAGAAAGGGGGAGCCCAGACCGTTTGTTGGCGATCGGCAAGGAAAGATTTAAACCAGCTGAACACCGACCCCCTTAGTCCGATCTCCCAGAGTCTAGAAAGGAGACGGTCATGGGGGACGGTGTCAAAAGCAGCCGATAGGTCAAGCACCACCAGCATGGCTTTTCCCCCGGCGTCCAAAGTTTCTCTTAAGGCCTCAGTGACTTCGAGCAACGCAGTCTCGGTGCTCATGTTAGATCGAAACCCGGACTGTGATGGGTGAAGGATATTGTTAGATTCAAGAAAGTTGGCAAGAGTAGGATGAACATGCTTCTCAACCACTTTCTCTAGGGCGGGCAAGAGAGAGATGGATCTGTAATTTGCGTGGACTTTGGGATCAAGATTGTTTTTTTTTAAAAGAAGCAAAATCAGGGCTTGTTTCCACCACAAAGGGACCATTCCAGTGCTCAAGGAGAGGTTAAGCACAGGGTTGATTAGGGGATTGAGCACATGCGCCACTTGTGCAATAAATTTTGCAGGGCAGGGATCTAAGGGGGAGCCAGATTTTAAATTGGACAATAAGTCAAGAGAGGCTTGAGAAGTAATAGGTGGAAAATCCCAGAGAGGGGCTCAACTGGTTAAGAGAGAAAGGAGACAAAAACACATCGCAAATTGCAGGAGCAGCAGCTGCCGCAAAAGAGGCTTGAATGGACTGGATTTTGTTCGCAAAAAAATTGGCCAGCTCAGTGATCCAAGGCTCGGAGTGGGTGTTCCTGGGGGTGCACCGGGGGGGGGGGAGGTGAAATCCTTTACTATTCTAAAGATCTCTTTGCAAGAGTTGGAGGCAGCTTCTATTCTTGAAGCATAGTAGGACTTCTTACCAGCATTAATGTCCTGATGGTAATCCCTCAGCAGAACTCTATAGGCTTCTTTAGAGTTGGCTTCATATTGCTTTCGCCATGCTCTTTCCGCTTTTTTGCATTGCCGCCGTTTCTCCGCCAACGCAGAGGAAAACCAGGGTGCAGACGCTCTAGACTGATTGGTCTGAAAGGCTCGGATGGGAGTGAATTCATCTAATTGCCGGGTCAGCCAGGACTGGAGAAGCTCCAGATCAGTCTCGAGCACTCCTGTCATCTGGCAAGGGTGAGTACATAAGGCCTGCGCCAGCATATCGGGAGAAACCCTGTGGAAGGCCCTGATAACCTGCGCTTGGCGGGCGGGCCCACTGGGCGGCCCTTTCCCGGAGTGAAAGATCTGAAACTCCACCAGATAGTGGTCGGACCAGAGGACTGGGGCGAGGGAAGATAACTCAATCGGGGTAGTGGAAAATACCTGGTCCAGTGTGTGACCTTTACAATTAAAATCTCCTACTAGTAGGCAGTGATTGGACCTAAGACAAAGCATGGAGATTACCGAAAGGAGTTCTTCAAAGAAGTGACCCATGGGGCCCGGAGGCCTATACAGCAGAAGCCCAGTGCATGATTGATTGGGTGTCAGGGTAAGCGAGAAACCCAAGGTCTCGCAGCCCTGAATATCGTCCGTGGGTATGATAGAACAGGCCGTTCGCTTATCAACCAACATGGCGACCCCCGCCCGCTTGCTCTATCTTTCCTGAAGATCACATGGCTGGGGGGGATCGCAGTGGCAATGTCTGGACCAGAGCTTTCTCCCAGCCAGGTTTCAGTCAGGAAAATCCATGTGGGATATTTGTCAAAAAGTAAGTCATGTAAGTCCAGGGCATGCTTTCCCAGGGATCTGGTATTAAGTAGCAGACAGTTGCTTTTAGTGGGGAGGAGTTTAGGGAGGGAGATGCCTCTCTTACCAGGTAGCCATCCACACCCTGGGCAGCGTCTGTTGCCCTTAGGTGGTGTGGGAAAGACCGTACAGCAATTGGTTCTAAGGTCCTTGAGAGCGAGGAGCTCCTCATGGGTATAACTAAGCATCCTGGCATGAAGAGCCCACCCGCCATGCACCCGTGCGCCTCCAGGACGCTGACGGGCGCAGACGGAATTTCCTTTGGCGCTCCTTGGGCGCCTCCGCAGCGCGCGTCCGCTGCGCGGAGGGAAGTGCACCTAGTTTTAAGGCGTCGCTGACCGTCCAGCGCGAGTCAGCACCACTAGACTGCCGCCCGCGAGCCTGCCTACCCCCAAGATGGCCGCCAAAGAAATGCGCGCCTGCAGGTCCAAGAGTATCCCCCAGCACCTCGATGTGCCGGCTGGAAGGGTAGGAACACTTCAGGCAGAGCAGCACGGCACGAGCAAGGGTGAATGAGAGGTAGGAAATATGAAAAGTGCTGAGAGGCCTAAGGTCACCCGGCTTTCCGCCTCAGGTGCCTGAAAGGAGAATGAAAAGTGCAATGTGCAAATAGCAGCAGCAGAAACGAAACGAAAGCTAGTAGTCAGCTTTTAAAATACAGTACAATATATCAGATCGCAACAGGTTAAAATAACGGGTTATAAAAATGTTTAAAACCGCTTGTAGTCAGCACGATAGTTGTCACTCGCCCACACCCGGCTTCCGCCTCAGGTGAATGAGAAAAGTGAGGATCTATGTTCCCTAAACTATTTTGATTAATGTCAATCCATTAATTGCCACTTCACTCCCACCCGGCATGTTCAACTCAGGAGCGGCGGCAAACCAAATTCTGCTCCTTTTGAACCTCTCTTACTGGCACAATATTCAATGTTTTTAGGTTTCACTAGAACTTCTGCATCTACGAATAACCCCGTCGTACTATGCTGGAAAAATACTGGCACCATCACCTTTTCCAGTCTTCAGATAAACAAATCTTCAACCTAGTCATGCTATCTATAAAGGATTGATGCATTTCTGCTACAGTAGAAAACCTCCACTGACACAGCTAATCCAGCCCGTAACTGAGCTTTTCACAGTTTCTCTTTGAGGAAGACTGTGGTCCAAGTCTTTTGTGGAGCTGTAGGGATTACTAGAACCCTTTCAAATAGGTTTCAGGGCTAAACGTGTGACATACCTTATGATAAAGGCATTAATAGATTATTGGTCTATGGAGGCTGTTAGACCTGACATCCTTGGGGTGGTTTCCCCCAACCATTTTGCCTACACCCCTCCTCTTTTGCTGATTTTATTTTTATTGGCTATAGGATTCTGTGTACTTTATCAGTGCTAACCATTGTTAAAGTGCTTGTGCTCTCATTCAAACATGTTCAAATTAGCCTACACCTACTTGGTACATTTAATTTACTTGAAAGTCTCTAGTAAATTGCACTATATGTACCCAGGGCCATAAAGTAACTGCTGCTGGTGTGCCTGCAGTACTCATTGTTTCAACTACTACAGAAGCCTGTTAAAACATGTCTCAGGCCTGCCAAAGCAGACTGTAGTGCACTTTTGAACTGCGAGTTATACCTGGCAAAATAATCCTTTTGCCAGGCGTAAACCTTCCTTATTAATACTTATAAGTCACTCCTATGGTAGACCCAAAATTCCCACAGGGCAGGGTGTATTCTATTTAAAAAGTAGAACATGGGTATTTATATGCCCTGGCAGTGAAAAACTCCTAAAGTTGTTTTCCAAATATTGTAAGGCCCATCTCTCCCATTGACTCTCACTGGGTTACCTTATTAAATTTAATAGGTGATAACTTTGGAATGGGGGCAGATTGAGAGACACTGTTAAGACTCAAGTGAATCATTATTCAAACCCCTCTTTAATGGTAAAGTCAGATTTCAAGTTACAATTTTCAAAATTCCACTTTTAGAAAGTTGGCATTTACTTGTCCCAACCATTTGTGCTTTCTGCCTTTGTGCCGGATCACATGACTGTGAATGGCTCTGCTGTTGGGGTTTGTGTATTGTGGATGGGCCTTCCTGGCAGCTTGACTGGGGGGAGCTGTACCTAACCCCACTTCCACTTCAACTGGATTTGCCTCCAGCACATAGAACAGAATGCAAACCCAAACCTGCCATATTATTTGTCACCCTAGACTGTTTGGAGCTTTGGAAAGGGAAGAACCTTCCAGAACCAAATGTGGGGGTAGGGCAGAGAGTCCTACCCAACAAAGGCTGCCACCAGGTAGAAATATTGGACTTTTAGAGCAGCTCTTCAGTACGCTCCTGCACCTGTGGGCACTACAGAAGAAGGACTGCTTTGCTGCTTGAAGGATTGCCTTGCAGTCTGAGAAGGAAGACTTGACCTGCTTGCCTTCATCCCAGGCTAACCAAAATAACTCCAAGGATTAGTTGGTTGACATTCTGTGTGAAATAGATAGGCACAATAGGCTTGAGAGGCCTCCCTGCAACTGCCCAGTTTACCTGTTGCAACTGCACCCGCTTGTAGCCTGCTGGTCTCTCCTGGAGTGAGTCCCGGACCCCCAAGAGGTGATGCCCCAGGTCAGGTCTGGACTCTTGGCTAGCATCTACTCACCCCCCCCCCCCAAAAAGGTGAAAATCATGAGGTTTGGGCTCCTCACAGCAGTGAATGGACTCATTCACATCAAGACTGTCACCCCCGACGACTGCCAATACGAACCTTCGGTGAGACCTGCTCTTCGGACTACAGTGACCGGCAACACAAGAGCTGCAACAGGAAGCTACGGCAATGACTGTCCATGTCACCAAACCAGCTCTTTGAGCTATAGCGATGACAATCCTTGTGGCTCCACCTGCTTCTCATGGCCTCCTCCACCATGAACGGAACTCTTTGCGCTGGATTCTGTAGGTAAATCTTAAGCTGGACTAACTTGGTCCCTGTATCTTTCGGTATTTGGCCGGGCAGCCCCTGGCTTCAAACAAGGATTTCTCTTGAGCGGCACACCAGTCCACACCTTTGTGCCATTTAGCTATTGTAGGGGGGTCAGGTTGCATCCAGGCCATGCTGATATCACGCTTGGCCACCATGATGGCTGTCCCTAGGAATAATTTATCCGCTCGGGACCCGTCCAGGCCGGCCATAACACCCAGGAGGAGCTGCATGGGGTCATGAAGGACATGTCAACCCGGGGTACATGTGAGTTCAGATTCTATCCTGTCCCAGTATTTTATAAGGCGCAGACAAGACCAAACCATGTGATAGAAGTCTGCTGGTTGTTGCCCGCAGCGAGTGCAATCGGGCGAGGCACGCAGCCCCGCTTAATGCATTTGCTCCAGGGTTAGATATACAGTGTGGAGGTAGTAGATTTAGATGAGTCGAAGTCTGGTAGAGGCCGTGACAGTCTCAGAGGCCATAAGCACATCTCGCCTGTCCTCGTCCTCCAGGGGTCCCAGCCATCCCTCCCACCGGAGTTTAAGCGAGTCAAGCGTTGTGGGGTTGTTGTTCGTGAGGGTACGGTATATACGCAATACTCTGCCTTTCCCCAAATTCCCATTCATGACTTGCGCTTCCAGTGGGCCGAAGTCGGGGAGTGTAGTGCCTGTGGATATGTGGGCGTCGAGGGCATTTCGCATCTGTAATTATCTGTAGAATTATGAGGTATGTAGGGTAAAACATTTCTGCAAGTCTTTGAAGGTCCTTGTGTGATCTCCCAACCATACGTCTCCCAGTTGTGAGATGCCAATGTGATCCCATTGTTTAAAGCCTTTCAACGCCACCACCTCAGCCAACCACACCCCCTGCGACAGTGGTGTTTGTTGGCTCAGTTAGAGTCCCATTGCGTGTGTCACAGGGCTGAGCACAAGGCCAGGAAGACCGCCCTAGTCACCGTTGGGAGTACTTTGGAGATGGGGCATCCATACATGATGACCTTGATCCGGGGGAAGCTCATGTCTTATAGTTCGGTTCTGTAGGCTGGGCAGACCACCCACCGGTAAACCAGTCATGTAGTCGGGTGGCTAAGCAGTAGAGATACAGGTCGGTCATACCCATGCCTCCGTCAAAGGACGGAATGCGGCATCTGGCGAGAGCCAAACTTGGTCTCCCATCTCCCCGCAGAAACCGAGAAATCACAGCATCCATCTCTTTGAACCAGCTCCGGGGATAGTAGAAGAAGGTATTTTGGATGATGTACAAAAATCGAGGGAGGATCATCATCTTAAATAGAGCCACCCTTCCGAGTGGATTAAGTGGTAGGGTTTGCCAAAGTCGGAGGTCTTCCTTAGCCTTCTTGACAAGCGGAGTAATATTCAGTGCCCATTCTAGTTCAGGGAGTAAAGTGACCCATATGTCTAAATATTTAAATGATTGCCACCTAATGGAGCTGTTAGTCTGCCAGTCAATTTCAAAAGACAAGGGAACCCAGAGGCAATTGGTCTGGGACTTTGGGTATATATGTTTTCTAAAGACAGTGGTCCCTAGACAAAAAAAGGAAATACTATAATACAATAAATATAGACTAAATAGGTGCTATATTCTTTGTCCAGCCGGACAGAATTTAATATCAGATAAACGAATAACATCAAATTTACACACAAATTCAAACAGGACACATCCAGCGTCCTATTGTCACAAGGGCAAAAAAAGGGGAAAAACAATAAAAGCAGGGTTCAGGCAAGGGAAAACGTATCTGCGTGGCATAAATTTATAGCAGACTTAGGTAACGTACAAACACCATTGCATAAGAAACTTCACAATATATTACATGCATATGGTGTAAAGACTGTTGACGGCGTTTCGATTCCTGGGAGAGAGGTAAATGGGATCATCTTCAGGACATATATTTATACATGTCTGTGTACATATGGCTCAAGACATTAATTAATAGCTGTGCACTTTCAATAATAAGTGCTGCGTTGCGCAAACGATGGAAATAAGATATAGGTAAGGGGGGAAAAGGGAGAAAGAAAACAAAGTTACTAGGGGCATAGGTTAAGCTATACATAGTGAATTACTGGCTGTGTAGTGAATATTTCCTATTAATAAGACCACAGCGAGAGTAAGAATGGCCGTGTTGCAGATAACATATAGGCACAAAGGGGCCGAGTTACAGTAGTGGATGATAAATAGGGAGCAAAAGGATATATGTGTGACTAGGGAAAGTGATTGAGTTAAGAGGCTGGCCGTGCGCATAATCGTGAGACTGAGCAATGGAACTTGGTAGCACCAAGAGAAAGGGAGAACCTTGACGGCTTACCCGTTAATGACCGATATTGACGGCGATACGAGATAATCGTGCTAGTATGGTGAAGGGGGTGTCCTCGGTTCCTCGATGGTAGCCTGAAAAATAGGTGCAGACCGGTAAGAGTACTGTAGTGTGAAACGTGATAAGGACCTAAATAAAAGAGTCCGCGTACCGGGAAAAGTTTGAGTTTGGATGGCGCCAGGGTCGCTTAATATAATTGGATTCCTTGATAGATATCTATAAAGACATGACGAGGATCAATTTCTGGCAACCCTGCATGTGGAAGCCAGTGTACTAATTGCGGAAGCGAGTTGCTCTGCACTTACTCGGGGTTTTAGTTTGTGATGCGAGGCTGTAATGGCAGAGTTGTGGGGAGGATCCCTGTAATTTAAAGGGGGGAGGGGGATAGGATCCATCAGATGCGCGAGGGAGCAGCTAGAGAGTGCTCAAGTGCGAGAGCTTACAGGGGGTGATCTCAGACTTGTCCCACGTTGCGACGTCCCGGCGGCTGTGTTCATGAGTTGATGCTCATGGAGGAAGTGAGCGCTGTGAAAGCATTTAATAGTTGGAGATGAGGGGCAGATGACCACTGTCACGAGACAGCCGAGGACGCCTGCCTAACACGTCATCTATTATCGCCGAATATGGTGGCCGTCTTGTGGATGGAAGAAAAAGTAGAAGTAGTAAAAGTTGGCCAACCATCTAGGAGCTGACTGTGGGCAAATTAACCGCGGCGGCCATCTTAAAATTATTTGTGCAATGAATAGGGAGTGCTCGTGAGGAAAGTTAAAAGGGTAATACAACCATAAGGTAAAGTCAGAGATTGGTTATTAGGTAAATGCTGGACAGAATGGCATGAACATTCTACATACAGTAATTTGTCAACCATGTCACCCGGAGTTGGCAGGACATACAGTACAGTTTAGGTGCATGTATTTTACAAATAGTCTTCAGTTTGATTAATCAAGGAAAAAAGGTTCAGTTAAAGTAGAGAGGTCCAATCCTCGAGGCGGTTCAAGCCATTATGGATACTGTTGGTTTTCAGTATCCATTTCAGCCCTTCTTTATTCAACAACTGATGAATATCGCCACCTCTTGTGGGCAGTTTGATCACAGTAATGATAGTCCATTTTAGGTCCATTTCAGTGTGTCCGTTTGTGATACAGTGATCTACAAGTGGTGCATTGGGGGTCCTGCAGTGTATCCTGCTCCGGTGCTTGCAGATCCTGATGCTTTTTGTGTTGTCTGACCAACATATATTTTGTTACAAGGGCAAAAGATTGCGTATATAACATTACATGCGTTGCAGTTAGTAAAGTTTTTCCTTTCATGCTTTATTTGTTCAAATACAAATGATCTTCCTTCTATAGTCGTGTCGCATACAATACATTCACCACACTTTGCATGACCAGTGAGACGTGGTAGCCCCCAGCAAGCCTCTTGGGTGCCATTCATATCTGTGGAGGGAAGTGCTGCATGGACTAAATGATCTTTAATATTTTTTGCCTTCTTAAAAGCAAAAAAGGAACGTTCAAGGTTCAGTACCCCTGCATTTACTACTTTCCAATGTTTCACAATGCTTTTTAGATTTCGACCTGGCGAGGGGCACGCAGTGCCCCTCCCAGATCGAAAACTATTGTCTACAGTAGGGATGTCGGCACCGCCTCTGCCTCTCATTGGCTAGCTCCATAAATGGAGGCTAGCCATTGGGAGACAGAGGCTGTCAATCGCGCTTTCTCTTGAAAACGCGATTCGGGGGCGTTTCTGGTGCTTTTTTTAAGCCCCGCCCCTTTGTCCCGGGCCGCGCTGCGATTGGCTGCCGGCCCGGGACACCCCCCTGACGTCATTCCCGGGCCGCGCTGTGATTGGCTGCCGGCCCGGGACACCCCCGTGACGTCAGCTAATCACAGCGCGGCCCGGGACCTGACTTGTTTTAGTAAGCTTCGAATGTGCACGTGGGCAACACTACAGCTGGTCTAGACGCGAAGGGGTTAATGGAGAAAGCGGCGTTGCAGGCTTTACAGCATTTCTTGAAGCAGGCTGGTGTTTGTGCTCCTGCCGCCTGTGGGAGGCAGAGCGCACCCAGCAATTACAGAGCCGCTTCCACAGCCGAGTATCGCCAGGCAGAGCACACCTCCCCGCAGCCATCCCTCTGCATACCCACAATGCACAGAGACTGACTGTTCCAAAATAAGAATCTGGGCAGGTATGATGGCGGTGCTGGCAGCCGCCCAGAGGTCTCCGTCGTCCCGGGTGGGACCCGAGTGCTTGCTGATTCCCCCCGGACGAGCGACCGGTCCTTGGAGGTCGTTCAAATGGCGAGCGGCATGGCTGCCACCGAGCTTTACTCCAAGGTGAGTTCCCGCTGCTGCCAAAGAAGCCCACACCTGTGCTGTTGGTTTTTATTCGCTGCGGGCGCTGCCGGTTATTTTGGGCAGGTGTGTCGGGCGGGGTGAGCCCGGTGCACGGCAGAGGGAGGGAAGTGGGGGCGGGCAGGGCGGTCCCTGCTGCGGGAAGAGGATGAGACAAAGGAGTCCGAGCACTGGAAAGGAATGAATGAAGGATACAGTGGAGCCGCTCTGCGAGCGGGCCCTGTGCACCCGTGCCTCGGCACAGCTGCTGCAAATGACAGATGTAGCACAGCGACAAATATATCTGGCATCTGGGCTATACGCCGCTACGTGCGTACGTAACATCTAAGCTGTCTGCTGCAGCCACACACAAATAACATCTCTCTGCTCGTGCCCCAGACCTATGCCACCGGAATGCCTTTTCTATTGTTTTCCCCAATGTTGCCTTGACAACCTTTACCGAGCAGTGGAGCCGTGGAGCACCGAGGTTGCCGAGTCGATCAGCCTCGTGGTTTAGACCGAGTGCTCCAAGAAAATGAGGATGTTATGCGAAACGTCTGCGGCACCCGGAGAGTCTCCTCTCTCCCCCTTGCCTTTTTTTTCTCGGAGCTCCTAAGCGAACCACCCGCACTTTTTCCAGATGATAGGAGATGATAGGAGATAATGCAGCCAAATCCTCGGTGAGTTGAAAACGGGAAGCGGGAAGAAATAATGTAGCAACGAGAATGCAGTGAGAAAACGGTGAGCCGTAGAGACCCGCAAAAGAGCCATAAATCAAACCTAAGTCTCATGCACTCACAGGTCCTGCCCAGATACACCGCGGCATCTTAACATTAAAGCGGTTATAGTGTTTAATAACATATGCTTCTCTAGACACAGGCAACTGAAGCGCTACGTAAATGTCAGTGATTAACTGCTGCAGATAGGTGAAAGACAATATGCGACATACGAACAAGCAGGTGAGCAGACAAGCAAGCGGGCAGCAGCTTACGATGTGTAGGTGTGTGATACGGCTCTTCAAAGTACTTTTTTTTCCACGGAGTTTCACACAGTCATCTTCTCCAGCCCTCTAATAGCTTTTGACCGACTTTTAGCTTACTGGGAGGTCACTGCCTGGGCTTCTTAGCTTATCTGTGTTATCCTATCCGTATCTGTATCGAGTCACGCCGTGTGCTTATCACCTGCTGATTGTCTTATCAGAATCTTATCAAGGCTTACTTGTTACTTGCTTGTTACTTGCTTGGTTGAAACAGTCTGACCCTGTCCGAGTCCGTGTCTATCCCCGGCAGGCCCCGACAGGCAGGCAGGCAGGCTCCGGCAGCTAAGGTGCATCCGATCCGCAAACTTTGTTTGCTGCTTGTTTTGTAATTCTATCCCAAAATAGCACAACGAAAGAACAATATAAAAATGCAAATTAGGAACATTACATTCTCAGCTGAAGCCAGTCTATTTGAATGAAGAAACACTTTACTACACTATAAAGTAAATCCTCCCTGGCTTGCACTGGAATTGCTGGATAGCAGGGTGGATTATGCGGTGCGTGAAGCCTCCAGTGCACAGATTTATGTCTTGAGTGACGTCACTCTGTGTCTCATCCTTTTGAAGTTGTTAAAGCGGCGGCTCTGGACCCGGAGTACAAACATGCTGCAGCAGTTCTTGGAGACTGTTCTAGTTGAGCGAGTCAGAAAACATCGGCTATTTTATTTCACAATAAGACATGGGAAGTATCTTTCAGATCTTGAGGAGTACCTTAAGGAAGTTCGTCAACAAAGACCGGTAAGTGCCTGAACCGCATTTCAGCAAGAGTTTTGAAGACATAATTATAACACGCATTTGCAATGTAATAGGTCTCGCATTTGCAGAAGTTTGAGTTATTGGCATTGTAAATAACAATGACTTATTTCTGTGTTTTCAAAACCTGGAAGCAGTGTGTAAACACGCACTTTAAACTTATAGTCCTTGCTTATGAGAAGCACGGCTGGCAGTAAAAGAGGTGCAGTTACTGGCAGCATTGCTTCTCCTAAGCAACGACTACATGTATAAAGTGTGTGTTTACACACCTCTTGTCCTTTAAATTATCACTCCACTTTAAAAAACATACCTAAAAACATTGTCATTTACAATGTCAATAACTCCAACAAATGCGAAACCTATTGCATTGCAAATGCTTGTTTTTATTGCATGGGAGACAGGTGAAAATGTTGTAACACAGACCAGCCGGTTCTGTGTTTTATTGGGCTTAGGTTCTATGAGTACGTCTCTGGGACAGTACCAATCCCTTTTAAGGGAACTTCTCACAAGTCTACGGGGATAGCCTCAAGCACATAACTTGTCACTTAGAATGCATGCCTCAGTGAAATAGTCTATCTTTCGGTAACAGTTCCTCCTTATTCGGATGAACTGAGAGTAAGGGAGAGCATCCCGGAGGGCACCGTGGTGATGTGTTTGGTTCGGTCAGTTTTCTGTATAGGCTAGTTATCAGCTGTCCTTCATGTTGTATTTTTAAATCAAGAAATGCAATGGCATCCTTGTCATAAGATAGAGTGAATGTCAATCCGCCACAATTGTTGTTAAGCCAGTGGAGGAAATGCATCATAGATTCATGGGAGTCCTGCCAGATCATGAAAATATTGTCTATATATCGCTTCTATAGGGCTATGCCATTGTGGAAGGGATTAGTGGGGTTGAGGATGTGCCCAGTTTCGAGGTCGACCATGTACAGAATTGCTAGATTAGGTGCAACAACTGCTCCCATGGACGTACCTTTAACTTATCCATAGTATTGGTCATTGAAGAGAAAGACATTTTTTGTCAGGCAAATTTCTAGAAGCTGAAGGATGAAAAGTATGGGGACAGCATGTGGACGTGGACGTTTATTCCAGACCCTTTCAAACACCAACATGGAATCAATCTGGGGGATGTTGGTGTATAATGACTCCACATCCAACGTACACAGTGTGTTGGATGTGGGGTCAAATGGGTGTTACTCTACCATATTTATCATGCCCATACTGTCATGTATGTAGCATTCGGTTTCCGGTACAACGTCTTTTATAAAATGACCTGAAACAACGGGACGGCCCGGTGGGGTCTCTGTATTTTTGTGAATTTTCGGCAAGGTGTAAATCAACGTTGTTCTGGGAGACTTAGTGTTGAGGAATAGATATTATAGGGTATGAAGGGTCTCTGGCTTTCCAAATGAGTTACGTCATTGAGTACCAGTTTCACAAAGGTCAGGATTTCACCTGGCACCATATTGGCAGATGGTGAAAATGTTGAGGGTGGCCGGAACGGTGTATTGGTGTTAGTGGTAGGTGTCGGGTTGAGGAGAAAGAAGCTGTGTTCTTATTTTACGGAAAAAAAATAAGAGTTCCGTCTGGATGTCTAGGAAATTGGGGCGAACTGTTGGTACAAATCAAAGACCTTTACTTAATATGGTCTGTTTGGATATTGAGAGTTGATGGTTGGGCAAGTTAAAGATTGGGAGCTTGGTGTTAAGTTGGATCAGCGGTAATGGGGAGACTGATGAGGTTTCAGTCACCATTGGTAATGATGGGGTTTCAGTCACCATTGGTAATGTTGACGCCGTGTATTGCGCTCGCCCGGGGGATTGGGCCATCGTTGATGATGTTTTTCCTTCCCTTTCTTTGGGAGTTCTGCCTGGCCTCGGCCTATAAAAGGTGTTCTATTTGAGGTGCTGAGCCGTCTCCTCTATCTGAATTATCAGAGGATTCAGCCGACGTATCTGAGAATCTAACTATGTTTTGGCATCTATTAAAGCGGCCCCACAGTCTTGGGTTATGAGGGGCGCTGTATGACCTGTTTGTGTAGTAGTATTTTGCCAAATAGGGGTATGCCCTTTCCTGTGTGAATGCTTTGATGCCCTTCCTCACCTTATTTGCCTTTATAATTTGCTCTAATCTATGGAACTCATTTATGTTTTTTGTACTTCTTCTAACAGTGTCTTGCCTTCATTTGGGGGAATATTATCCTTAATGCCAGTCAAAACACTCCGCGGAGAGATGGAAAGGCACAAGAGTCGATTTTGTCGGGGTAAGCTGGAGACCAGAAACCCTTTCAAAGGCCTGGAGGGATTGGAGGCATTTAGGGCCGGAGCGGGCCAGGTCCGCCAAGAAAAGCAGGACATCGTCGGCATATAAGGGAACTTTATCAAAGTGGTGATTTTCCAATGCCCAACCTTGAATCAAGTCATCTGTGCGAATAAAACACGCCAGGGGTTCCATCGCAAGCACAAACAGGAGCGGGGAAAAGGTTCAGCCCTGTCTCGTACCTCTGCGGATTGGAAATATCTTAGAGAGGGTCCCTTTGATGAGCACTCTGGCTCTGGGGTTGGAGTATAGGAAGCGGACCATAGGCTGAAACTGTTGACCCATGTCCATCGTTGCAAGCACGTCCTCAAGATTGAACCAGTCAACAGTGTCAAAAGCTTTCTCGAAATCCACCAAGAGGAGCACTAAGTAAGTGTCTCTCGGTTTGCAAGGGCTACATGAAGATGCCTCAGGCAATGTCTGGTGCTAAGCGTTGGCATGAAGCCGCATTGATCCGGATTAATCAATCTGCTAAGGAGTGGATGCAGGCGCTGGGCCAAGTCCGTGAGGAGTCTCGAATCACGGGGATGATTCGATTTACAAGGGGGTATGAGGTCAGCCTATGTAGCAATTTCCCGTTTTTGTCTCCCCAGCCATATACCCAGGCGACCGTGGAGCGCCACAGTAATTTGGCAGAATCTAGCGACAATTGTTTGATTGCTTCTCGTAGGGCTGCCTGTTGCAGGCCACGTCCATGGCACTGGCAAGTTCAGTCTCCAGTCAGATTGCTTGCGCCTCAAGAAGGGTTAAGAGACTGCTTGGGCCCGCCGTTGGGTCCGGAGGTGGCTTTTGGCCATTCCTTGGTAGCCTTACTCGTCTCCAAAAGGGTACTTGGTGAGGAGACTGAGCCCACATTTGTGAGAAAATATTGTTGCAGTTCCTCTCCAATAGTCTTCCGGAGCTATTTATTTTGCAGAAACGAGGCATTCAAGCGCCACATCGGGTGCTTCCCAGCAGGAGTGCTGCCTAGGTGCAGGAGTAATGCTGAGTGGTCCAAGATTCTCCGGGGAAGGATGGACATGTCAGTCACGTGGTGACAGTATGGAGCAGGCATAAAGACCATGTCAATATGTGCGTGGGTATGGTGCGCTGCTGAGGTGTGGGTGTATTGGGAGATTCGGGGGTTCCAATCCCTCCAGACATGGAAAAGAACCGAGGCAGCTGCCCAATCAACCAGTTTCTTTGCCTGGGTCGCTCTGGTGGGGGAGGGTGTGCCTGTGGCATCAAGAGTGGGTTGCATAACCGCATTAAAATCACCTCCCAGAATTGTCTTTCCCCAGGACAGGGTGGAAATGACGTCAGTAAGGCGTTGCAGCGTTGGGTTGAGCATCGAAGGTGGGATGTATATGGATACGAGGTTAAGGGTTTTCCCTTCCCACGTACCAGAGAGAGTCACAAATCGCCCCTGCAGGTCCCTGTTAACATGAGTGGGGACAAACAGAAGGGCCCTTTGTAGTAGGATGGCCACCCCAGTGAGCCCGTGTTAAATCCAGAATGCCACACCCTGTCGAAGCCATAACACGCAAGGAAGGAGAAGTGGGTTCCCAAGAAGTGGGTCTCCTGGAGAAGGAGAACATCGGGGGAGGGCCGTTGCGCGTATTTCAAGACTGCAGTACGTTTGATGCGATTGAGTAGTCCATTAACTTCCAGGACAGGACCCGGAGTGAGTTACCAGCCTGGTTTGCGTGCATAATGTGGAGCGTTTGGCCCAAATGTGGCGTTGCAGTGCATGGGTGATTTGCCTGTGCTAAAGTGACATGTGCTGCCAGAAAAGGATAGAATAACACAAAACAGAAAACTAAACTGTGGACAATGGACCAGGTCCACCCTCCCTCCACCCTATACTTCCGGAACTGAAGCATCTGTCGCCCTACAACCTAAGAGAGAACATGCTAAACTATAGTGCTTAGCTTTTGGAGCAGCGTGGTGGACCCCTCCTTCGATAGCGGAAGTGTAGCATCAGCAGATTGCTCTGAGTTCTACATTACAGTTCTGAAGGAACCGTAGTCCAGGACTTCCGGGAATGATGCCCTTTCATTCCCTGTTGTTGCCTCTCGAGGGGTCATCAGATTGCTGGATTTCGTGAGAGATCTGAGTCTGTAACTGCCAAGTCCAAAGTTCCAGGAAGGTTGTGTTTCAAGGACAGATCGTCTGCAGATCCATTTGGCTGCCGAGGTTGGGAACCTGGAGGGCTGGTGGTATTTTTAGGGTTCCTACGTTGTCTGGGGGACAAAGGTCATGAGGTTTGCGGATCTGAATGTACAGGCGGAGAGTATGGACACGCCCGGAGGGAACGCTCTTTGGTCATCCATGTCCAGGCCGCCTGCGGAGAGTCAAAGGATTGCACTTTGCCTTGGAAGATGACGCGAAGGCGGGCTAGGAAGAGGAGCCTGTATTGGAGGCTTAATGCACATAATTTCTGTTTGATTTCTGTGCAGGAGTGTTGCTGGGTTTGCACCTCTTTGGTGTAGTCTGGAAACACCATTATGGTGTCATTTTGGAATTTTATGGTACCCAGTGCTCATGCCTCCCGTAGGACTGCATCTCGGTCCTTAGAGTTGAGAATACAAGCTATAATAGGGCGATGTGGGGCCCCGGGCGGTGGTTTGGGTGCAAGAGATCGATGGGCCCTTTCAACGGCAAACCACGCCAATAGTGTGTCCTTAGGCATCCTGGATTAAACCCACGCTTTGATGAAGGCGGCCATTTGTCCCTGATTAGTCCCTTCTGGAAATCCCACCAGGTGGAGGTTATTGCGACCTAAACGGTTTTCGGCATCTCAGCACGTCTGTGTAGTTCTCTGGTGTGGGTCTTTTGTTGGGCCACTTGCTCCTTCAGCTGATGGACATCGTCTTCAACTGTGGAGCGGCGGGACTCTGCTTCTGAGATGCGGGCCGTGGCATCGCGCAAATCTTGTCGGATAAGGGACATGTTGATACGGACTTCTATTTTCCCTTCCACCGAGGCCTGGGACGTGCTGATGGCCTGCACGTTTGCGGCTAAGTCTGTACTGGGAAGAGACGGGCCACCCATAGCCCCTCCCAGCGGGTCCCGTGCCCAAGTCAAATTTAATGTCACTTTTGAGAAAGTTTCTGAAGTGGCCTAACAGAACTTTTGGCCACCAGTCATCCTTCTGCCATCCTGGGGAGTAGAGTGAATGACACCTAGGCTTGAAAACAATGGTAGAATGCCATGAGGGAGGTGTTACCTCCCTCTTGCAGGAAGCTACTCAGGGTGCTGGCCCAAAAGGCCAGCTTCAAAGATGGAGAGGCCTCTGTGGCTCCTGGCTCGAGGAAAAGATGCACCTGAGCCACAGTCCAAAAAAGTGACTACAATGGTTTGTCACTAACCCCTTGAACCAGTACCAGGGCAATCAAAGCTGAAGCAGCCCAATTCAGCAAGTCAGTAGCCATTTCTGGAAAATCGCCACAGCTGCTGGGCACCACCAGAGACTGATACTTGATGGACAAAAGTTGCACCTAAGTTTGCTGGACCCAAGAGTGTTGTCTGAGTCTAGATTGGTCATCCAAGAGGGACACTAGCCCTTGTTAAAGGATAGAGCTAGACCGGCTGTGGATGAAAACCGGTAGCCCAGCAGAAGCTGGCCTTCTACTGGCTCAAAGAGGACTTTGAAGGACACTGATCTCTGAGGCAAAAGCAGCCCCACCTCATTCGTGGAGTGAGGAGCAACCGCAAGGACACCCCCTTTGATCGCACAGCACCCAGAGCATCCTTGAAGGGGCATATGGGAGAGGGCTAATAGGGCCACTCAAATGATGAGAGGTAAAAGAAAATCTGATCCGTGAGGTGGAGTCCCTACACTTGGTGCACCTAAAATGGAGCTGGTAGTCTGCGGGTTCGAAAGCTAGCCCATAGTCTAAATACACCTAAGATGGCACTCATAATCCACATCCTCAGCAAGTAGATGGCGGAGTATGGGTGCCATCTTATGTATGGCACACCTCAAGTCTAGTTTTTGAGACTGCAGACATGGATTCATTGAGTCCATGGCCTAGAATAAAGACTGCAAATTATTGATACTTTTGAGGCTGTTTAAAGTTGAAACATGTCATTTTAAGTAGATATAAATGTTTCTCTGGGTAAGCCCCGGAAGCACTAATCATTGTAAAGGGGTCACTCATACTGAAGTCAACTTTTCTTTTAACGCATATAGTCCACACACTCTCTTAGGAGACCACTCATTGGAACACCAAGCAACAAGAGTCTGTGGACCATTTTACATTTTAAATACTTTTTTCAACCTCTTATTAGCTGACTGTTCAGGTACCTTTACACAACCTCAATTAGAGCCTTTTCCTTGGCACCAGGAGGCACATCTTTCCTAAATGGTCGAGCAGGAGACCTATGCACTTGTTTTTGGGGGAGTGCTCCCTTCCAGTCAAAGTCTAAAGTCAAGCTGCGGCTACCTGGGACTACAATCTTTTGAAACATAACATAACACCACAAGTTGAAGCATGAAAGGTAGTACGAGCTGCTAGTGGGAGCCGTCCTGGGAAGAGGCAGAGGAGAGTGTGTTACTTTGCAAAGCGCTCAGGAGACCAATCAGGAGGAGTACATGAAGCCATACCTACACAGTGACTGTAAATGATTTCAATTTTCTACATTAAAAAACAACTGCTTCATAGAAAGGAGCAGTTCTATACCTGAAGACTTGTAACTACCCAGAGCCATTTACGATTTTGCACAATTTATGTGGCAATCTAAGCGTGCAAGTGTTTGGTTTAGATCTATACTAGGCGGAACCTTCTGTTGCAACAAAGTTATGCTTCTCTGACAAACTCTAACATATATGAATCACATGTCAGGAGCAGCTTTTTATTCCGGATTACGTGGATGGTACCATTGTGGTGCTTCACGGAATTTAGGGAACTGTTACGAATGTGCAAGAAATGATCTCGGATAGAGGCTGGGCTCCGACTATGGGCTTTCTATATCAGGAAGTCTGATGTGCTCATTTGAGATCCTTAGAGAAGAGACTGATATTCCGCTGGGGTAGTTTCTAGCTCGTGGGATCCTTGAGGCGGACACATAGGGCAGAGGACTCAGAACCAGACAGGTCTAGGATGCTTATCCAAATACTTACTCTGGGTGATTGTAGGCATGCTGTGACCATACTGCATATAGCAGTTGCACCAGTCTTTCATATTAAAAGGACCCAATGAGGGTTCAGTGGTAAAAATGCATGAGGGAACTCATAGACACAGAGTGGGTAGGTGTGATTGGATACCCAAAGACTATAACAAGAAACCCCTGATTTATGTTCACTTAGATAAACTATGCACCACACATAACTGTTACTTCAGAGGATAGTTAATTGTTTCCTGGAGCTCCTAATCTCTGCCCCAGGCACATGCAGGCTCAGGCTCACTTTTCATATGGTGTGGTGTTGCTCACAGGCGTAGAGATATTCATCCCTGATTGTGGGACTTACTGGAGAGATGGCGGGCAGGATGATATCAGAGGATCCTTTCAAACACTGGAAGGGGACCTGCCCGCAATATTTTTTGTCAATGGCCTAGGAGAGGTCCTTAGTATTATAAAAATTGTCCTGAACCCGAGCAACTCATATAACAAGTTAGATTTTATCAAAATATTTTTTTTATTTTTATGAATTCATTATCACAGTATATAAATATAAGTGGTTATACATCCGAATAAATAAACATATTAACAACAATTAATTGGTGGTTCTTACTTCATACTGACATACCCTTCACATTCTTACAAAACACATTCACACATCATGCATCCTACAACACTAGGCAGAGATGATTTTTAGGTGACAAGGGGACCGATGATCAAATGTCCGGGTTGGTTCAGAAGGTTCCTGAATAGGAACAGACGCCAACGCGCGTTTCGGTGTATGGCCCCGTCCGGGGCAACACCTTCATCAGGGCAAAGTGGGGTACAGAAGAAGGAACCACACATGTACAGAAAATCTGTATGGGAAAACATATTAAAAACATATATTTTAGAACACATACTTGCATGGGTTCAAGGTACAATGAGGCAAAGATATATAGATACTCATACACATAGCGACTCGCAGTTTGTACTGTCCAGACTAAGCCCAGAGACAACATTTATGTAATAAAGAAAACACACCAATATATAAACACTTTCAGAAAGAGGGAAGAAAAGAAGAACTTTAAAACCTAGATGGAAATATTAACGGAGGACATCTTCTTTGGCCTAATATAATGTTAGTGCTGACTGACAATTTACCTGCTGGTAGCAAAAGGAGCTGGCGTACGGTTAGCCACAGTAGCAGGCAATTTGCTTTATGCCTGAAAAGGATCGTGTGCCGTAGATGAAAGGCAGGGATAGAGGGAGCCACCTCCCCAATTTATATGTGGCGGAGTGCGCCCCGAGGGGGGTGACGCAAGGATAAGTACGATTGAGGGTCCCTAGGGTGAAACAAACGGCAACATCAGTATGCTGGTCTTGCCCAAAATTGGTTTTTAGCCTAAATGTGAAATGATGGAGTACAGTGTCACAGTTTTTAAACGCATACCTTCACGTCGAGGGAGCGATACCATGGAGGACAGTTGGAGGGTGCTGACTTTGTCTGCTGCCCGTATGGAATAAATATATCTGAAACATCGGAAATGGGGGTTCAGTTAAACGCTAACTGTTAGTATCTTCCTGGCTCCAAGAAAGACACGCGTTGTAACAACATCAGAAAATGTTTCAGGGGTACCTTTTCTTAGTTAGGGCGAAAATCACAGTTTGGTTCTGGTCAGAGCTGGGGCCGCCGGCTGGGAGTGTAGATGGGACTTATCTGCAACAAAGGGAACAGGGGGGATAAGTGAAGATTAGGCTGCATCGAACATCGACGGAAGGAACAAGTCAAAATAGATGCTAGCCTACCACTGAGGATGTCTTGGGCGGGTTCGTCCGAGCTGTCGTCAGGTAGGTTTCTAGTTTGGTTTGATACCCTCTGGATGCAGCCTGGGGGGTGATGAACGAATATTATCAAAATGCGGGACTGCAGAGAAGGCGGTTACGGGTTATAGCTGAGACTACTCAACAAGGTCGGCAGTCTTACCTGGCGCATAGGCAGGGAGCAGTCTCCAGTCGGCGGTCCGGGTCGCTCACACGGAGATGGGCAGGGCGTATGGCATTAGAGGGAGACTATATATACTGAGAAAGGGAACCGGTATCAGGTTCAGGTGAAGGAACGCGGGAGAATCCTGGCGTTATACGCGACATAGAGGACGGGTTTCAACAGGTATACATTCCTGTGATGGAACTGCGGCGGCCATCTTGTAGTGGGGGCCCATCACTGCAGAACAAAGGGTCCTAGCGTTTTAAACGGCATAGAGGACGGGTTTAGACAGGTATACATTCCTGCAATAAAACTGCGGCGGCCATCTAGTGATGGGGGCCCATTATTACAGAGCAAGGGGTGAGGTTAGGAGTACTTAGAAACGATAGACAAAACAGAGGAATACTCTCGGCAGATAGCAGGGTACACTTGAACCAAAATTTACAGTAGGGCATTCGCCCAAGGGCATTCCTCGTTCAGGCCCTTCTCCATGCTGTTAAGAAAAAAGATCCAGAAGACCTCACGTTTTTTTCTCAGCGATGTGGGGTTGGTACCTGGAGGAGTTTGAATTTTTTCCAGTATGGACCATCTGAGGTCATTTTCGGAATGCCCCTTGGATATCCAGTGTTCCACTAAGGGGGCTCCTCTTTTGCCAGTGCGTATATTGGATTTGTGCTCTCCAATGCGCAACCGCAACCCTTGGGCGAATGCCCTACTGTAAATTTTGGTTCAAGTGTACCCTGCTATCAAGTGTACCCTGCTATCTGCCGAGAGTATTCCTCTGTTTTGTCTATCGTTTCTAAGTACTCCTAACCTCACCCCTTGCTCTGTAATAATGGGCCCCCATCACTAGATGGCCGCCGCAGTTTTATTGCAGGAATGTATACCTGTCTAAACCCGTCCTCTATGCCGTTTAAAACGCTAGGACCCTTTGTTCTGCAGTGATGGGCCCCCACTACAAGATGGCCGCCGCAGTTCCATCACAGGAATGTATACCTGTTGAAACCCGTCCTCTATGTCGCGTATAACGCCAGGATTCTCCCGCGTTCCTTCACCTGAACCTGATACCGGTTCCCTTTCTCAGTATATATAGTCTCCCTCTAATGCCATACGCCCTGCCCATCTCCGTGTGAGCGACCCGGACCGCCGACTGGAGACTGCTCCCTGCCTATGCGCCAGGTAAGACTGCCGACCTTGTTGAGTAGTCTCAGCTATAACCCGTAACCGCCTTCTCTGCAGTCCCGCATTTTGATAATATTCGTTCATCACCCCCCAGGCTGCATCCAGAGGGTATCAAACCAAACTAGAAACCTACCTGACGACAGCTCGGACGAACCCGCCCAAGACATCCTCAGTGGTAGGCTAGCATCTATTTTGACTTGTTCCTTCCGTCGATGTTCGATGCAGCCTAATCTTCACTTATCCCCCCTGTTCCCTTTGTTGCAGATAAGTCCCATCTACACTCCCAGCCGGCGGCCCCAGCTCTGACCAGAACCAAACTGTGATTTTCGCCCTAACTAAGAAAAGGTACCCCTGAAACATTTTCTGATGTTGTTACAACGCGTGTCTTTCTTGGAGCCAGGAAGATACTAACAGTTAGCGTTTAACTGAACCCCCATTTCCGATGTTTCAGATATATTTATTCCATACGGGCAGCAGACAAAGTCAGCACCCTCCAACTGTCCTCCATGGTATCGCTCCCTCGACGTGAAGGTATGCGTTTAAAAACTGTGACACTGTACTCCATCATTTCACATTTAGGCTAAAAACCAATTTTGGGCAAGACCAGCATACTGATGTTGCCGTTTGTTTCACCCTAGGGACCCTCAATCGTACTTATCCTTGCGTCACCCCCCTCGGGGCGCACTCCGCCACATATAAATTGGGGAGGTGGCTCCCTCTATCCCTGCCTTTCATCTACGGCACACGATCCTTTTCAGGCATAAAGCAAATTGCCTGCTACTGTGGCTAACCGTACGCCAGCTCCTTTTGCTACCAGCAGGTAAATTGTCAGTCAGCACTAACATTATATTAGGCCAAAGAAGATGTCCTCCGTTAATATTTCCATCTAGGTTTTAAAGTTCTTCTTTTCTTCCCTCTTTCTGAAAGTGTTTATATATTGGTGTGTTTTCTTTATTACATAAATGTTGTCTCTGGGCTTAGTCTGGACAGTACAAACTGCGAGTCGCTATGTGTATGAGTATCTATATATCTTTGCCTCATTGTACCTTGAACCCATGCAAGTATGTGTTCTAAAATATATGTTTTTAATATGTTTTCCCATACAGATTTTCTGTACATGTGTGGTTCCTTCTTCTGTACCCCACTTTGCCCTGATGAAGGTGTTGCCCCGGACGGGGCCATACACCGAAACGCGCGTTGGCGTCTGTTCCTATTCAGGAACCTTCTGAACCAACCCGGACATTTGATCATCGGTCCCCTTGTCACCTAAAAATCATCTCTGCCTAGTGTTGTAGGATGCATGATGTGTGAATGTGTTTTGTAAGAATGTGAAGGGTATGTCAGTATGAAGTAAGAACCACCAATTAATTGTTGTTAATATGTTTATTTATTCGGATGTATAACCACTTATATTTATATACTGTGATAATGAATTCATAAAAATAAAAAATATATTTTGATAAAATCTAACTTGTTATATGAGTTGCTCGGGTTCAGGACAATTTTTATAATACTAAGGACCTCTCCTAGGCCATTGACAAAAAATATTGCGGGCAGGTCCCCTTCCAGTGTTTGATTGTTACTTTCCCCATCGACCTGCCTAAATTGATGTGGGGTCCCCCTCCGATTAGAGGATCCTTTGACTTGCCTTTTGTGGCAGATGCCATACACTAAGACATTTAAACATGTGTCGGTTCACAGAACTTGCATTAGTTGTAACAAAGAACATAGCTCTGGGTTGGAAGGCATGCACTTCGTCAGACTCCGAGATAGGGTTGAAAAATGTCCAGAAATTAACAATGGCAGAGATAAGCACTCTGCATGTGGTGAAGGGCCAGGGAGCCGCGGGTGATGCTATGGACATTTAGGGAAGATATCTTACTTGCCATTGAAGAAAAATCAGACTCTCCTGCAGTAGACAGAATGCATAAAAGTTAAGGTTATCTAATCTTGCAGGAAATACAAGCAGGCAGTGGTGTGGTTGCGATTACAATAGGTAATATAATAGTACATAGACTTGTATTCAGAGTTGTGGGTGTCCACCTCATCTGGAGTAAACGAGCTGACATTCAAATTTGAACATCATTCTAGAGAGAGAGACCAGGGGGATCTTTCCGCTGGTGAGAACGAGGCTTGTATCAGCTCTCGATATATGTCAATGTTGAACATTGCTGCCTTCGGTGTGGGTTGGGGTTTACATGGTTATTGTTGAGACGGTTGTTAATATGTTTATTGGATCGAAGGCCCCATGGCTGTTGACCCAAATGGATGGGTTTGGTGGAACGGTATCTTGACCAGGAAAAGGAAATGCCATGTGCATGTAAACAAATATAAAAATCAATAAAAAGCTATTTTAAACAAGTATTCTTTTCCCAATTGATGTAAAGCAGCTAGCCTGCAAGGGCAGGACAAACACAGAAATGAGGGGAAATCCATTGAATAGGGAGCAGGAAAAATGAAATAGACAAGAAAGCCGTCCAATAGGCTTGATGACCCAAAGTCAACTTCACATATTGTATTGTAGACAGTATGCATTGAACAACAGACAGCTGAGGCTTGTCTGCAGGCGAGATCTAAAAGGGTGTTTATAAAAACAGGACTCACAACCCAGAGGAGGGTCCCTCAAACTTCAAAAGCTTTTAATCTGAAGAAGACAAGTGGAGGCAAGCCCCACTATACTCTGAAGAACACTTCGAGTGTTACACTAAAACCTGAAATAAAATGCAATGATTAACAAAAAGAGCAAAGGGACCATTAAAAAATCGAGGCCCTGGGGAAGGAAATGCTCTGGGTTATACTTTAGGCTAATTTGCGGCTCTGCATTGTTAAAGTTAGCTTGCCTTTATCTGAAATAATGGAGCGTAACACCGTGCCACCTACTGCTCCTTGGCCTTGTCGACATCCTGGCTCTTTCAGAAAGCTATCTCATTCACATTAAGTGTATTGTGGCTACTGTGTCTGGCTCAGGAAAGATGGCGAGGATAAGGTGATGGATAGCTCAATCTACATTGGTATGTAATTTCTCTTTGGCATGCATGACTGCTAACCAAGATAAAAACTGACTATGTAAAGTTCTTGTGCGACTGCCAGCGTTTCCGCATAATCATACAAAACAAAGCAGTGCAGATAGTTAAAAAACAATTCTCCTTGGACCTGCCTGTTCCTTGACTCTGGTCTAATGAGCACAGTGCATTCTATAAGTACAAAAACACACCGCGATTGCAACAATGCACATGGTGCGGCTTCCTTGTCTCGCCAGTGGATACACAATGCCGCTGTTAGAAAGATGTTATGAAACAAAACAAGGGCCAATGCTGAGAAACCCGACTATAATATGACCATTAACAAAAATGCTGTTGGAAAATCAATCAAAAACAGCCTGCTCAACATATAGCATCACATGAGATTTATTCTCCTTTGTTAAATTTTTACTTTTTAGTACAAAACTTTTAGTGCATGGAAATACAAAAAAACTTTTATATATACAATATGTACAAACAATTAGCAAAAAATGCAGCAAACATTACATATACACTTGGCCAGTCAGTCATACAACATGCATTCACACAATTGACAGAATAAACAGTGTATCCACGTATTGGTGACAAGTGAAAAAATGATTCCTTTAGTAGAAATCTAATTAAAGAGTCTGTTCTAATTCACAGTTTTGTCAAGAGTTCTTTTGTATCAAATAAAGAGAGCTGGTGTCAAAGCAATGATACACCCAATACGGGATGGGAATGGTCCCAATTCCCATCCCGTACGAATGAAAGTAAATGAATTGCATTTAACTGAAAGTTTTACCAGCAAGGTAAGAGATCATATTGGATTGCTCGGTGTACATTTATCACATGCCGCTGTTTATTCAAGTTGTGATTTGAGATGTACTGATTTAGTATTATTATAATAAACAATACTGAGGCTAAGCAAATGAATATTATTAGCAAATGACGTGTGCCTCAAGCACTCATTCACATACCTTTTTTGAAGGATATATATTTAACTCATTTTATGTTCTTATCAAAAGGGGTTGAAATTAAATGCAGTAAAAACACCCACCTAGCCCTTAAAGTAATCTAAATATTATTCGGGATGGGTCCATTCCCATCCCGTATTGGGTGTATCATTGCTTTGACACCAGCTCTCTTTATTTGATACAAAAGAACTCTTGACAAAACTGTGAATTAGAACAGACTCTTTAATTAGATTTCTACTAAAGGAATCATTTTTTCACTTGTCACCAATACGTGGATACACTGTTTATTCTGTCAATTGTGTGAATGCATGTTGTATGACTGACTGGCCAAGTGTATATGTAATGTTTGCTGCATTTTTTGCTAATTGTTTGTACATATTGTATATATAAAAGTTTTTTTGTATTCCCATGCACTAAAAGTTTTGTACTAAAAAGTAAAAATTTAACAAAGGAGAATAAATCTCATGTGATGCTATATGTTGAGCAGGCTGTTTTTGATTGATTTTCCAACAGCATTTTTGTTAATGGTCATATTATAGTCGGGTTTCTCAGCATTGGCCCTTGTTTTGTTTCATAACTTTGGTTGGACTCAGCCTTGCTGAGATAGGAGTCAAGACCCTTTTTTGATTCTTTGAGCTGTTAGAAAGATGTGCTTTACAATTAGTAGGGAGGATTAAAAGTATAGAAAAAACAGGTTAAGAATAACTGACGCTATTCAAAGGCACATCCCTCCAATTCTTTCACATTTTCGTGGGACTTAACAAACCTTCTACCACTCAGCTTGTAAAAGGCGTTCCACACGACTCTTCCTCCTCACCTTTGTTTTTCAGTTCCATATCTTGTCTTGTAATGAACCTGTTGGGTGAAGGCCTGGTTACTTACCGGTAAGGCTCATCACTCCGAGTCTACGACTCCCCGTCACAGTACTTACATCTATGAGCATCAGCTCCTCCCTGCAGCCTTAATCAAGCTAATTTGAAAAACACACATACAGGTCCCATCACTTCCCTCTAGGCCACACCCACATCCTGGGGGATATAAAACATCTGACCTCACACCCAGAAATCCTGCAATCCAAAGCCAATGAAAGTGAACACAAGGAGGGAGGGATGGGAACCAGGAGTGTGATGGGGCGGTCGTAGACTCGGAGTAACCGGGCATTACCTACCCGCCCAACCTCCCAATCACAGTCCTTACTTCTATGAGGGCAAACCCAAGCCACCATCGGTTTTAGACACCACCGGTGCAGAAACAGAAATCATCACAAAAGCCACTGAGTCACACAGATGAAAAGGTGAACAAAACACAGCACAGCACCATCAAAACGTGCAGAAACTTCACCGCCCATCACCAATCTGAAATGCGACAGAAAGGTGCGTGGCGATCTCCAAGAGGCAGCACGCAGAAATCTGATGTGGAAGGATCCCACAAACTTACACAAGAAGCAGACACCCTTCTTGGAAAGGGACTCCGAACGGAGCAAGTCACAGACACACCCACAGACAGAAACGCTGCAACAACAGCCCAAACCAACCCCCAACAGAGATTGGGCACAGATGGTTTCAGAACCATCCAGCCAAGCTAGAAGGAACAACAAGAGAAGACAATTTAAAAGCACAGTTCGAAAGTAAACCATCACAGGATAAGTCAACAGTAGTGGCAGGATTCAAAGTATCGTCCTGTGAGAGCCTGTGCCAAAAGACTGACTATTGAGCTATATCTCCTTGATCTCATCTGCAGGCTGAGGGACAGAACAAAAAACAAGAAAAACAAGCAAAACCAATGCCACCGAACAACAACAAGAGAAAGGCACCCAAGGAACAACAAAGGAACTGGCCCCAGACCCACCCTATTCAGACAGCGAGACAACCATGGGTCGGAAGACAGCAAGGAGCCCAACACTCTAACATCCAGGAGAAAAAATAGCCACTAGATCACCACCACAAGGGCGAGAAACAGAAGACAAACCTCTACCACAGGCTCAAAGGTTCCCATTGCTAGGCATGCAACAACAAAGGCACAACCAAAAAGGGAAAACACAACTGCACCACCTGATCCCAAGAAAACAATTCTGCAAGGGTCCTGCCGCCAACGGCAATAAACAAACACCTTCCCAAGCTCCGGAAGCCCAACAGTCGTCCCCTGTGCACACAAGGGGGAAACTGCCAAGCCCCAACAAACCTGTCTTGAAGAAAGTCCAAGAAAATAATCAAGAACACAGAAAAAGACGACCAACATGTTCCCAGGACATGATCTTCGAAAATAAGCCCAACTCCCGGAAGAAGAAAACAGAATAGGGATATACCAGGAATATAGAGAAAGAGAGCAACCTCAGGAGCACAATCTAAGAACACAAGGTCCAGCCTCCCAACAGCCAGCTTGCCAAGTGTAATCTGGCAAGAAGACAGACTGGTAAGTACAGCGGACAAAGGGGAATTCCCCAGGATGGCAACACCGGAACAACAAAGGGAACCGGGGCCCTCCGTCACAGCCCAGAACCATAGAAGCAGGGTGTCGGAGAACCCAAAACAGAGCCTCAGAAGCAATGGATACAGAGGAAAGGCCAACATCAAACAACCCCCCCCCCCACCCCCCCTCATCCAGGGAAAGGACATAACATTGTGGATGAGGAGATTAATGTGAGCAAACCAGCCTCAGGTGGCTTTGCCATCACAGCCTGTAACAGGAGTTGGAACTCAAACTTACTTATAAAATTTCCGCAACATTAGGAATGGATAGGAAGGATGATTAAAGACCTCCCTGCTGTCTCATTTAATTTAATCAGTTTGTTGAACATTGATCACCTGTCCAGATACATACTACAACGCTTATTGAGGAACCTTTTGGAATATTGATACATCATGGAGGATCATTTATCTTTATTGTTCAACTATAAATGTAAATATGCATGATAAATCTCCTTCCAGATGTTTTAAATGATGTAGAGAAAAGTCTTTAAAGGAATAACACTAGCTAGATTTTTCAATGAAATGTTAATTTAAAGCCTATTCTAACATGTCAAGTATTTTATTTAGTAAAAGCCGTGATGAAATTAGGACATCCTGAATAATATTTAGATTACTTTAAGGGCTAGGTGGGTGTTTTTACTGCATTTAATTTCAACCCCTTTTGATAAGAACATAAAATGAGTTAAATATATATCCTTCAAAAAAGGTATGTGAATGAGTGCTTGAGGCACACGTCATTTGCTAATAATATTCATTTGCTTAGCCTCAGTATTGTTTATTATAATAATACTAAATCAGTACATCTCAAATCACAACTTGAATAAACAGCGGCATGTGATAAATGTACACCGAGCAATCCAATATGATCTCTTACCTTGCTGGTAAAACTTTCAGTTAAATGCAATTCATTTACTTTCATTCATTCAATAAACATTCTCCTTCCTATCATTCGGTTTTGCAGTTTATCCAACACTAGAAGGCTATCAACAATAGCTCATGTTGCTGCAGTCTGGGCAGGAGTTTAACTTTACTTCTTAACTTAACTTAATTAGAACTTGATTCTCAGAAATTACTTTAACAACACCTTTACTTTGTATTTACGGGGCTCGACCTCACTTCACTGAAAGCATCATGTAAGAAACTTTTAAAATAAATATATATAAATAATTTTTCTTAGTGTCCACTTGGGTGTCGGCCATCACATATTCCCCATTGGAGCGGATTCCAGGAGCAGGTAAGCGCCCTCTCCTGCTCCTGTGGAGAAGAAATGCCTAAAAAGGTCGCCCCAGGTTTCAGCCCTCGTTGTGCATTTTGTCTTTTTAAATATATTTTTTCCCCCTGGGGGCTGGGTCGTGGGGGGGGGGATTAGGCCACAGTCGTGCCATTCGAGGGAGGTTGAAAAAATATTAATAATATAAAAGTAAGTGGGGGTCGGCCCTCCTGACAAATGGGACGACCCGCTGTTGGGCCCTCATTTTTGGGGTAATGTGCGTTTTCCCTGGGGAGAGAGGTGCTGGGGGTGGAGGGGGGTGCAACCCCCCCAAGGGAAAGCACAAATTCCCCACACAAAAATACAAAAGAAAAAAAGAAACGTAGGTGGGGGTTGACCTTGGAAACATAGGTAAACCCCCTTGAGGGGAAATTTTGCTTATAGATATGTGTGTTTCGTCTGGTGGGGTGACTGAGTCCCCTCAGTATGTTATGCTCCTCCACCCACACTGTCAGCCGATTCAGCAGCACGCAGCCAATAACTTTAACCTCTGCGTCTTCTAAAGAGATATACCTAAGATCAGCTGTGTTCCCTTTTTAATATATCGGAACAATCTACGATTGCTGCCAGGAAGAAGGAATTTGGCTGTGAACTGCCGCATTCAGATGTTGGGCAATAATAGGGGCCCATAGATCACAGGAGCTTGATGAAGATCTCCGGGAACTCAATCAGGGCCTGCATGTTTCCCGGATGGTAGAGCAAAAGTAGGTTCTCTAACCTCCTCCCAGTTAAAAAGAAGCACCTCCGTCCTGCTGGAATAAATGAGAAAAGAGGGAAACCTTTCCTCATTATAGATGGACTAAAAAGGACACACCCAGGATTGGGACAGAATAGCGAGAGCCAGTTTCGGTGCAACGCCTGTCTCAAAGAGAGGCTGATCCACTACCCTCCAAAAAAAAGAGCTGTCCCTAAGTGACCAGGCTGCAACTAGTTCCTCCCAAGCCTCCCTTGTCCCTTTTAAGGGCAACTATACGCTCCTTGCAGGCAGCAGAATACAGATGCCTAGCCTACCTTACTGCTACAATACATCTGGAGTTCTTACGGAGAGAGGGCAACAGGGCCTTATGGGTCTTAGAACATTTTTTTTCAAACCACTTAGGCCCTGGATTTCTGAGCCAAAAAGTTTAAACAAATCAAGAATATTGTAATCAGAGCTCTCTGGTTGCAAACAGTATTCAAAGGTTGTATGAGAGGTTATCAGCAGGCACTTTAAAAAATCATCTGAATTATCTTGGCCAGCTTATTCTATGACCATGCTCCTTTAATATGAGCGGCTCCTTGTGCAGCAGGGGCTTCTTATCAGTGGACACGTTCACTCTAAATTCTGAAATCGATATTTCCGTATTCAGAGCTGGTAATATTCTTATTCAAGCATCTGAACATCACCTCAACATTTTGACAGCCATTTCAGTACCATGGCTTATCTACTCTCTCAATTGGGTCAACATCCTTCATCAACCCAATTGCCTTGCCCCCATGTGACTTCACCCTCTAACCCCGATCAGTTCCACTTTCCCCTTCCTTTCCTGGCCACCTCCAGGACCTTTGACGGGGCGCCACTCCTCAGCGGAGGACCTACAGCCCCCTCTCTCCTAAGATCGTGTGATCTCTCACCTAAGCTTACAGTTGATCGCTTCCCACCTGTCCCAACCATCTTCCCAGGTTCTCTCTAATTCTTTTCCCACTCACTTGCCTCCCCTTGGGACGCCTATGCACTCTATGTCCAATGACTTGACTGCTAATGAATTCCTTTCCAAGCGATACAATGTGGTCTATTTCTGTAACCCTCCCTCTCTCTCTCCCTCGCCCTACTCATCCCGATTGTACAACTGACTTGAAGCACTTCATTCAGAATCCATTTAATACTTGTCCGAACCTCATTAACCACCTGCCTACTGTTTTGACTCCCTCCCCCATCCCTGTTCACCCTCCACTCTTTGGATTTCCCTTCCCTTTCAACATAGACCCCACTTCATCCCCTCCCTCCTTCTCTGCGGGTCCCCCCCCCACCTTTATAGCACAGACACTAAACAGTATAGAACGCAAGCTCAATTCTATGGCTTCCAAATTAACGAGGCTCAGAGGGGATCACTTTATCCTTAACTCTCAAGCTTGCCCCTACATCTCTGATACTTTACCCTCTATTTCTCACATCTCTCAACATGTCCGATACCCAACCATACCCCTTTGCAGACGAGCTCTCGGGCCTTACCGTGCTGTTTACTCCCTCTCCACTGCTGACCTAAATGACCTGAGCAAATCCTATCTCCCTAAGTCTCAGATGACAGATAACCTCCCATACTCCAGCATCCCAGTAATAGTGGGCATTAACCGAGTCCCTTCTACTCTCATCTCACCCAGATCTCCAGCACAACACACCACCATCCACTCCCTCAAACCTGCCAAGGATAACCCGAATCCCCTTTCTTGCATGCTTGTTAACTGCAGATATGCAGTATTACATGCTACTGACATTTCAGAAACCATCCTCAGTGAGGTTATTGACGTTGCGTTCCTCACTGAAACCTGGCTCAATGACCACTCAATGGCTATCCTTGACCTTCCCAGCCACCCCTGGCTACTCCATCGTTAGACAGGACAGACCCGACAGAAAAGGTGGTGGACTAGCCATAATCCATATATCAGAGTTACAGCTCTCCCTTCTCAAAAACACCAATCACTTGACATTTGAATACCATGGCGTAGAACTCACTGTAAATGGCTCTCCTCCGATTAGACTGCATAACATCTACCACCCTCCAGATGAGCCTCTTCTCTTAGCTGATGAATTATCCAACCTTCTCACTCACTTTTCTCTCTCTACCTCTCTCTCTACCTCGAAAACTCTATTTGTAGGAGATTTCAACCTCCATTGCAATAATGCAGTTGATCTCACTGTTAGGAGCCTCATTAACCTTCTTGAGATGAATGACCGTAAGCAACTATGCAACAAACCAACCCATATCAAAGGGGTCATACTTGACACAATCATCTCTAGCACTGAACTGGTCTCCCTTACCAACAGCATCCCCATCAACTGGTCAGACCACCATCTCATTCTGTTTAACATCTCAACCAGCGACTTACTCCCCCCCTGCAGTAAATAACAAATCCAAGATGTGGACCAGAAACCTTAAAAAAGTCCCCCCTAGTGAACTCGAGTCTCAATTTCAAGCTCAACTACAACTCCTCCCTCACTCCCAAAATGCAAATGAGCTCACTGAACATTTCAATACGCCGATTTGTGATGTCTTGGATCAAGTTGCACCACTTAAAAAAAACAACAAAGAACAATTCAATCCAAATCTTGATTCAATCCTGAACTCAATAAGGAAAGAAGACAAATAGACTAGCAGAAAGAACATGGGGAGAACACCCCTCACCCTCTTATCTTTCCCTCCTCAGATCTGCAAGCTCAACATATAAGAAGCACATTTTTAATGAAAATGCATCTTTCGTGCCCAACTTTATCATGCGAAAAATAGGCCCAGAGAACTCTTTAACATCGTCAGAAGACAAACGTCATCTGCCCCTTCAGAGCCGACGGCCTCAAACGAAAGATGTGAGGAAATTGGCAACTTCTTCTCCGAAAAAATTGTTAAAATTGATCAATCCGTCCCACAACTTTTGGCCCACCTTTTTCCGCACAGTCCCTCTGTCATAATCCTCCCACTCACCTATCTACTCCTACTAGTTCTGGTCACATCCTTTCGAACTTTCAATAGAAAAATAACACCTCCTGGTCAAATTCCAATCCTATGACTGAGCTTGAAATCTTTAAAACCTTGGAGAAATGTGCATTACTTCAACTCGACAACCACAGAGGCAAATACAACTTACTTGACTCCTTTCCATCTGGTTTCAGGAAAGGCTGTAGCAAAGAAACTGCTATGCTGAACATTGCTGATGACATTCACCGCTCCCTAGAGAATGGAGAGGCTTGCCTTCTTATCCTCCTTGACCTCTCAGCAGCATTTGATAGAGTCAATCATTCTTCCTTACTGGAATCTCTTATAGCCTGTTCTGGCCTTAATGAAATGGTTCTTAACTGGTTCACTTCCTACCTCCAAATCCGAACACAACAAATACAAATCAACTCCTGCCTCTCCAATCCTACCCCTGTCTACCTGAGTGTCCCCCAGGGCTCAATTCTCCCCATCCCTCTCTTCAACCTCTTCATGGAACCCCTTACTCTCATTTTGAAACAAGCCAGGATCAACTATCACCACTATGCTGACACACAACTCTACTATAAAATCTACTATAAAATCAAATCACATACTGATATACTACATTTAAACAATACTCTGAGCAAGATTCAATCCTGGTTTTACTCCAACCATCTTAACCTGAACCCTAACAAACCGGAAATTATTATTTTCTCTCCAAAAAGCAACCGTCTCCCCCTCCAAGGCTGGATCTCTGACCTCAACGCCCTAAACTGTCCGCTCACCCTATCTAACTCGGCAAAATTCTGAGGTTTTATTCTTGACAAAAACTTGGCACTGAAGGACCATATAAATAACACAGCCAAAGGAGCACTTTTCACTCTCAGACATCTCAAGAAAAAAAAAAAACCCTTCATCCCTCAAGATGACTTCAAATGGGTCGTCCAATCACTAGTCCTCTCCAAACTCGACTACGGCAATGCTATTATCACTGGAATCCCTAAAGTCCACCTGGCCCACCCTTAGAGCTGTGCTCAACCTGGCTGCCAGGCTCATTATCGACTGCAAAAGATATGACCACATCACGCCTGCCCTCAAATCCCTTAATTGGCTGCCCATTGAAGGAAAATTAATTTTTAAGACTGCCTGCATCACTCACAAAGCTCTTCACTCTCAATCTCCAGCGTACCTAACAAACAAACGCAAAAAAGCAGCCTGCTCCAAACTGATGTGAAGCTCCACGCTTCTCCTCCTTGTTCCCCTGTTACTAAAAAAGAAATCCACCCAGACTCGCTCCTTCTCTGGAAATGCCCTGAGTATTAGGAATGCCCTCCCGAGGGACCTGCGTTGCAACACCTCCTACCTCGGCTTCAAAAGAGACCTAAAATGTCACCTCCTCAACACATATTGGAGTCCATAATTCTCTCAGACCCTGCTATCCTTTAATCTCCTGTATTGGTTATCTTTCTGCTAACCTGTTTTACCTTTCACTCTCCCTTTACTCCTATTTTTATGTACCCTGGCCTTCGCTCTCCCTGGTCCCACATGTATCCTATCAACTCTAACATCAGTGCTGTTAAGCTGCTTGTTGGCATTCTCCCCTGTTTTTTTGTCGATTTGTTATTGACCCCTCCTCACCTACCTTTCAGAGTCAAGAAAATGATTATCATTCTCCACATTAGGCCCACATGACGTGCATGGATGCAAATTAAAACCCCTAGTATTAGGAACAATATAGGTTTTGAAGGAGTCAATAAATAGGCATCTAAAAAAAATCTTAGATCAACAACAGCAGAATCAGTTGACGAACCAGCGCTGCGAACATTTATAACTAGAAGCTTTATGTTGTTACGAAAAACTTGAGCACACATACGATATTAGGTGAATTAATAGGAACAATCTCAATTTCACAGCCTAGGACAATTTTACTAAGGTCACAAGTTCCCCTGCCCCCCTTAGGTCTTCCATGAGATGAGGGTGTAGCATTAAGAGAAAAGGAGGTACAGCCATCCACACAAAGATCTCCTGAGACAAACCAAGTCTCTTGTAGACAAATAACGCCATGAGATTTCAGCAAAGTCAACTCATGCTCGTCTTGCAAGACATCATTAAACCCAGCAATGTTCCAGCCCAATATTGCAAGTGACCTACTAGGTAAAGCAAAATTCGCACCCTTCAGTATATTCTCAGGACTGGTTGTACGTCCATCTTGCTCATCAAGCTGTGCTAGAGGTGAGACTCTTTTGCTTAGCTGGAGATCAATGCTGAAACCTGTGTAGGGAAAGATTGGACGCCATTCCTGCAATAGCTGGCTTGATGACGCCTCTGGGAGGGACCTAGCACACTAAGGAGGATAAAAGAAACCCAGGGGATGAAATGAAATGTAAGTCCTCATTGCCAAACTGGGCCTAGAAATTAAGAAAATCTGTTCCACCAGCCAGGGTTTCTAAAATTAATCATCTCGCCGTTTCCTGCACATGATTTAGAAGAGTCCTAGATTCAACCCACCCTCTGCACCATTATGATTTCATTAAATAGGAGCTAAGGTGAGAGAGTCAACCGATTCAATAGCCAGTAAATCGCCTTATTTTTTATTTGGCTATATCTTTTTTCTACACCCCCTCTAAGGGCTGGCACATTAACCAATATGAGTACATAAGGTGTTGAAGCCTTTGAGGGAGTTAGGCAATAGAGTTAGATGAATGGGACTCTGCAGAGTTGTATTGACAATTATAAGAAGAGCTTCCCTATGGGGTAAGGAGGCACTAGGAACAGGGGCATAGGTGGGCAAACATTAAGCAAATTATTCCCAGTATTTGACATCATGTTAGAAGGGTGAAAGCCCACCTTGATACTCTGCGAGGGGACAGCAGTACAGCTCACCTGGGCACAAGACACTAGGAATTGCAGTGTGATTTATCCTGGTATTAAGAGCTTGTGATGCTCCAGATTCTCCAGTATACTAACTATGTTACACAATCCCCCTTCGAATTTTCCCAACTTGTTCTTCAGGCTAATCAAAGACTTAACAGCACACAAGATGTTTAGTGCAATATCCTGCGGTCCAAATTGTGTGCCACTGAGCCCACAGGAGTTTCATCAGAGTTCGTAGGCTTCTTTCATCTCCTCCCCGCTTTTCTCACCAAGGGTGGCTGAAACGAAGTAGAAAGTGCTTTAATCTTTGAGCCAGGAGTCACTACTGAAACAGCAGCCTGAGCGTTAGCAGAGGTGATGCAGGTCTTAGATTATGGCTCTGGCGGTGACAGCTTACCCGTGGACCTGCTGTTAATGGTCTGAACCTGAGCAACTATGCTCAGGGGCCGGATATCCATATCTGTGGTGACCTCACTATGAGGAATCAGGGAGAGAGAGGCCAGTTGATCTTCCACCTATATTATTTCAACAGATAAGGCGCCCACAGCATTATTGAGAAAGGACAAAGTGGAATTCCAAGTTCTAGGCCTTTTGACAGTAGTGTTCATCAGGTCCCTCTTTCTCTTGCCTACCTTTGGACAGAAGACGAACAGAAGGAAAATAGTAGATAGATGTCTATCATGCATTACTTACAAGTAACAATGGAAAAGATCACTCATCCATAAAATGGGCAATGTTAGGGAGGTGGCCCAGCCCGGCCTCTGCCTGGCGCTTGATGGGTCCAGGCTTTGCCAGGGTGCATCCTGCATGACGGGATGTGGAAACACGCTATATAGTGCTCCAGGCTGCGGCAGAGAATTAAAGGTACAAAGGCTGCCCCCTACGGCACATGCACACTGGGACTCGTAGTCCCCGGTCGAATAATGCCTGGTTGTTGCCACACAGCGGGATGTGAAAATAAGATATATAGCGCTCCAGGCTGCAGCAGATGATTAAAGATCCAAGGGCAGCCTCCCGGGGCCCATGCAAACTGGGACTCATAATCCCCTCGCTGAATAATGCCTAGTTGTTACGGCGCGGTGGGATGTGTAAACGCCCTTTATACCTCTCCGGCTTGCTGCAGGTGATTAAAGTTCCAAAGGCCGGCTCTTGGGACCCATTCAAACTGGGAATCGTAGTCAGCTCGTTAAATAATGCCTGGTTGTTACGGCACCGCGGGATGTGGATACGCACTATATAGCACTCCAGGCTGCGCAGGTGATTAAAGTTTCAAGGGATGCCTCCAGGGGCCCATGCAAACTGGGACTTGTAGTCCCATCGCCAAATAATGCCTGGTTGTTGCTACACAGATGTATGTGAAAGCATGCTATATAGCGCTCCGGGCTGCTACAGGTGAAGAAAGTTCCAGGGCCAGGGGCCGCCTCCTGGGGCCCTTTGCAAACTTGGACTCTCAGTCCCCTTGAAGAATAATGCCTGGTCGTTCCCAGTTACTCACTCAGTTTGAGGAATGTAGGCCTCGGAGGCAATCTTTGACACCCCCAATTTGCATCCAAAAACTGGAAGAAGTTGTATTTTGTACACTGAGTGCGCTGAAGGTGCATGAAAGCTGCGTTTTCTGAGCTTCAAGTAGCTAGTGACGGAAGGCATTAGTATAGGTTCACTTACAAGTTTTCAGGATAAGTGAGGACTTTGGTGAGGACAGAGACATGAACAGGTAGGAAAAGCTAAGGCTACGTGTGCTTTCACAGGGATATTGCATAGGTAGAAGGCAGATAGTCCAGGTAGTACAGGCACACGTGCCATCACTTTATCTTCACCCAGAGATTAACAACCATTGGCGCTGCACTCACCCGATACTGAACTACTCCCTCAGTTAACTAAGTAGATGACTCTAAACCATGCGTAATGCAGCAGGCAGCCTCCTCCCTCAACATCACTACATGCACACCCCCTCCACTTCAAATTGCTTCACTGATTCCCCATCCACAGCTTTTCAAAATCCCGAAACACACATTCAAAACCTTGCATAACACTGGTCCAGCATACTTCAATACCGCCTCAGATTTCAGAGACATTCCAGACAAATTGCTCAGCGTAGGCAGTAACAGACCAAGGAGAATAGACTTCTCCTAATTTGCTTCAAAAGGGCAGAATAACCTGCCTCTACACACAGGTGCTGTCTCTAAAATTCAGGCATTCCACACGAAGCTGAAATTTGGCTCTTCAACCTGGTTACTCCAAGGATCAGACGACTGCTCTTGCGTCAGTGACAGGATACCCTCTCAGGTAATAGTGTGTTTTACAAAAAAAGTCATAATATTACAGAGATCTCTGAACCCAATGCTGTACATATGGTTAAAATGTTTGCCCTGCCTGCCATGTTCATCCTCCCCCACAACTTAGTCACAGCACTGCACATAAAAGTGGACGTGACATTTGATACGTTCTCACTGACTACTCTGTGTGTCAAACACTACAGCTATTCACAGTTTATGATGTTCTGTTTAGAGAACAAAGGCAGTATTCCCCAGCATGTTTTCCTTAGTTTCAAAGGTAGATAAGCTCACTTAGTTCGAGCAATGTAGGCCTCAGAAGGCATTCTCTGACACCCCAACTGGCAACCACAAACTGGAAGGAGTTGCATTTACCACAGTAAGTCCCCTAAAGATGCATGTAAGCCATGTCTTCCTGAGCCTCATGTGGCTCTCATGGGAGCCATTAGTAGAGGTTCACTAGGGATGCATTCGGTAATGTTTAGAATGGAGGCTGGTACTTGACAGGCAGTAAAAATGTAGTCAAACTGTTTTTTCATTTGTGAAGGTTGTTGATGCATCAACTGTCAACATGTCCGGACATATGTGTTTATAAAGATTTGTTTGTTGTATATTTGTGTGCAATTTGGTTGATGACAGGTTGAGAGTTTGTGTTGAATGGAGATTCCGTCCTGTGGCGTATGAATGTGATGGGCCCTTCCATGGCAGAGGTATGTTGATTTGAGTGCACTGATCTGTTGGATTGGCCGGCGTAATGAAAGTCTTGAGTGTGAATAGACCATAAAGAGGTTGGTGCCTTGACATTGCTTTATGACTCACCTTAGTAGTTTTGGTTTCATTATTCAGATACTTTGATAAGTATTTGTGGCTTGAAGCTAGGATTTCTGGGGGTGCTAACACAAACCTGTTTAAGTGGTGGATTAACTTAAAAGAATTAGTGGCAGATGTATATCTGTAGTTCAGTAAAATAGGGCACCCCAATATACCCTTGTGGGCTTGAGTAATAAAGGTAAACAGGGAAAGATGTCTACAAGGGATTTATTTGAAAATCAATTTCTAACTCAATATATCTTATATAGAATTTCAACACAAGACACCACAAATTAATTCAATCAAGAATCTAGATTCTGGGTGGAACAAACTGGTGAGAGCCATGCAAGTCATGCACCCCTGGACTCCCATGCTTGTTTAGTTTACCAGAGTAGCCTAGGTGCAAGCTGAGATAAGAGTCCAAAATCTACGGCACCCCACATTTAACAAGCATTTGCAATGCAATAGGTCTCGCATTGGTGAAAGTTAGAGCTATTGGTGGTGAAAATGCTAAGGTTTTTTATCCAATCTATCAAGATGCTGAAGCCGGAGTTTGGAGGGTAGGTAACTAACTGCGGCAACAACAGAAACAGGCTGGAGGTGGAATGTTGCGTTGTATGTGGTTTACAACCCCATTAAATTATGTAAGGCGAAAAGGCTGCAACAAAAAGCGTCTGAATGTAGAAATATGGAGTAGGAATAGGAGTTAGGAATGCTGCAGTTTTGGTGCTTTTTAGGCTTCCGGTTTTCTGTTTTTACTGATTTTTACAGATAAATACAGACCGAAAACAATGTGTTTCTTGTCTGTATTTATTTTTAAAAGCGGAAAAATACAGAAAATTGTGGTTCTTGATAGAGAATCTCCATGCTGCCTTTCATGAACTCCAAGCAAAAGCTGAGCAGATAGACAGACTGGGGAGTTAAAAAACAGAGGATGAGATTTCCTTAAATACAGGCCTATGTTAACATATATTTGCAGTATAATGCTAATAAGTACCTACGGGTGTAGTGTTTTGTTATATGGGGCTACTTAATTTGCTTACACGCTACAGGCATCCACATATTAGTGCCCATCTAAGAGTTAAATAAATGTGGCAATATGCCGTTTTACGACTCCATTTAATCTCAAAACACAAAATAAATATAGATTAATACCAATAAGATGGCCCAAAAATAAATACGGAAATGGAAAAAAAAAATACCATAAAATCGGGAGCGCTAAATATAATTGCCGCCGGTGCCGGGTGTTTAATGCGCGAGTGTTATGATGGGCTGGTTGTAATGAGGAGCGGGGGTTTGTGTTCCAGGAGACAGGCGTTTGCATTTACTTTGCTTGTTCCTTACCTATCTCCTGGGCATAGCAGACTGTAGTGTTTTGTAAATTATGTACAAACGTTGTAAAAACTGAGTTTTGCGAGCCGCGTACACAAAAATAATAAAGTTGTGGGAGCCAATGAGAACAAAAGAAAAAGTGTGCGGAAAATATTCTTTAATATTATTTGCGGTGTGCATGGACTTAATGTATTTTGGTGAGCCGCGCACAACTAAATAAATAATGCGCGACCGCCACTGTTAAAGTTTAAGCAGGCGTGCCACTTTGGAAGACAACATTCTATTTTTGCTTTTTTAGAATCAGGCACCCCTCTCGAAGGGGAGTTTCATACACTGTGTGAAATGGAGAACTCTAAAGAAACGCCCAGAGTGCAATCACATCAGGCACACTAAACACACAGCCCCATCGGGCAGACTAAATAAACGTCCCCAATACAGGGTGAGAGCACACTAAATGTCTCCATTATTTATAATGAAATGTGGCATGCTAAATAAAAGTCCCCATTGCAGTGACATAGAAGAAACTAAATAAATGTCCCCATTATAGTGACACACACTAGATAAATGTCCCCATTACAGAGATATCGAACACAGTAGATGCATGTCCCCATTGAAACTAAATGTATTTAGTTATCATATTTATAGGGCACTGCGTTCACCTGAAGGATTCTTGGCGCTAGTCACAAAAGGTTTTCAGGTTTGTGGCTGGTTCCTGCAGATTTCATCATTTACTTGCTGATTAGTACCTCGTTTTCTGGACAGTGCTGGCTGACAGACTGTGCCAGAGGGAACCCAATTTAATGTCTTTTTAAATCCTGTTCTGGCGTCGTACGGACTTGGTGGTCTTTAACGTCTGGCATCAGTATGATGGCCAAAAATAGTCCATGTATGATTTACACAAGAGCCCCTCACTGCCACCTGTCCCTACGCTGCAATCAGAGCAATTATGCATTTGTCAGGCTATGCAGTTTAGGAACAGCAGGGAAAGCCCGGATAATGGATCAATGCTGTGGATTCAACGAATGGCAATGAGATGGGTTTAGCATCGGAGGGCTTGTGCGCAGCATCCCGCAGAGGATAGTAACCACAGCAAACAATCATTGCAAGCAACTGCATCACTTTAACAAGAAGTGGCCGCCATTGCTCAAGGGCATTTTCCAGCGAGAGGTGTGTGCGTCCGCCATTGTGAAACTGAAAGCGCGCATGGCGCACCGGAAATTAAAAAATCAAGGTGAGTGGTAAAACAAAGTATTACATGGAGGGATCTCACGCGTAATTTCTTGTGGGACCCTCAACAATTCTGTTTGGCCAGTGGCATGTTATCTCACTAACGTACTGGTGACGCTGTTCCATACCATTCCTAAGTATGGGTTTCTTACTATTCATGGGCATGGAACAGTAGGAATTTGTAAAAATTCCTCTTCAATGTGGTTGTACCTCGCTGCAAATATGTAACACCATGCATCCTGGTTTTGTTTAAATGTCTCCTGTTCAAGCAAATACACATTAAAGAATGCCATGGCTTAAATCAAACACAAATGCTCAGAGGATAAGAAGCTATTTATTGCTCTTGTTGAAAGAGGGAGGAGCATCATGACCCACGTTAGGCTTAATGTGTCGCGAGCCATGGCCCACCCATTATCAACTATGTTAATAAATCTTTTTTGTTTATCTCTACTGATGAAGGATATAATCCAGAAACACATGTGTCTAGTGATGTACAGCACTAACCTGCACCAAATTTGGTGGAACACTCCAGCAAAATACCAAGGAAGCATGCACTACAAACGGAATTTACCATAATGCTAAGGGGCGAACTGTGCTGAGAGGTCAGCAGTGTGCTCCCACCTGTTCCTGTTTGAAAAGGCTCTCTTGAGCCATTGAGCTGACGAGCTTGTGGAGATTAACCTGTGCGCCTGTGAGAGGTACTGAGACCTGTAAAAATTGTGGCAGCCTGCTCAACCACCCCAGATAAAATTATTTTTTGTTTATCTCTACTGATGAAGGATATAATCCAGAAACACATGTGTCTAGAGATGTACAGCACTAACCTCCACCAACTTTGCTGGAACACTCCAGCAAAATACCAAGTAAGCATGCACTACAAACTGCATTTACCATAATGCTAAGGGGCGAACTGTGCTGGGAGGTCAGCAGTGTGCTCCCACCCCTTCCTGTTTGCAAAGGCTCCCTGAGCCATTGAGCTGACGAGCTTGTGGAGATGCAACTGTGAGAGGTACTGAGACCTCTAAGAATTGTGGCAGCCTGCTCAGCCACCCCAGATGAGAATCTTTTTTGTTTATCTCTACTGATGAAGGATATAATCCAGAAACACATGTGTCTAGTGATGTACAGCACTAACCTGCACCAACGTTGGTGGAACACTCCAGCAAAATACCAAGTAAGCATGCACTACAAACTGCATTTACCATAATGCTAAGTGGCGAACTGTGCTGGGAGGTCAGCAGTGTGCTCCCACCTCTTCCTGTTTGGAAAAGGCCCCCTTGAGCCATTGAGCTGACGAGCTTGTGGAGATGCGCCAGTAAGAGGTACTGAGACCTGTAAGAATTGTGGCAGCCTGCTCAGCCACCCCAGATGAAAATCTTTTTTGTTTATCTCTACTGATGAAGGATATAATACAGAAACACGTGTCTAGAGATGTACAACACTGACCTTCACCAACTTTGGTGGAACACTCCAGCAAAATACCAAGTAAGCATGCACTACAAACTGCATTTACCATAATGTTGAGGGGCGAACTGTGCTGGGAGGTCGGCAGTGTGCTCCCACCCCTTCCTGTTTGAAAAGGCTCCCTTGAGCCATTGAGCTGACAAGCTTGTGGAGATGCCCCTGTGCACCTGTGAGAGGTACTGAGACCTGTAAGAATTGTGGCAGCCTGCTCAGCCACCCCAGATGAAAATTGTTTTTGTTTATCTCTACTGATGAAGGATATAATCCAGAAACACATGTGTCTAGAGATGTACAGCACTAACCTGCACCAACTTTGGTGGAACACTCCAGCAAAATACCAAGTAAGCATGCACTACAAACAGCATTTACCATAATGCTAAGGGGCGAACTGTGCTGGGAGGTCAGCAGTGTGCTCCCACCCCTTCCTATGCTCCTTGCTTCTGCATAAAACAGAATAAGGGTAATGTAGTTTGGTTGGATCTAGAGAAGTAAATAATTTCAACTAATCGAACATCCGGACTAATCTAGAGATATATGTTAACACACTAAACATGTCTTATTTATAATGCCTAAGACTGCCTCACATACTAGTATTCCACGATCCACGCATGCCCACTAGATGAAAATGCTGCTAACAGCATAGGGAATCCTGCGCGCCTGTTCAGCCGTTTGATCCCGTCTGTAAACAAACACACAATAGGCACCTTGCCATCTTTTGGTTTTTTTCCAGTCAGTGTTAGGGGAGGTGCAATGAGGAAAGCTCAGCTTTTGCAGATAAATTGTCAAATCAAAGTACGCTGACAAACACAGCCACTTTGGCCCATGTTCTTCTTCATAATTAGGTAGTTCTGAGCAGAAAGTTGTGTGCTGTATATAATAAACCCAAGTGGCTCCAGAGGGAGCTGAAAAGATTTTTATATGTGGCGCGGTTAATGAGCTGCCAGAGAAATGGAGGAGCTATGAGGTACCTCGGGCTAGGCAGCCTTTTTCCACTTCCAGAAGAGCTAGCCGAGGACAAACACCAATAATATTGAAAAAAAATCAAAGCTCTGAGACCGAATGCCAGATATTTGGTTGGAAACAGCAATCATGGTAAAGCGGTGTGTTGCCTGCGTTGAATTAAGCCTCGGTGGACATACTTCAAGGTCAGAAGCACAAAACACACCTCAGGAGCTCAATAATCCGAATTGTATGGTCTAAAGTGTGTTTCAAGCGCTCACACATTTGGTAGATAAAGGAACTAAACTCCGGTAGATGAAGCAATCACGCGGAGATCCCTCATAGCAAAGCTGGGAAGCCGATATTAGAACAACGATTTCCTGATTCCACAGGGGATCACCTAACCACCTCATATCTACCAGCTCTGCATCTTCTACAGTATGGATAAGCCACTAGCCTTTTAAACAAGCGGCAGTGAAAGCGATCGTGAAAGTGAACGCGATTGGCATTGAAAAACAGACGTGGTTTCAATTATCGTGCCCACTGAAACCACGTGGCAGCGGTGCGCGTAACAGACACCAACAGGCTATGGGCGGAGCAATGCGCCTGCCTTTGGCCAATTGCGTGCTGTCTTTGATTAAAAGACGCACACAAAGGCCAATAGCGTGGCCCAAAAGGAAAAGCACACACACAAGCGTGTGAGATTCCTAGGTCTGTTTTCAAACCCCCTACATGAGGTCTCTCACTGCGCGAGCAAGGCTGCGCACTGCAACGCTAGGCGCGAGACCTAAAAAGGGTCAGTTTTCTATGGAAAAATGTGCTACGTCCATTTTGCATTTTGGTTTGTTTCCTTCTGTGAGCACTAGGCCTACACACACAAGTGAGGTATAATGTTTATCGGGAGACTTAGAACAATGTTGGGTGGACAGACGTTTGTGGTTCCCAGCTGGTTCCAGAACTTTTCATCAAAGAAATATGATGAAAATATGTTTTTTTGGTCACAAGTTTGAAGTTTTCGGGTGTTTCTGTTACGCTGAATTTTACACGCTGCTTATCTAGTAGGGTCCTTGCCCTGCTCGGCGGATCTGGACACTTGCTTCGACTACGAACTCTCTCATTGGACCTCAAAGATGCGGGGTGGCTGGGTTGGATCCGGGGTGGGACCCAATCGAACGAAAACTGGAATGTCTGGGGTTTGCAATGTGTCTATTCAGCTACCTGAAAATCAGTAGAACAGAGTTAAACAAAAAGTTTGAAGTTTGCATGGAAATCTTGGCTAAAAAAAAACTGGTTTCTAGTTTTAACAAATGTGTAGGTTTGCTAGGTCTCCCTAGGTGCCGGCTGAGTTGAGTTCACAATCTACAGCAACTACATTAGAACACAAGGGTCAGTTTTCAATGGAAAAATGTGATGGGTCCATGTTGTGTTTTAGGCCGTTTCCTGCTGCGGGCACTATGCCTAACCAAACAAGTGAGGTACTATTTTTTCAGGAGACCTAGGGGAATTCTAGGTGGACTAACGTTTCCCTGCAGATTCCAGAATTTTACACCACAGAAACTTGAGGGAAATGTTTTTTATAGTCAAAGTTTGAGGTTTGCAAGGGATTCTGGATAAGAAAACCCTGGTGAGAGCCATGCAAGTCACCCCACCCTGGATACTCCTACGTGTCTAATTATAAAAAATGCACAGGTTTCCTGTGATCTACATCTACCCACATTGGAAAAAAGGATCAGTTTTCAGTGGAAACTTGTGAGGCGTCCTTTGGTCCATTTCCTATCGCAGGCATGAAGTCTACCCACACGAGTGAAGTAATATTTTTATCAGAAGACTTGCGGGAGCTTAGAATAGTAGAACATTTGTTATTGCCAATCAAATCTTGCTGCATTTGTCCCTTTCAAAATGAAAGCCAGTGTATAAAAAGACATTTTTAAACATACCCTCTAAATCATATGCTAGTATGCGTACCCACAAATTCAGAGGTGAACAAATACCCACTGCTCCTAAACTGCATATCTTTTACCCTTTTCAGAAATACATAGGTTTCCATGATACCCATTTTCACTTTGGTTGGGAGTCACAGCAATTAAGGGGTTAATGTAGGGCGTCTAGTGCCAAGAGACCCTTGGGTATTCGATCACTTTTTAAAATAATTAAGAATAACATATTGGTTAGTAGAAATGCAATTAACAGAAAAATGTGTTTTTTTAACATTAGAGATTATTGAAGAATAACACTAATTAAATTAATTTAACATTATTAAAATACAATTAAAGTCACAGATGGGTTTAGTATTCAAATATATGAATAATATCATATTAGAAATAAATAAAATATGTATGTAGGTGGTATTTTTATAGCGCAATCCAAGCCAAAACTAAGTGGAGTGCTGTTCATGGTCAAAGGCAAGCAAAGTCATCGAGTACTAGGAGAGGAAGCTAGGTGGTAGACATATAATGCACTGCGATGTAGAGTTCCTTAACGAGGCAAGTCTTAAACTGAAGCAGCAATGGGGCTGTCCTGAGGGTTACAGGAATGTTGTTCCAGAAATGGTAAGGGCCTGTTGTCTTGTTTTTTAATTTTTTCACTTCTTAGACTGCAATCGATGGTGTCCTGGCTGCAGGTGTGCCGTGAGCCACCAGAGATGGGGAGCTTATCGGCAAGAAAAGCAGGCTGCTGGTTGTAATGACAGAAGGGTCAACATTAGGGTTAGTGTAAAATATATTACTTTAATGCAATTTAATTCTTTTTGGGAATAATGAAAGCATTAATTATTGGCATAGTGTAAAATGAAGATTACATCAAATCAATGTATTTAACTTAATTTGGTTAGGATATGATTTATTATTATTTTATTAAAATAAAACAGTTTAAACTGACATAATTCAGGGATGTGATAAGCATTAGTAGTAGAATATGGTATCTTATTTTTTTAAAACTAGAAACATGTTCCTTAGTTCAATTTGGGGTATGGTAAGGGTTAGTGTAAATTAAAATTAATTTAAAGTAAAATTAGAATAAAGTTCATGTTTTTATGTTTTCCATATGTGGGCTCAGTAAAGGTAGGCTATAAAGACACATAACCATTTACGTTATGGCGATTTGCCTGAAGTCCATATGTGCTTAATTCTCTCTTTGTCTTAGCAGCATATACACAACATCAACAATTTTATTATTTCAACTAATGTTAGCAATTAACATGGTGGAGCGGCCAAACGCTCTTGCCTTCCGTAAGCCACCAATACTAATACTTTCAGTAGAAACAAGCATGAGACATCTGACCTCGGGGAAACAGGGAAAGATGATGTAGGAAAAGGAGAAACCCTGGTAAACAGCTTCACAAAACTTATATTATACTGTAAGACAACTAATTGCCAGTAAATCATTAATTAATGTAATGTGTTCATCTATGTTGAGGAAGACTGCTCAATAACAGGAACCCTGTAAAGAATGCCTGGATGGGGATGCAATAATTATTGCACCTTTTAAAATTCAATACCCCGAGGATCAGCATTTGAAAATCACCTAGTTAAAGTTGTACCCTTAAAAATGTGGAATAATAATCAGAGTTTTGTGCTTTGTGAAAATATCTGAATGCACCTGTATTTACTAGATATTACTCCCAGTACATTTTGGCAGGTTCGATGGGCTGAAATTCACCTGAGGAAAATTGCTGGGATTTGGGACTTACAACGAAACTCATGACTCCAATCCCTGCGTAACTAGAATAGAGCATCCCAATCCCTGTGCGATTAGAAAAGAACGGTCCACTCATAATGAGGAAGTTAGTAGGACCAACAGCAAATAGTGCTGAGTTGGTAAGATCAATGAACTCCAGGGAATAAGATAAAAAAAACAAATGTTTTCTCAGAGGGATAGATGAGTGAGAACAGTTATGTCTGCAAATAAAACCTGCAAAATACGCAGTTGGCAGGCAAAGGTGGAATTGACCATCTAGCATATATTGCTGGCCTGCCGGCTTTGACTAAAAGCACTCAATTTCCAGAAAGTCGCATCATCTTGAACTAGAAAAGCAACATTACAGAGCCAACTTGTGCCGCCATCTTGGGACAGGGAAGATGCCATGGACACTCAGCGTGGAGTCCACGGACATCAGCTCTTGTGTCAGTGTTGCAATGTAAGTATCTTCCTCCGGCCCATACACCTCCTCAATGTGGGGGAAGAATTAGCGAGCTTCTAGAAATCCAGGTGAGAAAATGCATGGAGGCTGAAACTAAACTATGAATTTCATCCTAGACAGCACATCAACGTTGGCTTGCACTACATGATAGAAACATGCTTTTAAAGTGGCTTAATAACATTAAATGTTTGACTCATTCACAACATGCTGAAATCTTTTTTAAATCTGAACAAACAAAATAGGCTGGTTAAATTAATAGATATTTCACTACACTGCTCATAACAATACTGATGTGTTTGAGCGTGTATATGTGGATGGGTTTTCATGATGTGTTAATGCTTAAATTTGTGATATCTCTCATAACCCGTTGGGGGGCCACGGGGCAAGTAGGGACAACTGAGCAACTGCCGTGGGGTCTGGGGTCATTCGACTGATGTCTTGGGCCTACCCTACTTTGGATTAGCAAAGTCGGGCAAGTACAAGCCCTTCAGCACTTGACTCTCAGTTGTAGCGATGGCGAAGAGTCATTTACTTGGGATGGAGGTAGTGTGGGGGTGGGTAGTGGCGGGGGTGTTCCATGCTCAGAACTTAAAAATCACCCAGAAGCACAATAATAGATTGTTTAATCCACTGTCTATCTTTGCAATAGCGTATTACAAAGTTCAAATAGCGTATTACCAAAGCTAAGTTGTGAACCAGAGAAAAGTTAATACACAAACGGCAAGGATTTAAATTAGCATTTGTACATTTGTTAAGTGTACTGGAAAAATATTGACATACAAAGGTGCTCGGTGTCCCATGTGAAAAAAAAACCCAATATGACAGAATAAAGTTTATCTAGGGTTTCTTAGGTATATATCAACGACCATTGAGAAATAAGTGGTGTTCTACGGGGTCCACCTTTAGGATATGATGGGAGCCCAAATATGGTTTGTTATAACATAAGTCAACAACGTTTCGACCCCTCCACAGATTGGGGGTCTCATCAGGGCCTTAAAGTAAGGGCCATCTAAAATAATGACAAAGGAATAGATAAGTGAGAAGGACAGAGAGCCACATGATAGCGCATGATAAGGAGAAAAACGGTTGGTGAGTACCTGGGAATTCAAGAAACACTGAAAGGAAGGAAAATGTCCAACCTATAGTGAGAACAAAGGCAATGGGGACAGGTCGTAATCACCCAGGGCCTAGCCAGGCACTTTTTTGGAAGCAGAGATAAAAGAAAAGCAAAAATGACTGGCTGAATATTTGTTAAAAAGAAAGCAGTTCAATAAGGACCGAAATCTCAATACTACAAACTCTAGGTCCTAGCTATGTATGTTTCACTGGCGTGGATCAACTGTACTTAGGGTTGGGAGTATCCCCCCCCTTGCTTCCTCCCCTTAGCTCACACACTATTTTCTGTATCAGGCAAAGGTACAGTGTTTCCACTTCTATTGAGTTTTTGTGCTCAATTATGCTTACTGGCCCCATTGTCCTTATCTGATCACTGTGGAGTTACAACAGCTTTACGTCCACAGCTGTGACTCACGTCACACACATCTGGCTCACTCTCCCTGTTCTGGGAGGAAACTCGCTGGTTGCAGGTCCTTGGAGCAGATCGCTCTCCTTCATCTTCCTGGGCAGATGGACCTTCATGCTCAGGGGTCAGCTGCTTCTGGCTCACCCTGGACAATCATACCGCCTTGGAGGGTTTCCACGCACCTTCCCTCTATCAGCAGACAGAGTGGCCTCCAGGCACTTTAGGACAGCTTCTCCCTTTCCAGGTGAGACCCCAGGTAATGTCTCTTCACCACAAGGAAGCTGGCTGTCAGGAAGACACCAGCTCTGGTTGCACAACAGTCTTCTGAGTACTCTGCAGCACACTCCCTCCCTTAGTCAAAGTAAACCTGGAACTGGAACAACTAGGGAGATCCATGGCTCCCACTATTATCCAGTCACAGCATATGGAGGATGTGGAATCTCTGTCTACACTTCTAGATACAGAGTGGATCAGTTATTTTTTCTTCTGTCCTCTCCAGGCTGTTGTTCTCAAGATACTGCCTTGATGCAGTGATGCTTCTCACAACCGGGTATTCTTCATTCTGGAGTACCCACAAAAGAGGCACACAGAGGTGTGAGCTTCCTGTGGCGGACTATTAACAGTCACCATGATCAGTGATCAGGGAAGGAACAGAAGATTGGCTTCATCTAAGGATCCTTCACACACTGCACAACATAGCCTTCAGTCCAACCTTTCACCCCACCCCACCCCACCTACCAAACAACAATTCTCAGAACTAGCAGCCCCTCTAAGCAACAGGTCTCACTGAAATTCTAAAGGTAGCCTAGTCTCTTCTTCCCCCACTTCAGTGCCTAGGTCTCCTCCCTTCAGCATCAGGAATGTCCGCAAAACTTTTTCCAGTGTCTGGGAAACCAATCTCATCTCCATCCTGTGCACATGAACAGGTCAGGGGTATGGGGCTTCCAAAATGAAACCGACTGTGGTTCAGGGATAAATACAGTGTAAATACCACACAGGCCATATCCTCACATGCATTACATACACTTGGGATGTTAGGATCTGGGTAGCAAGTAGAAGCCGAACTTTACACAGGTGGGCAGTAGACTTCCACACCAGTGAAAAAGATCGAAAGGTCTGGTCACAACAACTACATAATACAGTATCCTTCCATCACCGCTCTACATGCTAAGCCCATGGCAAGGTTGGTAGTCCACTATCAGCCAAAATCGAAACGCTTGTTGAACTCCTGAAGTCACAGGACTGGTTCAGTTCCTTAATCTGTAAAGGGACAAGCCTAGACCTTTGCACACACCCAAGATCAGCGTGAGGGGAAGCCAAAATCAAAAACCAAGATGCCAGATACTCACAGTCGAGCACTCAGGGCAGGAGAACTTGAGTGTACACCACGCAGAGGAGATTCCTATCTTAACAACATTATGATAATTTATTGGCTCATGTTTTTAGAGGAATCCTCACTTCCTACATGGTGTCATTTGTAACTCTGTTAACAGGGTGCTTTTTATATTGTCAGCGGTTCAATGAAGGATATCTCTCTAACCCCTATAGTATCTCTGTTTTAAATTAATTTGAAAAACAATTCAATCACTTGTACCATGCTATAGCTAGTCCATCACTGTTTATTAAATCCCATTCAAATAATTTCTATTGTCATTCTAAGTAACTGTTTCCCAACTGTAATTCTCTTTCATATTCATAACACATTTTGTTAGCTACCATCTCTTTTCAAGAGGTAGTCTGGTATTGCAGTCATGGATTTCATTAATCCTGGGATTGCAGTTTCTTTCCACATGTTCCTGCTTTAAACTGATCATCCTCATCTCTCCTTTAGTTTCATCATCAAGTTAATGTTTATTACTGCCTAAACCAGCAAATGGATTTCATCAAAGCTAACATCTTTACCAAATGGAGCTACGGAGATATAGTTGTGTACCATGGTTTGGCAAAAGTGTCTTATAAATGTCAATAAATTATACTGAATATGACTTTTGTATTTTCAAATCTTTGGTACAGCTCCTATGCAAATGGACAAAGATATTTGCTCCTGCATATATTTATTTTAATAATATGAAAGGGGTTTAATTTTGGTCACTTGAGGATATGGTGATATGTTGGATATCCCTATTGTTTCAAAATGCTATGAAACCAAGGTTTCTAACTCAATTCTAGGGATAGAGGTTGTAAAAGATACATTTTCTTAACCTCTGTCTTATTCTGTAAATTTGCATTGGATTTAAATCTGACTCCATAATCTTGTTAGGGTGATTGCGGAGAGGGCACGGTTACTTTTTTTCCCTAATACGTGATATTAATTAAGCTATTTTTAAATTACAACCAATACTTGTTCAATCAAATCTTTGATCATTTTGTATCCATTCAATAAAAATACAAAAATCACTGCAATGACAAACGGTTCTGATTAGGAGGACTGGCACCTCCACTGAGACCTCTCTGATAAAAAGTGTGCATAGCAGGGTGGTAAGAGATACTGGCTTCTCTGCTGAAACTTCTCCCCAATGTTACAGGTGTACATAGTAGGCTGTAGAGAAGGAGTGGCCTTTTACATGAGATCTCTCTCTTTTGGATAATGTGTGTGCATAGTATGGTTTGTGGAGGGACTGGCCTCTCCAATGAGACCCGTCTCTTTGATGAAGGGTGTGCATAGTAGGGTGTGACTGGCCTCTCAGATTAGACCCTTCTCTTGGATGGACTGGCCTCTCCGCTGAGACAACTGTCACATAACGAATATGCATAGTAGAATGTGGAGAGGGACTGGCCTTTCCTTTGAGAGCTCTCTATTGGATGACAAGTGTGCATGGTAGGGTATGTAAAGGGACTGGCCTCTCTGCTGAGACCTCTCTCCCAGATGACAGGTACGTGTAGTAGTGTGAGAGCACAGATTAGCCTCTCTGCTGAGACCTCTCTCTCTGGCTGACAGGTGTCTGTGGTAGGCTGTAGGGAGGGACTGGCCTCTCCTTTCGGATCCCTCCCTCAGATGACGGGTGTGCATAGTAGGATGTCGGAAGGGACTGGCCTCTCTGCTGAGACCCCTCTCCTAGATATTAGCTGTGCATAGTAGGGCTCAAGGGAAAAACAGGCCACTTGACCAATTACAGGACTCCATGTTTGAATTTGCGCTTTCACAGCACACTCACAAGACCCTTGCAGACTCAACTGCCAAAATATATCATTATTTTTTACTCTAAATTTCTCAAAAACTACTGAACAAATTTATGCCAAGTCACCCAAAGCACAATCTGCAGATCACGATCTAGTTTTCTGCAAAATCTCACCTACGATTCCTAGTAATGCAGTATAACCAATAGAGTACCCTCTCCTCATTCTAGGAAGCTCTCCTAATCTCTAATTTAATTTATAATAGACAAGTTCAAACAGTTCTTGTCAAAAGAGATCACACAGGTAACAGTTAGTGGTCTCATGGCAGAGTTACCTCTGTGCAATTAGTGCAGTCTTTTATGTTTAGTTTTACTGTACTTCCTCATGGAGATGTAGCTTATGCGGTGCCGGTGGATGCATGCATTGGACCTGTACCTGTACCTTCAGAATAGGCTACAGTGGCGTGAGACCACAGTGGCGGCCTTGCTCTTGACTTGAACAGTTGAGCGGCTTGACGGCTCATCTTAGGCACATGCGGTCAGACGGATGCTCACTATCAGCTGTTAAGGCATGCGGGCTGGGAACAGGGTATCCACTTTGGCAGTGACGATTACTCAATCACCAGGTACACAAAGTAGGACAGTGGTTGCACAAGTCCACTGGGCATGCTGTGCCAAATGGCACAATGTTGCACTCAGGCTTTATTTCTTTTTGTGGTCCACTACAGGAACCTCACTGGGAGACCAAGAGACCCATCGAGACACGGGTCAACTCTGACTTCACTCTCAGAGGCAGTCAGTTGCTTCTGGGTGCTCCTCATGCCAGGAGCATAGCCGTTTCTCCTCCTGGACAGCCTCTCCACCCGTAAGGCCAGATGCTCTCTTTCTGTCTCTTAGCAGACTGAGAGGCTTCTAGATGCTAGTAAGATACTCCACTTCTACAGCAAGTTGCACAGCCTTCAGATAGTATCCCAGTACCTCTGGAAGACTAGCCGTTATGCAGAAACATGCTCTGGTCATACAATAGTTCTTCAAACACTCTGTGGAACACTCTCCTTCTTAGTCGAAAAGAACTTAGAAGGGTCAGAAAGTGGGGTGGTTTGGGACCCACTTTTAAATTCCTTTTTCAAACAAAGGTTGATGATCCACTGCCTAATTTTCAGGGACCTGTTTGGGGTTGTTACCTATCAAATGCAGATACAGCCATTGGCACAAGGTGATGAACTTCACGGCAGGTAGAGGTAAGAATCGCTCCAAGTAGGAGTATCCAAAACAAGGGCAGAATATAATGCACTGACTGAAACAAGGGCAGAATGAAGTACACTGCATTAGGCTATAAGGATTCCTTAAGCAGGAATTAAGGAAAGACAAAAGGGTAATCTCTACCTAGAAACGTCCTCATCTTTAACTGAAAGTTGCTGACCCATCCCTAACCCCGACCATCTACCAAATGCAGTGCTAAGGAAGAACTATTCAACAGACTCTATGGAGACTAAGATAAGCACTGTCTCCATAGATTAGCACTGTCTCCATCTGTCCCTGCCTCAAAATGTGGATCACCTTCCACCCACAGAAATACAGTCAATACAGATTCATTATCTGGTAAAGCTATATTCACCTTCCATTATGCATCATGCTGCACAAGGGCCCATCCAAAATGGATCCCCCTGGTCCTAGCACTCAGGACTCTCAACAAACACAGACCCTGGTTACAATGCATGTGATACACATTTACCCTACCTATACGCACTCAGCATGTGCACCGAATATTAGCCCAAGGATCTGGGTGTCACCTTAAAGCAGAACATTATGTGAATTGGGTCAGTAGACTATGCTCCTTTCTGACAAAGCAAAAGGTCAGGTTCAGGGCTAATTATTCACAAAAATCGTCATGCTGCCAACTAACACTTTAAGTCATCAACGCTTACATCCGTACCAGATTTTTCTTCCAAGCCCGATGGGGGCACCAAGGCAACATCAACTACAGTGACATATACAACACATAACATGTTTACATATGTTGGAATCTTATTATACATGCCACTAACTCATCCAAGAGGTGGAAGGGTTGCGAGGAATCTGACAGTACATTATGTATCAACCAGAAATACAATTACCAAAGGTAGGTAACCTTTTCTTCTGATGGATCCATCTTCCCCCAGATGCCTCACCCTATGAACAAGTACCAAAGCAATACCTCTCTGGGAGATGGGAATGAGTAGCACTGGTAAAGCCAAGAAAGCATGCAACACAGCTTATGCAAGCTTTTAGTTGCTGAATGTCTGAAGCAATAATGCTTGTCAAATATATTAAAAAATGATCATGTGGAAAGCCTGGATGATGTCTGCAACCAGGATGCCTACGGAGGAAGCTACTGGAAGCAGCCATAGTCTTAATGGAGTGGCCCCAATGCCCTCAGAAGGGTCTTTCTTGGGCAAGGAATTACAGATCCTGACATACTATGTGAAATGGTGCATTTGGTCACTGCTATGCCCTTCTTGGCTCAGGCAAAATCTACAAAAAACTAGTGAGACACTGTCTTGTTGAGTATAGTCGATGAGACCACATGCCTGGGTTCTAGTCTATGCAGCAGCTACTTCTCCATTGGGGGATGAGGAGGGAAGAAATATAGAACAATGATAGACTGGAATATACGAAAAGCAGAAACTATTTTGGGCAAAAAGGCTGGGCAGGTGCAGAGGATCAACTTGCCAGGATAGAAACCAGTGAAAAGTAGATGAACTAAGAGGATCTGAAGTTCTCTAACCATAGGCACTGAAGTTATTATTATCAACAAATCTGTCTTCGGAGTAAGAAGTCAAATCATGTAACCATGCATTGGCTCAAATGAATATGTCATTACGAAACCGAATATAAGATTTAAATCCCACTGAGTAACAATAAACATAGTGGGAGGAAACAAAAAAAAAACCTTTTAGAAAACCTGTCAATAGTGGCAGACTTAACCACGATAGCTGAGCAGAGAGACATATGAAGGATGACAGGACATGCAAGTAACCCTTAACTTTGGCCACAGCCAACATTCGCTGACTACCCCAGTAAAGAGACCATGACCCACACCGTTCAGTCTATTGAGGCAATAAACACTAGTGGTATTGTCCAACAGAATATGAATGGCGCATCCTGACACTGAAAGTCAAAATACCTTCATGCGAAGGTAGACCACCCACTGTTATAGCAGATCTGCTTCAAACATGGACCAAACATTCTGTGCCATCATGTTGCCCAGATGGGCACCCTAACACAGCAAGGAGGCATGGGCAATCTGCTTTGAGATTTAAGTTGCATCAACTAGTGCAGGTGTGGATGGACTGACAGATAGATCTATGCCTGGGTCAAGCTGCTTCACAATATTGGTAAACGAAAACAGCTGTATACAGAAGGCCATCATGCCATGATGCTCAGGAGATGCAGAACCTGAAGGACGAAAGATGCATCAGAGTCAGAAACCTCAGAAACATATCCTGAACATCCATGATCATCTGAGAAGAAGGAAAAGCCTTCATGTATATCGTATCCAGCACAGTACCTGTGAAGGTCAACTTTATTGTTGGAGTGAACTGGAATTTCTGGTAACTAATGATAAAGCACACATCATGGAGAACAATTTTTGCGAACCAGTAATGACCAGTACTGGAGACTCCACCATAATCAGCCAGTTTCCAAGTCTGGGAATGCATGGACTACTGAACGCACCACAAATACACACACTTTCATGAAAACACGAGGCATGGTTGTCAATCCGAATGGTAAGAGTGTGAAATAATAGTGCTGGAACCCTAGAGCGAACTTTAAGGAATGCCTTTGAGCAGGAGAACTGGAAGATGGAAGCAGGCATTCTCAAGATGCAGGGATGCCAGCCATTCCCCCATATCTATCTAGACCTTTCTCACGGACACCGGCCTTGAACTTGTCCTGCCAATCAAGTTGAGAAAGTGGAGATCCAGGATGAGTCTCAGAACTCTGTCATTCTCAGCAAAGAATTATAGAGAGTAGAATACTGTGCCACTTTTGGCACAAGGTGTCACCTCTATTGTCCTATCGTTCAGCAGGGCAGAGGAATCCACTTTCAGAATCAAGCCATATTAAACATCAAGCACCGCAGAAGAAGGATTAGGGAGTAGCCTTTGTAGCACAAATTGATGCCTCAGTGTTCCGTTGTTGTCATCACCTAATTAACTGAAAAATGTGAGAGCATTACCCTCTGCTGGAAGATTATGGTGTAAGGGCAGGGTGGCAGGTTTTGGGAGCAGAGGATGGCAAGGGACTCAACGTCTACTGATGCTGCTGATGGCCACTTATAGATCCATATCTCCCACAAAAATACTATAAATTAGTTGAGGTGGCCTAGTAGTCATGTCACTGTATGAAGAGCGAGAAGGCCTTCTGTACAAAAAGTATGACTGCCTCAAGTGAAATCCTTCTGACCCATGAAATGTCCAGAGGAGTTGTAGGGAAGGCATTAGGAAACAGTTGTCGAAATGAAGCCTGAAGAGACAGGTTCTATGGGTTCTTGAAAAGGCCTTTAGTATCTGGACATTTGCCTGTGGACTAATGGGTTCTCCAAGGCAGCACAACACAATTATGAGTGGCACCTTATTAAATGGGAGCAAAGGTTCCGAAGCTAAAAAAGAGTAGGTTTGCAAGAGCACCATAGAAATATTAGACTTTGGCTTCGGAGAGGGTAAGGTCAGTTCCATCGCTTCTGCAGCTTTAAGTTACACTGTAGCACAGGAGTAAAATCCTGTCAATGTGTTGGGGGTTAAGAGATAGCCTCTTCTGGTAACATGTATAAGTCACTGGCATTTGTTTTTTAGACAAAATACGGGTCAGAATTGAAGCAATAGACAGGAGGCAGATTGGCAGCCTCCGATTATCACATGCTGTACGACCATTATTCTTAAGGGGCATATTTATGATTGAATCCAAACAACTATTCCATGCTGGAAAACATCTGTGACCTGAAAGTAGGCTTCTCATCAAAGTAAGAGTCAGTGGAAATCTTCCAAATGGCAAAGAATGTCATTCCAATTATTTACACTAACTTTAAGGGCAGCACCAATGATGACGGTACAGTGGACTAGGTTTCCATTCCTGGTGCAAAAGCTTGTAATGGCATATTGGAGGCACCAAGATCAGAGCGGCTGGAATAATGCGTGGAATCAAGAGGTGTTGGTGATCAGTGCCACCACAGTTGTCCACCTGAAAGGAATAGCCCAGAGGGAACCTTAGCTGCTCTGCAGGTATCAAACAATACCAAACATAATGTTTTAACCTGTTTGGTGGTCAGCCTATGGAACCAGGAATTCTGGTTGGCTCCTGTGCAACTTTGGAATCAAATCTGAGGAAGAGAAAATGTCTGTCAGACAGAAAAAGGTGCAGTGAATCCCAGCGCACCCAGGAGCTAGACCATCTCCTTGAGGAAGAAGAGTTCTGCTTCCTATAGGTCACAGGAGATCATTCCTTGTAAGGAGACTAGCCTGTAGAGGAAAGGGTATGCATTGGTGTGACCCTGTGGGTCTTTCCCAAAAATATCTTGGAATTGCCATAGGTAGAGCAGAGAGAGATATCTCTGGACCACATTGATGAGATGTGGAAAAACAGGAACTGATGTCAACGTACTGGCTCCTATTATATTCCATTATAGAAATATCTGGAGGGCTGAGTCATGGCTGAAGCCGCACATGGCAGTAAAGAGCTACTGATGACTGCTGAACCTGGCACCTTGGCGTGGGTCTCCCTTCCATTTTTGCTGTTGCCTCATGTGTTTTTGCCAGTTTTAGATGCTTTGGGCACTGTGCCACTGCTGTCCAGTGCCACAGTGCAAGTGCTCCATATGGTAAATTGATGTATGGATTAGTGACTCCATGATTGGCTGATTTGGTTTACTTGTCAGACCCTTGTACAGTGCACTGAGTGTGCCCAGGGCTTGTAAATCCAAATGCTGCTAGTGGGCTTGCAGCACTGGTTGTGCCACCCACAGAAGCAGCCTTGTAAAATGTGTCTCAGGTCTGCCATTGTAGAGCCTGTGTGCAGTCTGGTACTGCCATGCTGACTAGGCAAGAGCACCCACTTGCCAGTCCCTAAACCTTCCCTTTTCTTGGTATCAGACACCCCTATGGTAGGCCCAAGGGCAGGGTGCATTGTAAGTATAAGGTAGGACAAGCCCTGGTGTGTGTGGCAGGTCCTAGTAGTGCATTACAGCCATTTTCGTTTTTTCACTATTGCAAGGCTACCTATTCCCCATAGGCCAGAATGGGCAGTTAGATTATTACATCTTATAGTCCTAACTGACTCAGGGACCTAGGTAGAAATTCTAGTTTAGTATGCCTGAACTCAGAGTGCTAAAATACATTTTTGTGAAGTTGGTTTTACCATTCTGTGTTTGAAAATACCACTTTTAGAAAGTAGGTGTTTTCTTGCCTAACTATCCACGCCTGCCTCTGCTAGGTTGTGTATTCCTTGTCTGGAGTTTGGGTGACAGGGCTGGGGGATTCCAAGAGACAGAATGAGTCAGCCCAGTGGTAAATAGAGAGATCTCCATCTAGATGGGTGGGAGGAATTGCACCTGGGACCTGAATAGGGCTGTGCTCCACCTCCTGAGGTGCAGTTGATGTCTCTGCCCTGCACAGTGAAAGAAGAGAAGGAATGATGTCAACAAAGTGCTCCAGGGCTGTGCTTTTCCTCCACAATGCTGGCTCCACCTCCTGTGGGGCGTCTGATGTTTCTGCCCTGCACTGTGAAAGGAAAGAAGGAGTCATGTAAACAGAGTGCTCCAGAACTGGTTTGGACTTGACAAATGCGCCTCTGCCCTCAGAGGACAAAGGATTTTGGGGTATAAATATTGGAACACTGATCCCAAGAAATTAGATCACTTTTGGACTACAAGAAGAAACCTCTGCCGAGGAGAGGAACCTGAAGAAACTGAGGAGAGACTATTCCTAAGCTGAAGTGCTGCTTAGGGGATTGCAAAAACAACAGTCTATGGACAGAATTCAGAACAATATCATACATTCACCCCAGTACAGAGATCTGGGCCTAATTCCATCGTGTTTTTGCTCACCATGCCATTCCAGTTTGAACCCACGGCGGCGCTTCGACCCAGAGCCCTGGGGAGACAGGGACCAGACTGTGGTCATTCCTTTCGACGCTGACGTCGAGGCTATCGACGTCGACGGAGACCGGTGGCGTTTTCTGGCCTTTTCCTTACTGGGGAGCCCCCCAGAGGCCGACGCACGGGCAGAGGAAGGAGCCCCTTCATGCTCAGACCCACCTTGTCCTTGCTGCTTTCTCTGTTCCAAACCTTGGAGCCTGGTCTTCTCTCTGTCCTTCAGGGTCCTTTTATGGAACTGCAGACAGATATCACACTCCTCAGGAACATGAGAAGAAGGCAGGCACAGGATGCAAACCCTGTGAGGATCTGATTTTGCCTTTTTCCTGGAGCACTCAGGACATTTATCAAATAAGGCAGGCATATTTGATAAAAGAGCAGCCCAAGACACCAGAGAAACTTCAGCAAAGATGAGAAGAGGCAAAACACGTCAAGTGAACACACTCTAACACTTTAAAAGTGCACAATTTGTAAAAAAAACACCCAAAAAAGGGAGAGCTCAATGCTCCAGGGTCCTGCTAGCAGGAGCCGGAAAAAAAAACTGAAAGTGGAGGGAGTTGCTGTGCATTCTGGGATACCAGGAGAGTTCTGGAAAGTTTCCTTAAAGGCACGGTATCCCTTTGTAAGCCACATAATGGCAGCCTATGGGGGCTTGTCTGTTCTGTCCTTCCTCTCCATCATTCCAAGGATTTGGTGAAGGGGGAAGTGTTTTTCCATGGTGAAACCTGGCAGACAGGTTTAAATGTGATATTGGTGGAATATCCTTTGCATTTCTAGTTGAAGTACTGGACAGTGTAGCCTTGCATGTATAGGCTGCAATATCTGTCTTTAATTCTCTCTTAAGTGTCTATGCACTACTGCAAAGAAGACAGCTTAAGAGATTATTTTTGATTGCTCCGGGGTCCCCGCACATGAGCGGGACTATTCACTAGATTATGACTATACACAGAGATTCCCTACTACAGAAAGAGAAGGTTTAGGGACTGGCAAATGGGTGCACTTGCCCAGTCAGCATGACAGTACCAGACTGCACACAGGCTCTGCAATGGCAGGCCTTAGACACACTTTTACAGGCTGCTTCTGTGGGTGGCACAATCAGTGCTGCAAGCCCACTCGTAGCATTTGGTTTACAAACCCTGAGCACACTCAGTGCACTGTACTAGAGTCTGACAAGTAAACCAAATAAGCCAATCGTGGAATCACTAATCCATACATCAATTTACAATAGGGAGAGTATATGCACTTTAGCACTGGTCAGCAGTGGTAAAGTGTCCAGAGTCCTAAAATAGCCAACAACAGGTCAGAAAAAATATAGGAGGAAGGCAAAAAGTACAGGGATGACCCTGCAAAAGGGGCCCCAGTCCTAAATTGTCTCACATGAGGACCGCCAAACTCGTAATAAGCCCCCAAGTCCAAAAAGGCAGCTTCCAGCCAAAACGTTTAATAAAGCAAAATTCGGTGTTGCTTCATTTTACTGCTAAATTCATTTTGGAAAAGCAGATATAATATAAATTGATTTAATAAGTATGAACCGATGCCCATTCAACCCATGTTCAATAGTCTTACCTGAAATGAACAATGCACTGGCCACTTTTCTGTAACAAAGAAACAGTTTGATAACTCATTGTCCTAGCCAAGCCCCCGAGTCAATTGGTAAGTCACTTCTACATCAGTCCAATAACCCCCAAGTCACTAGAATTATTTTTAGGTTCACATAAGTTCCACTCTCCTGGGGCACTCCTTCGGGTTCACCAGTTGATTTCCATTTATGGGTTGGTGCAGATCTCGTCTCCTTCAAGTAAGTTCACCAGATAAGTCCCTTGGAAACCCTTATATTGCACTTAAAATCACCCTTCCATATCACTTGCTTGAGAACATGGTTAGGCACTGGAACTATTCTTTCCGCCCATGCTCCCACCACCAGAGAGTCTGCTCTTCGATCTCTGGCTGTACCTTCATCCTCATGCCCATCTTTCAAGATTTAGGTTCTTAGGTGCTCTGAAGTAAGGCAACGTTATTCCTTCACTAAACTTTACAAGAATGACAAGTCAACTAAATTTCAGAGAGATGTAGCCCTGACAACAGTTCAGATGGTGCAAGTACAGCCGACAAGCACTCTACGAAATATGCTACTCAATGCTATCAAAATATTACAGCTCTCCACCCGTTTGCATTCAAATTGAAGACTTATCTCAGATTGGAAGGATGCAGCATTAACTGCTGGTGTAGAAGCTTATGCAAGATAGATATTGACTAGCCAAGGACCTTGTGGATGTGACTCATTGGGACAAAGGAGTATGTGATGTTTGGACGCTGTAAAAACTGCTTCAAGGATACCAGATTTTGTGATCAAAGTTTCAGAAAGCATGTTTGATTCATCCAGTGTGTAACCATTGGGATCCCTCGGTTTTTGATACACTACAATGCTGTTATTTGTGGCTCAATACAATAAGGGTAAATGAGCGGTTTTATGATGCCCAACAAATAAATAAAAGATATGGTTTCAACCTTATATGCCTTTTTCGATTCGGCATTTCTTCCGGATTCACTGTTTTCGACTTTGAAAGTGATTTCCTTTTAAGATACTAAGACAAAATATTTCTGGTCGCTTCAGAGACACACTACACTACATTGCAATGTTCAAAAGGGGAGAGAGGCAGAGTATATTTTAGTCACTTATAATATACTTCATTAAACACATGTAAACAAAAAGTATGTGACCTCACATCAGGATGGGGCTTGGTAACAAAAACTTAGGAATGTCCACAGATGACAACTACTTCCTTTTGTGATAAACTGCACTGTGAATTACAACTTACAACCTACACCATGTTGCAAGAAACCAAACAAAACGCACTCAGTTTTTAGACAGGAATGTTAATTTAGTTTGAATAATGGAATATTACTTGCAGGCTATATTTCTGACAGTTTGATTTATGAATTTTGACATCTTTCCTGAACTTAGATTACATTACAAAGAAATAGGAATGCAAAACATGCCGGCTCTTGCATATATTTTTAGGAACAAGAGCATTCGTTTTGTAAGCTGAAATGCATACAAAACGCTGTTTGATGTTATGCATAAAGGTAAAAACAAATAATACGAACGAACAATTGCCCTTACCTGATAGAATGACACACCGTCACTGTAGTTTGGCAGTTGCCCAGTCTGTCCTGAATATTAAACATTAATAAGGCTGCCTTTTTCCTGTCATGAAATATGCCCGCTGCACAGTGGTGGTTCTCAACTACATGGAAAGAGGTAGCAACTAGGCCAGATGACATGGAATATACCAACACATACACCTGGAATCAACAGGGAAGTGTGAGTGTAAACACATTTACAAATGGTCAGAAAGTGTCTGTTTCACTGACATGGTTATAGTGATGGGAGCTGGCTGAGCTTCTTGGGTCAGGAAGGGATCGATTTAGGTTACACTCCACTCCACAGATAAACTACTTGAGGGTATGGTAATGCCATTTAGTAGCATTTGTAATGTTTACCCAAACTCAAGGGTTCTTCTTTTATTGATGACTCCAAAAGGATGAACGGTTGACTTGATACTGTGGGATACAATTTATTGGGCTGAGAATATTTGGGACGGTTCACGCTTAAACTTTCCCACGAAACATATCCAGGCAGAAGTTGTATGCTTTCGTTGAAAAAGAGTGCTTGCATTGCACTTTCTGACTTGTTGTAAAGCTTATGCTCAATAAAGCAGGACTGAGTTGGTTCTGGTGACAAGCGAGTGATTAAGGCTATAGGCCTGATCTGTTTATCATAAAAACATATGCCAAAGGCAGTAGGCCCGACATAATTGCTGTAAAAAACATATGTTAAAACCAATAGGTCTTTAAGGGTGAATTTTCATTACACTCTTTTATAGCTTGCAGACAGTTATTTTGCTACAAGGAATCTCACAGATTACAATAGTAGGAAAGGATTTTGGTGTTGGTTACATATCATTAGTGTAGGGGAGGGAGATAGTTGCATTGTGGAAAAGCTTACAAGGTATACAGCGGACCTGAGCTGCTTTTGGTCATAGCCAACGACGATAAAGGCTATAGGATACTGATTGTGTCATTGGAATAAATTGTGTCACGGTCATTGGTCTAATGTTTTCATTAAGAAAAGCTATGATAAACATAGTAGGCCTGAATTATTGTGAAAATCATATGTTAAAGCAAATAGACCTTTAAGGGTTGATGGTCACTGCACTGTGTTAATACTTGTACATCAACATTGCATTACATGGTTTCTCACAGATTACTGGTAGACAAGGGTTTTGGTATTGGTCACCCTCTCTGACAAACCCTATGGGTGGTAGATTTGCACTTTGTTAACCCTCTTATGAGGAACTGTAAATTGATATTAGACCTGACAGCTGTGGTGTGATATTTTCCCAAACTTGTTGTCTTGTCCCTTCCTGTTGCCTGTAGTTCATTTTTGTTGGCTTTAGGACTCAGTCCACTTCAATACTGCAAACCAGTGCTAAAGTACTTGTGGCCCTGCTTTAAAATTGGCTTGCATCCAATTGGCACATTTACTTTTCTGGTAAGTCTCTATTAAAGAGATACTACATGTACCTAGGGCTTGTAGATTAAATGTTACTAGTTGGCCAGCAGCACTTATTGTGCCACCTACTTAAATTGCCCTTTAAATATTTCTCAGGCCTGCCACTGAAGCCTGTGAGCAGTTTTCGACCTGCCAAATAATCCTTTTCCAGGCCTAAGCCTCACTTATTAATACATTAAGTCACCTTTATGGTAGGCCCTAAACAGCCCATAGGGCAGGGTGAATTGTATTTTAAAGGTAGGGTATGTGTTTTTGAGATTTGCATTTCCTAGTAGTGAAAACTCCCACATACCTCACCCATAGGATGACAATGGGTTACCTTATAACATTTAATTAGTGCAACCATTAAAATCATGGGAACACGGGTAGAGAACAATCTTCAGGAAACAACGGTTCTCATTGGTATCATTTGCAAAAGTTCACATGATAAGAGCCTAAACCTCATAAAGCAATCAACATGTTTTGAATAATTAACAAAACCACTTTAATCAGAAGTGACAAAACCTTTGATTGGGAAAAGGTAGAACTGTCAAGTTTGGTCTCAAATGAATTGTAATCTAAGATTCTCTGTAATTGTAAATTTAGAGTTTAAGTCACAATTCTGCAAATGGCACTTTTCATCTCTTGGTGCCTGCAGCCTGTGCCCTGGGTCATATGACTATGAATAGTTGGCAGATGACCTTTGTGAGACAAAGGGGGACTAGGTGATAACAGGATGTGCCATCCTGCCAAGGTGGGTGGGGTGTGGTGGAATGGAACTGTTTCCTGCCCTACTTACATTACAAAGGGGTGCCTCCAGCACACTCACAAAGGAACTTGACACCAGTATTTTGTCACTCTAGACCTCTTGGAGCCTGGACAGCGGAAGGAAATTTCAAGAACCAGATGTGGGGATGCTCTAAATGTTTATCTCACTTAAAAGGCTGGCACCAGGTATAAATATTTGACCTCCTGAACCACGCTTGGACCTGCGGAGGACACCAAGAAGGACTATCTAGTACTTCAGAGGACGCCCCTGCTGCCTGAGGTCTACTTTGTACGTCCGGACTGCCCTGCTGCTACTAAAGTACTGACGTGCTTGAATCCTGCCCTGTTGCTTGATCCCAGGACTACCCGAGTGGCATCAAGGGTCAGCTGGCTGACCTCCTGTTCTGAGCTACAGGGACACAACAAGCTCAAGAACAGTTGCAGAGGCAACTCTGCAACTGTTCAACTGACCTTCTGCAACTGGATCTGCCTGAGCCCTGCTGGCCTCTGATAAAGAAAGTACCTGATCCCCAAGAGGTGCTGCCCAAGGTTCTGAAACCTTGGATTGGCATCAGAGTGCACTCTTCAGCAGGAAAAAGGAGAACCTGCCGCCCGCAACATCCGCCAAAGCAAGCTCCGGTAATTCTTGCTACAGCAACTGCCAGCGACAACCTGCAACACATGTTCTACACTTCACGCTACAACAGCAACAGCCTGCAGTGATCACCAATGCAAAGCTCCAGCTATGACCTTCCCCAATGCAGAGAGAATTCTCGAGCTACAGCGATGATCAACAGTGATCTTCTCCCGGCAGCCTTCTTCACCACAAACTGTATTTTCTGCACCATACTTTGAGAACGCATCCCTGTATCGGGCCAATGCACAATCATGGTCGGCCTTACCTTGTGACGTTCCCATGGTCTAGGACAACCAAATGATAGCAAGAGCCGCTTTGTGCTTCTTGGTCCCTCCTTAAAACTTTAAAATTGATCTTTTCCGGTTCTACTGATTGGGTTTTTGTTATTTTGGAAATAATTATATTTATTAAAATGTATTCTTGTTGTTGAGATATTTTTCTTGAGTTGTGTTTTCACTTTATTACTGTTTGGGTGTTGCATAAATACTTTATATATTGCCTCCAAGCTAAGCCTAACTGCTTTTGTGCCAATTTACCAGAAGGGTAAGCACAGGTTACTTTAGTGACTTTTGTGGTTCATCCAGTCAAGGATTGTGGTTGTTGCTTGAGAAGGGTCTGCAACCCCCTTGTAAGACCTGTCATCCTTAGGGTGGTCTTCTCCCAAAAGCTTTGCCTGTTTACCTCCTCTTTTTGCTGTATCTTTGTATTGGCCTTGGGACGGCTGACCAGCTCTAAAGTGCATGTGCTTCTCCCCTAAACATGGTAACATTGGGGTATACTTAATTGACATATTTTGTTTACTTGTAAGCCCCTTGTAAAGTGGTATACACCATATACCCAGGGCCTGTGAATTAAATGGCACTAGTGGGCCTGCAGTACTGATTGTGTCACCCAAACTAGTAGCTTTTCAAACCTGTCTCAGGCCTGCCCTTGCAGTGCCTGTGTGTGCAGTTTACAGCCACTTCAACCTGGTTTATAAAACTACTTACCAAGCCATACACTCCCCTTTTATTACACATATTTCACTCATAAGGTAGACCGTAGGTAGGCCTTAGTGCAGGGTGCTGTGTAAGTAAAAGTTAGGACATGCACTTTTAAGTTTTACATATCCTGGTAGTGACAAATTGCCAAACTAGTTTTTCACTACTGTGAGGCCTACTCCTCTCGTAGGCTAGAATTGGGAATTCCTTACAGCACTTTTAAGCTGTAATTCCGGATCAGAAAATAGTAGCTGCATCATATCTTATATCTTTGGAATGGTAATGATAAATCCTCTTTAGTACTAAAGTTGGATTTAACATTACTATTTTAGAAATGCCACTTTTTGAGCCTGTTTATATTGATTGGGCAAGCCCTTGTGGGCTTGGGTAACAAAATAATTATCTAGTAAAAGTGCCTACAAGGGATTTGTTTCAGATATGCAAAACAAGAATGGATACTTTCTAGTATCACTTGTGAGTCCTCCAATAGTGGCCTCAAAAACATGAATCTTGAAAATCAATTTACTTAATCACAAAAACGAAATAGATCAATAACAAAAACAAGGAACAGGTGGATTCTTTGGTTAAGGTGTATAATCAAGGGGGGCGTGGCTTGGCCGCTGCGAGGAATGGACGCGTGAGCTCTGCGCTCCTCACCGGCCTTCCCAATTATCCTGTTCTGAATCCCCTCCGCGGACTCCGCTGGCAGGGGCTGGACCACATCTCCACCCGCGCACCATCGGATCCTCGTTGGGACGGAGGAGCGGTCCCAGAGACAGCAGAGAGACGCGCTGGCCCTGGGGTCTCCGGCGCGGCGCCGGCAATTTTGAGTGGCCTGGGCGTTCGGTGGGGTCCCCGGACTCGCGTGAGCGGGTGGCCGACCCGCGGTGCGAGCTGCCCGGCCACCGATCACCACGCGAACCGGATCAGCGACGGTGAGACCGGAGCCTCGGCGGCGGAGGACGGGCCGCCCCGCGGAGGCGCTGGGGCAGGAACAGCTGGCGGGGCCCATCGACGGGGAGACCGGGCCGGCACGGGTGGCGGCGGGGGCTTCTGGAGCCCGGACCCGGTGACACACAGCGCACTCCCAGGAGAAGACGTCTGGCAAAAGGTTCCCCCTCCGAAGGGGGGGCCACTGAGGTGCTTGAGACCTGGGGCACTCTGCTGGGCACTGCCGGCCTGGGCGCTGCTGTACTGAGGAGGCCTCTGGACTGTGAGCTCCGACCCCCGGGAGTAGTGCTGGTCGGACAAGCGCTGGAGTTGACCCCCTCACCCAGGGACAGGGACCCGTCCCATTAGAGGGGCACACGCACTGCCGACTACCGGATTCCTGGCTGTGGGGTGCTGGGCCCGGAGCCCCCCTGCGCTGCAGTGAGAGACTCGTGGGAGGTGGCCTTGGGACTGGGGGCCCTTCTACACACCTTGCATCCTCCGAGCCGCGGTGATTGAGGAGACGCCTTACGCCTGGGGCCGGCTGCCACCATGGGGCGTCGCCTAAAGCCCTCAACAGATGCGGAGGAGGGGACAGCGTGCAGCCAGGGTTCTACAGTGGACGAAGGCTCGAAACCGGGTCTTCCGCAAGGCCAACTGGAACAGATTTTACAGGCCATCGCCGACACCAGGGAAGCACTTCGACTGGACATCGGCCAGGTGTCCACGGGCCTGGGGCTCCTGCGGGCGGACCACGGCAAGTTAACGGACCGGGTCAAGCAGGCGGAGATTCGACTGGACGCACTGGAACCAACGACCAAGGTGAATGAGGTTGCGATGGGGGAGCTGCAGCACAGGGTGCACCTACTGGAACAGAGAGCGGAGGATGCGGGGGGGCGCAACCGCCGCAACAACATCCGCGTGGTTGGCCTGCCCGAGAAAATTGAAGGGGCGGACATGCTGGGCTACCTGGAGCCTTGGCTGCGCGACCTGGTGGCACCGGAGGGTCTGACCCCATTCTACACTTTGGAGCGCGCTCACCGGGTGCCGGCTCGGCCTCCGGCTGAGGGCCGGCCTCCACGACCAGTGGTGGCGCGCTTGCTGCACTACAAAGACCGTGACTTTATCCTACAGAGGGCGAGGGCACTAGGGCCCTACCGGGTGGACAATGCTCAGGTCTCCATATACCCGGATTACTCTTTCGAGGTACAGAGGCAGCGCTCCACCTTTCTAGCAGTCAAGAGAGCACTACGGGAGGAGGGAATCCGCTATTCACTTCTTTTTCCTGCACGCCTGCGGGTCATGTTGGGTGGTAAATCTTCCTTCTACAATTCTCCGGACGAAGTGTGGGATTGGCTGGAGCTCTACAAGGCTGGAACGGATGCTCGCCCTGCGACTGAGGAACAGCGGAGAAAGACACAGAAGCCCAAGCGGCCCAGAAGACCCAGGAGGCGACCGCCGAAGGCTGGGACACCCTCTGTCTCGCAGACCGAGCTAGAACGCAAGGAGGCCCTTCGGGCGGTCTCTACTATTTCCAAGGCGGTGACAGCGACGTCGGCAGCGGAGACGGGCTCCCGGGAGGGCTCGGAGGAGGCAGTGTCGGAGGAGTCGGGCGCTGTTGGTGCGGGGCCGTCTCATGTCATGCCTGGGACAGCTGATGGCTTATTGGACGAGTGACCCTCAGAACCCGTCGTGTTGGTATGGTATTTGCTGCTGGACCCTTGTTTGGGCCTGGGGCGGAGGCATTTGACTGGTGTTGGACAGGCCACATGAAGGGCTCGCTCCCTCCCCGCAGGACAGGGCCCGGGCCACCGTCAGCACCATTGCCCGGCCCAGCCGCCATCTTGGACACGGCACCACGCGGCCGCGCGGCCTCAGCCCGACCCCAACCCTGGGCCTGGCCAGGCCCCGACATCCCGGCACCACCCTCCACCCAGGAGGTGAACGGCCCACTTGGCAGGTCAATGGGAGTACGAAGTGTCGATGGCTCTCCCCCGCCAGGTGCCGAGCACCCCCAGCCTCCCCGGGCGCTGGCTCCACCCCCCTGCTGGGTGTCTGGACTCCCTCATCCCGGACCTCCCGACCTCCAAGAGCGAGGGTCCGGACATCAAAGGGCGCCAGACCTATAACTGAGGCAACCCCAGGACAGGAAGGCAGTTGTATCCTGGAGTCGAGAGACACCGCGACGAACTCATCCTTGACGGACTGTTGGCGCTGCCACAGCCCTGCCTTGTGAACTCTTGTCCTGCCTGCTGGCGCTGCCGCGGCCCTCTGCAACCTTCATCCTCGTGGGACCTGCTGGCGCTGCCGCGGCCCTCTGCAACCTTCATCCTCGTGGGACCTGCTGGCGCTGCCGCGGCCCTCTGCAACCTGCATTCTCGTGGGACCTGCTGGCGCTGCCGCGGCCCGTAGTAACCTTCATCCTCGTGGGACCTGCTGGCGCTGCCGCAGCCCGTTGCACCCTGCATTCTCGTGGGACCTGCTGGCGCTGCCGCGGCCCGTTGTAACCTTCATCCTCGTTGGGACCTGCTGGCGCTGCCGCGGCCCGTTGCCACCTACGACCTCTTCGGGACCTGCCGGCGCTGCCGCGGTCTGACCCATCCGAACACCGAGCTCGAGGATTGTGAGCTATCACCGTTACACACCCGTACCCGTGGGTACCAAGACTGTCCCGCTACCCCCTTCCCTTACTAGAGACTAGAATTGAGAGGATCATCGTGTCCTGATCGCCTTGTATCGTACCACTCTACTACCAGAAGTGCCTATAAAAGGTGTTACCCTAATCTTTGTGTGGTGTCCATCTGTGGGGGGGAAGTTACCTGTCTGTGCGATCACTGTGCTCGGCCGACCCTCCAGGTCCCCGTCTAACATTGGTGGCTAGCGGCGCGATCCGAACCAACGCGTACCGTACAGACAGTAACTCACCCTACGACTAAAACCACAATGACGACCAAAGAGAGCGGATCGGCGGAGAAGTTCCAGATGGAAAAGCTGGAAGAATACAACCACCGAGAGCTCAAACAATTTTGCATGGACTTAGGCATTGCTACCACCGGGCTAAGCACAAAAGAAGACTTCAAAAACGCCCTAGAGGCCTGGATGGGATGTGCAGAGTGATGCGGGGTTGCGGAGGGGTTCCCTTCCGCTGCTGATGGTTTATGCCTTTGCGGGGGTGGGGATGTGGGGCAACTGGGGCGCTCGAGGAGGGCCGACCTGGTGGCATGGTTAGCTCGAGACCTGCTGGGTGTAGCGACAGGCCGCCCCCCCTTTTCTCACACCTATTGTGGGACTCTGGTAGTTACCGGAGACTGTTGTACTAAGGTTATTGACTTTTGGATGGGTCTCAGCTGTTTGGGGCCTATTCTGGGGGTGGGTGGGACGTGGGGTTGTTGGGGGGTGTTCCAGGGATGGTTCTGGGGGGTTGTCAGTGTGCCTAGACTTTTATCTTTTGTCAGGACTGCAATTGTTACTGTGAATGGGGACCATACCTGACCTAAAGTGTGTAACCTGGAATGTGTGGGGACTGAACTCTATGCTGAAGCGCCACAAGGTGCATGCCTATCTTGTTCGTAGGGGTATACAAATAGCCTTTCTACAGGAGACACATATTGACCAACGTGAAGGGCGGGCTTTACAGCGCAGATGGCGGGGTCAGCTATTCCACACGAGCTATTCGGCCTTTGCGAGGGGGGTCTTGATCTGGGTGCGGGCGGGGGTCCCCTTTCAACCATTGCAGACAGTGCTCGACCCTGAGGGGAGGTTCGTAGTAGTACAGGGCCGCCTGGACGGGAGGGATGTGACACTTTGCAGCATCTACGCCCCCAATGTGGACCAACCTGCCTTTTTTGCACGCCTGTCGGAGAAACTGGCATCAGTGCTAGCCAACACGGTCTTACTGGGGGGGGACTTTAATTCTGTACTTGATGTAGGGTTGGATAGGTCTCACCCTACACTGGCGCAAGCAGCGGCGCACAGGCTAGCGCAGAGCAGGCGAGAATGGCCGAGTAGCTGGGGCCTGGTTGATGCATGGCGAACCCAACACCCGACGGAGAAAGATTTCTCGTTCTATTCCCCTCCGCACGAGCTTCATGTTCACCTTGACAGCATTCTATGCACGCCGGATGTTCAATGCTTGGTCCGCCACAGTGAATACCTGGCTAAGACACTTTCTGACCATAACCCTTGCCTGGTGGCGGTCCAATGGACGCGGCAACGCCAAGCTATACCGACGTGGCGATTGAACCCGTTGGCACTGGAGGACGCGGTGTTTAGGGCCGAGGTAGGCAATGGGGTGGATGGCTATTTTGGTGCTAACGCGGGCACGGCTTCCAGTAGGGCAATGGAATGGGACGCCTTTAAGGCAGTGGTTCGGGGAGTCTGCATTTCGGCCACCGCGGGAGTCCGCAGGACTCTCCTGCAGGACCTTACGCGGAACGAGGATCGCTTACGCGAGGAGGAGAGGCGTTACCACGCGACCCCGGAAGCTCGCGAGGCGGTTTCGGCGGCACGGGAGGAAGTGGCAGCAGCAACGGAGAAGTTGCGCTGCTTCGATAATAAGGAGTTCCTGGTTCGGGCTCATGCTGAACGCGACAAAGTGGGCTCACTCTTAGCCTGGCTGGCCGCTCCGGGAGCCCGCGGCAGCCCGATTGTAGCTCTCACTACTCCGGACGGGAACGAGGTTTACACTCAATCGGAGATCAATGGCCAATTTTTCACGTACTACGCGCACCTCTATAGGAGCGCGATGCCGTGTGTGCCAGAGGAGTTGGATGAGTTCCTCCGGGTGGCGCGGCTCCCCCGGCTTGACCCTGAGCACATAGCTCGCTTGGGCGGGGACATCTCTGAGGGTGAGGTTCGAGTGGCCATTAAACAGATGGCGCGCCGCAAGACTCCTGGCACAGATGGGCTGCCAATCGAATTTTATGCAGCCTATGCAGATATATTGGTACCGCGATTGCTTGCGGTATACCGAGAGGCCTGGGAAACTGGGACCCTCCCTGCGACTACCCGAGAGGCCTTGGTAATCCCCTTACTGAAGCGGGATGGTGACGCTACCTCACGCTCAGCCTACCGACCACTGTCCATGCTTACGACGGACTATAAGATCTTGAGCAGGGTTCTTGCGACGCGGCTGCTGGCCCACATGCGCGCCTTAGTGCATCCAGACCAAGCAGGGTTTATCCCCCAACGCACTATCGCCACCTGTGTGCGTCGACTGCTTCGGATCATGGGGGGCTATGTTGATGGTCTACCAGGTGCCGCTGTCCTGTCGACCGATATTGAGAAAGCGTTCGATAGCGTTGAGTGGCCGTATTTGCTTCGCGTGCTGGAGACCTTCGGCCTGGGCGAGCGGTTTGTGAAGTGGACCGCTTTGCTTTATGCTGCGGCCACGGCCCGAGTCAAGACCGGGGCTACTATCTCAGCCCCATATAGGGTAGGGCGAGGGACCAGGCAGGGATGCTCCCTGTCCCCCCTCCTATTTGCGTTAGCTATAGAGCCCCTGGCGGCTCACGCCCGCCTTGGCCATGCATATGAGGGACTTCAACTGAGAGGCGACACCCACTACATATCCCTTTATGCCGACGATTGCCTACTGTTTTTGGCTGACGCGGACGTCGCCCTGCGCGGGGCTAGATGCCTGCTGTTAGATTTTGGCCGCTTCTCGGGACTGAGGGTTAACTGGGGGGAAGTCCTGCCTCTTCCCGTTGGTGCCAGGAACAGACGACTCCCAGCCGGAGGATGAGCTGAGATGGGAATATCATTGTCTCCCTTATCTAGGCACGCACATATACCGGTCACCGTTGGACCTCCTGGAGGGTAACATTGAGAGAGCGATTCGAAGCCTGCGTGGCTGCATGGGGTTCTGGCGGACGCTACCGCTGTCGATCGCAGGGCGAGTGGCGTTACTTAAAATGGTGGCGCTGCCCCGCCTACTGTACTTGTTTCGCACGCTACCGGTCTGGATCCCGGCATCGGTGTTCACCAGGCTACGCTCCTTGCTCACAGAGTTCATTTGGGGAACGGGCAGGAGGCGAGTGGCGCTGGCCACTTTGACGCGCCCCAGGTCGGACGGGGGACTAGCTGCCCCTGATTTCGAATGGTACTATATAGCGGCCCAGTTGCAGTGGCTTAGAATTCAGAGGCCCGGAGGGGACTGCAGGCGGACTCCTTCCGAGACACATCATGTCTTTTATAATTCTGGACCAGAAATTGGACCTTTCCCTGCTCACGGGGGGAGAGCGGACGATTCGCAACTGCTGGCTGCGGTGCCATAGGCGATCTGGCGTCGCTCGCCCATATGCCCCCGAGATCCCACTAGGGATGTGCACCGCCTTCCCTCATGGGGGGGATTGGTCGGCGCTGGCGACTTGGGAAGAACTAGGCCTGCAAATGGTCGGTGATTTGTATAAGGAGGGATCGCTGCTTTCGTTTCAGGAGCTGCGCGACGTTTACGGCCTCCCGAGGGGGGATTACCTGTTGCACGCCTCGCTGGTGGCTAGTATCCAGAATCACTGGAAGAAGGGCCTTTCTGAACCACCGACGTCTGAGAGCTGTCAGTATGTGGTTATGGCGGCTGGTACCTACAAGGCCGTCACCTGTCTCTATCGGAGGCTGTCGACGGAAACGCTGCAGCCCCTGGACGGGTTGAAAACCAAATGGGAAGGGGATATTGGGCGACCGATCCCTGAATCGACTTGGCCGCAGCTTTTGCGGCGAGCATGGAAAGGCACTAGGAATGCCAGGTTCCAGATGGTCCAATTTTTCTCTCTCCACCGAGCTTACTTGACACCGGTTAAGATCTCGCAGTATTTTGAGGGCGCGTCTTCACTCTGCCCTAGATGTGGAATGGAGGGTGCGGATTTTGCCCATATGTTATGGTCTTGTGTGAAGCTAACTGATTATTGGGAGGCGGTGGTGGCCTGCCTGAATGCTGTCACAGATCGGCAAATTGAAGCGGATATGGGCGTTTGTTTATTATTGTGGTTCCCTCACACCCCCCGCACTCACATCACCAGCAAATTTTATGACTTGGGCCTGATATTGGCCAAACGGGAAATCACCATGCATTGGAAATCCAGCCGGGGCCCCAGCTACTCACGCTGGAGAACTACCCTGGAGCGGTGGGCGAAAGCAGAGAGCGCGTTGCGGCTGCAACAGGCCAGGCGACTAGATAATGACAGGGCGCTAGAGACGGCCAGGGCGTGGGAGGCCCTTGTGACCGAGCTGCAACTGCCTGAGGGTGACCAAAGCGAGGATGGTGAGGCAGCGACGCCGTAGGGCGTTTTGGCTGTGAGGTTCCCCATTCCCGGTACGGTACACAACTGACACGAGTACCGACGGAGGTTCTGGGAGTTTAGGTCCCCCGATGGAATGCATCACCTACCTCCTCCTTTCGACTGCTTTGAGAGAGGGACAGATTGTTGATTATTGGCTGATGAGAGAGAGGATACTGGCGCACTGACAAGGGGGGTGAGATACGGGGAGGGACTGGTTGTGGGATTGTTATCATAAAAGGCATATATTCAGAAAAGAACTGCTATTCCACATTTTCAGATATAAATGTATGTATTGTTTATTATACTGCAATGCTCTATTCTGAAATGCCAATAAAAACAGTTTTTACAAAAAAAAAGGTGTATAATCAAATAGATTCATTTTAGGGGTACAGAACAATATTCACATAAACAAAAGTGATATAGACTAACAATTCTTCAACAAAATGTCTGCTTATCACTCGTGTCAATAACCCATTTCCAGTGCATATTTACATTAAACTTTTCCTATATATCAGGTAAGAATTTCTTGTACAATGATATTATTTCAATGATGAAAATAGGTATGTTGGTCGACGTTTCGGTCTTTGTATGTTGTCCATCTACAAGACCATCTTCAGAACAAAAGGATTTCTTATGTTGAAATCGACGGCGATACCTCAGACGCTTTGCTCCAATTCATGACACCCTCATGTATCTGTAATCGCTTTAACTTTTCTCAATATGTAATTTGTAATGAATAGGTAATTTGTAAATATGTAACTCTCACCATAAGTAATCATAGTAGCTATACATATTGCCACCTACTACCTTGTGTCTCTAAACTCCTCATGTGATGTTCTCTCGCACTATTGTAAAGTCTGCTGACACCTATGCGTAATGTCTGCGTTATATAAAAACACATAAATAAAGGATGTAAACAGATATTTTCTTTCACAACAAAATTTTATTGATTGAGCTGAGCAGAGTGAAAGAAGTGGTTCCCCACAGTCAGGAGAGCTCCACCAGGCATAGTAGTACAGTGTACATTGTCATAGCTAAACCAATTTAGAGTAAAATAAACCAATTAGCCCCCTCCCCCACCCCTACCCCACCAACTCCCAATGCCCAACTGCCCCACTACCCACCCCTTATCCCTCCCTAACCCCATGCACGTGCAATAGAAGCTCGGTTGTACTTGTTCGTAGTGTGACAGGCATGGCACAGTTACAGGTCCGTATGGGACCCCCACCTATATTTCTTCCTCATGTACCACAGGGGGATCCAAAGGCAACTCTCTATAGTCTGCCCACCTCTTCCAGATCTCGAAGTGTTTACGGGGGCAGCCTCTTGCCTCAAACACAGGTCGCTCCAGCCCCATATAATAATCCAGGCCGGCTCTCCATGCACACAGGGGGGGGGGCTCGATCTCCCTTCCACGCTCGGGCCAGGTCCTGTTTGGCAACTACCAACCCCAAGAGCAATAGGTGGCGTTTGTATAAGTTCCCACCAACCCCCTCAAGGATGTGGAGTAACCCTAATCGGTGAGTGCGTGGAAGGTCCCATCCCAGGACTTCAGACAGGCAATTCCATACACCCCTCCAGAATCCAATCAGTCTAGGACATGACCACACCGTATGCAGCAGCGTACCCACAGCAGCGCCGCACCGCAGACATTCCGGCGAACCAATTAGTCCAGCCTTCCAGAGCCGCTCCCGAGTATAATAAGACCTATGTAGGTACTTGAACTGGATCAGTCTAAGCCTCATTGCTATCGCGGTCCCCCGCGGGGACTCTAGGGCCTCTCTCCAGTCATCTTCATCTAGGGGACCGATGTCAGCCTCTCAAGCCGCCTTCAGAGGGAGTAGGGTAGAGGAGCAATGAGTAACCATCGTCTGGTAGATACGAGAGACCTTCTTATCTCCAAGGTCTCCCATGAATACCTTCGCTTCAACAGGGCTAAACTCAGGGAGCGAGTCCAGATCAGCAATACTGGGAGTAAGTGCATGACGAAATTGTAAATAGCGAAAGAATTGGGTTTGAGGCATATGGAACTCAGCACTGAGTTCCTGGAACGATTTGAGAGTAACCCCGGACATGACATGTCCCAGCGTCGAAATTCCTATCGCTTCCCAGCCGTCGAATCCCGGCAGTGTGGACAGTTCGGGGAGTCGTCCGTTATGCCACAGCGGCGTTTCGCAGTCAGTCTACCCCACCAACCCATGCGACGTAACGCCTGCCGCCACACGGCAAAGACAGTTTTCGTGAGGCACGGCAATGTCCGCCGCAACCGGGCTGAATAAAGAATCGTGTGCAGTGTACCATCTCCCATCAATGAGCGTTCCAGGGCGTACCACCACTCATTGAGTATTAGCAGCTGGGAGGTTTGACAATAAGACAGCAAATCTGGGGTGGCTAAGCCGCCGCAATACGTGGAGAGGAAGCATGTCCGTAGTGCCACTCTGGCCTCGCCCCCAGCCCATAGGAAGCGACCTAATGCAGAGTTAACCTGCCGAAACCACTGGGGAGGGATGGGATGAGGATAGTTCTGCAACTGGTACAATAGACGCGGAAGAGCCACCATCTTGAATATTGCGGATCTGCCGAAGATAGTTAGAGGCATCCGGGACCATATTTTAATATCCGCCTGAACCTTTTCCCACACGGGCACAACGTTGCGTTCCCACGTGGTGTGGATGGATTCCGAAAGGAAAACCCCCAAATATTTCAAGCCTCCGGTTGCCAACTGTAAGCCCGTCGCCCAGGGATCTGTCTCCTCTGCGCCCCCCAGTACCCAAATGGTGGATTTGCCTAAATTCAAATAGAGGCCCGAGACCTCACCAAAAATGCGCATGATTTCTAAGACTCGGGGTCCCGAGCGACTTAAGTCTGTGAGGAAGAAGAGGACGTCGTCCGCATATAAAGCGATTCTATCGACAAGAGTTTCAGTCCAAACAAAGCCCCGGATCTGTGCGTCAATGCGCACCCAAGCGGCCAGAGGCTCCATGGCTAGGGCGAATAAGTATGGGGACAATGGGCACCCCTGACGGGTCCCCCGTCCAATAGGGAACGTCGCCGAGATGGCCCCAGCAACCCGCACGGACGCCGTAATATCGGTGTACAGCAGTGAAACATAGGACAGGAACACCGGGCCCAGGTTAAGTCGAGACAGGAGCTCAAAAAGGTACGCCCAGCTGACCGAATCGAAAGCCTTATGGATATCCGCCAGTAGCAAAGCCGCTCGTTCCCCCCGTGGCCCCCATGGCATCCACCGCTGTCTGCGCACGCCGGATGTTGTGCCGTGTCGCCCGATGAGGCATAAAGCCTGCCTGGTCAGGATGGACCAGGTCCGTCATATATGGGAGTAAGCGGTTTGCTAGTGCCTTTGCCAGTATTTTAGCCTCTATATTGAGCAGCGAGATAGGGCGATACGAGTCATGTCTGTCAGGGGGTCTACCCGGTTTTTGGAAAACCACAATTTCAGCGTGGCGCCAGTCAGGAGGTAACCTACCCCGCTCGCGTGCCACCTCCAGTGCGCACCGATAGTGGGGTCCCAGGAGGAGTTGGAATTTCTTAAAAAATTCACAGGGGTAGCCACTCGGTCCAGGTGCCTTCCCTACATTGAGTTGGCCCAGCGCCTCCCCCAGTTCGTCAGCCGTAAGGGGAGCATCAAGTGCCTTCCTGGCCTCACCGGATACAGCCCGAGGCGGTAAGTTGTCTATGAATTTAGCTACGTCATCCACAGGGAGGCAGTCTCGCGGGGCATATTGTGCCCTGAAATAATCGGCAAAGCTCGCCGCAAGTTCAGCCGGGTCTGTAATCGCTACGCCGTCCTCTGCAGTGAGGCCCGGCAGTGTGATCGGTTGAAGGCTATGCTGACAGAGCCTATGAAGCATGGTACAGGACTTATCTCCCCATTGGTATATTCTGCTCCGCGTGGCCAACCACGCCTGCTTAGCCTCATCCAGCAATATAGAAGCATAGGACTGTTGTGCTTGGAGAAGCAACCGTATCGCTACCTCGTCTCCCCCTCCCCGGCTCCGCTGCTCCAGGTCCTCCACTAGTTTGGCAGCCGCAGTGGTCGACTCCCGCTGTCTGTGGCGGGCCGCAGCACACCATGTGATGTCTACCCCCCTTATAGTGGGTTTCATAGCCTCCCACACCACCGCTGCGTCCATGCCGTCTATTAGATTTTCCCGCCAGTGATGGGCGATTGCCTCCCGCAGGTGTTGGACATAGCCGGGCTGCTGAAGATGCCACGAGGACATCCTCCATCGGAAGGGTTGTCGCTTCCTAAGGAGTCCCACTTTGACTGATACTGGGGAATGATCTGACAGTCCCCTTGGTAATATCGCAGCTTCGCGCACCCTGCTCAGGCAGACACCAGGCACAAACACATAATACAGTATCGAGAACGAGCCATGAACCGCAGAAACATACGTGTAGTCGCGCGCTGCAGGGTGCATATGTCGCCATACATCCACCCATCCCAATCCCTCAGCCACAGCCTGCAATCGGGTAGGGGAAACTGGGGAAGAGCCAGCAAGCACCCCCTGTCGCCGCTGACGGTCCATACAAACATCCATCACCTCATTCCAGTCGCCCCCAACCACAGCCAAGGACTCCGGGATATCATCCCACACTGTGAATAGCTTCTCGGACAGGACCCACTGCAGGGGGGGAGGGGCATAGACACTACCAAAGACCACCGGCTCAGTACCCACCATACCTTTGACAAATATATAGCGGCCTTGTGGGTCTGCCCACTGCCTCTCATGGATGTAGGCCACCCTGCGGTGTACCAGAATAGCTACACCTCTGGACCCCCTGATGAAACCCGCATGGAAGACCCGATGATAACCAAACCTCTGCAAGCTAAGTACCTTAGAGCCCATCATGTGTGTTTCTTGGAGCAAGAGCACATCAGCAGATTCCCTCTTCCCCCAACGCAAAACAGCTCCCCGTTTAATCGTATCAAGCATCCCCCTGACATTCCAGGTGATTATCCGTAGGGACTCTCCGGGGAGTCCATGAGCCATGTCAGCCATAGTCAAGTGAGGTCCAACAGGTAGGTCCCCCGCGCCACCCCCACACACCCCGAACGGTCTTCAGAACATTTGTTAGCAGCACGTACATTTCCCCCCCCACCCATCCCAGACCCTCCCAACCTCAACAAAAACAACTCCTGTCTGACCTCCCCTCCCAGTCATCCTTACCCCCACAGTTCCCTCCCCTATCCCCTGCCCCCAACACCCTCCACCCCTATACCTCATAGAACACTGAAGTACCTGTCGCGGCATGGGCAGCCCCGGGCCCAAAACAGAGGGCCCAAGACCAACCATACCAATGGATCCCAACCCCCTTTAGGAACAGTGAAGCCCGCCCCGCCCCTAGCCAACTCCCACAGCGTGTGGTGGTTGAAGGCCACCATCAAGTCCCCCCTGAACCTCCATCCGCAACTCCAATTACAGCTAAATCACCCCCAAGAACAAATACTGTGGGCAGCGCCCTCACGTCCCAGGGACGAAGCCCGGCTGTGGGCTCTTCAGCAGTCTGAGTCCACTGCATCAGCCAAGTAGCGTGTCCCTTCCCAGGGTCTCAAGAATTATCCTCGGATTGGTCAGATGCAATAGCTCCGCTATCCTGAGTCGCGCTGGCGGATGCGGACCTCTTCCTCGACCGGGACCTCCGATGTCGTCCGCTCCGGACCGGTTGACCTCGCTGTTCCTGCGACGAACCTCCAGGGGCACCAGGATTCAGGCCCGGCTGGGCATGCGGCCTGATCGGCACAGACTCGTCGGTCCACTTGAAGACGTCCTCAGGAGAATCGAAAAAGTGAGTCCGGGACTGATAGACAACCCGCAGGCGGGCCGGGTACAACAGGGAATATTGAATCTTCATTTTATTTATTTATTTTATATTCTTCTATAGCGCCTGAATAGACCCCCGAAGGGGTATCTCCGCGCTTTGCCAGTGAGAATATCCTCAGATGTTTATAGGTAGATGAATGGTACATATCGACAGAGAGGGATCAGTTACTGGGGAATAGGTGCGTTTTTAAGACAATACGGAAGGTCAGATGGTTGGTAAGTATTCTCATCTCAAGAGGTAGGGAGTTCCAGAGCTTTGGTCCAAGATGGGCCAGAGCTCGCCCTCCTTGTCTGGACTTTTTAATTCTAGGCACCTGCAAAAACTGCTGGTTGCCAGAGCGAAGGGTTCGTCCAGGGGCATAGGGCAGGAAGATGTTGGCCAGATATTTTGGGCCTTTGCCTATCACACTTTTGTGGATAGTGCATAGGGTCTTAAAATGCACTCGCATCTTCACTGGTAACCAGTGTAGCCTGATCAGCAGAGGGAGGGAGGGAGTCCTGGGGGGAGCATTAAGGACTACCCTTGCTGCCGTGTTTTGGATCACTTGCAACTTTTTGAGCTGTCCTTCATTTGCTCCTAAAAGAAGGCCGTTGCAGTAATCCACTCTGCTGATGACTAATGCCTGCACGAGTGTTTTCCTATGGCAGTCTGGCAGATAGGGAAACACTCTTCTTAGCATTCCGATAGCTCGGAAACAGGTACTAGCCACCTGATTTACATGGTCCTTGTAGGCGAGTGTCTGATCTAATAACACTCCAAGGTTTCTCACCATGCTTTTAGGACTGGGAACAGGGCCCAATTCCAGGGGCCACCAATCCGGTGTCCAGTGTGTTGCTGCTTGCCCAAACAGCATGACCTCCGTTTTTCCTATATTGCATTAGAGGTAATTTAATGACATCCATGCAGATATTGCTCTCATTCCCTCTGCAAAAGATCTTTTTATTGCAGGTGTCAGGTCTTTAAAGGGAAAGAGGAGTTGGGTGTCGTCAGCATACGACACCGGTGTAAACCCAAATGATCTTGCTAGATTGGCCAGGGGAGCCACATACACGTTGAAAAGTGTAGGGCTTAAGCAAGAACCCTGTGGCACTCCCTTATTGAGCTCCCTATAGATGGATTTGTGGGAGCCCAGCCTGACCTCTTGAGAGCGGCCTGATAGGAAGCTTTCCATCCATGCCAGTGCCACACCCTCCAATCCTACGCCCTTTAATCGCTCAAGAAGCACTTTGTGAGACACCGTATCGAAAGCGGCGGAGAGATCCAACAGCACCAGAATCATGGAGCTACCTCCATCCAGTGCCATTCTGATGTTATTGGTCACTGTTTGGAGGGCTGATTCGGTGCTGTGGTTCGGCCTGAAACCAGATTAAGAATAGTCCAGGCCCTCCGTCGCTTCGAGATGTTGTGACAGATAGGTGTTCACATGCTTCTCAGCTATCTTGCTGATGTATGGCAGGAGTGAGATGGGACGCAAGTTGGAGAGGTCGGTCCATGGGGATGCAGCTTTCTTGCGTATTGGGTTTACCACCGCCCTTTTCCAGTCTGCTGGGACTTGTCCTTTAGTAAGAGAGATGTTAATAACATTTTGCATAAAGGGGCCCAGGAGAGGGATCAGGGGAGGAACCATCTTGGCAGGGAGGAGGTCATTTGGAGATCCTGATTTAATGTGAGTAATGAGATGAGGGAGATCTGTACTTTCAATAAGGGGGAAGGATGATATTGGGTGCACATTATCTTTAGGCGGGGTTGAAGGTATGATCTTATTGATGCCGCTCGTGCTGTTATTGGCAACCACTATTTTTTCATATATAATGTTTATTTTGCTTTCAAAAAAAGATGATATCTCGTCGCATAAGGTCTGTGAGAACTCCTCAGAGCTCTCACATGCGGCGGGTTTAATGAAGTTTTGAAGGATTTTAAAAAGCTCCTTGGGACAATTAACAGCTTCTTCTAGCTGTTGCAGAAGACGATTTTTTCTGGTCTGTCTGATGTTTTTATAATAATTGGATTGAGCATGACGGAAGACCGCTCTAGTCTCCTCAGTCTTATGCTTCCTCCATTTTTTTTCGGCTTGCCTACATTTCTGTTTTTCCTCCCTTAACTCCTGAGTATACCAACTTTCTTGTTTAGAGGAGGGATACTCTTTGTATAGTTTTAGAGGAGCCAGGGTGTCAATGGCTTGCTTAATTGAGCCAGTAAATTTTTCCAGTGCTGTATCTACTGTGTCTTCTGCTAATATGGTGGGTTGTACCCAAATTTCCTGCAGGTTACTTAAGGAGATTTTGTGCCATTGGCGGCGCCACGTCGGAAGAGACGGTCCTTTATTAGTAGGGTTTGTGGGAATCCTCGCAATTTGGCTTTGGCATCTAAAAAGGTATGGCGCTGCTGCTGCACTAATCTGGTATAGTCGGGAAAAATCATGATCTTCCGATTTTCATACATAATGGAGTCTCTGGCTCTCGCCTCTCGCAGGACAACATCCCTATCATGATAGTTCAACAGTCTGGCGATGACAGCTCTGGGACGCTCACCCTCCGGCGGTCGCTGTGTCAAGGCGCGATGTGCTCGTTCAATGATGAAGCAATTGGAAAGGGCCCCTGAGGGGAGCCAACTTTCTAGCCATTGGGTTAGAAACAGTTCCATATTGTCCTTCTCACACCGCTCCGGAAAACCAACAAAGCGTAGGTTGTTTCTACGCGCGCGACCATCAGCGTCCTCCACTCGGGTCGCTAGGTTCTTTTGGATGTGTTCCATCGCAGCCATCTTGCGTTTCAGGGTCCCCACATCGTCTTCCACCACCGAGATCCGCGACTCCGTCTCTGTAATCCGTTCCACGGCGTTTCGCAGATCTTGGCGCAACAGGGTCACATCCGTGCCTACCGCCCCAATCTTTGCGTCCAGCATATCCCTGGACTGGGTGATCGCCGCCATGAGCGCCGCATTATCCGGCCCCGTTCCACCACCGCCACCGGGCGCTCCAGACCCCCCGCTGGGCCCTGTAAATTTATCGATGGGCCCCTGCTTAGGCGGGCCACCACCTCCCCTGGTCATGGCTGTGTGTAGCTGGAGGGCCACAGTATGGGAAGGATCCACAAAGGAGCGTAGGAGGTCCTCCACTGACAATGGGGACTGTCCGTGGCACCGCGGCCACCGGAGATGAACTGGGCTCCAGCCAAGCCCGGGCAGCGTCACTGATCCAATGTAGGCCGGTCACCAGTCCCTCTCTTCGGCCACTCCGTGGGCCTCTCAGTGGACCGCTCCGAATCACGCGGCCCACTCGGGTCTCTGGGTGTCTCTACTGTCCTCCTGCCGGCCACGCCAACTACGTGTTGGGGAGGATCAAGATAGCCCGCAGGCAGCCTTAAGCAGGTCCCGTACTTCAATTAGTAGAATGGCCCATGGGTTCGCTTTCTGAGGGCAGCCCAGCAGCGCTACTCACAGCCTGCCGCAGTCTCCACAGTCCCCGAGGCACCCAGGCACCTCCTGCGATCAGCGCCGGCCCTGGCTGCGGCCGGCCCGGGGAGCGCGAAAATCCAGGTCCCGGCTTACCGGCAGCGATGTAGGCCTCCGCGTCCTCCAGGCACTTCTAGCGCCTCCCCTGTGTGCGGCAAGACAGCTCGGCGCCCAGCCACAGTACCTCGGAGCCTCCGCCACCCAGGGCCAGCCCGCCAGCCACACAGTCCGCCGGTCCAGCAGCGCTCTCCACAGCTGCTCCAAAATCGAGGCCCCGGTCTCAGTGGCAAAGACCAGGCCGCACGTCTCCGTCAGCAGCGCAGCTCCGCCGGGTCGCCCAGGGAAGCAGCTCGTGGAGCCGGAGGATTCTCAGCGCCACTACCAACACTCGCCCCGCTAAGGAATGGCGGAATGGGCTCAGGATAAGCAGACGGATTATGTCCGGGCCGGCGGGAGCTCTACAAGGCTGCGACCGCCATCTTCGCCCGTCAAGCCACGCCCCCGTAAACAGATATTTTGTTACATAGAATTTCACAGATTAACGTAACAGGCAAGGGTTTTGGTTACCCAGTCTCATAAACATTTGGTATTAAAGGTTTGCAATCAGATTATCCTACTGTTATCTTGTATATATATTTGTAATTTCATGACAGCAAGACAAATTGTTGCCAAGTTATGCACAATAAAAGAGGTCTTCACTTGATTTCGGTGACAAGCTTTAACTACTAAATACTTATTGGGTTCATTGCAAGAGGTAAGTCAGATGCTGTAGGTCTTATCTATTTATTATCAAAAGGTAATAAAATTAGAAGGTGACTTACTTGCTGTGAAATGCATTTATAAACAAAAACAGGCCTTTAAGGTTGAATTATAATACACTTGAATGAAGGTCATAGGCTGGTATTTTGTTACATGAAATCTCAGAGATAAAACCCTTGGGTCAGAAAATGTGCACTGTGGTAAACCTTGTTAGACATTCTTAAGAATCCAGTGGTGCGGTGTGCAAGGGACCAACGCCTGTACAAACCCTTCCCACTTAGGGTGACAAATTGTACTGGGGTGAATATTTGACATTGTTCAACATTCTGTCCATCAATTGTTCTTTTTGCAATTGTCACCCCGAGTAGGATAGGTATGCCCAGATGTGGGTCCCATGCGCTCCATGCCACTGGAGTTAAGCAAGACTGGCTGATGAGGGGTGAAACCCCGAAACCAGTTGGATACTTGTTTCCAGTCCAGCGAGGACCAGGCCTGGCAGATCAGTCTGGATTGTTCCCATGGGGAACAGGGTCAAGACTGATTTTCATATGGCTGGGTTTAAACCGGAAGGCATTCAGGCCCAGATCTCTGTACTGGGGTGAATGTTTGACACTGTTCAACATTCTGTCCATGAATCTTTCTTTTTACAGAGTAATACTGGGGGCCTCAAAAGTTAGGATTCCCATTCTAATTCCTATCAGGACCTTTGCTATTATTCTTCCTATTATTATAATAGATATTCTAATTACTTCTTTTCCATTCAGTGCTCATGTGTCTCTGAAACTCACTCATTTTACTAACCTTGGAAGGATAGAAAACTAAGTTAGCCTTGTCGGGATTCAAACCCAGGATCAGCAAATTACAGAAGATGTAAGTAACAAGTATTTATCAAAATGTGAAATTTTACTAGAATTATGTGGTGAAGCAGAAAATGTATAAACAGGTTCTTAAGTGTGCAATACCGAGAAAAGAGTCCGTGTGGCAGGTCCTTATTCCCATACCCACACATTCATGATTCATTCATTGTCAGGCTAAAAACCTATCATTCTACTGCTTAATGAACATGTGTTCGATAATACACGTGTATGACTAACTAGCAATAATTTACAGGATCTCTATTAGGATTTTGCCCCCACATTCTAACCTTGGGTTAACCTGTGTTATTTATGGGTGTGGTTCTGTGTAACCAGGTCATACTTTTCTCTTCATTAGAGTGCCGGGTGGTTTCCTGACAAGTTCGGGCCTCCTTTAGGAGTCTGTGACAATTCTAACCCCATCTGATGTAATTGAGGTTCAGGTTTAAAAATGGATCTGTCAAAAGTTAATGACTGTAAGAAGTGTTGAAAGGAGCCTTCACAATATCTTCGAGGCCTTTCCCCAGTCTTCATACTTATATACTCCAACTCATTAAACCCTGGAAATATACTTTCTTACTGCACTGCTCCTGTACGCTTTGCCATTAAATCCGTTTCGCTGTTTTCAGGCTTGGCTGAAAACAGTTTATTATTTGGGACCTCATGTTATTAATTCTCCAAAAAGTACAATAACAAGTGGTATAGACAGAGCACAGGGTTTTGGTGAGCCCCCATCAGCATTTGCATTTCAAGTGTTTTTCATGGTTTGCCACTACTTGGATGGTCTGCCCATCAAGACCGTGACATGCTGAGGGCGATTATTACACTGTCCCATTTGAGTTGAAGCGTTGGTGATGGTGGCGTCAAGGAGTCCATCTCTCAAACTGTAGATGCGTAGCTATGCGTACCGACTAGACAACAACGCCCACAACAGCAAGGAATTATTCAACATCGTCAAAGAGTTTGCCAACCCCTCTGCCAACTCCAACCACATCACTCCCTCTCAAACCCTTTGCGACTCCTTAGCTTCGTTCTTCCACGACAAAATAGCAGACATCCACAACAGCTTCGACAACCAACCCGGAGACCAAGCCACCCAACCTTCTACCATACCTTCACCCCCCTTGAACATCCTTAATAACTGGAACCCAATCTCCACTGAGGACACCATCCGCCTGATGAACTCCATCCACTCAGGATCCCCCACAGACCCATGCCCTCACCACATCTTCAACAAAGCAGACTCCATCATAGCACCACACCTCCGAGACGTCATCAACTGCTCCCTCAACTCCGCCACCTTCCCGGAAAGCTGGAAACACGCCGAACTCAGCGCCCTTCTGAAAAAACCCACAGCTGACCCCACCGAACTCAAAAACTACCGCCCCATCTCGCTCCTTCCATTCCCGGCCAAAGTCATTGAGAAAGCTGTCAACAACCAGCTCGCCGCCTTCCTCAAAACCAACAAATCCCTCGACTCCTCACAGTCCGGCTTCCGAGCCAAACACAGCACTGAAACCGCACTCATCGCAGCAACAGACGACATTCGAACTCTACTGGACAATGGAGACACAGTCGCCCTCATCCTCCTCAACCTCTCTGCAGCCTTCGACACAGTCTGTCATAGCACCCTATTACAACGCCTCAGAGACATCGGAATCCAAGGAAAAGCACTGGAATGGATCACCTCGTTCCTTGCCGGAAGAACTCAGAGAGTCCGCCTCCCACCATTCAAGTCAGAAGCCACCGAAGTCATTTGCGGCGTGCCACAAGGATCCTCTCTTAGCCCCACCCTCTTCAACATTTACATGAGCCCCCTCGCGACCATCGCACGCCAACACAACCTCAACATCATCTCCTACGCTGATGACACTCAACTGATCCTCTCACTCACCAATGACCCTAACACCACCAAAATCAACCTACATGAAGGAATGAAAGAAATAGCTGAGTGGATGAAGCACAGCCGTCTGAAACTGAATTCAGACAAAACAGAAGTCCTTATCTTAGGTACCTCCCCCTCCGCCTGGAACGACTCTTGGTGGCCAGAGGCCCTTGGAAAAGCACCCATCCCGACGGACCACGCACGGAACCTGGGCGTCATCCTGGACTCCTCACTCTCGATGACCAGACAAGTCAACGCCGTTTCATCATCTTGCTTCAACATTCTTAGCATGCTCAAAAAAACATTTTGCTGGATCCCCACCGAAACTAGAAAAACGGTCACCCACGCACTGGTTACAAGCCGCCTGGACTACGGAAACACCCTATACGCCGGTACCACCGCAAAACTTCAGAAAAAACTCCAACGCATCCAGAACGCATCAGCCAGACTCATACTAGACATCCCGCGTAAAGACCACATTTCTGGTCACCTGAAAAACCTCCACTGGCTCCCCGTCAATAAGAGGATAACTTTCCGTCTCCTCACCCACGCACACAAAGCACTTTACGAACTTGGACCCGAATGCCTCAACACGCGACTTTCCTTCTACACCCCCTTCCGCCAGCTACGCTCTTCCAACCAAGCCCTTGCTGCTGTTCCTCGCATCAACAAAACCACCATGGGAGGAAGATCCTTCTCCTACCTAGCGGCTAAAACCTGGAACTCACTTCCCACTCACCTTCGCCTCACTCAAAACCACCTAGCATTCAGAAAGCAACTTAAAACCTGGATATTCGACAAGTAAATCCCCACCCTTCCTCAAGCGCCTTGAGACCCTCTGGGTATGTAGCGCGCTATATAAATTATCTGACTTTGACTTTGACTTTAGCATGTACTTGTGTTTCCCGATGCTTTTATAACATGTTGTTGGATGTACTGATTTTTTTGTTCAGACAAAAATACAAGCCTTTTTGTCAAAGGTATTTACTAAGCCATATTTTGCTGTGTATGTTTTTTTGAGTCCACCATTAACACTGCAAAGATCATTTTCTGATTTCGTTTCATAACACTCTGCTATGAGGGTACAGTTTAACTCTTCTAATGCAGTCTGCTCAGCAAATGGGCCGCACTATCACCTTCCAAGCTGTTGCTTCATTACGGGATTTTCTTTCTAGGCGAGATGAAGCATTATACACAAATACTTCGTCCAACAAAAAGCCAGACCTAGTAGCTTCAGCAGTGCTTGTCATGTTATAAGGTTCTAGCAAAATAAACTCACATTGAGGAAGCTCCTTCCTAGAAAAACATTTTGCTCCATTTTATAAAATAGTCAGTTCTCAAAGTGGTGCCATTGAAGAGAGGACTTCACACCCAGAATTTACTGGTAGGTGCATTAGTTCCAAAACCAATAAATGTGTAATTACACAATTATTCACTCTATAGTGCAGGTTTCGCCCTACTGTGCCTGGTTACACATATTCCCTAATACTGGGTATTTTCTGGCCCCACGTTCCTCCTGTTTTAGCAAGTCCTTTAGCTGCGTTGAAACCAAGGGCCTCAGCCCTGGGCAGAGTGGTATATCCTAATTAGATACCACTGAACCAGAATTAGAATGGGGATATTACTGTATATCTTTATGAAGCTTAAATATTCGCCATAAGCTAAGATTAAGAAAATGTAAATCAAAAACATGTCAAAATTCACAAAGATGTCACTTGATTTTGCGAGAAGGATTTCTCTCAAAAAAACATTTTCCAAAAGTTCTTCCAGAGTAGCATTATACATGAAACTGTGGTACCCGGGTCCCAGCCATACCCCCTTCCAGAACACAACAAATTTGAAATGGAGATATGAAGCTCGTCTGCTTTGAAAATAAATGTCAGATCAGAAAATCATTACAAACCAAAGGATTCTATCTAACTCTGAGAGGGTGGTTCCATGCATCATTTTTTCATAATCTGCAATATACACGATGCTCCTCAAGGCTAGGGAAGTCCATCATTGTTGTCATGAAATGTAGACACACAGACTGAACATTATAATTAAGGGTGTAAAAGAAATGTTTTAAATTATTGGGACGTCCAACCAGCTCATAGACCACTTGAGCAGACAAATTCAGACCATGGCTCAAAACTAAGAGAAAAGCAGTGACAGGAATTCATAGAGTGATACAAAACGCAAAGTACTGTATAGCCTCAGTGATACACAGGCATATAGACCTGATGTACGAGAATTAATGGAAAAACGAGGAACAAATTGGATGAAACCAAATAATGGAAAACTAATTTTAAGGATATACAAATAGGAGGTGTGGCTTCGACAGACAAGATACCGGCTGCGTTCTAGAACTGCTACCGCGGCACCCACGAGAATCCTACGACAGCAAGGTCTTTGCTTCCCCTGCTGCCGAAGCCCAGGTCAAGCCATTGGGAGCTGTTGGGCCACATATCAGGCCAAGTCAATGAGGCTGCTGAGAGTCATAAGCAGGATGGTGGTCCGCAACTGTGCCGCAGGCCAGCAAGGGGTTGGTGGACCTGCTGCAGCTTTCTCTGGCAGATCTGGGGGGACTCTTCTCCGGGGCAGACGGGGGCCGGACTTGATGTTTAGAAGCATCGCCGCGTAATACCGCAGAGCTGCTGGCTACCGGCCCCCTTGAAAATGGTGCATGTGGTTCTGAGGGCCTCATCGGCCCAGAGGTGAGGAAGACGCTGCAGCGCGAAGTGGGTCATCGGAGCTGGACTTGCACTGGAGGAGGTGCCTGGGCCAGGGATTAGAGTGCGCACCCAGGAGGTAGGAGCGGCTGACCCTAAATTGGGCCAGGGATTAGAGTGCGCACCCAGGAGGTAGGAGCGGCTGACCCTAAATTGGTATTACTTGGGCTCCCCTTTTCTTGCCCTGGTCGTGTCCCTGACTGGAGCGGAGCGCCTCACAAACCCCGAACCCTGCATCGAAACCACCACTACCACTATTGTCATCCAAGGTGGTGACAGGAGGCCTGATAACTGCAGGGGCCAGTGTTACTGATTTGACGGGGGCCCCTCTTTGAAGCTCACCTAGTGGGGTGCTGGACTTCACCCGTTTCTGGTCTAGGATCTTGATCAACAGATCACGGTTGAGGAGATCAAGGACGTGCCCTCTGCCATGCCCTGAGGAAAACCCCAGGTCCTGATGGTTTTCCGACTGAGTTTCTCAGGCGATTTCAGACTCTCCTGCTCCTCCACCTCCTAGTGCTATACACCAAAGTGGCAGAACGAGGCTCGTTTCCCCTAAAGTTGGGCAAAGCAACTATTGTTGTGATTCCTAAATTGGGTCAGCCAGTGGATAGGTGTTCCTCGTACAGGTCTATCTCTCTTATCAAGGCGGGCATTAAGGTGTTCGCATACATATTGAGGAATTGGCTCATCTCTCAGGCTTGGTGCCTACAAGGGTCTACAGTACTACTCCTAATAGATTTCAAAAAGGCCTTCAACACCGCTGATTAGTCCTTCTTATAGGCAGTGCTGCATTGGGCAGGACTGGGATCTTGCTTGTGTAGACTCGTTAGTCTCCTTTAAGCTAGCCCAACTGCCCAGGTTCAGGGACACTGGCTCCTTTCACGGCCCTTCCCAATTCATAGAGGCACACGCCAAGGCTGCCCCCCTCCCTCTTTTATGTAACTTGGTACACCTCATTTGGTGCAACACTCAGGTGAAGGGATGGTTCGGGAGGGGGGAATCAGAGGAGCACATAGCCTTTAATGCTGATGACATCTTGGTGTTCCTGGAGAACCCACAGTCCTCAGGATCATGCTGTCTGGAAATCTATGTTTGTACGGAGAGGCCTCTAGACTCCGGGTCAATGAATCCAAATACGTATTGGTACCTAGTAGTGGGGACAAAAGCAGCTGTTCCTGGTGAGCCGCTATCCCAATACGCCGCCTGTTCTGTAAATATTTAAGCATCTATATTTCACGCCTCGAAGATTAGGCCTGTAGCCAAAACCTGACCACAGTAGTGGTTGCTAGGATGAACAGAGATCTGCAGCAGTCGAGACGTCTGCCGTTGAATGCCCTGGGGCAAGTGCCCCCCTTTTAAAATGTTGATTTTGCCATGATTCTTGTATATTTATTCAAACTTTTCCCATTTGAACCCTAGGCGACGGCTCCAAGCACTAGCTTTGAGGGTTGCTGCCTTTCTTTGAGCGGGACATCATCCTCCCGTGGACTTTGTTAATGGATGACATTCCCAATATGATTAAGGATAATGACTGGTTCAAAAGGGGGGTGAGGGGGATATGTGCGGCAACCCAACTTTTTGGGCGAAATGGCCTAAATGGACTGCTGGGCTTGCTTTACTGTACCTCGATCACCTGGGCCCTTCCCCGACTGTACACGAGTGCTGCTGCTGTGCTGGAGGGCAGCTCTCCAATTTTTAGGTTGGGAGCACAGACTCACCAGTCAGACCCCACAGGGTCAGGGGACATGTTTATTTATTTATTTATTAAACAGTTTTCTAAAGCGCGAACAAGACCCTTGGGTATCAGAGCGCTTCACATTACATGAACGAGATGACATTAGACAATTTTAGTTCGGTATACTACCATAAAGGGTTGACGAGGATTACAAGGTTATATAGAATAAACAATGTCCTGAGGTAGGTCAGGTAATAGTTATAAGTGCAGTACTAGGTCTTCCTGTATATGATTGTTTTTAGGTGTCTTTTCCTGTGTCTACTATATTCTCCAGTCAATGGGATATCTTGGATGTCTCTGAGTTGAAGAGTTAGTGCCTAGAGATAATTCCTATTGAAGGAACTTACTCATTAGAAATATCTTGGTTTCCCTCTTAAAAATTGCTGAGTTTAGAATTTTTCTGATATTCGGGGGCAGTGAGTTCCAGATTCTAGGGGCCGCTCCTGAGAATGCTCTATCATAGGTTTTTTTCTTTCTGAAGACGGGCGGTCTCAGCACCAGTTCCTTGGCACTCCTGGCTGGTCTACTTCCTCCAGATATTTAAATTTTTTGGGCAAGGTATCTGGGTGTATTGTAATGAAGCGCTTTGTGGGTGATACACGCCATCTTTAGCTGAATTCTTGCTTCGTAAGGTAGCCAGTTTAAAGCTTTCAGGTGAGGGGAGATATGGTTGAATGTCCTCGTTCCTGTGATAAGTCTTGCTGCTGCATTGAGGCATGCTTTTAATGGTGCCGTGGAAATTTTTGGTAGCCCTGCCAATATTTACTTCCATATTCAATCCTCGAAATGATCAGTGATTGCACTGCTTGTTTTAGATCCGCTTCAGTTAAAAATGGTTTAATTTTTCTTAAGTAGTTCAGATCAAAACGGGCGCTTTTTGCCATTGCTTTGATGTGGGCTTTCATGTCAAGGTTCTCATCCAGTGTGATTCCTAGTGATTTCGCTGAGTCAACTAGGGTGGGGGTGCAGTTTAATGCTGTGATCAATTTGGACCATTCCTTGACTTCTGAGTGCTTCTTTTGTGGTGAGATTAGTAAGAATTCCGTTTTATGTGCGTTTAGTTTCGTTTGATTGATAGTTAACCATTTTAGAGTCATTTTTAGGGCCTCGTTCATTACGTTGATGTCTTCCAGGGATGTGACCTTAATGTATATCTGCGTGTCATCCGCGCACATGTGGTAGAATATTTAGGAATTTCGGAGAATCTCTGTTAAGGGTTCGATATACAGGTTAAACAGTGACGGAGATAATGTAGATCCTTGTGGAACTCCAAAGGTGAGAGAGTTTGGTTGACCAGGAATCTTTGGGTTCTATTCTGTAGGAAGGATTCAAACCAACTCAGCACCTTGCAAGATATTCCCATCCTTTCATGGAGTCTGTTCAGTAGTTTTACATGATTAACCGTGTCGAATGCAGATGACAAGTCAAGGAGGATCAGCATACAAGTTCGATTGTGAAGTGCATCATCGACTATGTGTAAAATCGCCGTTTCTGTGCTGTGTCCTGTTCTAAATCCTGAATGGCAGTCATCCAATAGTGAGAAATTGTCGATGTGTTGGCTCAGTTGGTTTTGCACACATTTCTCTATTAGTTTGGCAAGAAGATGGATGTTAGTTACTGGGCAATAGTTATTTGGACATGCTGGGTTCGCTGTAGGTTTTTTGATGATCGGGACTACTTGACCTGTTTTTAGGCATTCTGGAAGGCTCCCTGGGATAAGGAGGCGTTTATAATTTCTGGCCATATTGGAATCACTGTATGGCAGATTTATTTCAGGCATTTTGATGGTAGTAGGTCGCTGTAGTGATTATTGGGTTTGATGTCTGATAGCGTTTTGGCAAAGCTATTCTGATCCAGTCCAGGGAAGGCATGGCTTGGCAGTTCGGGCTGGACTGTTCCCATGAGGTACAGGGTCAGACTGATTTGCATATGGCCATGTCTGAACTGGGGTGGCAGAGTGGGCTAAAGAACGATGATGGATTAAACCCAGATCTGTTGACTGGGTGTGAGTGTTTGATTGGTTCAGATGCTCCGTCCATCAATACCCCCTTTTGTACCGCCTCGTTCCTCTACCTGGCAGCAGTCTCACAGTCTCATGGTTTTACATCAGTGACATCCCATCCTGCGCCCAGACAATGCGGAGGTCTCATTCTGCAAGTAATCTCCTCCTTATTTCCTCTTCATATCCGTCTATCGAGACAATTATAAATGCCGCATTACCCCCACCACCTCATTAACCTGCGAAAGTGTCCACTTTTCGTTAGAATTCTCCCCTACCACCACCTTTTCAGGCATATTAGCCTATCGTCCTCCTGGTGCTTTGAAAAACTCCATTGCCCAAATAACGGATCTTGCTGCAAGCGTTGTGTTGTCCTCACCCAATTTTACTCTATTGGGGGACCTCAATCTGCACCTCGATGATCCACACGACACAGCAGCCAATATTCTCCGTTCTAACCTTTTAGCACTGGATCTTCATCAAAAGGGTTTTCATATAACCCACAATAGAGGCCATCTCTTGGACCACATTTACAGTAACAGTGACGATCTCACGGTGCTACCCCCGATTCCATTACCTTGGACCGATCACTTTTTAGTACCTTTTATTTGGCACACATATTCTTCTATCCCCACTCACCATCCTGCTAAACAGCAAGGCAGGGAGTGGTCTTCACTTCCCCTCCCTGAATGGGAAGCTGCCCTGGTCAGAGATCCCCCGATGAAGGTACTGAATGCCAATACAGCAGCCAACAATTTCGATGGCTGGATCTCCTCTACACTTGACATGGTCCTCCCCGTGCGAGCCACCAATGTCATAAAAAGACTTAAACCTGCCCCATGGTTCACTCCTAACCTTAAATCTAGGAAACTAATCTGTCGTAAATATGAAAGAGCCTGGAGACAAGACTATTCTGAAGACAGGAAGGTTAATTACAGAGCGGCTATTAGGCTCTATAAACAGGAGCTAAAAACAGCACAAGCCTCCTACTACGGCAGCAAAATTGAGGCTGCCGCCAATGCCCCAAGGGAAAATTTTGAAATTGTTAAATCCCTTATCTCACCTCCAACGGAATGCCCCTCCGCTGAGGGTGCCCAGATTCGCTGCAACAACCTGGCTAATTTTTTCTCCCAAAAAATTCAGACCATCTACTCTTCTTTTGGAGAGGTTAACAGCGCTCTGGACCCCTCTGCCCTCCTAACCCCGACTACCGTTACTCCTTGTCAGCTTAATACAATCCCTCTCTTGGATATGCCGGCTCTGGACAGACTTATCCCACAAATCACCTCTGGCTCACCTAGCGACTCGGCATCCCCCCAGACCCTCCTTAAGGTGATGGACGTAATTCGCCCGGTCATATTGGACATCCTCAACACCTCCATCACCACAAAATCCGTACCTCCTTCCTGGAAGTGCGCAATGGTGAGGGCTCTGTTGAAGAGGCCCAACCTGGACCAGAACAACCTGGCGAATTATCGCCCCATCTCTTTGCTCCCCTGGCTGAGCAAATTACTAGAGAGGCACGTAAATAACACCTTGATGAGCCATTTGGAATCAAATGGCCTTCTGCGTGCCTCTCAAACAGGGTTCCGCCCTCGACATGGAACAGAAACCGCTCTTCTAGCGGTAACGGAGGAAGCAAGAACTGTGTTGGACCAGGGTGGAAAGGTTGCCATCATTCTATTAGATCTGAGTGCTGCGTTCGACACAGTCAACCATGTCACGCTTTTACAATGCTTGGCGGATATGGGTGTGTCGGACGCAGCCCTAGAATGGCTGACATCCTTCCTGGCTGACCGTTTCTTTCAGGTCTTCGAGGGCGAGGTGGCATCCCCTAAACACCCTCTCAGATGTGGGGTTCCTCAGGGCTCCTCCCTGAGCCCCACTCTGTTAACGTCTACATGGAACCCCTAGACAGGATAGTCCATCCCTTCGGTGTGCGTATCGTCACCTACGCAGACGATACCCAACTGGTGGTCTCCTTAGACCACCAGGAGGGATCGTCTAGCACCCTAGGTTCCTGTCTGGAGGCTGTTTCCAGATGGATGCAATCCTCTTGCCTAAAACTTAACGGGGAGAAGACAGATGTCATCCTGTTAGGTAATCCCTCCCCCTTGGGTTTTGCATCCTCCTGGCCCCCATGTTTAGGCCCGCCCCCTATTCCCAAATCCCAAATAAAAAGCTTAGGGATCTGGCTTGACACCGACCTGAACTTCTCGGTCCAAGCTACGAAGACCGCGGCTACCTGTTTTGGGTTGATGAGGATGCTAAGGAGGGTACTCCCTCTGCTCCCATTTCAGGCAAGGAGGATCCTGGTCCAGGCTCTAATACTATCCCGCCTGGACTATGGGAATGTCCTCTACATGGGAGCCCCTGCGTACACCATTCAGAGGCTCCAAGTCACCCAAAACAGTGCGGCCCGCCTACTTTACAACCTTCCCCGATGGCAGTCAGCAAGGAATGCTTTAAGGGAACTTCACTGGCTTCCTATAGCTGCAAGAATACAATTTAAGGCCATGTGTATATTACACAAGGCCTTCCATCGCACTGGCCCCACAATTCTTCAGTCCCTGGTTACTCCCTATGTTCCATCTCGTTCCCTTCGTTCCTGTTCCCTCCAGTTGGCTACTCCCATCAGAGTCAGGAAAGCACGCTGGGGTGGCCGCTCCTTTTCACATACTGCGGCAAAACTTTGGAACATTCTCCCTCTACCCCTTCGGGAAACTGTAAACCATCTCTCCTTCAGGAAAACCCTGAAAACACACTTGTATGCTACACTCTGCTGACCTGCCTTGAGCCCTCGCTAACTAAGTTCCTGTCATAAGCGCTACGAGGCCTCCGGCTAGTTAGCGCTATACAAGTGCTGTTTCATTCATTCATTCATTCATTCAAGCGCTTCATGTGGACGGTGTTCCGTGGGTAGATGGTGGAAGGGGGCTTAACAGGGATTTAACCGCTTTTGGTTTTGGTCTGCACCACTACACTGAAATGCATTGTCACACATTTATAGCACCTCAGCTGTCTGCCTGAGCTCTGATATTTAGCACCTCCACTACTGTGCAAAGCTTTCAGCTGGCAGTTTGCAATCCACATGCTGCTTGAGGCAGGCTTGGGGGCTGCAATTTTAATTTCACTAGTGACGTGAACTCACAAGAGTCTTCAGCCCTGATTTTGTTCGCTCAATCACCTATAGGCGGAACCGGCCGCCCGTGGTGCAAGCCCACCACAGTTTTAGTTCTTTGGCAGCCTGACCCAGCATGAGCCGGTAGTCCGCTGCAGCTTGCACAGCGCAGCCCGGCGTAATCATGCTGCAGATTGACTTGGACCACTGAGGAAGCAGGCGAGTTGTGGTGCGGTTCTCAACAGCCTGGCCGCCCTGCACTAGACCAGTGCAGCTGTGATGAAGCAATGCTGCACAAATTGGTTAGTGTCCTGGACCGTGCTGGGACAGTGCCAGGGGGAGTCATCGCAGCTGGACCTGCCTGTACCATCATGGCGCTCGCTGACACAAAGTAAGAGTCACTATACTTATCTTCTCTTTGGCTTCCTGATTTAAATCAGCCCCTTAAAGTAAAAGTTACACCTGAGCGCTCTGCAGCAATCACAGTGCAGTGTGCACAATATTCAGTTCAGCCGCAATTCCAATCTGGGTCATTAGCTTAGGGAGTGCTGCATGACGATTAAAAAACGCCTTGTGTTACTGGGCCTGTGAAATCGTCATGCAGCTGGTTTTGGCATGCCATCGTGCCTTAATACTACAATAAATGGGTACTGTCAATTTACATGAAAACATTACTTTGCATTTTCTCCTTGTCGCCTGCCCTTAGGCCAGTCGTACACAACACTTAAGTTGGTCTGTGCTGCGAGCTTATGTTGGCAGCTTGGTGCAAGATGTTTTCCCTAACTGCAGCTACCTCCTTCAGCCCATCTGGACATAATCAACAAGCAGAAGGGATTTGAATTTCACCCTTACCAGTGAAGCCCTCCAGCCACATCGTCTGTTCCTCTCTGGAGAAGAGGCGGGCTGTGACTGCATCACTAACGTGATGTGGGAGAGAGACACCACAGCAGAAAGGCTGCCTGTCACACGAAGGCATTAGCAGCCATGCAAGGGCTTCAGAGAGAACAGGTGGCCTGAGAGGAGCCGAGGGCTGTAGTGTGAAGGTCACCGCTCAGCTGCAGGGCCATCCCTGCAGTCTCAGTCTGCAGCGGTCTGGGGTATGAAGCTGTGGTAAACTTCCTCACAAGCTCTTTTACTTCAATATTAAACTGGTTAAATCTTACTGGTAATTTGGCATTCATTTATCACCACGAGGCCCTCATGCAAAGTTTCTGCCCTTCCATTTCTGCTACTTTTCAGCAGTTCTAAGAGTTTGTTGTTGCTCAAATAGGTGTAATTTGTGATATTTATATGTTTCCCATGTCTTTTTTGCTTGATTTTGCTCGCGCAAAAGTGTCAATCATAATTGTTGAATGTCAATCATAATTACACTAAAATTATGAAAATGTCACACATAAGTAATCTGAAACATTAGCAGCTATAGAGTAGTTATCGCTCATCTTGGGAATGTATGGCGTGTTGGTGGCGTGCAGACTGTCCAGGAAATGCAGGAGCAATACCAGCTCTCCCGCACCCCGTTCTTCCAGTACCTGCAGTTTCGTCACACCTTTTTAGCTAGCATTCCTACGGGTACACAAGTTCCACAATTCAATGCCCTTGAGGCCATGTTATTGATGGGGAGGTTGGGCAAGGGAGCCATCTCCCAGATTTAACGATCTCTTTCATTATTAATGCTCCAGAGTGCTCCCCTGGGCTGCAGGGGAGGATGACTAGTGGCAAGAGGCCCGATTGGCACCCATAGAATTGATTATCTCTGCACGATTTCGAATGGTCCAATTTGCATCTAACGTACATGGCTATTCAGTGGCTCCACCGAGCCAACAGGGCCCGTTGTTCCTTAGCACAGGCGGACTTTTTCCACATGGTCAGGGCATGCCCAAAATTGGCCGCCTCTGCAAATCTTGGCCGCCAGATTGACCATAACTCCAGGGTTGCTCTGTAGGTACTTTTAGAAGACGTTGGTGGACAGAGGATGAAATACACTTTCATCGGGGTGGCAACACTGGTGGCCAACTGCGATCTTGCTTGCAAATGGAAATCCCTGGGCTTCTCATTGGTAGAGGAGTGGAGGTGGGGCAGATTGGTGTGCCCAGCAAGAACGGCCTATATATGAGGTGCAGGGTTGCAGTGTAAACCTGAAAAGATCTGGGGCAGGTGGTGGGAATATCATGGACTCCGTGTGGAGCTTTATGATTGTAATTAAGTATTGTTGACTCGTTGGTCTCCTTTATTAACCATCTAGGTTCAGGTTAACGGGACCCTTTTACCACCTTTCCCGATTCATAGAGGCACACATCATGGCTCCTCCGTCTCCCATCTTTTATTTGCCATAGCGTTTGGGGCATTGGCATGTCTCACTTGGTGCGACGATAGGGTGCAGGGATGGTCTGGGGCTCGGCGGAGCTCATAGTACTATAAGTTGGCGACATCTTGATGTTCCTCGAGAACCCAAAGTCCTCAGATCCACGCTATCTGGAAATTCTACGTTTGTATTGAGAGGTCTCTGGACAATCACCCCTTGACCCCCACAATCAACACCCCACACTTAGACTCCTTCTCCCCCTTACCTTGGAGATGCTTCCCCACCTTCTAAATTCAATCAAAAGCGGTTCCCCCCTTGACCCTGCCCCTTTTAACATCCTGAAACTGGTGACTCCTACCATCCCCCCCATCACTAATCTTATAAACGCCTCCCTAGAACAGGGTACCATTCCTCCCAGCTGGAAAAAAGCCACAGTAAGAGCATTGCTAAAGAAACCTCATCTGGACCCCGCAGAGCTGGGCAACTACCGGCCCATCTCCTTACTCCCTGGAATCAGTAAGGTGGCAGAGAAATTCGTTAACCAACAACTCTCCACCTTCCTTGAATCCAATGGCCTTCTACACTGCTCGCAGACAGGCTTCCGGCCTGGTCAGGGAACTGACACCGCCCTGCTGGCAGTTGTAGAAGAAACAAGAACGATCCTAGACTCGGGCGGATCGGCAGCAGTGATCCTCCTAAATGTAAATGTGCTGGATTTGTAAAGCGCACAGCTGCCCGTGAGCGTCCCGGCGCTTGCTTAGGGAACCCGTCCTGGTATTCCCCTGTGAGAAACCCCCGGCAGGGTGTCCACAAGGTGAAAGCCAGGCATCCCGCCGCGAGGGGCCGTAGTGGAGATTAAGCAAGCTATTGCCCAGAGTCGCAGAGTGTGACCCCGTGAGTTGAGTAGGCACCAGAGCGAGAATTGTCGAGTCCGTGGAACTTTGAGTCCGAGACCCGCCGAGGCGGGGAATCGAACCCTGGTCCACGGTCGATCTCAGCTTCCGGGTCTGCCGCCTCTAACCACTGAGCCACGCTTCTCCCTAGACTTAAGCGCTGCTTTTGATACGGTGGACCACCGTATCCTTTTCCACCGTCTAAACAGAAAAGGAGTCACAGGGATAGCCCTTCCTGGTTCAAGTCATTTTTAGAAAACAGAACCTTCCAGGTCTCTGAAGGCAATACCCGATCCAAAGCCATCCCACTCCAATGTGGGGTGCCTCAGGGCTCCTCCCTAAGCCCCACACTTTTCAATGTTTACATGTCCCCACTAGAAGAAATTGTAGCCCCTTTCGGTATTAAACTAGTCACGTACGCAGACGACACCCAACTTGTTGTCTCCCTCAAACAAACTGACCCATTGTCAGAAAATCTATGCTCATGTCTCAAAGATATCTCCAGCTGGATGAGCAAATCACTCCTCAAGCTAAACGGAGACAAATCGGAGATTCTAGTGCTAGGCAATCAATCCAAACCCCGCCCCCCAAACTGATGTGGCCAATTTGCATGGGATAAGCTCCCTCCCCGAAGAAAGAAATAAAAAGCCTAGGTGTCTGGCTGGACCAGGACCTCTCTTTTCAGACCCAAGCCAGAAAAAACGCGGGAGTCTGTTTTGGCCTTCTACGCACCACATGAAAAATTCTCCCCCTCCTACCCCCCCACTCCAAGAAACTACTTATTCAGGGCCTTATTCTCTCCAGACTGGATTACGGGAACGCCCTTTACCTTGGCGCCCCGAAATCAGTCATAAACAAACTCCAACGTGTCCAGAACTCGGCAGCTAGGCTGCTAACTAGCACAAAAAAATCGATGCTCCACCAAACCTGCCATAAGTTCACTCCATTGGCTCCCAATCCAAGAGAGAATTAAGTTCAAATCCCTTTGCATAACACATACATTCCTCCAGGATAACGACCCCCAATACTGAAACCCCTGATTAAACCATACACAACCAACAGGAATCTAAGTTCCAATTACCTTTTTCTGGCAAACGTCCCGAGAATCAAGAAGGCGCGGTCAGGAGGACGCCTCTTTTCGTACAATGCCCCCAAACTTTAGAACTCCCTCCCACTCAACATGCGGAGTGAAACCAATCTTTCAAAATTCCGTAAGCTCCTAAAAACCTGGCTCTTCCCCTAGGTCACATCCGCTCCCTGTCTAACGTCTCGAGCTAAGCGTTGGGACGCCCCTGGGTAACCACGCGCTCTACAAATCCATTTCCAATTCCAATTCCAATTCCAATGAATCCAAATCCTTATTGATACCTATTGGAGGGGACAAGAGCAGCTGTCCCTGGTGAGCCGCTTTCCCAATACACTGCCTGTCCTTTAAATATTTGCGCATCTATATTTCATGCATTCCAGATTTGGTTTGGAGCCTTAACCTGATCCCACATGTTTGCTAGGAAGAACAGAGATCTTCAGCTGTGGGGTCATCTGCCGTTGAATGTCCTGAAGGGGTGGGGGGTGAGGGGGCGGGCATGGGAAGTTTAGGGCTGGTGAATGTTTTCAATATGTTCATGATGGATAGAATTTTGGGGTGGTAAGGGTTTTTAGTGTTTGGGAATGGGTGAAGATTAAGATGTTGTGGAGTTTAAAGGGTTCAGGGATAGGTGGAGTTTATATGTAGAATGAGTTTTTAGGGTTCAGGGATGCAGGAGTAGTTATGGGGTGGTGAGGAGTTTTGAGGAGATGAATGGTTGGTTTTCAGGGGAAGTGAGAGATGTTTAGCGTTCAGGTGTGAGTGGAGCTTAGGGGTGTGCGGTATTTTTATGGATCATGGATGGGTCGGTTTAGTAGTAGGGTTTTTAGGGATTTTGGGGTTCAGGAATAATTCGAATTTAGCAGTAGTGTGAGGGTTTTAGGATAGGAGAAGGGTAGAGTTCAGGAGTACAAAGGGCTTTAAGGGTTCAGGGATGGGGGAGTTTGGGGTCAGAGAAGGGTGCGGTTTGTGCCTGGGAAGGCATTTCTTAGGGGGCAGAGACAGATCGTGTCTAGGGGCTGTGAGGGTTCAGCAAATTAAAAGGATTCAAAGTAGTTGCTTGATAATGTAAAAAGATATAAATCCAAAATAAAGTCCCCTGATGTGAAGAATTGAAAAAAAAAACCTTCAAAAAAAATGTTTCTGAAAGGAAAACCTGCAACCATTTAATTTACACCTTAAAAATAAGTATGCCGAAGCCAATAAAAAAATAAAAAATAAATTTTATGAATATGTTTCTATGAAATGGAAATGGCAGTTCAACCTTGAAAATTTGCATTAAACTGTTTAGATGAAATGGTTCAGTAATGATATTCCATTAAATTATTTTTTCTATGACATTACATACAACAATATAGACCATGATGATGAGGGGCAGAAAAAAAGGGCGACTCTCTCATTGGAACTAAATGAAACAAGGCTGTAGACCATGTTAAAGGAAATTCTGATTTCAAAAGACAAAGAATGAAGTCTCCTTAAAGTAAAATGACATGCCAGACCTTTGTCACCACATCCCACCATTTGTTTACACCAGGTTTGGTTTAAAAGTGCCATTGTCAGGGGCTCTCACACCCTCATGACACCAAGGCCTTAACCCAGCTGTGGAGCTCACCACATAGAATCACAGTTTGGGGTAGCACCCAAAGAGAAGCACTTACAAGTTCCTTTTTAAACCTTGCCAGGTCCAAAATAAGCAACAAAGAACTACAGAGACAGCCCAGGAATCTATACTGTTTCATTTTTTCTAAACGGATGGATCGCTCATGCAGTTGTTGATTGCAAAGAGACAGCTAATGCAGATATGTCAAGGTCATAGATTTGAGGTCAGTAAATTGGTCTCATTCATTGAAGAAAAGGGCTGACACAAATTAAGACATTCTGTGGAAAACAAAATATATCCGATTAAATTGAGACACAGCACTTGGCTGCCTTAAACAAATTGCTACCAGACTCTGAGAGAGTTGCTCCATGAATCATTTTGCCTTAGAATATATGATTGAATTCTATTTGTCGTGTTGAGTCCTGGTCTCTCTGAGGATTTATTTAAATAAAGTACACTTTGAAACTGACTTACAGAAAATAAATAAAACATCCATACGTTCATTAAACCCTGCCTTCTTGTTAATTGTAGATGCATTGCAGATGTGTGTGTATATATGTGTTTAAATATATATTATATATATATATATATATATGTGTATATATATATATATATATGTATATATATATATATATATATATATATATATATATATATATATATATATATAGAGAGAGAGAGAGAGAGAGAGAGAGAGAGTCAATAAAGCACAAAAGCACACTATGACACTGACTTACAGCAAACAAAACACCCACTTTATTACAAAAGGCAAAAAAACTACATAGAATACCAGTTGTTATGGCGTACCTCCTTTACAACCCATATTCAACACTTTGTTATTACAACATTGTATTTTATAAAGCATTATAATAAGATAGACAGGCGTTACCCTCAGAGTGGTGGAAAGTTACTGCCGTCACCAAGAGTTAAGCAGCACGAGCACGATGATGGCAACATACCCTGTAGTGATCAGTAGTAGTAAACAGGGCAATTTGTAAGCTGTGGCACTGGAGCGAGGCTTAGAGGTTCACTCATTTTTAAAGTTCTGCTGCGGTGTGCTTAACTCACCCTACATCGTTTTCTTGTGAAGTGCTGCGTATGTGTGCCTGGGAATAGTACAATAAAGGCATAATGCAGTACTGAACAATGCGTGCATTGTGAGTGCATGTGCTGCGTGTATGTTTGCTTATGAGTGGTACAATAGATGTAGGATGTAGTGCTGTGCAATGCGTGCATGATAAATGCATGTGCTGGATGTATGTGAGCCTATAAGTGGTACAATTCATAAAGGGTGTAGTCCTGTACAATGTGTTCATGTTAAATGTATGTGCTGGATGTATGTGTGCCTAACAGTGGTACAGTGCATGAAAGATACAGTACTGTGCAGTGTCTATAGACTGTATATATGCACTAGGTGTATGTGTGCTTGTGGATGGTACAACAGATGGAGAAACCTGGGTTCCATTTTGGGAGATCCAGGCCTTCTTATTGAAACATGGAGAGGAGGTAGAGAGATACCCCCAGACAGATTTGTGTATTGCTGCATTCCGGTAAGCTGGGTGGGACACACACTGGGGAGGGGAGAGCTAGGCAAGACCACCTGCTCTGGAGCACCAGCGCCTGTCTGCTTGCCTGTCTGCCAAGATCAGTATGTCCTGTGAGGAAGAGGAGAGCACTTGAGGGAGCAAGATCCATTGGGGAACCTTGTCGAGTGGACTTCGTCTGCGAGGTGTGAGGAAACAGCTGCTGTACCAATCAGGTTGTTACAAACGTGCAGGGTTGGCAAGGGAGGGCCGCGGTGAAGTGAGCTGTGTGCTGCACCGATCAGGCTGGAGCCTGTGAGGAGTTCCGAGTTGGCAACCCCGTATTTCAGGAGGGGCTGCTGTAAAAAAAGACCGCAGTGCGGTTAGGGCTGTAGCCTTGTGCGGCCGAAAGCTGCGACTCGGTATGTCAGGAGGAGTGCCACCGAAGACTTCACCATGCCGAACAAGCGGAAACCCGTGTAATGTGAGATACAGTGATCCTGTATGCCGGGGGTCCCCAGGAGCATCAAGAACTGCAACCTGATGGCAAACCCCCATCAGAAAAATGAGGATGCCATGGGAGCACCTGAGCAGCATTACCCAGATTAGAGACCCGCAACATGATTATCGCAAACACCCTCCACAGAGAGACAAACCCAGCAGAAGGAGCTGCATAGAACATCCGGTTCCTTTGGGAGCACGGCCGCTAGTGAGGAACTCTGCACCAGCTGAATGCAAGCATCTTGGCTGAGAGCAGCACTCACCTAAACTCAACTGCTTCAGGCACCCGCAGACAGACGCTTCATGCCTGCCGGCGCAGGTAAGACTTATTTTGGGTCTGTCAGCCCTGGGGGAACTTGCTGCTAGTTAGAGTGGTAGCTCTGGATCACTACTACCTTTACATTAGAGTCAAAGTGTACTCTTGAGACTCTGACAGCTACAGCTCATACCCTGGATGTTACCAATAGTGAATGGGGTGTAACCAATATTGCTAACGCGAGGAGGGAGTGGGACACGGAATCATCAAAGAAACATTAGAGCCCCGACCTCAAGGGGGACTGTGTAACTGTTTGTGAATGTCATATTTTTTCCTTTGTGCACTAGGAATTCGAACTAAATACTTTTTTTTTTTACATAAAAGTGAGTATTTGGCTGACAACTGGACAATAGTTATTGCTGCTGCACGTAGTTTGAGTTGTAGGAACGTGCTCACTATCCAGTAGCCACACCTCCCCCCTAGGGCGTCTTGGAGTGCTCGGACCCTGCATACCCCGAAAGTCAAGTGCAGAAGTGGTACTTGGCCCAAACTCAGAATCAATAGTATGTCGGGCCCCGGAACATCAGGGGTAAAAAGTCCTCAACCCCCCTTTTTGGGCCAAGTAGCCTATGCTTGCTCTGGAGGGGTTGGAGGGAGAGAAATGAGGAGAGTGACAGAGAATAAAGCCCTGTGTTCCTTACCCCATCACTTAACCTCTATCCATCCTTGAACGCTTAAAAAAACCTCTCCCTTAAATTTCCACATTTAAATATCTATATATTTGAATAAAAAAAATGTCAAAAGTTACATATCAAGTACAAAAGATGCAAAACAATTAATGACAGAATGGGGGTCATAGAGCTGCAGAAATTGTGCAAGTTAGAAAAGACAGAGAAGCACTGACTAAGCCAATAGGTCGGCTTTAATGGGCTAATGCATGAAAACTGAATGTCAGCAAAGTCAGACATATTTGCTTTTCCAAAGTCTGTTTCTTTTAAGGAGCGAGAGAGAGGGAGAGATAAAGGATAGAGAGGAGAGAGAGAGTGTGTGTGAGTGTGAGTGCGTGTGTGTGTGTGCGCGAGTGCGTGTGTGTGTTTTTTAACATGTGTGTATTTCACACAATTCCTGACTAAAACATTAAAAACTCTGCAGCAGTGAAAACAAAAAAAACAAAATTGAATTGCTTTTTATATACAATGCACATGTTAAATAAAAAAAAATTAAGTTATGTATGAGGATTCAGTATATGTATGATATGTAAAAATAGCCCCTATTGCATTTCAGTAGGAGGCATAAGATTCATAACACAGCCATTATTAGGATGGGATGAGAGCGAAATATTCTTTTTGCTGGACCAAAATTAAGTCTGTCTATTATACATCTTATATACATTGATATCTAGACTTTTGCAGGAGTGTTTGTTTACATCCGTGACGAGTTAAAATAAGCATTGGCATAGCCAATAGGTGTTGCCTTTGGGACCTTATAAGTGTTTAGCCATGCAACAGTTGATGTTGTTGCACCAAGGATATTGTGCTGGATAACTAAACACTTATAAGGACCCAAAGGCGAGACCTATTGGCTATGCCAATGCTTCTTATGTCTTGTGTTGGCACTGTGAATATGTGTTGCATTATGGTGTACGTGACCAATACTCAGATCGCGAGTGTTTTATCAGCTGTGTTCCTGTGTTACACAATTCATTGTCAAGCTGTTAGGCTTGTGTGCTCAGCTACTGAGACAGTTGTTATGTTGAGAAGTGAGTATTTTTAAAAATATATTTTGACTTTCAAATTCCTTTCTGCTTCGAGGGTGCCTTAAGAACTCTCTTTAGTTAATGGCTCTTGCAGGAACGAGGAGGATGGCTTTCAAATAACTAAGCGACGTGTTTCCTTTGTATGTGTGTGTGTGTCACTGGGCGTTCTAGTGACACTGTGTCCTTGACGCCTTTAGGCCACTGCTTGCATTCCGGGTTCTGCAAGGAGGGCTGGCTGACGAGTCCTTACGCGACTTCTCTGCTGTTCTGCACGCGGCCACGTGAGTCAGGCGTCTCTTTCCTTGTTTGTTTGGTGGGTAGGGGTCTTTTGTAAAATGCGCGCACATGTGTTTTGCGCAATTGGCGTTTGTTTCTGGGGATTTTATGCATTGCCAACGTAAAAAACAAAAACATTCTGTTCTACACAGTCTGTCTGACTTAAAAACGCAGGTAGGCCCCTAGAAGACACAATCAATCAAAACACGACAGTAATAACGGGTAATTTTGGAACGTCATTTAAGGCAAGCATTCCTGCAGATTAGCGGTCTCTTTCTGAAAGTGTTTATTGCTACGTGGTAGACATCTAACTATGTGGAAATGTACAGTTAAAAATATAAGTCCACAAGAGGAGTTCATTTCTTTATTTATTGTAACTTTCACATAGCTACTGAGTTCAACACGAAGGTTTAATAATTGATCACTAGCTTTGCTATGTGAGATATTTACTGCGTTAAGTGTTGAGAAGGGATAGCGAGGGCAACCAGGCAAATTCAAACAGCTGTTTTCAAGCACTCGTGCTTGTGCTGGCATCCACCTTGCAGGAGCGAGCAGCGGCGCGCGGGCTATATGTTTTCAATTCGAGGGCGCGCCTCTGCTCGAAAAGAGCTGACCAATTTCTAAAGGTCATCTCCTATAGCAGCGCATGCGCGCTGCCTACGCGAGACCTAAAAACAAACAAATTGGAATTGAGGAACTTATTGGCCACCAATTCAGTCTTTTTGTGCACCCATACAAACTACATGGTTTTTCATTTGTACCTTTAATGTTATCTATTAGTGCAAACCCCACATCAATATCTCATTGAAGCCAGAACATGAAAAATGTCGAGATTTTTTCAACACGTCTTTTTGAATTTCGCAGATGGACAAAATAAATCAAGGAACGCCAAACAGGTAACTATTGTCTTGAATTCCAACAATTTCAAATATGTATGAGTTTTCCTAAAGGAATGTAGTCTGCAGAATCAATTATGTACTACTGACACAGATTATGAAATGATGTCACGATATCTATATATGGTGTACTGTCCATTTGATAACACCTATCAAACTCAGGACTACATGAAAGGTATAAAACCGATATATTTTATAATTCTGTACAAAGGAAGAAATCTACTGGGGTAAACCAGAACTTCCTAGACATGATTGCCTGGCAAGTAGAGCACTGTGAACAATAGGTTTGTCAGATTCTTAGCCAATATTTTCCCCAAAACATGGAAATTCCATCTAGTCTCTGTTTGTTGAGCAGACACATTTTCCTGCCAGATTGCCCAGAAACGTTATTTCTCTCCATCTAGGTGTCCTCAGCGTGGGGACATATGTCTGTTTTCAATTGATACTAGATAGTCACAGGTAACACAAGCATTTACAATGCAATAGGTCTCGCATTATTAAAGTTTGAGCTATTGGCATTGTAAATGACAATGCCTTTTATTCATTTGCTTCGGTGCGTAAACAAGCACTTTGTACTTATAGTCCATGCTTATGAGAAGCAAGGCTGGCAGTCTCTTTTACTGCCAGCTTTGCTCATTGTAAGCAAGGACTATAAGTTCAAAGTGCGTGTTTATGCAACAATTGCAGGTTTTAAAAACAAATGAATAAAAGTCATTGTCATTTACAATGCCAATAGCTCAAACTTTGATACTGAGAGACCTATTGCATTGTAAATGCTTGTTTTAGTACACTACTAACAGCACCCTCAAAACCTGAAACATGTTAGAAACTGAAAACAAATGCCACAGTGAACAGCTATGCATGGCACTACCCAGCACGCAATAGGTACTCATCCGACAACACTGATTATCACAAATTAGCAGTGAGCCTTTCCTGGCACAGGAATGGAACTACTTTGGGCTTCCCCGCACTAGGGACCTGCAATCAACCGTCTTGCTGTTTAGTCTAGTTTTACACCATTTGCTATACAGTAGAAGGCTGCCTCGTATCAGTTCAGAATTCTGATACGTTTGGAGCAATAATTCCATAAATGCCTACTTACCAGGTATATTCTTAGAAAAGAGGTGAAACTTTTCTAAAATATTTCCTTCTTAAGCAGCCGTACTTAATAAACTGTTTACACATACTGCATTACAAACCCAAAAACACTATCAACATTGTTGCAAAACATAAATCAAACATACTAGGTAATTTCCTATCCTCTCGACTATGAGATAGCCAGGGGTGGGAAACAATATGACAGTGTCAGGGCAGCCAACACGCACAGCAACCAACTGCAGTCCTGAATAATTTCTAATTAATCAAATTGACGCTTCACAAGAACAATTCTATGTAAATAAATACAAGGTTATTGCATCACCAATGTTGCTATTCGAGCTAGGTGAACTTGAGGAGGATATTCTGCATTAAGCGTATACCTTGGCGTAGCCAAGTTTACAACATTATTGGAAGGATCTGGTACACACTCAAATTTGAATTTAAACTGGGAAGAACTGCGGGTGGGCCTGGAGTGTGGTGGGCTCAACCATTTGTGATATTATGCAATTTGATCTATTTTTAGGTCGAGTCTGGAATTCGCATCCAAAGGATGCGTCCAGGTGGAGACTTATAGCTAGCTGACTCGGGGGAATGAAGGACAAGAAACTGCCACGCGCTTCTCTTCGGCTGGATTACACTGCGTGCACGCGCACCCACATGCACGCATGCGCACATCACAGCCACACGCATACACAGCCACACGCATACACAGGCACACACACACACCCCCCCCGTCGCCGCCGCACCTACACACACTAGCGCACCTACATGCACACACAGAGACCCCCCCACACACACACCAGTGCACCTACACACACACACGCACACATACAAAGACCCCCCTCCCCCCGCCGCCGCCGCCGCCGCCATCGCACACATAGACACACACACACCAGCACCGGACCCCACTCACCGGCTACGCAGGATTTCTCTTCTCTGGGGCGGCCCCGGGGCTCTCCCTAGCTCACGGGAGCCCCGGGCCGTGGGAGGACTCGGCTTCTTTGCTCCATCCCGGCGGGCAGCCAATCATAGGCCAGCAGCAGGCGGGACTTCCTTCTTTCTTCTGGCCCGGCCCACGTCTTCTCTCCCGTTGCCTGGCTTCCTGCCTCAGGGGTCCGCCAATGGCAGCGCGGCCCCGAGCAGGGAGGCGGGCACAGCGTTTCCTCGGGAATCCCGGGCCCGTCGGTGGTGATAATTTATTTGGGGACACAAATAATTTAGGACGAGGCGCTGCGTGACAAAGCATTTTTGAGCCGGTCAGGTGAGTGACTCTCTCTGGTGGCGGGCCGCCCGATTCAAAATATACATTATATGAAATCACTCAAGAACCGGATTCCCGAGTGGAATCACTGCAATAATAATAACCAAACTCTTGTGCTTTTTTAAGCGCCCTGATGCCTTACAGGCAGCACAGCGCCGTAAAAGTGGCAATAAATGTTATAAGAATCTCAAAACCCTTTGCAAATGGAAAAGGAGGAAGGCGCGAGCTGTAGAAATGTTTTCACATTTGACGACAGAGATACAGTAATTGGAGGGAGCTTTACCCTCGGGGATTCATGACGAGCCCAAAAAGATTCCATGGCCGCCTCGTGGCGCTGGACGGCAGCCAGTCTCCAGGCAGGATCACAGGGAGTGGCGCGGAGGCCTGCAGACTGCAGACATTTAAAGGCATAGTTTTATTTTGATAAACTACGGGTCTACTTTTGAAATATCAGATGGAAATGTTGAGCTGTGTGGTTCATAATTTGAATATATTACTGATGGCCATTGTTCAACATGTGTTGCAACACTGCAGCCCACTTGTTCCACATTTGGACATATTTTGCCCCAATCAATTTTACTCCGAGGAAGAAGCTAGGATTGTGGAGGGAGTCAACTGTGGCTGACAAGAGTCCCCTGGGGGCCCGGCGCACCCTGTAGGAAGTCGGTGGTCACTTCTCCGAAGACGCACCTTGCTAACCTCTTGGGGGTGTGTGGGGGGGAGGAGTCAGGGGTGCCCTGACCCTCTTGTGTCCGATAGCTACTGCTTACCTCCTCTTCAGTCCCCAAAACATGTCAGAGTTTGGGTATTGTTTTGATGTTATTAAATATATTGATTTGTTTACCCTTGTGATGTAATCGTTGTTGGAGTGGTAATGTGCTTTGAGAGAGGACGGTGTGCGCTGTATATATGTACGTGTTTGTGCACGGTTTATAGTATACACTGCCCCCTGCTGGCGAATGCGAAGTCTACACTCATTGATGCTTGATTTGTATTTTGGTATTTACTGTTGACCTAAAGTTGGCTTGTTTTGGTTAGATCCTGTGTTTGTCTAGCTGTGCTTCGGAGCCCTCGAGGCGCTGTAAACAGGATCCCAAACCTATAGGAGAATGCAGAAAACGCGCTAAGTCTCAGTAATGGGGGTGTCGGCCGGGGCTGCTGCACCCCATTCACCTCAATTTTAAAAGACTGACAGAACGCAGTAAAGAGATAAAACATTTCGTATTCGTGACCAGCCAGCAGGGGGGCGTGGCTTCAGAGTTGTAGGTGCAGGCACGTATGTTGACAGAATCTAAAGTCACTTTACCTGCCTCATAGGGGATGTCTGCCCCCCCTCCCAGCTCCCAACCCGCTCCCCATCCCCCCATCGTCCAGCTGCGCCTCGGCAGCTGTGGAGTAAACCCGGCTTAGCACTCCTCACGATGACTGACAGCCTTTTAAAGCGAAGCTCGGGGTGTTATTGTGGCACCGGTGCTCGCATCGCAGCCTAGCGCCCAGCACGCTCAGGCTGATTCTAGGCGCTACCCCAGTCTGGGACCCTCAGTAATTGACTGTTTTTGCAGAGAAGCTGGAGACCCCGCTCGGAGCTCTGTATTACCAGCAGGGCCGGCGCTGCACTGAGGCGCGCTCCAGGCACCGGGTGTGCGCGTTCACGAGTCCCGGCGCAGGCCCAGGGGTGAAGTGATGCTGGAACTGGCCCTGTTCGCACTCACTTCTCGCCGCAATAAACTGGTGGCACCTATGCGCGGTCTGTGTGCGAGGATTTATGTCCTGGAGGCTGGCGACTCATGCACGTGGCTTCACTCGAGAGACTCCGGCTCACACTCAGCAGGTGTGAGGACATACTTCACAGCACACTAAAGGCCATCTCCAGTGTTTGCAGGACTTCCGTTTATGTTTCTGTGCTCATCTAAGCTTTAGGCAACTGTTAATGCTGGATGAGGCCTGTTTGTAAGCGCTCCCGCGATAGGAAGATGTTCGAAGAGAAGCACAAAGTTGAACGGAGGTGTCCACGATCACACAGTTTGTAGAAGTGGAATTGGACGGATTACAACGCTGGTTGCAGAGCTGATGGACCATGTCTGCCCTTCCCTTGTCCTTGTGGTTAGTCTGTGATGCACCAGCGCCACTGACACTGCCGCCTGCACCGTACCACCCCAGACACTGCCAACTAGGCGCAAGTGCCTCGAAGTACACAACGCTGCCCCAAACGTTGCAGCCCAGTATAAGTAAGTGTTCGCCGACATAAAGCCTTGGAAAGATGTGCAGAACTAAAGACACTGCCTGCCTCAAAATAGGTGCAGTTGCACAGTAGCTGCCTAAACTGTATCTCCCCCGTGCATGCTGGTAAATGCAGTCATTTGTCCTGCCCCTCAGGGTAAATGTTGTGTTTTGAAAATAGTCATTCATTCCCCAACCACACACTCCAAGCTTCGCTGTGAGGCATAGCACGTATATTAAGAGCACAGAACAGCCAATGCACAAACAGCAGCAGTGCAATTTAAACTAGCACCGAACAGGTGCAACCAGACTCCGACCCACGGGCTAAGATCGTCCTGCAGACAGAACGGGAAGAACCCTTCTGTAAGATTGCACATCTCATACGCACTGCACGCACATATGTTTTGATATTCTCCATTCTGTGCAACAGTTCAACAACAACTGGTTCAAATATGTTCTCTCAATGTTTCAAGCTTTATTTCAAATGTGACAAAAAGATGTTAATATTTCACTTCTGTTCTTGGATTTACGTCACAATGAAATACACTGAACATAATCTTCACAAAAGTTATTTATAAAAGTTTATGCTATTGCCATTATAAATTACAATAACTTTCATTTAAGTATTAATTATTACAAAAAATAAAAGCCATTGTTATTTGTAATATCAATACATCTAAGTCACGTAAATACAACACATATTGCATTACAAATGCTATAGGTGTCACATTTGCGAAAGGTGTAACTATTGATACTGTAAATGAAAAAGCTATTAATTTCACTATTTTCAAACCTAACACATAAATAAAAAAATTGTCATTTACAATACCAATAGCTCAAACTTTCCTAATGCGAGACCTATTGCATTGCAAATGCTTGTTAAGATTGAACTTATCTTTAGCGTGTCCAAATCCCTGTTCCCTACTCCCCAGCAAACACTGCTCCTTTGCTCATAGAATACTCTTCCATCCCTTTCACACTACCCCTACACTGCATGCAGCTTCTTAAACTCGCCCATCCCTCTGCTCACTGTCCCTTCAGCTGAAAAACTGCCTCTTATGCCCCCTCATCCGTCTGAACATTCACTGTCGTCACAGCTTCTTGCTAGATAGCATAGAGAACAGAGCACACTCTTTCAAAACCTTTTCCATAAGACTGGAACTTGAACTTAAAGTATTCAGTCATCCCAAATTAATCACAAAAATTACTCACAAACGTACAGACAAAACAACAATGAATACAATAAATGTGGTTGAGCCCAATCAATTGTTTGCCCAGCCTCCTTAAAGAAAATGTTAAATGCATACGGCCACTTTGAGAACCCTTACTGCACATTAAATAAAGATATGTAATACCGATGTCGTCACTGACTGCATATTTAGGATAGCATCGTATTTAAAAGGTAATTGCTGAACGACACAATCCATCTGCACAATTAGAGAGTTGCCTCTATACGAGTCCCGTTGCTATTTGGCACACATTCATGTATTCACACGCCTCTAAAACAAGACGTGCGCACTCACCAAAACGAAACTTATCGTGGGGCGGGACTTCCGTCTTGTGAAGCCCGCGCCCACGGAGTGCTTGGCCAGAGGAAAGAGCCCCGCAGACGCTGCAGAAGTTAGGAGTGCCGGTGAGTGGGGCTTAGTTGCAGGGAGAGGGGGTGCGTCTTGGTGCGCTCAGTGGGGGTGTTCTCTATATGTGCGCGTGTGTGTGTGTATGCGCGGCGGGGAGGGGTGGGGATCGTTCTCTATGTGTGTGCGTGGCGGGGAGGGGTGGGGATCGTTCTCTATGTGTGTGCGTGGCGGGGGGGGGGGGGGGTGGGGGCGTTCTCTATGTGTGTGTATATGCGCGGGGGTGTGGGGGGGTCTGTGTGCGTGGCGCAGGGGGTTCAGTATCTGTGTGTGTGTGCGTGCATGATTGTGTGTCTGCTTTCAAGGAGCCATGGGAGACAGGTGTGCGCGACCTGATCCTTTTACGCGTGCGTGCACATCACTTGTGTCCTGTCTCCCATGGCTCCTTGAAAGCAGAAATGATCACAATAGGTCTCGCTTTGCGACAGCAGGGGCTTCGACCCTGCAATCGCAGGCGCGAGACCTAAAAATGGGTGTAGTGCATTTTGGAAATAAGGAAAATAGCTGCAAATCCGGATTTAGAGTACCTTTGGAAGTATGGAAACAAACCGCGACCACCTATTGTGAATATTTCCACACCTTAAGGTTTCTATCACTGAGTGCCAGACCTCCTCTCATACCCTCACAGGCAGGCCATGAGATCACACTGAACATGATGATTGGTTGATATTTAACATTTTCCGATGATTTGGTCATTTTGTCTTATCTACCTTGCATAGAAACATATCGCTGTCAAAACCTGACCCCCAACTTTGTTCTCCTGGGTCTACTGCATATGGGTTACTACCAGACATGTATCGGTTTTCTATTGGTTCAGTGTGCCCACAGGTGAAAAACTTTAGCAGTGCATTTTCAAAATTTGGATATCAGTTCCCAGTTAAATCCACATTTTGGGTACCTGTCTTTTGATCACAAATAGCACCCGTGGGCTATACAAAAACATACCAACATCTGTATATTCCAGGGTTTCGGGCTCTGGTGCCACACAAGCTCGCGTTGAACATGACGTTTGTCAGATTTTTAGCATTTTTCCCCCAAAACATTATAATTCTCTCCTTTCTTCCTCCTGCAGGAACATATCCCTCTGAAGCCTTGATCATAATCTGTGTTTCCCAAGGTCTTCTGAGTACAATTTGCAGTGGCACTTGTCTATGCTATGACTTTCAGAACCTTCCAGAATCCCTCTGTCAGGTTCATCCATATATACTAACCAAGTCCATGAGGAACCCTTATCTGTAGACCCTCCCTTGTGAGAGGAGCAGTCCTAGTATGCACACAATATCTCAATCGACAGCCAGGTTATGTGGCCCATCCTGCCTCCTCGGTCATATGCCTGGGGTCAATTCTGTCCACAATGCAACCAACAAACAATGACAACTGACAACTTTTTTTACTGCACCCAGTTACTAGCTATCCGCCTATAGGTGAATGCTCAAATCACCCAGTAACTTGGATGGGTTTCACATCCAGCATGTGGCTGACAAGGAGTCACCTACAGGTTTTTGCGCCATATCTGTACACAGTTCAGGCCCCTTCAACGCACTCAGCCATAGGGGAATCACATCTTCCAAGCCAGAGTCAGGCCCAGGGCCTAAATCTCCCTTTCGACCTGTCACCATCGGGCCCACACAAAGGTCCCTAAAACTTTACATGGAGGGCAATGCAGGAGACTCTCTGCATTCCTACCCTGGGGGAAACTTTCCTCTTCCTAGGTCACTAGCTTTGAACCTTCCTTAAGGTTTCCCGAATTTGCTATTGATTCCTGAGGTATAACCATAGACTGCAAATAACCTACATCTAAGCAGGTGGTATCCTGAGATTGGCCCTTCAGTTCAACATCCGAACCCTGAGACTCAACACTTGCCTGGCTGCACACGACTTCCAGTGCAGACACACAGCCCTCATGAAGGGTGGCATGCTCTGTCAGGGTGCGTTTACAAATATCAAAACCCTTCAGCATTCAAGTAGGCCTCTCCCTACTGCCTAACAACTCCGCTATTTATTTGAGATAGCCCCCAACTTGATAGGGTCCAAACTGGCTCTGTCTCCCAATGTGATTGAATCTTGGCTTTCTAGCAGGGTTTTGGGAATGCTTCTTTGGCATCTCTGACTGAAAAGAACTGTCAAGCCTGTCCTTTGTTCTTCCTTGTGTTCCTGTACACTCCCAGGTAGCTAATCCTTGCTAAGTGGCCAGTAGTTAACACCACCAAGTCGAGGAGATGCTCCGAGGCAGGTCACTGTGTTCTGAGTCAGAGTAGTTAACTCTTCCAGTCTCCAAGTTCTGAATTTCCGTTGAGTAGAAGAACTGGTTTTTATCTAGGTCCGGCTTATGCAGTCTAGATTACTTCTTTTTTCCACAAGGTTAGCAAACAATTCCCAGGCAAGATGTAGAATAAATACTGTATTCATACCTGGTCATGTCTTATGGACATGGTGGAAACAGCTTTTTGGACACTAGTTACTCTGAGGGCACACTATTTAAATATATAGAGTGCCCCATATTTTTTTGTTTTTACATATTAGGCACCATACCTTGTGGGCTTATAAAGCACACTTTAGGGATGGCTTAAGATACATAAAATGTGTTTTCCTAAATGGCAAGGGCACTTTTCCTTGTCATGTGTTACTGCTGTGCCTTTAATCTGCTCTCTGGCCAGATCACAGTGGTACTCCTGGCAGCCATATATTTTTTACAGCATGTGGGATTTGTATATGTACATTGCAGCTCACATATGACATGCAACTTCAATGACATCGGTGAATTTTCTGAGCCCTCTGCTACGGCATTACAGAAAATTTAAACAGACCAATTGGGTGAAATAGATTTTACCAACATCAATTTAGGCCAGAGCCTACAAACTAGCTGTGAATAACAGTGTCACAGTGTAAAGAGCCCTCTTGCCAGCAAAAAAAGGATTAAATAAGACTAAGATATAGGGTGTAAATATAAAGTGTAAGTCAAAGAGAAGGAACACGATAGACTGTACATTTTTACACTATTCCCAAATGTGGTCAATCTGGATTGATCATGTTAAAGTTGGAGGGCAGGGTCTTCATACAAAAGTCCGGAGCCATTCTGGTATGTTAGGCCCTTAAGTTTCAACAAGAGGAGGTAAGTCCTGTCTGGGCTCCATTCTCTCTCCATCTGTCCTTGTCTCCGAGCTTCCACTCCATTCCAAGCACCAACATTCTATTACACCATTCACTCTCAACATTCTAAATACCAGCTTGGAAATACAGGGAATGAGGACACATACGTAAAAAAAAGTAAGAATGGAAGGATCTTTCATTTTTGCCTAAACCTTTAATAATAGTTCTTTCAACTATCGGAATAGACATGTGAACTTCAATGCTGACGGGGCAGATATGAAAAACAGTATTTTTCTATTAGCATTACAGAAAGCAAATAATGAGCTAATAGTGATCTCTGGCCAAGAAGAGGCCTTGTTCGAGAAAAGCATTGGATTGTTTTTCTGACAATCTCTACAGAACAGTAATTGTAGTCTGAGATGAGAATTGTGTTTATTCTTTAAATAACATACATTCTTGGATAAGATTGGAAAGTAGAAGGTATGAAAGCAGTCTACTCCACTCTATGCAAGAATGAGTGTTTAGGAGAGATAGTTATAAAATCCATGGAAGTTATACATTCCGTGTCTAAAAAATGGCGTGAAACTGGGATACAGGTAAGACTGTAACATTTCATTACAGAAGCTGGGCATGTGTTCCCTTTGTTTTGTCAACAATGTACTTTCAACCAATGATCTGGGAAGCTGTTTTCATACTCCCTTGAGTTGTTAGTTTACAATCCAACTGCTTTCATTGGATTATTGTATATTTCAGCATTCAAAAATGAAGTCTGAACATGTGTCTTTTTCCCACATTTGAATATTTATGTTTAGAGTCTCCAAAAGGTGTACAGTATACCCTTCATCTAATTTGCGCTTTTAATTACGAACGAAATCCCCAGAAGAAAACAACATTTCAAACCAAAACATAATTTTTTTAATATATGTAGCTCCCGAGATGTCCGCCGGGTGTGGAGCTCCAGCCGGGAGCTCCTCCGAAAGGGAATGGACTCTGGCACTTGCCCCAGTTCTCCCTTCCCCTTCTGCCTCCTAACCAACGGTGGATCTTGTGCCTGCACTCCGGTGCCTTCCTTTCCTCATGGACCTATCCGGGTAGCCTGCAACACACCTGCAGAGTTTCTCGAGGGAGCGCCCACTGAGCCTCTACCATCATGGCCACTGGCTCGGCGGAGATGCCTCACTGCTGTAAAATCTGAACTGGCGGCTCTCCTCATCGGACCGCCACCCTACTCAAGGATTTCGCCCACTTATCCACGCATTGCGGACCCCAGGAACGATCCGGATGGCCTGCTTGCACCCTTCCGAGTTTCTGGAGGGAGTGCCCACGGAGCTTTTACCAACATGGCCGCTGGTTCGGCAGAGATGCCTCGCTGCTGTGGAGTCAGAGCTGGTGGCTCTCCCCTCTCAGACCGGGTGGAGTGGTGATTGCGGCGAGTAGCCTGCGAGGAACCGCTCCAGTGTAATCCATGGCTGGAAACCAGAGCCTGTGGAAACCGGAGCCTGCAGTGAGTGATGGCGGTCCTGCGATTTAACCCTGAACATGTCTACCCTCCAGTCCCGACCTATATTGCTTGGCACACCACAGCCCCTTCCGGAGCATACCCACCCCAGGCCCCCAGAGAACACTCTTCATCGGAGCGGCCTGTCCCGCCACGGACTTCTTTACTTTCTTTTGACCTTGCCGCCATTTTCCTGCTGTTCTCGGCCGCTTTTCTCTGGACCCGACCAGCCATCTTGTCCATTTCCTCGCCCTTTACTCTTTTCCCTCGTTTCCCCTTTGACGATCCTAAAATGTTTCTTCCCTTTTCTCCATACCCTTGTATCCCTCCCACCCTCCCTTGGTGCTGTGACTGCGTCCCCCCTCCGACCCGTGTGTGTGTGTGTGTGAGTGTGAGTGTGAGTGTGAGTGTGAGTGTGTGTGTATATATATATATATATATATATATATATATATATATATATATAAAATCACTAGTATATGCAGTAGACCTTTGTACTCTCTACCATTCCTATGCGACTCTTAGAGCATATCCATTTGTATCTCTTCCTTGTGTGACTTTACATCTTGTATATTTGCAATTCTTTTTGTTTGTATCTTTTATGTAACACATATAATCCTAAGTCCTTATGTTTTGCAACTGGTTCTTATGTAAAGCGCTCTGACACCTTTGGGTAAAGTTTGCGCTATATAAAATCGAATTAAATAAAAATAAAAAATAAATAAATGTATCACCACCTTCCATCCTGAAGCTTTCCAAACAAACACATAAGTACATTTAAAATACAAAAGAGCAATAAAATTGACACATCCTCTGGCTCCAATAAAACTAAGCACATGCCATCAACCTATTTAAACATCTAACTGCCCAACCTGTGCTTCAAAGGGTCGATTTCTCGAAAGCCACTGCCTAACTAGGTTTCCCACCAATATTTCATATAGGGGGAGAGGGGATCTTTATCAATGGTTGCGCGGGGCGGTTAATAAAAAAAAAAAAAAAATGTAAACTTAACTTTGCCTCTGGCCTCGCGACTCCTTTCTCTGCGTGCGCCTCACAGGAACCAGGCACTCTCCCTTTCCTCCCCTAAGCCAATCACAACGCTGCAATGGCAGGACTGGTTTGGTTGGCCCTGGGGCCGACCAAATAGTCAGCTCCCACAACAGTGGGCAAGCCACGCCTCCCCTGCCTGGACTAGGAACGCCCACCCGCCCTCCCCCAATCAAACCTTGCCTTCTGCTTTCTCGCAGTGCGAGAAGCAGAAACATAAAATGGTATTCATAATACCATTTTATGTTTCTGCTTCGCACACTGTGAGAAAGCAGTGGGGCTACGCTCCTTCGCCCACGTGGAGGAGCCCGCCCCTGTAAAGGTTACTGATATTTGCAGACTGTGGATCTTTTAGCACAATTCCCATCATATTGTGTTTCCCAGATAAATCTGTAAACAAAACAAGAAACCACAAATCTGTGAATACTTGAAAAAACCTTCATGTGGTTATACCTAGCTCTTCCTGAATGTCCACAGGTGAACAATACGATTCACCATTGTAGAATCTTTCCAATTGTTTCAGTGAGGATCCACGCAAGGATGCACAATGACCGTCACTGAATAATTCAGGTAAAATTGCATTATCCCCAAAAAGTATACACAGAGAGAATTTGGGAAGACCAAATAATTTCGCCCAAGCTTTCCATGAATAAGTTAAAATGTCAAGGGTCTTAAACCATACTAGTACTAAGTATGAAAACTCAGTTATACAATTTAAGCCCCTCTCATTAAGTGGCAGTGGACAGAAGTTCACAAAGGAGTTTTCAACAAGTTGTGCAAACAGGGGTGTGGAATTCCTATTGCCCGACGCCCAGGACACATTGTTTTGGCTCAAGGACAACAAGATTTCATGTTCATTTTGTCCTTGAAACACGTAGGCCCAACCCCTACAGCACAAAGCCTTTGGCTGCAGGATTACAGTACCACATTATAGATCAGAAAAGGGCAGTGTCTGCAGTTAAGGTAACAGTTGTGTTCGTTTGTTAATCCTGTTTGAACTTATATTTATGGTTAATTAATACTAAGCCTTTATTATTAGGGTAAGCGTCCTAAGGAAATTTTGTAAGTTCAGACTGCACTACTGACAGTGGTTACAGTATAAAAATGTGTACACACATTTGCAAAGTTGAACAATATGAAGCTATGAAAATAATGCTTCTATGATGCTCACTGATTAGATGTGAATATATGCAAAAGCTTGAAAGCAAGATTGAGGATTTTTTACTTTCAAAATAAAATGTTCATAAAATGTTCCTGAAAACAATGCAAAAAGGAAAAAAAAGTTTTGCTAAACTACTGTGAAATATTAGGTACCATTTCTTTGAAGCATCATTTAGTAAAATCTGTAAATAATGAATGCTAGTGTTTCCAAAAAATACTCATAATGGAAAATCAATGTAACCGGTTTTAACAAAATTATAGGAAACGTGAAAATAAACAAGCATTGGCAAAGCCATTAGGTATGACATTAGTGGTCAGCCTTTTGTTTTTGTCAATGTGTGTCTTGCTTTTAAATGGTTTTTGTACATCATTATTGTTGTGGGAGCTGCTGGGCCCTCATCATTCTAGCAAACATTGGCAAAAGCAAAAATATTTTTTGTCTCAAAAAACACACATTGCCACAGTAGTTTGTGACACTAAACAAAACTACTCTGCGTGCCAGAAGTGTGGAATGCTGTCACTCTCAACAAAGCCAGCTGGTAGATAAAGACAGATAGAATTTTATTAAAAGCAAAATGTATTGGTTAACGCCAAACCTAAATAGGGGCACAATTCTTAAAGAAAGTCACAAAAGAGCACCTATGGTATATGCCCTTTGCATTAGTGCAGATTTACAGCTTTCATGAACTCACAAAAATTTAAGGAAGTAGGCCAGGAAATCGTACTCCTAGAAAATATTTGTGACTGCATTTTTAGCACAAGCAAATATGCATGTGTAGATCCGCTCATGTGAAAATCTGCTGAGCGGCAACAAGTCCACTTTCCCACCAACCCTGGAAGACTTTTTACTTCTGCCCTGGTCAAGAGGAAATTTCCAGCCTTTCTCTGTATTGGAAAAGATTAAGAGATGAGCTGATAAAAACTCATAAAACATACAAGTTCCTAGGTTTGCAGAGACTCAAAAGGGCATTCTAACCATAGGGAACTATTGCTTACCGCTACCTCCAGCCCCAATATGTAGATCTGCAGAAAGGTGGTAAGGGAATAGCCAGTATTCAAACCCTACTATGGTATGAGCTCTGGAATAATCAAAGGGGCTATCAGAGCTCTTAATATAATGAGATTGCTGCCATAATTTGCTGACACACTACATAGCATGAAAAAAGACACGTGAATTTTGTTACAGGACAAGAAGATTTATTAAGTAAACTATCCCATGGACAAGTAGATATTTTATTAAATTCCACACTCCTACAACTATCTAAAGAGCCCTAGAAATAACATTTCAAATCACAGAGTATCCATCCCACCCAATCCCAAATGAATCATCCCATAGCTGAATCTATGCACCAAAACAAAGCTATAAGAAGTACAGGAAGTCAGTATGGTGATTGTACAGAATAAATATACATATTGATAACAATGTGATAAGAAACAGTTACACAAAAGCTACAAACTCCAGACAATCCATTTCAAACTGGTAAACAACTTATGTCCCCCTTTACTGAGTTTTTCTCAAGAGCCAGCAATATGCAGCATAGGACTACTTTCTACTAATTCCATTCACCCACAACATTACATAATGCAAGATTTGACTTTGCATCACAACTAATGATCAAAAGGATCTACACACCATTACGTAGAACTCTGTTTAAAAGACTTACAAATAATACAACAATGTCCATATAAGTTGCTAAAGTTTGATAAAACAAAATAATTGCTAAGCTCTGTAATTTGTGTAGTTCTGATGTCACGAAGAAGCAAAAAATTTAAAGAAATCTAAACTCTTTTTGCACCAGTTCAGAAATTATTTAATCTCACTACTCATACTAACATAAAAAATCCCACAACAAGACACCACCAGTGTATATGTTAGTGATGGCTTTTCAATGCCCTATAACTGTAAGTATACTAGATGATTCTGCACTCTATCTCATCAGATGGTTTTTAGTAGTTATCATGGTCCAGACTCTAAATGTTTCCAATAGCCAGCAAATGCCAGGTTGAAGCAGGTTTTCTCAGTGCATGAATTAATAGAATCACCTTTTTTCTGAGGTTTGAAGGACAGCAGTCTTACCTTATTCTGATTCTCCTTGTTCTTGTAGCAGAGGTTTCCTATTAGACGTATTAGATGGGCCTTGAACCCAACAGCTGGGTGTGAAATATCTTCCACCATTGACATGGAGTGGGCGGCTGTGAAAATGTTGTTGGTCTGTTTCCCTGCGAGGTGTGTTAGCCTCAGGATCTCTAAAGAAGAAGAAAACACACTGTGACTCAATACATTCAACATTAATTCTGGTGTCTGAATAATTCACAATAAATTGTAGAATAAGGTAATTGCAACAGTAATCTGGTTACGGTTTCATTAGGCCTCAAAAACAATGTACCAGGTGAATTTGTGCTAGTTAGATCTAAAAAATATAGATATAGTGTGCATTTGTAATTTTATTTTAACTTTTAAGTCATTAGGCTGCAACTTGCATTTTTTATGCAGTCTTTCCTCCAGCCTGTTGTAAAACCATATAGGCACTTGCTTTGTTCTTTTGAGAATTTGAGCTTTTTCCATATATTCTCCCTTTTTCAATGCTTCTTACATTTTACTTTCCGGATCTCATTAATTTGAGACTGTTTTTTGAGGTTCTACCACACATAAGTTTCTAGGAAGTGTTGCAGTAGACAGCAAAACAGTGATTAATAGTTTCATAATAAGGGACATTATATGAGAGATATGGGCTATAAAAACAATGTGTAAATGTAAATGTAAATGTAAATGTACAGGAATTTATATAGCGCAAATCACCAAGCGGTTTCTAAGCGATTGCTTAGGGAACCCGTCCTGGTATTCCCCTGTGAGATAACCCCGGCAGGGTATCCGCAAGGTGAAAGCCAGGCATCCCGCCGCGAGGGGCCGTTGTGGAGATTAAGCAAGCTATTGCCCAGAGTCGCAGAGTGTGAACCCGTGAATCGAGTAGGCACCGGAGCGAGAATTGTCAAGTCCATGGACATTTTAGGACTCAAGACCCCGCCGAGCCGGGAATTGAACCCTGGTCCCGGGCCGACCTCTGCTTCCAGGTCTGCCTCCTCTAACCAGTGAGCCACACTTCTCCACAATGCAGTAGTGCAGTAGTGGTTAATTCTTGGTAGAGTACCAGAAATCCTACCTTCACAAAAAACTATTAATCATACAATTATTTCATAATATCCGGGCACTAATATTCTTCCACCTTTTTTTAAAATTATTTTTGATGTATTTATTTGCACTTTTTTGTCACTAAGTGCATGGAAGGCCCACCCAAACAGGTTCTCCTTGTTTTTACATTGTTGGTAACAACTAAGAAAATTGTGATCTTCCTGCTCAGGGTAGCAAGAGCTTGAGCTCTTTCTCAACACACTTAACATTAGTAAAAAACAAAACTGTCAAAGTCTACAGGTCTGTCTTTTAAGTAAATGAAAGTTATTTTATTCACAAGTTTGTATGTGAGGATTGGTGGGTAAGCAAATAAAAGAATGAGTCAATGGGTGGCCGTGTGACAGCATGGATGAGTAGGTGAGTGAGCATATGGATGTTAGTATGGATGAATAGGCAAATGAGGGCATGGATGGATGAAGTCTTATGTTGAGAGGTGCTGTGCTATAGATGTATCTAAAACTGAATAAGCTATCTCTACAGACACATAACCATTCATCTTCAAATATGTCTACTCAACTTACAACTCATATGCTCATTATTTCATCCACACATATGCACTCCTCCATCCATCTTTTCACATATACCCTCACATACACCCTCAATAAAGCATGCATTTATCAACCTATGCTCATACATTCATCAAGCCATCCAGACTGTTACTGACCCTGATTCATCCATTAATCAGCTACTTGCAATCAAGCAATATCCATTCACCTCAGCGTGTTTACCTTTATGCACATAGTCTGTGACTTTGTGTAGACCTGCTTGTGTGCTGTATTTGTATATGTGTTGTGTGATTGGTGTTATGCTCTTCCGAATATAGGTGATAGCCTACACGTGTTTCGCCCGAAAAATTGGACCGCAGTTGGACCGAGCGATTATCGCTCTCTATCGTGCACTGTTCTTTTATATTCCACAAACAACTGCATAAGAATTCCTGCCTTGAGAAAGCCTGGCTTGTTGGCCTTCGGGCGAAACACGTGTCGGCTGTCTTTCTTCTCCTGCACACGACTTCAAATAAAAGAAAAGAATGTGAAAGATGAGTTCTTATATTTTTTATACCTATATTCGGAAGAGCATAAAACCAATCGCACAATGCACTACTTGGATCCAGGTGGTATCTGCGTGAAACCACTGTTTTGGTTTTGCCAAAACCCATAATCGGGACATGACCTTTTGTGTGTAAACCCTGGTAACACCCACCAACTAAACCATTTGCCTGTATTTGTATATGTTCCTCCGTGTGTGCTGCTTGTATGTTAATGTTTGTCTGTATGTGTGTTGGTCTCTTCGATTGAGTGGTTGGAAGTGTGCCTACATGAGCATATTTTGGCCTGTGTGCATGGTTGTCTTTATATATGCAGCTTTGCTTACTCTGCTCCTGCATGTGAACTTGCACATACAACCACTCTAGGTATGTTATCTGGTGTTTTGTTGTTTGCATTGTCTCTGGCACTATAAGGCTTTGCTCTTGGCACAGTTATGCGTACTTTTCGTTTTTTTACGGCTGGTAGATCAGCCCTCATTATTTAAGTCTCCAGTTGTTATGCGCTTTTTGAAAGATTTGCATTTGTTTCCTCCCTCTCCCTTTGTCATGCCGTAGCTGGACCTTTACTTGGTCCTCGAATTTCCGATGTGTACTCCTTTTGAGGAGCTGTACAGCTGTCGCTTATGGCTTCTCACCCTCAAGACAGTGTTCCTGGACGCCATAACATGAGCGTGACGTATAAGCGAGCTTCTAGCGGTTTTGCAGACATTTACAACCTTCTTCCACGTTACCCGTCAGTCAGAACATCACCTTGCGGGCGTTTTATGCTCCGCTTACCCCTCAAAGGAGGAGGCGAGACTCCACCGTTTGGACCCCAAGAGAGCTCTAAGCTTTTATATTGATTGTACCAAAGAACACCATGTGGACTATCAGCTCTTTGTGGCGTTTCTGGAGCGAAAGAAGTCAAGGCTCTGAATATTTACAGCTTTGGTATCTATTCAAAAGTGGAGGAATCTGCGGCTGGAATTCTCTATCAGATGAACAAGTTACCCACTTCTGAATAAGTACTACTTTGGTATCTATTCAAAAGATGAGTAATGTGCAGCTAAAAGTCAGAAGAACAAGTTAGTAACCTTCAGTAACGCTCTTTCTGGTACAGATTCTATCAAGACAGATTTTTCTCTCCGACACTCCCGCATCCCCATTCTGTGATTGGACTCTATTGAGTAATAAGATTCCAAGTCTAGAAATCAGCACACTGGTCACAACCAATTTGCTATTGGAGCTCTGCTTCTAGGGGCATGGATAGCCTCGACAACAATTGATGTCAACGTGTGAGAGTGGCACCTCTATAGAATCCACACGTCATATTCCAAGCGGAATGGCCTCAGTACGGAGCCCCATGGCACTACCTACCGGCACAGAGAGGTCCTACTGGAAAGTGTCCGAATCCAGTCTGACACCTAGAGAATATTCTAAAAGTGAGGAATCAGTGGGTAGAATTCTCTGTTAAAAAAGCTTGTTTCATTAACAGCACACAAGACATACGTGTGTAAGCATGGTGGATGTAGAATCACATGAACTTGGGATCAAGCCTAAAGCACTTGAGGGTCCGGACTCTCTTCTTTCCCTCTGTAGGGACAAACAATTCCCATTACAGACTGATGTACATTGCTGTCAAGCTGCCAAATTTTATGAGTGACATCACTACCAGAAAATGCATACGGTCAAGAGCACCAGTCATATTGCATGGCTCTGAGGGCACCATCTCTCCGATTGTGACAAATTCCTTTGTTTAGGACAAGAACCCTTATACCCTCTTAGGTGGCATGCTTAATCAAAGGGTTCCGCCTCACAATAATCACCAAAGTTTGTGGTGTGGTATACAATTACGTGTGCGGGACAGCATTTAACTTGTCGCCATGGAGTGAAAATCCTATGTGTGCAGTGGATGTGGGCGAGTGCTGCATACTGCAGGGTAGCAAGTGTGGGGAATAAAAATACCTCCTGGTGGACTGACTCAAAGCTTTATTGTTTATTGAGTGTCCCCAAGGTATGCAGTAAAACTGAGAGGGGAGTAAATTTCAACCCAATAAAGTTATAAGGGTCAACATGTTTCTGCCAATCTGAAAACCCTATAATGAGGTGCTAGGTTATCTTCGGGACCAACGTGTATAGTCATTCAGCAATTAAATGAAGGAAGATGTGTATGAATATTGTGTATAAAAATTTATGAATAATGAATAATTACAGCTAGTGTTCCACAATAAACATGTCTGTGTTCACGTCACCTGTCATAATAACAATAATGTGACAGACGGAAGAACATTATTTGCAGTATGATATTTGCTAAATTGGCACACGTGCTATGCTTGAAAGCACGTTTTTGTGCCGGTCATGTGCCTTGTGGTCACTGTAAAAACATGTGAGATTAAGTGAACTAGGTTTTAAACCAAGATATATCTGTGGTATATATCTATGCTTATCCAGATTAGTCCAGTGTTAGGCAAAAACTCGCACTTTCTCAGACAGAATTAAACAGGTCTAAATGTGAGACAAAACAGGGTGGATACTGTAGTAATAAATAGGACATAACCAGTGAAAATACAATTTAAAGTACAGTGAGGAGAAACCCTCTGGGTGTCATAATGTAATTTTGGTGCAGGCATATAGATCCTAATTATGTTGCCAAAGGGCCATTATACATTTGTGTAATTGAACTGCCTTGATCCCTTCAAGGCTAGTTCTAGTGGTTACTCTGCCTGATCATATTAAATCCATAACCACAGTAACCCATACTTCCCCTAAGACCAACCTATGTCGGGATGGCTCCACTCCACAGGTGATGGTGATTCAACAAATCTGCAGGTAGATAGTATTTCAACCAGAAAGATGGTTTAGAAAGTTAATTAACTTTTTCCTCTGATGGATACTTCTACATGCAGAAACCTCCCTTTTTGAACAGATTCCAAAGCAGCACCCCTCTCATGGTAGGATTGGGTGGAGGAGGGGATCTGTAGGATTAGTCAGACAAGGAATTCCTGAAATACCAAAATGGCCATCCCTTCTCACCTCCAAGCACTAATGCTTTGTTCTGGTATGAATGGAAGCTCATGTTGTTGCACAATAAATATGAGCCACGTAACAATCCCTAGCAAACGTTGATGTTAAAGACTTTGCTCTGGAGCAGTGAGCATAGATTCCCTTCACCAGTTCCTTTTTGCAAAGGGCATAGCACATTGTTATACAGAGTATTATCCGGTAGGACAAAGTCCTTTTCTAGACTGCTTTGCTTTTATTGGTATCTGCATACTCCACAAATAACTAATTGGTAGATATGATGCCCTTGGTGAGGTTTGTGTAATAACTGACCTCTCTTCTCAAGCCCAGCTGGAGTAATCTCTCCTCCTTCTTAGTGGAATGAGGCTGAGGTTAAAAAGTAGGAAGGGTAATCGATATGCTAGACGAAACAGAGTAATCACCTTTACTACGAATGCCGCATCAGTTTGAAGACCAATTTGTTCAGGAAGGCGCTTAAGTGACCCCGATCAATTTCCAGACATGAAGGTAAAGACTCTAGAATTTGGATGCAGAACCACACCTCCGAGTGGAAAAGGAGGTCTGGCCTGAGAAGCAGATGGAGCAGTGCCAGCTCATGGCATGAAGAAATACTTGGGCTCAGCCTTGGCAAACCTTCCTCAGAACCCAAAACACGTTCTGAAAGGCTTCAAGCAAAGGATACTGGATGGCACAGAACTCCAGACAGTGAACATTCTCCCAAGTAAAGAACAGTTTCACCTGCAACAAAAGATGATCTGAACAAGATGATCTGAACAAGATGACCTGAACTACCTTAGGGTGGAGACCCCACTCATGACCTGCAGGACGACACCCACTGAGACGGTCAGCCCTGCTGTTTTCCTATATGAACGTATGGTTGCTGACAAGTCAGATGCCATGCTGGTGAGCCACGCCAGACACATCAAAGCTTCCTGACAGAGATGGTGAGACCCCACTTCTCCCCATTTGTTGGTCTCTGTCATATTGGCTGTCAAGATCTGAACAGATGGGCTGTGAAGGGAAAGGAGGAATCCCTTCAGGGCTAGGCAGATTGCCCTCAATTCAAGCAGGCTGAAGTGAAGTACCAGCTCATCCGGACACCATTTGCCTCTTATCTTGCGTTCTTCCAGATGTGCCCGCCACTTGCGAGTGAATGCATTTATCATCACCGTAGTTACCTCCAGGTTAGTTTGATGGGACATCCATTGGGACAAGTGTTTCTTCATCAACTACCAACGCAAGAGCATTGTAGCAACCCAGGAGATTGAAAGGGAATCCAACACAACTGCCTTGTGTTGGAACCACTGCCAATGAAGGCATCGTTCTAGAGCTTTCATGTACCAGTATTTGTATGTGACCAGGAGGATACAGGAAACCAGGAGACCAGGCAGACGAAGAACCTGAAACAGGAGCTTCCTCCCAAAACATCGGAATCCTATCTCAAATGTCCTGGATCCTCTTAGGAGGAAGAAAGGCTCTCAAAGATGTTGTGTCCAGCCCTGTCCCTATAAACAGGAGGTGCTGAGAGGGCTCTAGGCGAGACTTGGGCATGCTGAAGGAATTGCTTAAGTCGAACAGCAGATGGTGATGACACACCATCTACAGTGGGTGAGTTGGCTATCAGCAGCCAATCATCTGTGTGTGTATGAGAATACCCACATACACTATCTTCTCAGAGGTGCAGCTACCACTGCCATTACCTTGGTCAAGACACTAGGTGATGTAAGTCCAAACAGAAGGTAGCGAGTGGATCTTATCACAAAACGCAGGTAACACTCGTGCGACTGCAGGTTGGGTATATGGAAATGTGCATCTAGCGAGTTGAAGGACAGCATCATGTCTTGATTTTCCAGTGCCAGAGGAACCTGAGCCAGGGTCAGCATCTCGAACTTTACTTCTGCAGGTAAAAGTTCAAGAGCCTGAGGTCTATGGAACCTGGAAGTATGGGACGTAGCACACCTGGCTCATTGCCTGCTCAGGGACCAACTCCACGGCTACTTTTTTACAACAGGGCTGTCACCTCCTGATACAGGATACGCAAATGTTCCATGACTGAAGGGAGTGAGGGCTAGGGATCTGGGAAGGAGCATGTTGAAAAGGTAGGGCATATTCCCTCTCTAAAATGTACAAATCCGACTGTACTGATGTTACAGCTCTCCTGGTCTGTAGAAAAGAGGACAAATGTCCTCCAACTGACTATCTTTTACTTCAAGGGAAAGCTAAAGTAGGAGAAGGACGGCTGATAGATTGATGACCCATTTCCATTGTCTCTACCACTGGTAAAACAACTTATTTTGTGGCTGGGCATGATTTTGAGTAGCCCCAAAACTTCTGAAACGGTCTGAGGAGTCTTATTGCTTGAAATCTTTCCAGGAGTACAACTGACACAACAATAAGGCTGTGGATGGAATGCTTGAAGCAATCTCAGTCACTTTCAATTGCTCAGGGCCACTTTCCAGTCCATTATTTTTCACCCACAATGCTACTCTAGCTAAATCAGTACTGACCCTGCTTCTTACTGAAACAGTCGGCCCTGAACAGCCAGATGAGAACCCCTCCTGAAGGGATCACAAGCAACTCCAGACCAGTTTCGCACTACTTAGGGCTTGTCAGTACGGTGTAGCTAAAGTCCTATGGTACAGTGAGCACGGGGCCCACAACTGGACATACCCATCATACTTAGGTTATCAATGGCAACAACAAGGTGAAAGATTGAATTATTGAATTAATCTCAGCCGCTGGCTATTGCTTGGGGATGGGGGAAATCCAGTTCATCATTTTACGTCTGTCTCGCCACTCTAGACAAAGGCTTACCTTACTGAGCCTAACAAGGCAGAAAACAGTTTGGTGCTGCTTTTCTCTCTTCTGGAGGAGGCCTCGTCTAGCAGTTCTGGATGGACTGCTCCCATGATGGGCAGGGCCAGTACTAATTTTCATAAGGTAAGACTTCGTCTAGAGTGACACAGTTGCCAACAAACGATGGGTTAGAATGCTACCCTGAGTGAATGCCACTGGTTAGACTATTTACAAGCATTCTTCCCATCACCTTTTTTGTGATTGTTGAATCTCTTTAAGGTGGCATTAGCCATGTGCCCAAAGATTTATCCCACTCAAAGGACATATCCATTAGTTCTGCCTGCACATCATGTGAATACCAGTTCGACTCGGGCCATGCAAGCATTTGCAAGGTCACTGTAAACCCATAGGTCTGGCCATCAAGTCAATGGTATCTAGACCTGCGATTACAATGTGCCTGAAGAAACCCTGTCAGTCTTTGACCATGTCTTCAAAATGGTCTGTGAGGAGGTCTAGAAAGTTTGGACCCATCATTGTGTATCGCTCCACCAAGCAGGGAACAGAGGGATAAGCTGCCATCTGAAAATAAATGTTTGCCCTACCACTTTCAGGTTCTTAGATCCCTTTTCAGGTGGTGCTGTGGAGTAAGTGTCAGTGTTCTGCTAATGGAAAGGGGATGTTTGCACCTTTAGGATGTGTGGTGAGAGGTGAAGTGAAAGAAAGGCCAGATCTCTGGGTGCAGACCTATATCTTCCAACAATCAGGTGTTTCACAGAAAAGCTTCTCCCATAATGCCTTTACTGGATCCAAGAGTGACTTAGTCAAAGGCAGCAAGGGTTCTGAGGACATTGCAGCAGGCTGCACAATGTCTGTCAAAATGTTCAGCCTGGATTTCATAGGTATCAAGGGCAATTCAAGCACATTGCCTGGCTTTCTTAGAACAGAGTATCACTCCATATCGGTTTCAGAAGTGTCTGGACCATTCCACTTTGCAGAACAACGCAGTCTGCAGTGTAAGAGGAAGGGGTGGCAGCAAATTGGCTGCCTAACTGCTGACATCTGTATGATGCGCTATTGACTCTAGCAAATGCACTGGGTCTTTGGCCTTGTCCACTCTATTGTGTGCTTTCCTCCTAGACCTCATTAGGCTGGTCTCTTACTCAGTGGGAGCAGATTCTGCAGGTGGTGCAGGGGTGGTTGTCATTTGAGCTTCAGGAGAGACTACCTGGTGAGAGTCTTGGCACTGGGATGGTTCTGGTTAGTGCTAGAGGACATGACGGAGGGAACAGAAACAAAGCCCCGAATGATTCCAGGAGGTCCTGAGGTGTGCCAGTGGGCAAAGCAGCATGCCAGATCATCTCCATCATGCCATGGATGAAGAAGATCCTCCCCTGATGCCAGAAGTCCAAATAAGGCAGAGTTGGTGTCACATAAGTTAGGAACAGCGGTGGTGCCCGAAGGGACCCTGAAGCGGGTGCCATGGTTGTGGAGCGACCAAAGAGAACTCCTCATGCTGACCAAGATCAACCAGCTCTGCTTTCAAGGAGAACTCTGCTGGGTCAGAGTGTGAGGTAGTGACTTACCTTGAGAGTGATTCATCAACATGCCTCCTCTTTTGAGGAGCATGATGTTTGTTCAGCTTGGATATGCATCGTGAGCGGTGCGGAGAACCACGGTGACCACGGGCATAAAAAGTTTGGCCTCGCACTCTTTTGAGGCATTGGAGTGCATGAGGCCTCATTTGTAACAAGACCTCAAATCATGATTAGACAGCAAACACTATAAACCAACCTCGTGCAAGTCTGAAGAGGACATTTGTTTGTTATATTTGCAAAAGGACATAAATGCTGATTTCTTAAACGGGAGGCTCCCCTTAGCACTGCACTGAATTATGGAAATTGGAAAAGACATACTGGTAAAAATGTTCTGCTCTGCATCTTCATCGGACACAGAAAAAAGGAAAGTGACATTAGTGCACAGGGGTGAGTGTTATATAGCTCCAGTGACATCACCATGGCATTGCTGCCAGGTCAAAGACAGAGCTGGTGTCCCCTGCAGGTGCAAGAGAGTTGTGGAAGCGTTTCCGGATCCACTCTGACCTCTGGAGATATTCAACAGATGAGGAATCTGCAGGTAGAAGCATACATCAGAATACCTTCATTTTTTATATGAATGTACCAATAACATGGTAAATGACTCTGTTGCTTGACTGCTTCTGACGCACCACATAGCTATACACCTGCAGACCTGATCGTTGGGAAATCAGCATCACAATGTCACGCTAGTAGAACTGTGTTTCTTGTGGACTCTCTCCTACTTAATTGACACAGCAGATGTGTCAATTAAAGCATGGTAGATTCACTTTACCACGGCGCATACTAGTCGATAGCCCTGTCCTACCAAAGTAATGACTGCTCTCTGTATACTGCTCACAGGCACAACTCATCATACACACTGTAACTCTTTGTGACAGTGCAACTCCATCACATGTAAAAAAACAAATTCAAATCCTCATGTTATCGTTTGTTTATAAACACGGTGACCAGGAGGCCAAAATGTGATCTGTTAAGATGGCACAAGTCACCTTAGATACTCTATTGAAAGAGTCCAATCCCATTAAAGTGACTACTGACTGTCTGAAAAAACACCACCAAGACAGCTGCCATTGAGATCAAATTCATGAGGATGGCGCTGGCCTCCTTTAGAGCAAAACTGGCTCCAATAGAGAGAAAAGTGGGACATCATGGACGTCTTGACAACAGTATTGATATGGGACTTGAGGTATGGCTTCTGAAGAATATCTTGGTGGATATAGAATCCAAAGGAAAAATTTCCACTTTCCTGGCATTCAAGAAAGTGTAGAGGCCAGGGAACCAATCAATCAACCTTTTCATCCGCTCATTCTCATCACCGTTGGGATTTTAAAGAGCACACCAAATCTTCTCCATTCTTCAGTGGAAATCTTATTCTAAAGATTGATCATAGTCTTCTTCCTATGCCATCACCAGGCCCATGCTCGGCCATGTCCCTCTCTGCTGATTTTTGGCAGAAACCATTTTTTAACAGAAGACATTTCTTACCCAACTATGTAAATGTGATATGAAACAAGATATGTTGGAACCAGTGACAATACTATCTAACAATAGGAAGAATAGATATTTTTGTTTAACCCAAAAACCTTTAATGATTCTTGGAGGACTTTGATGCACCTCCTTGCCACAACTGGATGAAGAGAAAGAAGTGATGGAGGCGAAAGATGCTACTGACAATCCAACTGCTAAGCCCATGCCTGCGTTATCCAGGTCAAAGAATGAACAACTGAACTGTAGTCACAAATAAATCTGCCAACAGAGAATGAATCAACACGAGATCCTCTGCAAGGGGCAGGGGCAAGTTAAGCTCACTACTGAAACTTGAGGGTCTTATCCTGTTTTCCATGAGTCCTAGGGAGACTCCTGCTGTGCTGAACTGACTAGAGTTGCAATTATGAGATAATCAAAATTCAGCCAAAGGAACCCCATCGGTTGTGAGTGTGAAAACTTTACATTATTCTTTTCCTCACTTTCTCATTAACTGAATGTTGTCTAGATTGCTATTTAGCCTGATGTAGGTCCCCGGGAAACACAGAAAGGTTGTTCTCCTTGTTTGGTGGTTTGTTTTTTCCATTTTACAGATGAGATAGCGCATTTTGTTCAGGGCCTCAGAGGTTTGGGATATCTTTGCTGTCTACCTGTTACAGACAAATTGATAATAGACCACTCGACAAATAGCCCTTTTCGAGCACTGGCAATACTGTGTTATTCTCTTAATTATACTGGTGTGTGAAGTGGCAGATACTTGTGAGCCATCCTCACCTGTTCAAAGTTAAAGCCAATTATAGTTAGTACTAGACAATGCTCCCTTAATGTTGGTTATATGATCCTTCCCTACCCTTTGTTTTAAGGAAGTAGATGGAAATGAAATATGACCAAGAAGGAAAGCTTGTAGCTAGAGGCTTACAAGCCTTCCATCTCTCATCCCAAATTACCCCTCTAATTAAGCCCTACACATCCTTCATCAAACCAACCAACCTGGATAGTCAAGCACTACTAACCACCACAGACCATTCCCCGGAAAACAGTTTCACTCCCAACCACTGAGTCAACATACCATGTCTTGTAATAACACCCTCACAATACTGTCGTTCAAGGCCAGCGGCATGTCGAATTATGTTATTTTAGGTGTAAAAAGGTGCTTTCGTGCTTGCCCACCATGTTCCCTGGCATCGCACTTATTCAAAAGACATATTTTTCACCATCAGAATCAGAAAAAAGTAATAGGGACTGGATTGGGAGAGGGATATGGAGCAGCAGACGCAGACATAAAGATAGTTCCATACAGACCACATCATATACGTTACCCTTGAAATGATGTGGGTGGCTATTTTTTCAGGAAATCTCTACAACACTGAATCGTGAAGGCCTCAATTGAGCCCCTGAAATGGTTTTCATTTGCTGAAATATGCACTTTTGTAATAGGTACAATGTATGCTTCAAACACTTGCAGAGCATCTTTCTTGGCTGCTGTCTTAACAGCCTTGAAAGAAATTGCCACTGCACCACACAGACAGTAATAAGGAGTGAGTGGAGCATTGGACTTGAAACATACATAGCCTGGAATAGTTTGATTGATAGACACAAAGCTTGAGATAGAGCCATTCTCAGACGTATGATTAAGGACTATGGATTGGTTTTCCCATGGTGCCTAGTCCACCTAAGAGATAGGTAACATACCCAGAGAAGTGCATGCATATTCTTGAGAAGGCCCACAGCCCAGTACAGGGGCTTGCTACGCACCTACTACCGTACCACTCTACAAGCAGCCTTTACAAACCTTAGTGCAAAACATCATCTGTTATTTGCTGCACCTCCAAAAGGCAGGTTTAGCATACTCATTCATCCCATTCATAAGGGTACATCTAGCTGCTCTGGTAGCTTGCCTGCAAAAAAAGAGAACCCCAGTCAATATTTGAGATACTTCTTGTTCTAGAAATTATGGAAGCCATCTGAGAATGCAGTTGTTTCCTTTGTGAGAACTCGTCATTGTTCTGAATCGGCTCATGGGGCTGCCATTTGAACAGTTACACAAATATCGGGTCATCAATAGAACACATTCCAATTTTCTGTCGAATGTCATCTCCCGGTCCCATGTCAATTAATCCATTGATTTGCCAACTTGTTTTTCCTCAACTCAGTTGATGTTTTGGCAGACTAGCCCCTATGTACTGCACTAGCCATGACAAAATCTTAGAAAGGCTGAATAGCTCTTCGTAGCTTTTGAAAGCTCCACTTAAGACTTAAACAGTTTCCAAAATGGGCCTTGCTAGATGGGTTGTTAAATGTGTTCAAGTTTGCTTGCCAAATCAAAACTATGGCTGGAGCATGGCTGTTCTGTCTTTCCTAGGTAATGTTCCATTCACAGGCATCTGTAATACTGGAACATATTCTACTGTCCACACTTTCACCAAGCATTTTTGTGTGGCTATTCACGTCGAACAAGTAACCTCAGTTTGGAAAACTGTTCTTAAAAACGTCTTCTGCTCAAGCTCTCAAACCACCTATTTAAGGAAAAAGGTGACGTCTTTTGTGTCTATCCAAAGCAGGTGATCTACTGTAGCACACTTCAATTGAAAAACATTTCTTATCTGTCAGAGGGAGACAAATGGGATTGGCAATGAACGCAGTAGTTTATCACATTCTATCACTCTGTGGCACACAAACCCAGCCCACTCACACGGGCTGGCTGCACAAACTTTGGTACATTCTGGGGATGGAATGCATCCAAGCCACTCTTACACAATCCAAGACATCCTTCCATACTGGCTGGCAACCTATCCTATCGCTTTTATCAACGGAATTCAACGAGGTCACCTGTCCAAAATACCTCCGTCTTTTACGACTAACTGATAACTCCCCCCAACAGTAACCACGGAAAATTAAATAACAAGCGGTCTCTCCGCATAAAGCTCCACGAAGCCACTAAATGGCACACCGGTCTGGGGATGGGGGAGTTCATGGGGCAGGGGTTGTTTTGGTTCTTTCCTTTGTTTGGGCATCCAGGGGGTGGGCGGCGCTCATGGGACCAACCCCACCGGCATCGACAGCTTACATGGACTCTTGCTCTCCGAAGGACCTTTGTCGCATTTTTCGGCCCAGAGGGGTGACGGGTGGGAACCAGGGTCCTTTTTATGTACCAATACGTGGGTAAACGAAAATTGTAATGTACCTGCACCAATGCCACAAAACAATAAAACAAAGTTAAACAAAAAAAAAAGGGCGTAAGGCAAGGGTGTGTGCTGGCGCCCACCCTATTCTCATTGTACGTAAACCATATTCCAGAACATCTACTGGGCTGTGCACATGATTCACCCAAGTTAGGGGGGGTGCCAGTACTATCCCTCTTATTTTCAGATTACACTATTTTAATATCTCAAGCCCCAAGAGGTTTACAATGTCGAATAGACTCTTTTGGTGTATGCTGTGATACTAAGGGCCTAGAAATAAATTCTAACAAAACAAAATACATGGCAGTTAACCCACACAAATCTTTTAAGAAAAACTTAACTGTCAAAAATTTGAAGCTACAATATGTACAGAATTTTAATTATCTAGGCATAACCCTGGACACCAAAATGACCTGGAAACCGCAATGGGAGAAAAGCAAGATTTTCCTGCTACAAAATTCCCTACCGATAGAAGAAACATGAGAACAGTACTTCTAAGGCGGTATCCCCTGCCCTCAAGGTATACAAGTACAGGGCACAATCGGCATCCCTTTATGGGGTGGAACTATGGGGGCCCTCATGCAAGAATACCTTTGCAGGAGGAGAAAATACATTTCTCGGGAAGCTATTACGCCTCCTCGTGCTTACACCTCTAATCCCTATTGTTATGGACCTAAACATTAAACGTATAGACCACCAAGTCATATTAAGACCATTGCTGTTTTGGGTGCAATGTCCCTAGCTACAGTGTGTTCTGAAGCCATCGCAAGAGAGGATCATGCCCAATAAAAGGGGTCTATCTGCACAAGAACCCTGCCTCTAAACCGTCACAACCTATTAACATGCTTCTAGTTCTGAGGAGTTTAGATGGCTTGGGCCTCGCACTCTCACTGCTAACCTGTGGGATTCATCTAATATATGTAACTGTGATTTGACGTGGTTTATTTGTGCCACGTATTTGCCCCTCTTTGTAACTGTTGTAGTCTCACACAAAGTGTTGTCACCTGGAATTGCATTTCACAGCAGTCTCCGCCAGTACTTCTTTGTAATAACCTGAAGTTGACAGACCATTAATTTATTTTCCTAAAGGTATTGTGAGGCACATGATCTGGGAGGGGCTGCGGGAACATGTGGGGAGTTGCGGTGGGGGAAGGTGGGCTTTGGAAGAGCAGGTGGGGCATGGATTCCACCGCTGTGGAACTCAACCTCCGCGGGTCTTTGGGTGATTGACTCGAGAGGAGGTTTTGCAGACTATTGTGTTCTGGTCATGAGGTGTTCAGAGTGCATGGTCTGCGGGTTGGTTCTGATCCTCACAGTTGCTTTTTACTTTGCCTCCCCCTGGAAGGCTTGGGGGAGGTGGGGCACCTCCACATGGTTGTCCAGGTTGTCCGTCTATGCAATTTGGCAGTTTCCTATTGTTTGGCTAGGGTGGGAAGCTTTCCCTTTCGCGTTGGCTGGTTTCATCCCTTCATTTTGCAGACGGCTGGTTCTAGGGGATCATATATTTAGATTGATGGTCTGATTGGAGGGGGAAGAATGACAGCATGAGGGGTTTGATCTTGCCATCGCCAGTCCTAGAGGGTGGGACTGTTGTTCTTATTGGATGGAGGTTGAAAGATGGAACAGAGTTGCTGGGTTATGTTGATCTCACGGACTCAGACCCCCGGAGAGAGGGTGTTGATGGAGATATTTGGACCATGGGGTCTGTTGCTACAGACAGTCATATCAATGGGCATCTTTGTGTCCTATGGGGTTCATGTGAAAGTGCATATGTGACCCCATGAAGGTGATAGAGGTTAATGAATGGCATGTCCTCTTAGAGAATGGACAAAATGGAATTACGGGAAATTAGCTTTGTATAAGAAAATAAATGATGTCTCTGGGGATAATTGGGATCTAATTGTTTGTATAACCTCTATGTGTGTAAAGCGCTCTGATATCCGCAAGGATCTTGTTCGCGCTCTATAAAACTTTCAAAATAAATAAATACCTTCAAGTGATGCATACATGATTTGTACTCCTGATCGTTCCTCACATCAACCACAACCCTCCACACTCCAAATGGTTGTTATATACTGGAAGGGGGATCTCTTATCATATGCTAGTCAGGTTAGAACTGTTTAAGTGGTGCTTAATGAATATCTCCAAATACAAACTCTAGACCAAAAGATCCTCCCTGCGACAACTCCTTAGTGAATACATAGACGGAAATGAAGACTCCACCTCATTATCCCAAACTCTCTGGTTAATGGGCAAGGTACTACTGAGCGATAACATGACAAGAGACTCATCTGTTATGCTTGACATTGAAACCATGCCCACAGTCTATGTCATACACTGTGCCCCAGATTTGAGGCACTGAATTGAATAGAAAAAAATAAAATCGTAATACTCTCTTCACCAGCAAAGCCGAACTTGCTCTGATTCAATTACAGTAGCATCATTACGAGCAAAGCAAAAAGTAGGCTAATTCCTGGTGGTGCATCTGAAGAAGAACAAAATATCATCTGCCATGCACGCTATGCTCCACAGTTTCTACTCACGAGTCATACTCTTAGAGGAAATCCCAAGGCCTTCACCACCTTTTAGCAACACATGCATGACTCAGACCAAGGAATGTCCAGAGACAAAGAGGAATTCCTTAACAAGGGTCAGATTACTGGTGCTGTCTGGCAAAAGTAAGGCTTTATTTGACAGGGCGATCACAGTCAAAGAAATAATAGACATGAGTTCAAATTTGCACAAGGGCAAAGGTCCAAGCAAAGATGTTCTGTCAAGTAAATTCTCTAAGATCAACAAAACAACACTGGCACTCCTCTTGCAAGAGGTTTTTAAAGAGGCAGAGACTGCAGGCCATCTTCATGTGGAGTTCAATAAGGCGATTATTATACTTCTAGGAGAAGCCCCATTCAGTCCTCCAGCTATAGGCCCATCTCATTAATGCGGATGTAAAAATATAGCAATTAATCTCTGAAAAATCATCTCGAGCTTGATAGAGGAGTCACAAGTGGGCTCTGTAACAGCTATTACCTCTGGAAACCACATCAGGTGATTGTTCGACATTCTCTGGTAAAGGATGACACTGAATGCAGAGGAAACGTTCGAATTAGGTGTTAGGACACTAAAGAGAGCCAGCATCAGCCCGTCCTGGACTTGAAATGGGTTTAAAATAAACAGACATCGACTATGGCAAATTTCTGTCACAAACGTTTCCAGTCCACAGGGGCACAAGGAAGGCCTCCTATTTCATGTCCTGTTCTTGCTGTCCCTTGTGGCAGCCATTAGACAAATGGGATTCATTAGATGATCTCTGGTCAATGTATAACCCCTTGCCATACCAATAACATCCTCATTAACCTGAAAATCCCAACTACAGCATTCCTAAACCTGTTCTCACTCACCGTTTAATTTTTCTCCTGTTCTGGTTTTAGGATAAACTGGGACTAAAGTAAAATTATCCATTTGTCAAGAGGTACATTGAGGACTACTGTGGGCGAATGTGGGCTCAATCGCTTCCAGGAAACCTAAAATAATCTGGGGTGCAGGTCATCTGAGGCTTAGAAAGCATGGCCCCAAAAAACATTCTCCCACTGATAGCCAAAATAGACAGGAACCTCAAGCGTTAGGCAGCATTATTGTTATCTCTTTGGGAAGGGTACAGGTAGCCAAAATGGTGAGTGTACCAAAATATAATTATATTCTGTGAATGTTTCTCCTCTTAATTCCAATGAAACGCTAATGAACCATTAGTAACTGCATCAAAAACTTTGTGTGGATGGGAAATCGTGTCTCAAATCCTTGAAGCTACAAGCAGCAATGATAAATGGAGGCCTAAGATTACCTGACATCTATTCCTACCACCTGACCCAACAGCTTTCACAACTGGCCTACCCGGTCATGACTATACCCAACTCCCATGTTGGACTGTCACTGGACGATCTCACATGGATGACAGACCATGTCGCTGCAGCTTATATTATAAAGACAACACACGATAAGGCACCCCATCACCCACAAACAAAGTAATGCTAGTCTGTTTTGGGCACTAACACACTCGTCACTTGTACACAGATACTTAACACAGCAGACACAGATCTGTTGCAAAGCACGACTGGTAATAGGAGGTCGCACATTACACTGGCAAACATGGGCTTTTCTGAGAAATCAACACATTGGAAGATCTTTCTAAGGGTGATACGAGAAAAAAGTTTAGGGACTTATCCTTGAATTCCATCTACCCACTTCAAAAAGCTGGAAACGTAGACAGCTGTAGCATTTCCTGATTGGAGTGCTTAACCAGGTCCCTTCACACGTCTTGAAATACTGAACTAGTCATACATTACAAAACAGGAAATGATAAAGGGTGTGATATGACGCATCTATAGCTCATTAATATCTTCCCTGAGTGCTATGGGTATTGTCTCAGAAAAAACAGATGACAGAGACTGGGCACCCCGGCTTAGGTTCCATCACAAAGGGCTGAGGGAAGAATGCTTGAAGTACACATACTATAAAATTATGCATAACTGGCCCCAATCCAAATGGTAGAGAGCGATGATCAGGACCAATGACCTTTTGGTGATCGAATACATATTTTATAGTGATGTCCAAGTATATCTAAATATTAGCAGGAGTTCGGCAGGTATTACACGATACCAGCATCTGCCAGTTCAGCCTTTACCTTTATTACATTAATTCACTATATTAGATGAATGATACAGGCAGTACGTTCTTTAACTCCAGGTGATGGATGGCCACAATGTTATCTGCAGCAAAACCTATATCCTAAGACACTGGAGAACGGCTGATGAATGGTGCAGGTTTGTTGTGAAGTCAACTGCTATATGTGTTTTTATCTTGAAAATGTTAACAAAGATTTGCATAAAACCCTGCAAAACTCAAAAGATTCTGTTGAATACTTCTCCTGAACAAACTGCACAGAAATAAGGCAAAAGAAATTCCAAAGGTGAGCTGAGCTGAAGCAACAGCAATTCTACACATATTTGACAACCTCTACAAAAGCATGCTGCAATCACACAGCGATCTTCAGTAGGCACTGAGCAGGAAAAATGATCAAACCTGATGATCCCAAATTCTGGAAAATCTAGGTCAGAATCTGAAAAATTCTGCCTCCTCAGTCAAGGAATATTTAAGATACCATAAGGTTGAGATTACATATCTGGAGTTAAAATCTGGAGACATCCACTCTTAAGGAAACCAGTCATAAAAGGAACTGTCTGAAATATGTGTGTCTTCTAGAGGACTCTATTACTATGGGTGCATAGCATGAAAATGGTGCCAGGGTAGCAATTCTGACTCCAGGTATAATAATCAATAGACTAACAGGCAGATGCATCAAAGAAAATACCGGGAGCAAACGGGCAGATTCTCAGAATCTGACCGTTTGCTCCCGGTATTTTTGCATTTGGGATGCATCATCCCAAATGCAGAAATCGCAATTTAAGGAATCTCTAAATAGCGATTCCTTAAATTGCTCTTGCATTTAAGGAATCCCAAAATGAGATTCCTTAAATGCAATGCATGAAACCCCAAAAAATAGCGAAATCGCTAATAGGGGGAGCAAATTACCATGAAGTTGAGCTTCGTGGTAATTTGCTAAAACTTTGAAAAATGCACTTTTGTGCATTTTTCAAAGTTACATATTGCGCACACACATGCCCTTAGGGCATGTGTGTGTGTAACATTTGTGCACAGGTCCATTTCAGGGGTGCAACAGGGTGTCCTTTGGACACCCTGGCACCCTTGAAATAGCGGAACATTAGCGATTCGGTAATAGCTAATCGCTAATAAGGAATGGCTTTCCCATTCATTCCTATGGGCCTTTAGGCCCATAGGAATGAATGGGAAAGCCATTCCTTATTAGCGATTAGCTATTACCGAATCGCTAATAAGGAATCTGTAGGAATCGCTAATAATATTGCGATTCCTACATGCATCCAGAGTCTTTAATAGCGATTCCTTAAAATTCGCTATTAAGGACTCGCAAAACATAACTTTGATGCATCTGCCAGTATGTACTTTAACTGTTTTGATTGTTGAGGATTATGATATTCTCTGCACCAACCTAAAATGTACCACCTTATCAACGTGTTTCTAAAAAAAATAAAAATGTTGGTGGCAGAAGACAAGGGCCCTAGATTTACTTCACATGAAAGATGGCAGTTCTCAGAAACATTTCTTATAGAATCAGGTTGACCACAGAGCTGATAAAGTGCAGCCTAAGTGTTACATGGAGAATCAGACAATCTTGCATGTGCTACCACAGACCAGTTGTAAATTGGATAACTTGGACTTTCCTGCATTTGCAGTAAGGCCAGTCTACCTCACTCCATGTAGATAAAGGGATCTCTCTTGGTCTGAACATTATCTTTTAATCTTGGTGCAAGGAGCCTGTAGCTCTTGACATTCTACATATTATAAAGTAGAAAGTTAGGTTCAAACTTTAAAGACTATTACAAAGTAGAGAGTCGGGTACAAACTTTCACGACTAGAGAATTTTAGATAAGAAAATCCTCATTAATATCCAAGATATTCAGAAAGTCTAAATGGTATGACAAAAAAATACCATGATTCTATATACTTCATTTGTAAAAGCAAGCTCAATTTGGGAATATGTCTAACATGTTTTATTTCAACTATATGGACTAATCTATAAAACGTTTTAAAAAGACTGTATATATTATTAAACCAAAGGAAAACCCCGGAAACTTCATTATATTTAAACCTCTGTCAGGCTAAGCGTGTTTAAGTGATGGATATATGCCACAAGCACCAGCAACAACTGCACAGTAAATCAATTGTTCTTAGGCACAAATGTGCTGAATATACCCATAAAGTAAAATGGCAGTGTTTTTATCACTATACATTCTGTCAGATGGTCCTAACCCATTTCCCAGCAAAAATAATCTCCCTGTGATGTTCTAAATTTGCTTCCACTGATGCCACATTTTGGCACTGTGTGCTTCTTGCTTCCTCTGTACTGCATGATGTTCTACTGCCCCCAAAAGGAGTCGGGCCACATGAGAATTAGCTAGTCAAACCTTCATTCATAGTCTCTGAGAAATATTATTTATAGGCAATAACTATTTCATTAATACATAATAAAAAAACCTGATTAGAGTTTTGGAACATATGCTGTAGCTCGGCTGTACGATCTCACTTCTCAACAAAGTCTAAGTACGTGGAAGGTGGCGTGTGCAAAGAACTTAAGATATACCAACACATTGGGGGCGTGGCTAACTGCCGAGCATGGCGGCTTAAAATTGACAGAGCTCCACTGTGAGACCTGCTAATCCTGTCAATACTGCCGGAAGTGGGTGCGATCTATCACTCATCTTTTCCCCCACCCATAAATAAGTAAAATAGCAACAAGCTGGCAAAAATGTGACCCTGTGGAGGCACGATTAATGGCGCAGCCCCAGCCGGAGAATCGGCGCCATACTACTTACCCTGCTGCAGGTTAGGGCCTGACACCACTTCTGACTTCGGGGTGGCCTGATCGCTGGGCTGTGCCGCTGGGAGGCCCCGGGCCTGGCGAGGATTCATCTGGTGACGTTGCATATCAGGTGCGGCTGGTGGGCGTGACTGAGGCTGGGCCTGCAGAGGATTGGCCCCCCTCCTCTGCCTGCCAGGCAACGCAGAGTGAGCAGAACTAGCTCTGGTCAGATGTCGCATCCGGGGGCCCACTGAAGTGCTGCTGGCGCCCAGACTGTCGTGCCCTGGGGCATAACGCCCCCTCCCGGCGTTGTGCTGTGTGATGGACCAACAGCGACCTGGGGCCTGCTGTCTGTCCGGTGCGTCCTGAGCGAGGCTGGGGGAGCTGCAAGGGCTGTGTCGCCTGGAAGGTCCAGTGAGCCAAAGCCTCTGGGTGCTGCCCTGCGGGACAAGGCCTCAGTCCCTGGGCCCCGCCTGACTCTCGGATCAGCTGAAGCTAGCCCTGGTCACTGGGCCGCTGTGATCTGCCCTGGCGCCACCTTCCTTGGCAGTGGGCCGATCAGTGGGGGACTCATGATATTACGTGGCCAAGCAGCAATAGGCCACATAAACACATGCTCGAGTGCGCTACCGCTGGATTTAGGCACTTACATCCTACGGTCTTCCCTTCCCTGCTGTACTCGCCAATTGGTGCCACGATGTGGTGGTTTTGCGATTTGACCGGGCGATGTACCGATGAAGATCTGAGGCCTACAGTCACATCTAATGAGAAGGGAGTAAGGCTGGAAGGGGCTGTGTATGGAAACACGCTGGCGGTAGCCTCAACATATAGACATTTTCTCCTCTTTTGTGCTGTAGAGCAATACACTAACGCCTGAGCTCTCCCAGACTTTGGGCCTGCACCTCCCTAGCGCTGTTAGATTCAGTAAATTGTCTATTGAAGTGGCCCAATAGTAACGTATAAGGGAAGATGCCTCAGAGGTGTCAAGTCCAAATCTGTAGGATTTTAAACGCCACAAGATCCTGCATCACAACGCTGACACCCAGCTTTTGAGACCTATGACCCCTTCTGATGTGCCTTGCCTACTTCCTTCTTCTACTGTAAGACTGGCTTGCTGACTCAAGCCCCCCAGCTTACACTCGTACTGAGAATATACATATCAGACCATATCACAAGTTTCAGGCACAGAAGCTCAGAGTAATAGGCCGAGCTTACCACAGAAACTGTTTCTTCACGTTGGTGGAAAGGCCCCCGGGCCTTCCTTCGTCCTCTTTCTCCTCCTCCGGCAGTCTGACAACGTAAGGACCGGCTCGGCGGTGCTAACTCGCTGACAGTAATTGAGTCGTTGAATTCCTACTGACCACGATAACATGGGGCACATGAAATGTAAAATATCTGAAATGTCACCCATCGACTTGCCAACCCAGGAGGAATCGGACAAGTCTTCCCAGGCACCTTCGTTAAGCTGCATCCCGCCGACTAATATGGAGCCTACCCCAAGACAAATTGGACTTAATCCTACAGGAAATACGAGAAAGTCTATAGAGCAACAAATAGGTACTCTCACCACGGGCTTTACTCTCCTAAAGGCTGATCATGAAAAATTATCAGACACAGTTAAAACTAACAAACAGCCTCTGATGGAGTTGCTGCCACAACACAAAGAACACACAGAGCATATATATCCCAAATGCAACAACAATTGACAAGCCTCCTTGACAGGGTGGAAGACGCAGAAGGCAGAGCACGAAGCAACAAAATCTGCATAATAGGCCTGCCAGAACGTTCAGAAGGTCCTAACACGACCCAGTTCATGGAGCAGTGACTGCGAGACCAGATAGCCCCGGAGGGACTATCGAATTACTTCTGTGTGGAGAGAGCGCTCCGGATACCAACAGGTAGACCAAAGGCGGGGGCGCCAGCGAGACTGATGATAGCCCATATTTTGAACTATAAGGAAGGATTGCGATGTCCTGCTACAAAAAGCCAGGGAGAAAACCTCAATACAATATGAGAACGATCGGATATCCTTATATCCAGACAACACAGTTCTGGTTCAACGGCAACGAACTTCCTATCAGCCTTTGAAGAAGAAACATCAAGCCCTAAATCTTAAATACTTTTTATTGTTTTCTGCTCAGTTTAAAATGATCTATGATCAAAACTCCCATTTTTTTCTATAGCCTGGAGGCAGAAAATGACTGGCTGGAAGCCACCCTCTCCTCTCAAGCACTGGAAAATATTGATCAGAGGACTCGCCAGGATTCAGTAGGAGCATCACGACGGGGAGAGCGTCGAAACCTATCGACCCGTAGACGCGCAGTAAAAAACCCTTCACTGGACAGGCTCTGCAAGGACAGGAGTCGGCACTGGCAGCAGTTGCTGCTATACGGGAGGCCACTCCCCCGTCATCGTCGGAACAATCAGATCACAATACTATGTGTTCTGACTCTGAAAGTAACGACCCTCTGTTCCGCTCGATCACCCAACAAAGTTGTGCAGGACCTGTTTGGTTAAAGGAAAGCGGCACCTTTGAGTGACGCCCTGATAACATTGTTAAGTGACATTAATGGAGGAAAGTAAGGTATTACTAATGTAAATGCATATTTTATCTCTCTCCCCAGTTCCCTCCTTATCTTTATTCATATCAAGTGTCCTGTCATGTGTGTAGCTCCGTATTGGGTTAAGGTACTATGGAACGAACAGGAACCACCCCCCCTGCAGTAAATGCATACAGTAACCGAATAGAAGGCCAAAATGTTTTACATGTTGTTTTGACCAGCATTGTTCATGCGCTAGTCCTAGTATTGGGAGTTTTAGTTAAATTGCCCTAAACCAGGAAACCCATCTCACTGAGTCGAAACAGTTAAAAGCCGCAATAAATGGAGGGGCCAAAAATTCACCACATCCTATTCGGCATTTGCAAGAGGAACACTCATATGGATTAGACATGGGGTCCCGTTTGTGATTACTGAGCAGCTCACGGACGCTCAAGGGAGATATGTACTGATACCCGGTACGCCAGATGGCATACACGTAGTTATAGGCAGTATATATGCCCCAAATTATGACCAAGACAAATTCCTCACTGATCTGAATACAGTGTTGGCGGACTGGGTAGACTTTCCATGGATACTTGGTGGAGACTACAACTCCATTCTGGATGTCCATCTGGACCGATCCCACACCCCTCCCATTTGGGGAGTCGCTTCAATTAAGCAAGCAGAATTTTTGCGGACTTGGGCAGAGAGGGCTGGGCGATTAAAGACGTTTGGCACCTCTAAAACCCTATTACCCGAGAATACTCCTTTTATTCCTGCCGCACCAACTACCTACTAGATTAGATAGAATATTTTGCTCCCTGTCCATCACACCTCAAATCTCCCAGACTACGTACCTTGGGAAAATTCTATCCGATCATAACCCACTCGAGATTACCCTAGAACGGGCAAAAATTCCCACCCCTGTTCCTACCTGGAGGCTATAACCGCAGATACTGGAAGACGCGGTCTTTCGGGACAAATTAGGCTTGACAATCACAAATTATTTCAAACAGTGATTTGAGACACGGCTATAGGAATGACAGTGGGGGCTCGCCAGGAGGTACATAAAAACCTAAAGACATTAGAGGCATCTCTGAATGCACTTGAACAAGAGGCGAGTAAGGACCCTTCCGAAGAAGCGGATTTACAAGAGGGGAGAATACGACACGCTGAATTCCTTGAGCAACTCCTATCTACTGAATATCGGTCATACACTCAACACAAACATGCTGAAGTGGATAAGTCATGTACCCTGCTGGCGCAACTGTAGCAAGACACACCTCCCCCTGTCCCTATCCATGAAGTGTTATTATCAGACAGCACCATAGTACACACTCAAGCAGAAATTAACCTCGCCTTCGCCAACTATTACAAGACACTATATAGTTCCCCCACAGCTGCAATACCAGACCAAATCGACTATATAGTTCCCCCACAGCTGCAATACCAGACCAAATCTAGACATTTCTAGATGGTTTGACCAACCCCAAATTATCGGAGGCCGCCCAGAAAGAATTAACTACTCCCATTACAAGGGTTGAAATCAAGGAGGCTATCGGCGAGCTCCCACGTAATAAGACCCCAGGACTGGATGGTCTACCGGCAGAATTCTATTCTACCTTTGCTATAAATTAACTCCACACCTCGAATGCTTGTACAGATCAACACGAGAGGCTCGTTCCCTTCAACTAACCACTATGCAAGCATTAGTCACCTCCCTCCCCAAGCCGAGTAGAGACCCAAGGGATATCTCAGGATACCGTCAGCTCTCCCTGTTGCCCACTGAATACAAAATACTTAGCAAAATTCTGGCCCTCCGACTTCTTCCTTATCTTCCAAAACTAATTCACATTGATCAATGTGGTTTTGTCCCAGGCCGTAACACATCCCTTAACATCAGGTGTCTGCACTATGTCATGGAGGCTGCCTCAGAGTTCTCCCACAGGACTGGATGCATCTCCCTGGATCTACGGCAGGCGTTCAACACATATATAAACGATCTAACAGATGATCTGGAGCCTATTCCCACATATATTCCGGCAAGTTGAAAATATTTAAGGGCTGGCAATTAATGAAAAGAAATCACCTGCATTCTTCATGCAGTATAGAGAAGACTTAGAGCCCATCAGATTTGGACAACTTACTTTATCAATTGCCCCACAAACATTCAAATACCTCGGCATACAGATTTACAAGACCCCTCAGGACCTTATAGAAGGAAACCTGATGAAAGCTATCAGATCGTTATGTGCCCAAGTCTCTTTTTGGACATCGTTACCACTCTTGGTGATGGGTAGAATAGCCATTTCTAAGATGGTGATGCTCCCACGTTTATTGTACTTTTTTGCTAATCGGCCTGTCCTGTTCCCTGCAATAGTTTTCTGACCACTAGATTCCCTCCTTTGAGATCTTATCTGGGGGAAGGGACGTAAAAGGGTAAGCCTGGCTTAAATGCAATTGAGGCCATACAAAGGCAGTCTAGGAGCTCCTGACTTCCGTGCTTACTGTATGGCAAGTCAGCTACAATGGCTGTCTTTTTGGCTTGCTGGACGCAATTTATATGAAATTGGCCATACACCACAAATATTAAATTGGGCTACACTACAAAAACTACTGCTGCCTGGGAATGGAATACCACCCAGTGTACACTCTCTACTTAGATCAGCCCTACTATACTGGAGAAGGTAATTGCAATACACGAGGCGGACTCCCCCATATGCAACCAATACCCCACTACTCGGAATCCCCACTGCAACAGTCTTAATTATTAGATGGAGTATCTCCCAATGGGAACAAGATGGGGTAACAACTGTAGGAGCGTTGTTTATAGACTGTATATTGGCAGACCATGAAAACTTTGTCCACACACAGGGAGTTCCCCAAACACTGTTCATACTACATGCCACCATCACAAACTACATTAAACAACGCTGGTCTCCGGATGGGAACGAGCCCTTTACACATGAACTAATTTACACTGTACACCTGATGGGAAGAGGATGATACCTAATCAGAGAGGGCGGAAGATGCCAAAATTTGCTCCTGCAGGATTGATCTGCGCTTGGAAGGTATTCCAGAAGGAACGGAACCTGCCCAGGTTGCCCATTTTATCAAGACTTGGATCCAGACATGGATGCCACCAGAGCAATTGTCCACATGGTTCATAGTGGAACGGGCTCTCTGCGCCTTGACGCCCACACAGACCAATCATAGTGCCCTTCCTTAACTTCAAGGATAGAGATGCCATTCTGCAGGAGGTACGCTATCATCCTCACCTTTCATGTCAAGGAAGTAGAGTGATGATTTTTCCGAACTATATGAAAGAAATATAACTACAAAGGAGATCCTTCACTCTGGTCAAACAAAAACTAAGGGCGATTAACCTGTCCTACCGTCTTCTGTTCCCTGCCCGACTCCAGGTAATCCTAAACAATAAGACTCACTTCTCTGACACTCCAGAAGCAGCCTCGACATTCCACTGAAGAACGGCCCGTGACCTTACCAAAAGCAACTGATGCTATACCAGCACCAAGCAGAGTAGAGCTTCAGTATCACAGCGATGACACACTCGCTCTCAGAGGGGCCGCAATGCCTGCTGGAAACCATCAGAGTCACCAAGGCTAACTGGCAGAAGCACATCCGCATCCTTTGCTGAAAGCAGGCAACGCAGAGGCTCGCACGACTGTGAACCAGGGGAGAGGGCTTCTCAGAAGGACTCTCCAGCTCCATAACTCCATGAAGCCATAGACACATATCTCTCCCGCAGCCTAGCGATCTAAGACAACACCCACTAGCCCCTTGAGTTGCAATGGCAACCTCCAGAATCATTACTGGTTCATGCCCCTGAGACTTGTTAAATCCTGAAACATGGAGGGGTCCACCACTTCATCCTCCAACAGTAATGGTTATACTTGTTCGAACTGTTAATGGTAGGGCAACAGATGCTTCCGGAAAGAAGTATGGGGGAGAGGCTGGTTGGGGGGCGGACACAGGGGGTTGTTTCCAAGTTCCTGCAAGTTGTTCAGTTTGCTGCTACGTCAAATACACATGACCGATATTCCCCACTAAGTTATCAAGAAACACTGATGAGTCCATGTTCTTTATTCGCAATTCTGATGCACCCAGACCCACAAACCTCTGCCGCAGCCCATTTGAGTACTGCTCCCACCTATGCCGTGATCGGGGGACCTGTGGGGGATCCCCAGTGCATGGCTGTGCCTCGTTTGGCCAGTAAAATGGCCAGTGAGACAAACCTGGTGGGTACTTTGAATGAATGAATGAGTGAATTTATTTATAAAGCGCTACACTCACTCCAAGGAGCATCTTGGTGCTGTAAAACAGAGTATCGAAAACAGAAACAGGAATGAAAGTGGACAAAATGAAGAGATTGACCGAGAGCTCCTATCGAGTGTCATATAAGGGAAAACACAGTACTGTCTGGGGCAGCGAACATCCAGGTTTTTAGGAGCTTCCTGAATAGGGTTTCAGATTTTGCTAGTCTCAGCTGTAATGGTAGACTGTTCCAGGCTCTTGTTCCTAGAACCGCTAAAGTTTTGCCTCCTTTTGTTTTCAGTCTGTAGCTGGGAACGGCCAAATAGTTGCCTGATGAGGATCGCAGACAACGTTGTATGGCCTGATTCTTGACCTGAGATATGTCGGACCTAATGATTTTGCTGCTTTGTAAATGAACGTTAATACTTTAAACTGAATTCTTTTATGAATCGGTACCAGTGTAATATTTGGAGTGCTTTTGTAGCGGAAGATCCTCTTGGTAACCTAAGTACCAGCCTGGCCGCTATGTTCTGTACTACCTGTAGTCAATCAATCAATCAATCAAGAAATTTGTGTAGCGCGCTACTCACCCAGAGGGTCTCAAGGCGCTTGGGGGAGGGGGGTCCGCTACTGCTCGAACAGCCAGGTCTTGAGTTGCTTCCTGAAGGAGAGGTGGTCTTGGGTACGACGGAGGTGGATGGGGAGGGAGTTCCAAGTCTTGGCTGCCAGGTAGGAGAAGGATCTTCCTCCCATGGTGGCTCTTCGGATGCGTGGAACTACGGCGAGGGCGTGGTTGGTCGATCGTAGCTGGCGGGTGGGAGTGCAGAAGGTCAGGCGGTTGTTGAGGTACCTGGGGCCCAGGTCGTGGAGGGCCTTGTGTGCATGGGTAAGGAGACGGAACGTGATTCTCTTGCTGACGGGGAGCCAGTGCAGGTCTCTCAGGTGTCCGGAGATGTGGCTGTGTCAGGGGATGTCCAGGATGAGTCGTGCGGAGGCGTTCTGGATGCGTTGGAGTCTTTTCTGCAGTTTGGTTGTGGTTCCGGTGTAGAGGGTGTTTCCGTAGTCCAGTCGACTGGTGACGAGTGCTTGGGTGACCGTCTTCCTGGTTTCGGTGGGGATCCATTGGAAAATCTTTCGGAGCATGCGTAGGATGTTGAAACACGATGATGAGACGGCGTTGACTTGTCTGGTCATCGAGAGGGAGGAGTCCAGGATGAAGCCCAGGTTGCATGCATGGTCCGTTGGTTTGGGTGCGCTGCCTAGGGCCGGGGGCCACCAGGAGTCGTCCCAGGCAGAGGGGGATGATTCAAGGATGAGGACTTCCGTCTTGTCTGAGTTCAGTTTCAGGCGGTTGTTCTTCATCCACTCGGCTACTTCTTTCATCCCTTCGTGTAGGTTGGTTCTGGCGGTGGCAGGGTCGTTGGTGAGGGAGAGGATCAGCTGGGTGTCGTCGGCGTAGGAGATGATGTTGAGGTTGTGTTGGCGTGCAATGGCTGCGAGGGGGCTCATATAGATGTTGAAGAGGGTGGGGCTGAGTGATGATCCTTGTGGTACGCCGCAGATGACTTCGGTGGCCTTGGATCTGAACGGGGGGAGGCGGACTCTCTGGGTTCTTCCGGCGAGGAACGAGATGATCCACTCCAGTGCCTTCTCTTGGATTCCGATGTTGCTGAGGCGTTGTACTAGGGTGCGGTAGCAGACAGTATCGAACGCTGCGGAGAGGTCCAGGAGGATGAGGGCCGCTGTGTTCCCGTTGTCGAGCAGGGTTTGGATGTGGTCAGTGGCTGCGATGAGGGCGGTCTTGGTGCTGTGGTTGGCTCGGGAGCCGAACTGTGAGTGGTCGAGGGATCCGTTCGTCTCGAGGAAGGCGGCAAGCTGACTGTTGACGGTCTTCTCGATGACTTTGGCGGGGAATGGGAGGGGCGAGATGGGGCGGTAGTTCTTGAGGTCGGTGGGGTCTGCTGAGGGTTTTTTCAAGAGGGCGCAGAGTTCGGCATGCTTCCAGCTTTCCGGGAAGGTGGCGGTGTTGAAGGAGCAGTTGATGATGTCCCGGAGTTGGGGAGCGATGACGGAGTCGGCCTTGTTGAAGGTTTAGTGGGGGCATGGGTCGGTTGGCGATCCGGAGTGGATGGTGTTCATCGTGCGGATGGTGTCTTCGGTGTTGACAGGGGTCCAGGCGCGGAGGGTGGTGGTGGGGGGCGTTGGTTCTGTGGTTGGGTGCGTGGTCTGTTCGCTGAAGCTGTTGTGTATGTCGGCGATCTTGCTGTGGAAGAACGAGGCGAGAGAGTCGCAGAGGTCTTGTGAGGGAGTGATGTCGTTGTTACCGGCGCTGGGGTTGGGGAGCTCTTTGACGATGCTGAAGAGTTCCTTGCTGTTGTGTGCGTTGTTGTCTAGTCGGTCCTTGCATGCTGACTTCTTGGTGGTGTGGAACAGCTGGTGGTGTTTGCGGGTGGCGTGCTTGAGGGCGGTCATGTTGTCTGTGGTCGGGTTTTTTCGCCAGGCTTTCTCGAGGGTACGGCAGTTATTCTTGGAGTTCTTGAGGTCGTCGTTGAACCAGGGGGCTTTCTTGCTTCCGGGCCTGCTGGGATGGTTTTTCAGGGGTGGGAGGTCGTCAGCGCAGTTGGTGATCCACTGTGTGAGGTTGTTGGCTGCTTGGTTGGGGTCCGTTGATCTGGTGGGCGGGTTCTGGTTCAGTGATGTGGTGAGCTGGTCGGTGGTGATCTTGTTCCAGCTCCTGCGGGGAACTTGTTGTGGGTGGTGGTGAGTCGTGGTCTTTGTGAAGCTGAAGTGGACGCCGCTGTGGTCTGTCCAGTGTAGTCCGGTGGAGTTGCTGAAGGAGATGTACTTGCTGGAGGAGAAGATTGGGTCGAGCGTGTGTCCGGCGTAGTGGGTGGGGGTGTTCACCAGTTGCTTGAGTCCAAGTTTGGCGAGGTTGTCCAGCAGGGTGGTGGTGTTGTTGTCGTTGTTGTTCTCCAGGTGGAAGTTGAGGTCCCCTAGGAGAATGTAGTCAGCGGAGGGAAGGGCGTGTGGGCTGATGAAGTCTGCGATGTCTTTGCTGAATTGTGTGCGGGGTCCTGGGGGTCGGTAGATGAGGGTGCCTCTGAGTGTGGTCTTGGGGTCGGTGTGTATCTGGAAGTGAAGGTGTTCGGCGGTTGTGAGGGTGTCGTCGGAGCTGGTCGTGATGCGGATGGTGTTCTTGTGGACGATGGCGATGCCTCCTCCTGTCTGGTTGACGCGGTCCCTTCGGGTGATCTTGTGTCCGTCGGGGATAGCTATGGCGATGTCGGGCGCTGAGGAGGCGTTCATCCAGGTTTCCGTGAGGAAGGCGACGTCCGGAGATGTGGTGTCGAGCAGGTTCCATAGTTCCACGGCGTGTCTGTGGACGGAGCGGGTGTTGAGCAGGATGCACTTCAGGTGGTTGTTGTTGGTGCTCGGCTTGGCGGGGGCGGGAGCAGTGCAGGTCCGGATGCAGGAGAACTTGCAGGATCGGCAGGTGAAGGGTCCGTGGGTGCGTCCTGGGGCGGTTCGGTGGCAGCCGGGGAGTCGGCCGGTGTTGAGTGCGCTGAGGGTGGCGGCGTCGTACGTCCGGCGGGTGGGATGGCATCTGCGGGGGCCAGGTGGTCTGGCGCTGGTGCGGTCCAGGCGCGGACGGGCGTAGACGGGCTTGCCTTTGGCGCGCCCGCTGCGCCTATGTGCGGACTCTGCCATAAATGGAGAGTGGGGGGGCAGAGCGAGGGAGGAGCAGCTGGGAGGCGGGAGCGGGGCGGCGAGCGGGGAGGGGAGTGGTGATGCTGGAGGTAGCAGGGGTGGGGCCGCGGGGGTGCAGCGGCAGAAAACGGCGGTGGAGGCACAGAACTATCAGGGGCACAACGATGCAAACGAGAACAAAACAAATACAGGCACAATACTGAGGTCAGGGGGCAGGGGGCAGAAACAATACTGGCGCAACACTGGGAGCGAGAGCAGGGGCACAGGGGAACAGGGGTACAACAGTTGACGATGAAAATGAACAAGTACAGGCACAATTCAGGGGGCGATGTAAATGAACAATTACAGGCACAATTCAGGGGGCAGATACAAACTTGGCAGCGGCGGCGGCAAGCGGGTCCCGGGCACACTCGGGGTGGGCCACGCGGCGGGAGGAGCGACCAGCTCTGACCAGGTCAGGTCAGGTCACAGCTCCCCGCCTCGCGGACACCACCTTTTGTGTTCAGTGGGAGGGAGGAGCAGCTGGGAGGCGGGAGCGGGTGGCGAGTGGGGAGGGGAGCGGTGATGCTGGAGGGAGCGGGGGTGGGGCCGCGGGGGACCAGCGGCAGAAAACGGTGGTGGAGGCACAGAACGATCAGGGGCACAACGATGCAAACGATAACAAAACAAATACAGGCACAATACTGAGGTCAGGGGGCAGAAACAATACTGGCGCAACACTGGGAGCGAGAGCAGGGGCACAGGGGAACAGGAGTACAACAGTTGACGATGAAAATGAACAAGTACAGGCACAATTCAGGGGGCGATGTAAATGAACAATCACAGGCACAATTCAGGGGGCAGATACAAACTTGGCAGCAGCAACGGCGGCGGCAAGCGGGTCCCGGGCACACTCGGGGTCGGCCACGCGGCGGGAGGAGCGACCGGCTCTGACCAGGTCAGTCTTTTTAACGTCAGTTTATTTGCTCCTGCATACAGGTTGTTGCAGTAGTCTATTCTTCAAAGAATTAAGGCTACTGCAACTGTTTGTATGGCATTTAAAGGTAATAGGTCCAGAAACTTCCTCAGGATTCTTATCGTATGGAAGCACATGCCAGCCACTGTTAGTGCTTGGTTGTGAAATGATAGGGAATGATCGAACTTGATCCCTAAGTTACATGCAATGTCTGCCGTATTCGGCGGAGGAACCATGTTTTCAGGCCACCATGAACTGGGCGCAAAGAGGTTTGTTTTCCCAAAAAGCATGATTTTGTTTTTTTGGCTGTTACATTTTAGATGGTTAAGATTCATCCAATCCATGACAGCCGTCAAGAAGTGATAACATTTTTCTTCGGGTGATGAAGAGTTTTTATCAAGGTTAAGGATGATCTGGGTGTCGTCGGCATAGGTAATAGCTTCGACCTCAAATGAATCAATCAGGCTGAGTAGTGGGGTCATATAAAGATTAAAAAGCATAGGGCTTAAGGAAGAGCCCTGGGGGACCCCTGATAGAAGTTGTTTTTCTATGGACTTGTGTTGGCCAAGGGTGACTATATTGCGTCTATTTTCCAAAAAAGAAGGAAAACCAGGCTAACGCCTTATTAGTGACGCCACTAGTACAAAGTCTGTTAAATAAGATGGCGTGAGAGATCGTGTCGAACGCAGCCAACAAATCCAACGGAACCAGTACTGCATACTTGCCCTGATCTAAGGCTATCTTTAATGATTCTGTAGTGTGAAGCAGCACTGATTCTGTTGAATGGCCGGGTCTGAAACCTGATTGTTTTGGATGAAGGATGTTTTCTTTTGACAAGAAGTCGTTGAGTTGTGCGTTAGCCAATTTTTCCACCAATTTGCTCAACCAGGGTAATAATGAAATTGGCCTGAGATTAGTGACTGTGGCCGGGACCATGTTTTTTTTATTTTTTGCTTCTGCTTGTGTTGCTTCTCCTTCCGGAGGTTGCCTAGGACACAGGATTCCCAGGTGGTTAGGTGTGTAAGCCCGGTGAGCTCTCCGAGTGATTTGTGTATATTGTGCCAGTATGCTTGTATAGTTGGGCAGCTCCAGAACATATGGAAAAAATCCACTTCCTGCCCGTGACATCTAGGGCAGAGGAATTGAGTATTGGGATAAAATCTTTGGAGGCGAGCCGGTGTCAGATACGCCCTGTGTAGGATATAGAATTGTATATTTTTGAATGGAGCGTTTCTGGAGACCTTCTTGGGAAATTCAATTGCTCTCTCCCATTCTTTCTCATGCAGGGAGCGCCCTGGTTCTCCCTCCCAGGTGTTCCGTATGGTCTCTAGGGGTCTGTTTGTGACCTTCCGTATGGCTTTGAAAAACAACTTGGTTAGGTGTCGTTCCACCCCCATGTATAATATTGTATGGATGACAGGGTGTGTGGTTGGTTCTCCCAAAGATAGGTTGTGGTACCGTTGGTAACTTTCAAGTAGCTGACGATGGAGTAAAAATTGTCCAGGGGGAAGATCGTAGTCGTCTATGAGTTGTTGGAACGGTCTAAGTTGTACGCCCTCGAATAGTGACTGCTTCAGTGATACCGCAGGTCGTCCATGTGCGAAGTACGTTGGGTGTGTAATAGTGTTCGTGTTTGGGCCAACCGACCAGCGGCAGCAGAGGTGAGTACGCTTTAAATAATGTACTTGCGGTGGAACCACCAGCTTCCAGTATCCTAAGCGGATCGCGGACACGAATACTCGATTCAGCAAGGTAAGAGAAATACGAGGAGCACCTCGCGGTTCCTGTCCCCCCACCCCATTTCCTCCCGTGGTTTAGATCCCTCACTAATCACGTTGTAATTTAATGATTTGCAGCTGAATCCGGTCCCTGAAAATTACAACAGGCACTGCATTTTTCACTCATGAGTAAGTGCAATTAAATGGTGGAATTGGCTATGTGACATAAGGAGCTCCTCTTAATACTGATGAGGATGCACCCCACCCTAATCTAGACAGGAGGATACCCCCAACCCAGCTTACTCAAGCGGGTAAGCCTCATTGTAAATGGCCAAGTAATACTTTTAGTCTTATTGTGCACAACCCTTGACCCCCTCCTTTTGAACCAGCAGGTGTGGGACTTTCACAACACACCTGCATGCAGGTTGCCCCACACCTGTCCTGAGGAAGACCCGCAGGCCGAGGCCCACAAGCACCCCTTGAGCCCCAAGACGGGTCAAAACGTTGACGCTCATCTATACCCACCTGGTCCACAAGCCCTTCTTGTAATGTGCAACACAAGCATTGATCGGTGTATTGTCAAAATTAATTGAATTTGGTTTTAAAACGACAAGTATGTGGCCAGTTGGAAAGGACTGAGAAAATGTTGATCAGTCTGTCCAGTGAATAATTGCAACCTATCACACACTGATTTTCTTCCTTTTCCACACTAGAGCACCCTCTCTTTTTTTCCGCACGTCCCCATGAGCAACCTCTCCTCTCTTTAAATTGTTCGCAGTAAGGAATCTACTGTTGTATAAACTATAATTAAAACTCTTGTTTTGCTGAGAAAAATATATTTTGGTTGTTGCAGTTTAATATATTAATTGTATTAATTACTGGGAGCCTAACGGATAAAGGCTCAGGAATTAACTATGAGTTATTGAATATTTGGTTTATGATTTGTATCATCCAACAAAAAATAGGTCTAGGACCATTGTTTTTCGTACCACTAGTAACCCAGGTCCACGACAACTATTGGGAAACCTCATTTTTTATAATGGCTTATTTTTCAACTGGTCAGTTAACTAGTAGAAGACACCAGCAAAGGCACACTGGCCAGGACAGCTATATAAGGGCATGCTTCAGGAGGAAGGTTAAGCACGGTGTTTGAAGCTCTGTAGTCTTGCTTATATCGTAACTCACTCAGGGCTTGGTCTCCCTCGTAAGTGTTTACTAGAGTGCATGTATTATACTTACTTTTATCTCTCTCCAACTCATGTACCATGTAAGTTGCTCATGCCTATCAGGTGAAAATGAGATGGCACAGCCTTGATGTAGTTGAGAGTGATGGATCATGAGTAGGACTGTTCTGTTCCTTCTGCCTGGATTTGCCTCTATTCATGGTGCCATCAGGTTTACAATTTGGTTTTCAATGGTTCCCAGATGCTTTACAAGAGGGCTTACACAGGACTCAATCATGGTTTTCAGGTTTGAAAAAATATATCCTAAACTCCTGACCCAGTGGTACTACACCCCCCAGCGTCTCCACAAGATGTTCCCCGCGGTCTCCTCCTTGTGCTGGAGGTATCGATCTGCATCAGGGGACTTTGTCCATATATGGTGGGGATGCCCGGTGTTGTCTATCTTCTGGAAGGAAGTCCTTAGCCACATAAAGGGGGTACTGGGGTTTCCCTTGCCTGAAGACGTGAGCATGATCTTACTCAGCATTAAACCTGACGGCCTTAAGGCACTTACACATAACGATTGGATTCTGACGCTCCAGATGTTGGGAGCAGCTAGGCAGCTCGTGGCCCTGTACTGGAAGAGGACCGAAGCCCCCCCCATTGCAACCTGGTTTGTAAAGCTCTGGCATGTTATAACAATGGAATTTCTCACAGCGCGATTGCAAGCGCAAGACACACGCTTTGGGGCTGTCTGGAAGCCCCTGGTTAGCCACCTCTGCAGCGTAGAGCAGGCGCGACATATGCCCACCAGGCTTAGGACCCTGCGCCTCTTCGACGATGCTGTGGCCCCGCCCAACCCCACTAGATTGCTGCCTTCGACACCTCTGCTAGCGTAGGCAACGTGCTGCGGCCCCCCCGCCCGTAGGCCCCCCTCCCCGATGCACACCTCACTCTTCTCCTATATACTCTATGTTTTTACCCTCTCTAATACATCTCCCTCTCCTCCTCTCGTTTTCCACTCAGACTCTCGACTTCGTATATGACCTAGGAGCCCCGTTGGCTACCCTTTACCTGTTGGACTAGTTACTGGGTTATCTTTTATGCACTAAACTATCAAATGGGCTATCTGCAATATATGATGGTTGCCACTATTTACAGCATTGTACGCGGCCGGCCCCAGTGGGATTGTAGGCAAACCGCTGTGTCAATTATGTCTTCTTATGCGGGCGTTTAGGCCCTATTACTGGACTACATCTACGCGGCCGGCCCTGCCTGGGGTTGTAGGCTTAACGCTGTGTATCAAATGCATTTATTATGACCCTGTGGTTTCAAAATAAAACAGATTTGAACAAAAAAAATATCCTAGTGAGACTTACTTGCCTTGTTAAGCTTGACCATGTCAGTCTGATGTAAGGTTATAGAGCGGCTAGCTGGGTACTCCACTGGACTTGCGATTGCCTTAATCATGTGTCTGAAAAACCTTCTGAGGTAATAGCCGCCTGGTTCAAAGCATCCCATAGGTACAATGTAGGCGCACAAGTTGAAGGCCATTTCGGATGTCGTAGCGTAGTAGGCAAACAAAGTAGCGCTTATGGCCCTCTCTATCCTGCTGCAACTCTACTCACGCCAACGCTGCTCCTCTTTCAATACCCTTCTCAATGGCAGCACCACTCTTTCGCAATAAACGGTGCTTAATTTGCACTGGTGTTTGCAAAGCTTGGCATCAGCACTTACTTTTAAACTCTGGCATGTATTTATGAGAGTCAACCACATGGTGGCTGTTAAACCTGCCATCTTTGGCGTGGTTTTCCACTTAACGTTTTGCCTTCAGACCTCCTGTTTTTGCTGAAATTTTTTTTTGCTGACCTAAGAACTCGGCACACTTTACCATTGCTAACCAGTGCTAAAGTGCTTGTGCTCTCTGCATTAAACATGGTAATATTAGCTTATACCCAATTGGCATATTAAATGTACTCATGCCCAGGGCCTGAAAAATATGTGCTACTAGTGGGCCTGCAGCACTGATCATGCCACCCACTTAAGTAGCACTTTGAACATGTTTCAGGCCTGCCATTGCAGTCTGTGTGAAGTTTTAAATTGCCATTTCTTCCTTGCAAAAGAAACCTTTTGCCATGCCCAAACCTTCCTTTTTAATACACATAAGTCACCCTTAAGGTAGGCCCTGGACAGCCCGGAGGGAAGGGTGCAATGTATTTAATAAGTAGGACAAATACTTTTAGGTTTTACAAGTCCTAGTAGTGAAAAACTCTTACATTCGCCTTTCACTACTGCAAAGCCTACCTCTCCCATAGGATAACATGGGAATTACTTTATTACATTTTATAAGTGTAATTTCCCAAATGGGAACAGGTGACCCCTTCATGTTTGGTATCTCTGTAATCACAATTTAAAACCCTAACTTGTGGTGAAGTCGGATTTGAAATTGCAATTCTGAAAATGGCAGTTTTAGAAAGTTGGAATTTCCTTCCCTTAGCGATTTGGTGCCTGCAGCCTGGGTCACATGGCTGGGTGTGGGTGATAGTTGGGCTCTGTGTATTCTTCATAATCAGCCACACTCAGTTGGAGCTTAGGTGTGACTGGATGGGCCAACACTGGCAAGATGGGTGGTAGGAGCTGGGCCACCCCAGTTACACTTGAAAGACCTCTGACACCAATTCTTCAGCACACTTCTGGGCCTGTAGATACTCTGACAGGAAAGAGTGCTGCACTGCTACAAGAACTGCCACTCTGTTGGACTGCTGCACTGCTGTGCTGGGCTGCTGCCTGCTGACCTCTTGCCTGAGGAAGAATTGGACCTACAACTTTATCTTGAATCTAGGTCCCCAGAGTGACTACAAGGGCTAGTCTGCTGGCCTACTGATCTGAGACTCAGGGACAGAAAAAGTTTCCCAAACAACTCCTGGATCAAGCTGCAGCAAGTTCCTGACCCCTAAGTGGTGCCACTCAGGTCCTGGACCTGTGGTGTGGCTCACAGGATCTTAAATCACGCTTTCGGTCGGTTTGCGACTGTTAACTGGCCTATTCACACCACGTCTGCGCCGCTTACACCAGAAATGAGAGCTAGCTGCCACCAGCCAGTCTCTTCGCAACGCAGCATCGACTGCTCGGAAGGGACCGCAGCAGCGGAGCACCAGCCGACCTGTCCGCAACTCCCCAGACTTCTCTTTGCGCCATGCTGACAACCACCCGTATCCTCTCCTTGCTCCCAGCAACCCTCTCCAACGTGAACAGGACTCTTGGCACAAAACTTGACCTTCAGCTGGACTAATATGGGACTGTATCCGACCCACACTCCATCGCAGTCGGCCTGAACTTTTGACTTTGAACCAGTCCAGTGCGATCAGATAGCCGCGGTTGGCGCTTTGCACATTTAGGTGCTATTTTTCACTTTATTCTTTCAAAATTCTTAACTACAGTTCTACTAATTGCATTTTTTTCATTTTTATCTGGTTTCATTCATTAAAGTCATCTCTATTTTTCTAACCTGGTGAGGGATATTTTGTGTGGTGTTTTCACTGATTGTCTGTTTGAAGTATTGCACAACTACTTTACACATTGCCTCCAAGTTAAGCCAGTCTGTTCTGTGCCAAGCTACCAAGGGGGTGAGCACAGGTTAATTTGCGGTTTGCTTGTACCTTACCCTATCCAGGATTGAGGTTGCTGTTTGACCAGAGCTCACACCCCAGTCAACCCGTAACCCAAATTCTCACAGAGGTACAATCAATTTCATGCAATCCATACAGTTTGAGGTGGCCTGGAATAGCCCAAATGTGACACTTGTTAGAGTGTGATCGCTACTAGGTAATACTGGCACTGGCATTCGGCAGCAGTGGGTGGTGCTAGTTGAAGTGGATTCCTGTGAAATTCCTTAAAGCAATGCTTATATTGTTTTCAATAATGAAGCGATGCCCATAACTTACCTATGACGGTTTCCAATAGACTTGGGCAATTTTGCAAACAGTGCAACTGCTCACTGTTCGACGTCAACTGGCAAAGAACATCAAGGAGTCTGATAACCACCAAGGCTTCCTATAAAAAAAATAGGAATACACATTGTTTTTTAACACTTGTATAACACAAAATACATAGAATTTACATTAGCATGCATACCACCACGTCAAAGAACAGAATACATGTTTTTCTAAAAGTTTTAAAACATGTCACAAATATGCTCTTGATATAATCATATGAGCTTTTTTTTCCATGAAATGTGCCTCGCCACATTGAAAATCACTAGGGTGTAAGGATTATTAGGAGGAGGCGCACCTTACTTGTCTACTGATTTGTTTGTATCATATGTAGTTTTAACTGTACATCGTTTGTTTACCCATTATTTTAAGCCTGGGAAAGCTGTAGGCTTCATTCTAGAACTATAGATCAAAATGAACAAACATAACAGGACGGCATATGCCAGGACAATTTATCACTAACAGCAACAGAGTCTGTCATTTTAAAATGTGTTTAAATGTGGATGGATTACAACAAACATCTAAATTAGAGTGAGTTTCATATATGGAGCATTGACAAGTTATAATACAACACTTCAATATTGGTTTGCAGAGGACTGAGGACTATATAGTATGGAGTATTACTGTAATTGAGGTGGGAAACCAGCAGCCCTTGGAAAACACCTACAGCTTAGGAAATGCTTAACCCTTTTAACAAATGTCATCAACAGATGAACGTTTTATGAGAACTAATGAGTTGATGCTTTTTGTTAGGTAAATTGGGCCACGGGCTTTAAACACGGTTGTAGGCCCAAAGCACATCAACCTCAAAAAGGCTAGATTATTAGTAAAAAAAAAGGAGACTTGGTACCAAATCGATGCATCTTGCTTTTTCGGTCTCTAGGTATGAGATAGCTTACAAAGACAAGCATTTACAATGCAATAGGTCTCACGTTCACGCAAGTTTGAGCTTTTGGCATTGTAAATGACAATGCCTTTCATTTATGTTTTGGGGTTTAAAACATAAATAAAAGGCATTGTCATTTACAATACTAATAGCTCAAACTTGCGTGAATGCGAGACCTGCTGCACTGCAATAAAGGGCCTTCACGACTGCTTTTTACATTGTAAATATCAGAGGAAGAGACCGGCCTGTAACGCCTTCAAAGTAGCAATAAATAGTGCAGTGAAGAAGATATGTAAGTGTTGTAAATTACATAGACACAAAGTGTGAAGTGAGAGTTACATATGATCCAAGCTATAACCACTAACAAAGCGCTCAAACACCTTTTGCTCTGTGATTACACTGTCGCGGATCGGGAGGAAGAGCGGGGGGGCCCTATTTCCTGCATTCTCCGTGATTTGAGAATGTAGTGTGGCACTGCATAATGTCATTGCTATCTGTGTCCTAATAAATAACACTCCAGCTGAAGTAGGGCCCTGGCTTCACCTCTTGGTGGAGGGAGGGACGGATGGTCTCGCCTGCAGCTCCGGCCTCGTACAGTGACTCGGCTATTACTGGAGAGTGGGAGGCGCTGAGGTGGTGGTATTGGTATTGGTGGTGCTGGTATTGGTGGTGGTGGTGGTATTGGTGGTGGCATTGGTGTTGGTGGTGGCATTGGTGTTGGTGGCATTGGTGGTGGGATTGCTACTGGTGGTATTGGTGGTGGTGGTACTATTGGTGGTGGTGGTACTGGTATTGATGGTGGTGTTGGTACTGGTATTGGAGGTGGTATTGGTGGTGAGGTATTGGTGGTGGTATTGGTACTGGTGGTGGTATTGGTGGTGGTGGTATTGGTGGTGGTGGTATTGGTGGTGGTGGTACTGGTGGTGGTGGTAGTTGTGGTGGTATTGGTGGTGGTATTGGTTGTGTGGTATTGGTGGAGGTATTGGTGGTGCTGGGATTAGTGGCGGTAATGGTGGTGATGGTGGTACTGGTATTGGTGGTGGTATTAGTGGTAGTACTGGCGATGATGGTATTGGTGGTGGTGGTATTAGTGGTGGTGCTGGTATTTGTTGTGGTATTGGTGGTGGTGGTATTGGGTGTGGTGGAATTGGTGTTGGTGGTGGTAGTAGTGATGGTGGTGGTGGAATTTGTGGTGGTGCAATTGGCAGTGGTATTGGTGATATTGGTTTTGGTGGTTGTGGTGGCAGTGGTGGTGGTATTAGTGGTGATAGTGGTGGTGGTATTGGCGGTGGCATTGGTGGTGGTATTGGTGGTACTGGTGGTGAAGGTATTGATGGTGGTGCTGGGATTAGTGGTGGTATTGGTAGTGAAGGTGGTACTGGTATTGGTGGGGGTGGTATTGCTGGTGGTGGTACTAGTGGTGGTATTGGTGGTGGTGATATTAGTGGTGGTGCTGGTATTAGTGGTGGTATTGGTGGTGGTACTGGTGGTGGTATTAGTGGTGGTACTGGTGGTGGTGGTATAGGTGGTGGTGGAATTGGTGTTGGTGGTATTGGTATTGGTACTGGTGGTGGTATTGGTGGTGGTGGTGGTGGTACTGGTGGTATTGGTGGTAGTATTGGTGGTGGTATTGGTGGTGGCATTGGTGGTGGTATTGGTGGTACTGGTGGTGAAGGTATTGATGGTAATGGTGGTATTGGTGGTGCTGGGATTAGTGGCGGTAATTGTTGGTGATGGTGGTACTGGTATTGGTGGTGGTATTAGTGGTAGTACTGGCGATGATGGTATTGGTGGTGGTTGTATTAGTGGTGGTGCTGGTATTGGGTGTGGTGGAATTGGTGTTGGTGGTGGTAGTAGTGATGGTGGTGGTGGAATTTGTGGTGGTGCAATTGGCAGTGGTATTGGTGATATTGGTTTTGGGGGTTGCAGTGGTGGTGGTATTAGTGGTGGTAATGGTGGTGGTATTGGCGATGGTATTGGTGGCGGTGGTATTAAATTGGTGGTGGTGGTATTAGTATTGCTGGTAGTAGTATTGGTGGTGGTATTGGCAGTGGTGTTATTTATGATGGTGGTTGTGGTATTGGCAGTGGCGGTATTGGTGGTGGTGGTGGTATTGGTGGTGGAATTAGTGGTGGTATTAGTGGTGGTGCTGGGATTAGTGGTGGTATTGGTAGTGAAGGTGGTACTGGTATTGGTGGGGGTGGTATTGCTGGTGGTGGTACTAGTGATGGTATTGGTGGTGGTGATATTAGTGGTGGTGCTGGTATTAGGGTGGTATTAGTGGTGGTATTGGTGGTGGTACTGGTGGTGGTGGTATTAGTGGTGGTATTGGTGGTGGTACTGGTGGTGGTGGAATTGGTGTTGGTGGTGTTGGTATTTGTGGTGGTATTGGTGGTAGTGGTGGTGGTGGTATTGGTGGTGGTGGTATTGGTGGTGGTGGTGGTGGTATTGGCGGTGGTGGTGGCAGTGGAGGTGATATTGCTGGTATTTCTGGTGGTGGTGGTATTGGCAGTGGTATTGGAGGTGGTGGTATTAGTGGTGGTGTTAGTACTGGTGGTGGTATTGGTGGTGGTATTGGCGATGGTATTGGTGGTATACGGTTGGTGGTGGTATTGGTGGTTGTGGTATTGCTGGTGGTTGTATTAGTGGTGGTGCTAGTATTAGGGTGGTATTAGAGGTGGTATTGGTGGTGGTTTTGGTGGTGGTGGTATTGGTGGTGGCAATGGTGGTGGTGATGGTGGTGTCATTGGCAGTGGTGGTGGTATTGGTGGTGGTGGCATTGGTGGAGGTATTGGTGGTGGCGGCATTGGTTGTGGTGGTGGTAGTAGTGGTATTGGTGGTGGAGATGGAATTGATGATGGTATTGGTGGTGGTGGTTTTGGTATTGGTGGTAGTGGTATTGGTGGTGGTTTTGGTAGTGGTGGTATTGGTGGAGGTGGTGGTATTGTGGAGGTGATGGTATTGGTGGTGGTGGCATTCGTGGTGGTGGTGTTGTTAATAAAACAGGTTTTCAAAACAACCCATCAGGTGGCTTTAGTACAGATCACATGTAACACAGATGTGCTGTTGTCAGCTTCATGTGGTGGTATTGCTGGTGGTATTGGTGGTGGTGGTATTAGTGGTGGTTCTGGTATAAGTGGTGTATTGGTGGTGATGGTGGTACTGGTATTAGTGGTGGTGGTAGTGGTATTGGTGGTTGATTTGGCGGCGGTTTTCGTAGTGGTATTGGTGGTAGGATTGGTATAGGCGGTGGTGGTGGTATTGGTGGTGGTATTGGTGGTGGTATTGGTGGTAGTGGTATTAGTGGTGGTGGTATTAGTGGTGGTGGTATTAGTGGTGGTGCTGGTATTAGTGGTTGTTCGGTGGTGATGGTGGTACTGGTATTGGTGGTAGTGGTGGTGGTATTGGCTGCGGTATTGGAAGGGGTGTCATAGGAGGTGGTAGCATAGGTGGTGGTGGTATTGGTGGTGGTATTGGTGGAAGTGGTGGTTTTGGTGGTAGTGGTATTAGTGCTGGTGGTAGTGGTGGTGATGGTATCGGTGGTGGTGGTATTCTATTGGTGGTGGTGGTGGTATTGTTGGTGGTAGTGGTACTGGTGGTGGTGGAATTGGTGTTGGTATTGGTGGTGGTGGTATTCGTGGTGATGGTGGTATTGGTGGTGTCATTGGCAGTGGTGGTGGTATTGGTGGTGGTGGTGTATTGGTGGTGGCATTGGTGCAGGTATTGGTGGTGGTACTGGTTGTGGTGGTGGTGGTAGTATTGGTGGTGGTGGGTGGAGGTGGTATTGGTGGCGGTGGAGATATTGGTGGTGGTTTTGGTATTGGTGGTGGTATTGGTGGTGGTATTGGTGGTAGTGGTATTAGTGCTGGTGGTAGTGGTGGTGGTGGTGGTATTCTATTGGTGGTGGTGGTATTGTTGGTGGTAGTGGTACTGGTGGTGGTGGAATTGGTGTTGGTATTGGTGGTGGTGGTATTCGTGGTGATGGTGGTATTGGTGGTGTCATTGGCAGTGGTGGTGGTATTAGTGGTGGTAGTGGTGGTGGTATTGGCGATGGTATTGGTGGCGGTGGTATTAAATTGGTGGTGGTGGTATTAGTATTGCTGGTAGTAGTATTGGTGGTGGTATTGGCAGTGGTGTTATTTGTGATGGTGGTTGTGGTATTGGCAGTGGCGGTATTGGTGGTGGTGGTGGTATTGGTGGTGGAATTAGTGGTGGTATTAGTGGTGGTGCTGGGATTAGTGGTGGTATTGGTAGTGAAGGTGGTACTGGTATTGGTGGGGGTGGTATTGCTGGTGGTGGTACTAGTGATGGTATTGGTGGTGGTGATATTAGTGGTGGTGCTGGTATTAGGGTGGTATTAGTGGTGGTATTGGTGGTGGTACTGGTGGTGGTATTAGTGGTGGTATTGGTGGTGGTACTGGTGGTGGTGGTATAGGTGGTGGTGGTATAGGTGGTGGTGGAATTGGTGTTGGTGGTGTTGGTATTTGTGGTGGTATTGGTGGTAGTGGTGGTATTGGTGGTGGTGGTATTGGTGGTGGTGGTGGTGGTGGTATTGGCGGTGGTGGTGGCAGTGGAGGTGATATTGCTGGTATTTCTGGTGGTGGTGGCATTGGCAGTGGTATTGGAGGTGGTATTGATGGTGGTGGTATTAGTGGTGGTGTTAGTACTGGTGGTGGTATTGGTGGTGGTATTGGCGATGGTATTGGTGGTATACGGTTGGTGGTGGTGGTATTGGTGGCTGTGGTATTGCTGGTGGTTGTATTAGTGGTGGTGCTAGTATTAGGGTGGTATTAGAGGTGGTATTGGTGGTGGTGTTGGTGGTGGTGGTATTGGTGGTGGCAATGGTGGTGGTGATGGTGGTGTCATTGGCAGTGGTGGTGGCATTGGTGGAGGTATTGGTGGTGGCGGCATTGGTTGTGGTGGTGGTAGTAGTGGTATTGGTGGTGGAGATGGAATTGATGATGGTATTGGTGGTGGTGGTTTTGGTATTGGTGGTGGTGTTATTGGTGGTGGTTTTGGTAGTGGTGGTATTGGTGGAGGTGGTGGTATTGTGGAGGTGATGGTATTGGTGGTGGTGGCATTCGTGGTGGTGGTGTTGTTAATAAAACAGGTTTTCAAAAACAACCCATCAGGTGGCTTTAGTACAGATCACATGTAACACAGATGTGCTGTTGTCAGCTTCATGTGGTGGTATTGCTGGTGGTATTGGTGGTGGTGGTATTAGTGGTGGTTCTGGTATAAGTGGTGTATTGGTGGTGATGGTGGTACTGGTATTAGTGGTGGTGGTAGTGGTATTGGTGGTTGATTTGGCGGTGGTTTTCGTAGTGGTATTGGTGGTAGGATTGGTATAGGCGGTGGTGGTGGTATTGGTGGTGGTAATGGTGGTAGTGGTATTAGTGGTGGTGGTATTAGTGGTGGTGGTATTAGTGGTGGTGCTGGTATTAGTGGTTGTTCGGTGGTGATGGTGGTACTGGTATTGGTGGTAGTGGTGGTGGTATTGGTATTGGCTGCGGTATTGGAAGGGGTGTCATAGGAGGTGGTGGCATAGGTGGTGGTGGTATTGGTGGTGGTATTGGTGGAAGTGGTGGTATTGGTGGTAGTGGTATTAGTGCTGGTGGTAGTGGTGGTGATGGTATCGGTGGTGGTGGTATTCTATTGGTGGTGGTGGTATTGTTGGTGGTAGTGGTACTGGTGGTGGTGGAATTGGTGTTGGTATTGATGGTGGTGGTATTCGTGGTGATGGTGGTATTGGTGGTGTCATTGGCAGTGGTGGTGGTATTGGTGGTGGTGGTGTATTGGTGGTGGCATTGGTGCAGGTATTGGTGGTGGTACTGGTTATGGTGGTGGTGGTAGTATTGGTGGTGGTGGGTGGAGGTGGTGGTATTGGTGGCGGTGGAGATATTGGTGTTGGTTTTGGTATTGGTGGTGGTATTGGTGGTGGTGGTATTGGTGGTGGTATTGGTGGGAGTGGTGGTATTGGTGGTAGTGGTATTAGTGCTGGTGGTAGTGGTGGTGATGGTATCGGTGGTGGTGGTATTCTATTGGTGGTGGTGGTGGTATTGTTGGTGGTAGTGGTACTGGTGGTGGTGGAATTGGTGTTGGTATTGGTGGTGGTGGTATTCGTGGTGATGGTGGTATTGGTGTTGTCATTGGCAGTGGTGGTGGTATTGGTGGTGGTGGTGTATTGGTGGTGGCATTGTTGCAGGTATTGGTGGTGGTACTGGTTGTGGTGGTGGTGGTAGTATTGGTGGTGGTGGGTGGAGGTGGTGGTATTGGTGGCGGTGGAGATATTGGTGGTGGTTTTGGTATTGGTGGTGGTATTGGTGGTGTTAATAAAACATGTTTTTGAAAACAACCCATCAGGTGGCTTTAGTACATATCACATGTAACACAGATGTGCTGTTGCCAGCTTCAGGTGGTGGTGGTGGTATTGGTGGTGGTGCTGGTATAAGTGGTGGTATTGGTGGTGGTGGCGGGGGTGGTATTGGTGGTGGGGGTGGTATTAGTGGTGGTGGTGGTATTGGTGGTGGTTGTATTGGCAGCGGTTTTGGTATTGGTGGTGGTGGTATCGGTGGTGGTATTGGTGGTGATATTGGTGGTGGTGGTATTGGTGGTGGTGACAGTGGTGGTGGTATTGGTGGTGATGAAGGTATTGGTGGTGATGAAGGTATTGATGGTGGTGGTGGTATTGGTGGTGGTGGTATTGGTGGTGGTATTATTGGTGGTGGTATTATTGGTGGTGGTATTGGTGATGGTGGTATTGGTGGTGTTACTGGTGGTGGTATTGGTGGTGGTGGGTGGAGGTGGTGGTATTGGTGGTTTTGGTGGTGGTGGTAGTAGTATTGGTGGTGGTGGTTGGATTGGCGATGATTTTGGTATTGGTGGTGGTGTTTTTGTTAATAAAACAGGCTTTGGAAAACAACCCATCAGGTGGCTTTAATACAGATGTCAGCGTGTGGTGGTGGTATTGGTGGTGGTGCTGGTATAAGTGGTGGTATTGGTGGGGGTACTGGCACAGGTGGGGTTGGTATTGGTGGTGGTGGTATTAGTGGTGGTGGTGGTATTGGTGGTGGTGGTGGTGGTGGTATTGGTGGTGGTGATATTGGTGATGTTATTGGTGGTAGTGGAGTTGGTGTTGGTATTGGTGGTGGTGGTAGTATTAGTGGTGGTAATGGTGGTGGTTGTACTGGTGTTGGTATTGGTGTTGGTATTAGTGGTGGTATTAGTGGCGGTATTGGTGGTGGTATTGGTGGTGTTATTGGCATTGGTGGTGGTGGTATTGGTGGTGATGGTATTGGTGGTGGTGTTGGTATTGCTGATGGTGGTATTGGTGGTGGTAGAGGTATTGGTGGAGGAGGTGGTGGTATTGGTGGTGGTGGTAGTGGTATTGGTGGTAGTGGTAGTGGTATTACTGGTGGTGGTATTGGCCGCGGTGATGGTATTGGTGGAGGTGGTGGTATTGGTGATGGTGGTACTGGTGGTGGTGGCATTGGTGGTGTTATTAAAACAGGCTTTTGAAAACAGCCCATCAGGTGGCTTTAGTACAGATCACATGTAACACGGATGTGCTGATGTCAGCTTCAGCCCATTAGCATAGGATTGATTATGTGCTACCTGGGAGTCACATGACTTAATTCGCTAGTCATTTCTAAATCCATTTTACTTGGGGGGGTTAAAACAGACAGGAGATAATGCCGGGTTAAAGTTATCGAAAGCAGGCACCCGTGTTACGGCTGCGGCTGTGTTGCTAAAAAAAACGCAAACGGTTTTAGCTGAAGCACCGCATGTCTGACCTGCAGTAATAGAAACTCAAAGTAAATAGTGTTTACAGACTAATAACAGGTCTCATGAAACAACCGAAGTAAAGGTTCCAGTCACCATGGGAGGGTACAAATGAAGACAAGGCCGTCTTAAGGGGGGACTAACAAGCCTATTACCTATTACCGAATCTGAAGGCAGCATTTATGAAAGACAATGACACAAGCCAATGAAAAATATGGGTGTAGAGTGGGAGAGGCTTCTCTCCCATACTCTATTACAGCAGTCTTGCAGACCGAGTAGCGAATGCGCGCTGCCGCTAGGCTCGACCTAAAAAAAGACTTAAGTTCCTTCTGACACATATTAACATCCGGTTGGGGAATGCCAAGTGGACCACTTCTAATGGAAGATGAGTCAACCATATTAAAAAGAGAAATAACATTTATATAGATAAGATGGAAAATTAATTAGAAAACAAACAAAAATATGCGCCACATAATCAGTGGAAAACTTCGTAAATCTGTAATCTAAATATAGTTTTGTACCATGCCGGCAGTCATCCTGATTTTCACATCAAGTCATGTCAGACAGTGTGAAACATGCAGAAAATGCATTATTCATATTACATTTCAAATCCAACAAAACTCATTCCATAAGCACTAAGGTCATAAATTAGGCCTTGGTAGGCCCCAAACCGGTGAGGTGGTAAAAGTCCAGTCTGCGCTCGCACGTGGAACCTTGCCCACATTACTTTGGCATCCCTACTAAAGGTGAATTTTTGCCAAAAGTGTAACAGTCAAAATGGCGGAGCACGATCACTGACAGGAAGCCATATCATTGCAGTCTGCTCCGCAGTGTTTTTGTTTCTCAGAGACAAATTCCAAAAGCAGGATTTATGTCTAAGAAATAGAGAAGAAATGTACCTGACATTTATGGAGTTTTTCTCCTTACACGAGGGGAATATTTCGCTGTTTTACGTCACAGCTGTCATGACCAACAAGGAAACAATGTTGGAAGACCCATCCTAAAGAGGGATGGCCTTTTGCATTCATTAATCAAAATTCTTTAGTTGGTGGCCTTGTTGCCCACCTCTCGACATTCAGAAGTTAGCATATGGATGGCTAACTAAAAGTTGCTGATGACGAATCCAACTGAGTCTTCACCATCAGACACCAGGTGGTTCCACGACTATATGTGAGGATGGGGCCATAGGTTTGGCAAAGCAGCACAACAGGTGATTAGCAATGTTTCTAACCACTCCGCTGAGCACTCAATACTCCCCTTACTGTAAAAGGAACAGATAGGAGGCAAAATGTGATCTTCACAGGATGAGTACTTTTTCATTAGTAAAGTGTGATAGGTTTTGTGAATCTTTTCATAAAATACATTAATCCCCAAAAGCATCAAATTTATTCAAACAGATGAAAGACATATGTCATTTTGATGCATTATTGTTCACCAATGTTAATGACTAATACCAAGGACTCCAGACAAACCCGTTATGAATGATACAAGTATTCATTTTATTCCGGATTTAGAAATGTATCATTTAGGGTGTAAGAAACCAAATACTTCAAAGTGTAACTTGCATTAGGACGTTATGCTGAAATGTTTGGATTTGTATGTCTTTGGCAATTTTGAATGCCAGCTGCTAAGAAAGCAGAAAGTGCTGATCTCACGGTCACTCGATTACAAATGAAAATGTAGTGGATGTCTGTGACAGCACGGGTACATATTAAACATTATTGGTGAGAGGAAAGACCACCAGGACGATCTGGATGTGATAGTACTTGTTGTGGAGTTGAAATGTTCTGCGAATACCTTTTGAGTTCTTCTTCATATAAAAAGAGCCAAACCAATGAAGGACTGTTATCTGCTCTATGTCTCAAGATAGGAGAAAGAAGCATGTTGGCTGATGAGACAGGTGGAACTTTTAGGTCTCATTACATACAGGATTTAGTTGTTTATGCAGAAAGACCTTTTGTGGACTAGAGGAAGCCCTTCGCTTGCAATTGGTTCGCTATCTTGTCACTTTAACTTGCTTGCCTCATATTTGATGTTTTTCTTCCTCTTCTGTCGCTTTAGGGACATCTTATTTACTTTCCTTTTGATTATATGACTTGTATCCTTCACCTTCTCACATCCAAGGAACTACTTTTTTCTTTTTCTTTCAGCACTTAATGGGAGCAAGTTTTCTTGCTCTTTCCCTTGTGTGCTGCTTCCCCCTTCAAGTACCCACCCCCACTGCTGATTCCTCATCCCTAAGCTACTAGCTTGTTCATTGCTTCCCCATCCCTAGCCTTTTTAAATCCTTGCACTGCCCTTCCTCAGGCTCCTCTGCTTTTCTCCCACTATCCTTCCCTTGCTCCTTTTTTAAAAGAAATGTGGCTTTGCAGATGCCATTAGTTGTCAGGTCAGCTCTATTTTCCAAATGCGTTTTTGCGAATAGATAAATACATTATTTTATCTTATAGACATCAGCTGAGGACAGAAGCTGTCAAGCTTATCTTCAGAAAGAAACACATTTGAGAATTTGAGGTTGTCTGTTGCTGAACAAAAGAAGGTAGGTTTTGAATGGCTAAAAAATGTGTGCAGCAAAGATTTTCTGGTACAGTGTCGTTTCATCAGCATACTGATGGATCTTAATGCTGCTTCAATAGAGAAGGGTTCAGAGAGATCCCATGATGAGGATTACGACTATGGGAGACAGGATGGACCTGTAGAGCACTCCGCAGGACATGGCAATTACTGACAACATGAAGTGCCCATATGAATGAATCGGTCACAGTTGGCGGGGTAGGGTAAAAACCACTAGAGGACTGTGACGGACAATGCCATGTATATATATGGTTTGCTTTTAGAGATGGAAACCCTGACCAATTTTACCCAGAAGGCTTCCCAGGTATTGTCTATGCCACTACAGTTCTTGATTTCCCTACCAATAGCAATACACAAAGGTACATCTTCCTATAAAACAATGACACCAGATCCAGGGAAAAAAATATATTTCTTTTTACAAAGTCCTCTGTGCAGGCCGAAACACATCTTTTGTGCAAGGATTGAGGGCAACATGATTCATTAAATTGATTCTGAATCCTTAACCACTTCGTGCCTGTGCCTTCTTTCATTGAGTTTTCTTTGTGGGAGCTGGATGTTTTGTGTATGTATGTATGTGTGTGTATATATATATATATATATATATATACACACACTGAAAAAAACAATAGGTTTTAGGGGTGTTATAGCTAGCTGGACATTTCACTCATACAAAACCATTGAAATTCCTCCGTTATCGTTAGTTGTACTAACTATAACTCTTGCGCCCACAATCCACTGATGATGATGTCACATATTATATCATTCATGACATGGTCAGTAACATCACTGATGACATCTCAAATGACATCACTGATGACATCACTGATGACATCATCCAGTTTATGTGGTTTGGTTCGATATTTAAAAAAGTATTATTTATATATATAGCAATCTGCATTAAAGACTGAGTGTATGTATAAGTGTCTGGATGGAGGATTTAGTAGTACTGTGATTGACTGTCTAAGTGACTAATTTAAAGTGTCTCACTAAATATATGGGATAGTGATTAAACTGTGTGAATACCTGTATCACTCTAACTCTTGTTGTGTAAACTACTACATACGTTGGTTACTAGCTATGTGAAAGTCTATATTAGTTATTAATTAGTTAAATGAGTATTTGTATGGGATAGTAAATTAAATAAGTACATTTTATTGCACAGTTAATTAAAACTCACAATTTAAAATGCATAAAAATTGGTTATCAAACATTTAAAATTATTTGCGTAGTACGTATTGTCGATGAGTCAGTTAATGTACTTCGTTTGGATCGTGAGCTCAGAGTTGCTCAGGGCAGTGTCTGGCTATTGCACATTTACATCTTTTTGTGCTTCATTAATTCTTTTTGCCACTGCGTCAAGGTATTTTGTAATTCTGCAGTTTAGTTGGGTCTCTTGTGGATTGAAGCACAGTTTGACTGCCTGTCGGCAGGATCTAATCCCCTTCTGATTCCATATTGCACGTAATAGTGTTCTCCTTAGGTCCGTTAAACTGGGAAAAATACATATTGTGTGGACTAGATCTTCAGGACCTGTTTTGCAGAGTCGACAAATTTGGTCGTCCTGAGTCCTCTTTCATGGAGCCAGATGAGGAAGAATTAGAAGAATGCCTAACCGCAGCTTTAGGAATTTTTCCTTAATCTTCTGTTTAAATCCTTGATCTAAATACTCTTGAGGCTTTAAGGTTTTATAGTCGTTTAAGACTATCCATCCGTGTGCCCTTTTTGCCAGAGTTTCTTTGTCTTCCAGCAGGGATGTTATTTTAGTTACTTTTGTTTCCAGCTTTTTAAAGTGTTTGTGGTCTACTGTATGGGATAGGGAATGTGTGTTTAGTTGGGTGGGAGGTGTGTGACTGTCCAAAGATGTGTAAATAGTTGATTTAGTAGGTATTAGGTTAAGACTGTATGTGAAAACAGTTGTTTGAGTGAGTGAATCTCTTTATGGGTGTGGTGATGAGTAAATATATTTCTCAAAGATACATGTCCAACAAAGTAGAAATAGAAAAGGTAGTGTATGTGACAGTTGCTGTATATAAATAAGTATACATAAAACTCAGTGATTATGTGAGTGACGGTATCCAAAACTGTATACTTGTAATAGTCATTTTATAACACACTAACTATGAGTTACTATCTACATGAATACATAAAGTGGTGTTTGTATAAGTGTGTAGCTTAGTAAATGTAAGTATGATTAATTGTTTGCATAAGTGAGTAGGATGACTGCTTAAGTGAATAGAATGTGGGCTGGTGTGTAATGTTGATGTAGGTGTATAAGTATATTTAATAGTATTCTAATGATCTTTGTTAGCATGTATGAGTGAATCTATAGATAAGTGTTTAGATGTGTGTGTAGATGTAGGAATCACTGAGTGGGTTTTTAGAAACTTGTATTGGTGTGTCAATGGTTTCAAACATGGTACTCCATATTTTATAATGAGTGTTGAAAGGTTATGCTACTGTATGATGAGGTGTATCAGATTGTCACATGGATGATGTCATCAGTGATGTCATCAGTGATGTAACTGACCATGTCATGAATGATGTAATATGTGACATCATCAGCAGTGGATTGCGGGTGCGCGAGTTATAGTTAGTACAACTAACTATAACTGAGGAACTCAATGGTTTTGTACGAGTGAAATGTCCAGCTAACTATAACACCCCTAAAACCTGTTTTTTTCAGTGAATTTCTAAGGTTTTTTAAATGCTAATTCCTAACTATAACATATCTGAAAATTATGTTTTTTTCAGTGAATTTCAAAGGTTTTGTAAATGACAATTTTTAAATGTATGAATTGTTATATTTATTTTCTTGATACTGATTTACTACTTTTTTTAACTATTTATTTTTAGATATTTTATTTTTTAAATTACATTATAATTACATTATACATTACATTACAAAATATACTTTCTCAGAATGAATTACTTTAGTTTAAATACTTTGCAATTAGGCAATAGACTTTAAGTACAGTAGTTACAGTTGTTGCAATGGACAACTCAATTTCAAACACTGCAACATTGAGCTCAATGTGAATTTCTAGTTAAATGCAATTAGTTACTTTATGGATTACTTTTCTAACCACAGGACTGGATCCTAGATTCAGTCCTTGGACATCTCCTGTAAACAGTTGAGTGAAAGAGTTTTGGTTTTGGTTACAGTAGTGATTTTTAGGGAATATTATTGTATTTTAAAAGTTGGCACTTTTACATTTTTCACATAGAATCACCAATGTTATCCTATGGGAGGAAATTCACTTAGCAGGTAAGTAGTGTTATTAATACTATTTTTAGTTTGTGAAAATAGACACTTAGGAATTTTTCTAGTGAAAACCAGACAATGGATTCCTATGGAAGGAAATACAAGTTACTGATAAGTATGGTTAGAATTACTTTTCAGGGTCAGTGCTGGGCTATAAGCTGCAGCACTGGGTTCTCTCCTGATAACAGGTGAGTAAATCGGAATTCGTTGTTCGGATGATTTTAGGTGATTATTTTAAAGTTCCAAAACTCCACACTTAGAACAATTAAAACCAGTCAATGTTAGGCTATGGAAGGAAATTCAAGTTACTGTTAAGTATAGTTAGAATTACTTTTCAGGATCAGTACTGGGCTCAAAGATGAAGCACTGAGGTCTTTCCTGATAACAGGTGAGTAAATCGGAATTCGTAGTCTGCTGATTTTATAGGAATATTTTAAAGTTCCAAAACTCCACACCTAGAAGAATTTCCAAGTAAAACCAGGGAATGTTACCCTATGGAAGGAAATTCACATAGCAGGTAAATAGTGTTATCGTTACTTGTTCTTACTCAGTGGTGGATCCTGGATCCAGAACTGATGCATCTCCTATAAACAGTTGAAAGAATGCGTTTAAGTCATACAGGCGATTCTTTACGAATATTTTTAGTTTGTGAAAATAGACACTTAGAAACTTTTCAGGTGACCAGACAGTGGATTCCTGTGGAATGAAATACAAGTTACTGGTAAGTACAGTTAGAATTACTTTTCAGGGTCAGTGCTGGGCTAAAAGATGCAGCACTTGGTTCTCTCCTGATAACAGGTGAGTAAATCAGAATGTGTTGTTCGGATGATTTAGGTGAATATTTAAAAGTTCCAAAACTCCACACTTAGAACAATTTCCAAGTGAAACCAGTCAATGTTAGCCTATGGAAGGAAATTCAAGTTACTGGTAAGTATGGTTAGAATTGCTTTTCTGGATCAGTAGATGCAGCACTGAGGTCTCTCCTGATAACAGGTGAGTAAATCGGAATTCGTAGTACATCCAGTAAGCGCCACAGAGCTGCATAGCAGAGAGATGTAAAAAGGGGCACGGCTGTGCCCCACCTCTCTGCAACGCAGCGCAGTGGCGCTTCCTGGAAGCACCTGGTGGACTACTTGGCCCCCATGGTCCCTCAGGGTTGAAGTTGAATTTTTTCCCCAACTTAAAATGCGCCACAGGGCGTGTTTGCACACATCACGTCAGGCCCCGTCCCCTCTCTTCACCACTGTGTAAACTCGCCCTGTCACCGTTCTAAGTTGAGAGATTAAGTCCTCTTCAATCTCAAGGGTCCCTAGGGTCAAACTAGCCCACTAGGTACCTCCAGTAAGCGCCACAGAGCTGCGTTGGTGTAAAAAGGGGCTTGGCCTCTGAACACCTGTCTGCAATACAGCTCCCTGGCGCATACTGGAGATACCTTTTGGGCTGTTTGGCCCTCAGGGACCCTCAGTATTGAAAGAGAATTAATTCCCCAACTTAAAACGCCCCATGGGGCGCGTTTGCACAGTGGTGAAGGAAGGGCCGTGGCCTGAGATGATATGTCTGCAAACATGCCATGTGGCGTGTTGTAAGCTAGAATTAATTCCTCCTCAATCCTGTGGGTCCCTTGGGGCCAACTAGCCCACCAGGTACCTCCAGTATGCGCCAGGAGGCTGCGTTGTACAGAGGTGTTCAGAGGCCACGCCCCTTTTTGTTTTTACAAAACTCTGCAACGCAGCTCCGCGGGGCTTACTGGAGGTACATGGTGGGCCAGTTGGCCCCCAGGCACCCTCAGTATTGACAAGGAATTAATTCCCTAACTTAAACAGCACCACAGGACGTGTTTCCACACATGTGAACTCAGGCCCGCCCCCTCCCTTCACCACTGAGCAAAGCGCCCCGTGGCACGTTTTAAGTTGGGGGATTAACTCCCCTTGAATACTGAGGGTCCCTGGGGTGCAACTAGCCCAACAGCTACCTCCAGTAAGCGCCAGAGAGCTGCATTGCAGAGAGGTGTAAAAAGGGGCGTGGCCTCAGAACACCTCTCTGCAACACAGCTCCCTGGCGCATACTGGAGGTACCTGGTGGGCTAGTTGGCCCCCAGGGACCCCAGTATTCAAGGGGAATTTGTTCCCCCTCTGCAAACGCGCCCCACGCCAGGGGGCGCGTTTGCAGATTGGTGCAATGAGGAGGCATGGCCTCCGCCCGCAATCCCGTTTTTTAAATGTAGTTGTTTGTTTTTTAAAGAAGGGGGCTGTGTAGCTCTCCTTCAAATGTTTTGGCCCTGCGAACCCCATTCCCCAGGGCCTGCCCCCAATTTTTTTTAATAATAAAAACATTGGGAAGGGGGCTGCGTGGCCCCCCTCCTGAGGCCATAATATGCTCCGGGGACCCTATCCCCCGGGGCATGGCCTTTTAAAAAAATATATATATATTTGGAGGGGGGCTGGCTTCACCCCCTCCTGTGGCCACTTATGGCCCCAGTGGACCCCATCCCCGGGGCCGGCCCTTTTTCATTTATTTAAAAAAAATCATTTTGGGGAGGGGGCCACGCCCCTCCCGGGCCACTAATAGCCCCGGGACCCCATCCCTCGGGGCTGGCCCACTCCGTTGGGGACCGTGGGGGGGTCCCCAATCCCCCACAGTCCCAGCCAGCTCCTCGCATCCTGGGTGAGCCGGCATTGCTTTTCCACATGGGGGTAGCTAACATGCTGCTCCCCATGTGGAAAAGCAATCTGCTTTGCTATTTGGTTTCCTGCTCTCTCTTCCAAATAGCAAAGCAGTTTGCAATGACAGGGTGGGAGCCGCGAGGCTCCCACCCTGTCATTGCAAACGGCTGTGTCCAGCGGTTGGGCGCCCCGGGACACTGCAGGAGCCGGCCCTGGGGGGTGGCGGTCCACAGGGCCTCGACAAGGCTCCAAGAGGGGGGCCGCGCGGCCCTTCTCCTCACATTTTACAAAGCCCTGGGGGGGTGGTAGTCCCCAGGGGAGGGTATATTTATTAAAAAATCAAGCCCCAGAGGGTGGCGGTCCCTGGGGCCGCGGGGGGTCCGTGAACCCCCGCCATTCATTTCTTTAAGCCCCGGGGGTGGCGGTCCCCCAACAAAGAACTACAAGCCACGGGGGGAGGCGGTCCTCGGGGCTGGGCAGGCCTGGGAACCCCCCCACACAATTGAAATAAGCCCCAGGGGTGGCGGTCCCCGGGACTGGAGGGGGGAATGAGAGCCCTCCCACACATAATTAAATAAAACCCCGGGGGCCAATTACCAAAGAAGCGCAGGAGCCCGCGCTTTTGTTTTTTTTTTTATCGGCAAGATCCGCGCATCCTGCGTGGATTTTGCAATTTGTGGGACCCCCTGAGCAGGCCTAGCGGGTCAGGGTGTTTCTACCCTCACACCTTTTTGCGTTTTGTTTTTTAATACCTTTATTTTATTGATTTTATGTATTAAAGCAAACAAAGGTACAATAAATCAGGGAAAGACCCCCATTGCCCAACAGGGTCAAGCTGGCATACTTAAGAACCGAGTCTCTAGCTTCAGCATGACCATTCGATATCCCATCAGCAAGCGCCCGGGACAGAAGTGAGATACCTGTCCCAGGTCTATGAATGCAAATGGTGCTGTAGCAAACATTAACCACGTCTTCACCCGAATCGCACCTGTCCAAACCTCCCCCCCAACCAATCCACCCTAGCCCAACTCCCTCCCTCCCCCCGACCCCGGAACCCGGAACCCGGAACCGGTGTGCCATGCGCCATGTATGAACAGTGGATTACACATCCAGCGACCCTTCCGCAGGAGTCTGAGCTTCTGTGAGCCTAAGTAACCGCAGATATTTGGGGCAAGTCACTTCATTAAATTCCTGCGCCAGCAGCGAGATAATTGGTCGCCATACCTCGTGAAAGGATGCTGTCGAGGCCGTGAGGGTGGCTTGCAAGCGCTCCATGCCAATAGTGAACCATAACTTGTGCCCTTTTTGCGTTTTTCACGTTTCTTTTGCTGATTTCTTGTGCCTCGGTTCTACTGAGGCACAAGATGGCTGCCAAAACTTCTTGATTTGGAGTGTTGACAGCCAATTACAATACAGCTCGTGCACCGCAGAGTGCGCTTAGGATGCACGGATCCTGCACGACCATAGGTATATATGTACTTTTAAATGTGATTTTCTCAGGAACTACTGAACGGATTTACACCATTTAAGCAAAAGGCACAAGTCTGAACTAAGGACTACCTCTTTGCCAAATTTGGTGTAATTCCGTTCAGCAGTTCGGGCTGTAGCTGCGGCTAAATGTCCCTATGGAAAATTGCATAGGGAAAACACGTTTTGGGACCCCCATTTTTTCTCAGCACCTGCTTCATGAATCACCCTAGGACTTTCAGGATAGGAGCGGACCGGAGCGCTTCACCAGTTTTGAAAATTTCGCAAAGATTCGTCAACCGGCGCCAAAGCTATTCCAAATAGAATGTTGCGGATTTCCTATGGAAAATAGGTCCTAACTATAACTTATTTGTCCTTCCCTTTGTTCCCTGAGACGTCTACTGGTGATTTGAAGACAAAGGGTATTGAGACTGGGGGGACAAGGGGGACTAACTTCGGTATCCTGACACTCTTTTTGAACCGAAAGGCAGTGGACAGGAGGACTGGCATGGGTAACACTTAGGAATAAGGAAAAATCAGAATGCCCCAATTAGATCCTTGTGATCTCTAAGCACAAGCAAGGTGAGAATTCTCACACTTGCTGTTTTGGACACGATTTGCAGCCACTCTACTTTCATGTCCAATTTAACCATTGTGCCCACATCCTATTAGTTTGCCTAATAGGATGTTTTGTCCTCTGTTTCCTTAAATGTAGTGTTCCTGGGACTCATTTCCAGATTCATACAGCCAAAACGTTTGCTCTTCTTCAGCTATTTTCACAGCCATGTTCTCAAACTAGGTCTCAACCTTAGTGAAATTTGAACTAATTTAAGAGAACCTTTGCGTGTAGGACTGCTAAGGCCACTATTAACAGGAACCCAATGGTTTTCGTTCTACTCCAGGTATTTTAACAGCTATCAACATCAGCTGAGGCTCCTTTGCACGGACTTAGACTGGATATTAGGAGAAGTTCCCCAAAGGCTTTTGATGGCAGCCATTAATAGCAACCCCCTTCAGTCAGTTCCTAAGAACGTGTAGACCTATACTTTTAACTATAATCTCAGGAGATCAACGTTTCTCTTTTTCTTGCGTCACTTTTTCCACTTCCGTTGGTGACATTATCCTTGTTTGCTCAGTGGCTCAAATTCTGATCTGTATGTGGGAGTAGCAACTACAAATCTCAAGGATCCACCCAGACATCAAAGGCATTCACTGCCTTGTAGAGAACGTGGGTTTACGTTTACTGCAGAGGGTTGCTCCATCAGGTAGCACTTGCTCGTGAAGGCCACAGCAGGGAAAAGGCTATCATACCGTGAGTGCACCCATCTTTCATCCGCAGGACATCTAAGCTCGGCCTACCCTGGGACTGCTTCCACTGTTCAGCATTCTTCGGTGCCTCTACCACTCGTTCATCCCACAGGACATGCCTCAGCTCATGTCAGCATCATGCTTCTCCACTAGCCACCCCAGTTCATATCTACCTTAATGGATTCCCTCTTCAACCATACCTCATGTGAATTTGCTGCTGACCTTTAACCCATATTTTTTCTTCCTGTAATGCACCCATTTTGATCATTGCATAATCGTGACCTAGGTTAGACCTCATGTGTTCCAGCGACATGCTCAATAAGGATATCCTTTACTAGGGCTCAAATGGTGGCCTATCAGTGGACACTGCAAGATCCCACAAGACAACCATATTGGAGGGCCCCTGGTTATTTGCATCTATAGCACACAAGCCAATATTAATGCAATGCAGCCATGCATGCCAGACAGACAGACAGTAGCCTATGAATGGTGTCTCATTTTATTTTCTGTATCATCAAGGGCTATGAGCAAAACATGTGCAGAAGCAGCCCTCGGGGGGTGGGGGGTTTCTAAATTCTTTGTGTCATTACTCCGGCAATTTTCCAATAGAATGGCTTCTTTATTAGGTTACCCTAACACAAAACCTGTAATTGTGCCAGTGACAAGTGTAATGTGTAGATGCAAAACAATGTAAGCCCCCAGTCATATTTTCCTCTTTTAACATAAGTATAACGTATGCCGCTTTAAACACGCCAGCAGTTTTGTCAGCTATTTATCCTTTTTAAGACAAAAAAGGGATGGGATAGAGAGATCATTAAAATAGAATATGGTCAGTTTATGTTTCGAAAATCAGGTCTCTGTTACAGCACTTTTTGTTTACCATAAGAGATGTGCATCAATTTTGGGGTTTTGAACAAGCCACCACCATCTCCCCTGCACAAGAACTAAGTACTGCTTTATCCCCTGGGCGGGGAGCACTTGACTATCCCGAAAAGCTGCGAAAGTGGAAGAGTAAGCAGTAAGAGGTCTACTTGTGGTCTCGCATTAGCCACTGATCAGCATCTCCCTGGCAAATCCTTTTGTTTCCTAAACAAGGATACACCAGTAGAAAAACCTTCTTTCTCAAGAGCAGATTTGTACTCCAGGTTGATTCTTTTGACTGTATAAAGAGGTGCCCTTCCTTGACCATCAACATCAAGTTGATCTAATTTAAAACCTTCTGCTAATATCATTGCCTGAGTCCCCAGAATCCCTTGTCCTGAAGAAACCCCGAAACACGAGAGGGTCAAAACATCGTCGACTTTAGGGAGAGCCCTAGGACACTGGAAAAATCCCCATCAATTTAACTGATAAATTGATTCCATAAGGGACCTTCCAGTATATTCCAATAACCAACCACTCCTTTTTATGTCTTGCCGAGTGTTGCAGCGCATGCGCTATTCGCTCGGCGAGACATATAGTAAGAGAGGAGATTTCAGAAGGGGACTTGAAGCCCCGCCCATCATTTTTATTGGGTCGCGTCAGCGTTTATGCTAAACGCTGGCTTCTGTTATAAGGTCTTTCCATGTCTTTCTCCTGTCCACCCTGTCTTCCTTCCTTGTTCTCTCTGGGAATACTTAGAATGTTCATTGAAGTCACAGAATGTGGTGTGGCTGATGTGTGACAGTTGACTCCTGGCTGAGCTCAAGGAAACAGCTCCTGGTGGGGCCTTCTTACCATCTTATACCTCGGCCTACCAACGACCCTGACCTACTTACCTACCACCTCTGTACTTCAACTTGAATAAATATACTTCCTGGAATAACTACCTGGACTCCTGTGAGGTATTTACTTTCAACAGCTTCCCATTGAAAAGAATGCTTTTTGGTCACTGCCCTTTCTCCCTTTTGGACGGCCCATCCGGACTGGATCGTCTGCTTCACGGTAGTCGTGAAGCACATATCTTTAGGGTTGGGCATCTGTTTCTAATTAGCATGGCCTTAGCGCGGCCATGCTAACTAGTAACAGATGGTTCCCCCTAAAGATATGAAAGTTTGTAGGCACTACCCTGCACACTGAGGTCTCCTTGCTTCTTGCTTCAGTGTCCCACCACTCCTCCCCCCGAAGCACACGTCCGCTCAGGGAGCCTCTCCTCGCTTTAACCCCCCCAGCCGCGGAGCACACATAACTTGTTTGTTTAGTTTTCGCTGTTGTGACTTATGGGAGGGACTTTCTAAATTGAATACCTACGCTGCACTAGTATGGACTAGCTGTGCTGAAGTTTTTTTTGCAAATTTGTACAAACTGGTTAACTATTTCGGATTGGCTGCCGATAAGAGATTGTCCAACTTTCCGCATGGAAAAGCCCTTTCTCCCTTCTGACTTTTTCGAACAGGATTAGCTGTGGAGATTCGAGGGGCAGGGGGGGCGTTTACGTTGACTCTTTACGCTGCACTTGTCGAAGTTTATTCTTAACTTGGAGTGGGGTGCAGTCCAACGCTACCAGCGTACGGCTCAGGGCTCTGAAATTGTTGTTAAATTGTACTTTACCTTCGGGCTACAGAAACGTTTACACTTGATGTTGTGCGCTTTACACTTGTTATGATTTTTCTGGCATATGGTTGACGAATTGACGAATACCTGACGTCCTTTTTTATTATTTCATACTGCAATGGTTTTAATTAACCGCCTAATAAAAATGTGAGCTTCGGGGCTCCGTGTGTAAAAAACTTAAAGAAATAAGAAAATAAATACATACATACATGAATACATACACACATACTAATAAACATACATAAATATAAAGAGCGTTAGTCGGCACCAGCAGCATGAGCACCGTCTAAGCATGGTGCACGAGCAGCGGGTGCACTGTCTAAAGCATGGTGCATGAGAAGTGTGAGCCCCAGGTGAGCCCGAAATAGAAATACCTGCACACAATTCACCCGTGCTCGTGCACACAGCCGCACTAGTGCCCACCAGGTATATAGAGTATCATGAGCACACTTTGCTCAATGCCCACGTCCCAAAGGGTATTTTCCTACAGCAACCTGTCACACTGCTTACTCTGCCTTTTAAACATGAACACTAGGATGGCAAGGTGCTCAAATCAGCCCCCCCCCCCATCCCTCTCAACCCTCAGCGGCAAGATCCTTCCACAGGCTCAGCGTTCCTCTGAATGTATTTCTTGTATTGGGTTTTCACAATATCTTTCCAAATTTTCTTATCGCCACCAGTCCCACGTTTGCGCTGTGCTTTACACTTTACCCAGCTTAAACTCAAATTGAACTTCTCTACTTTTTCTAGTTTCCCTTTATTATTCCACCATAATTTTTGTGTATTTTGTCAGTGCCTCCCTTTTTCGTTTTCAGCTCCTTTTTTCTCTTTTATTCTTTTCCACTACCCCTTCAGATTAGTTTGAAGTCCCATTACTCTTTTATTTACCCATTTTCGATTTATCTTTTTCGTTTATTTCTTTTTCTTGTTTTCACTGCCTCGTTTCTGTTTTCTTTCCTCTTCCCTTTTACTTATTTCTCCCTACCCTCTTTGTTTCACTTTGAATTATTATCTTCCTACTACGTGTTTACGGTTTCCTCCTTTGTTTTTCTTATATTTAGAGGCCTTTTGTAAATGTTCTCTTGTCTCCTATTTATTTTAATTTCTCTTTTTTCTTCTCTTATATTTACACTGCCCGCTTCTGCTTATTTTACATTCTACTCTGTGCCTTTGTCACCCTTTCTCTTCTACTTTTATTTTCTTTTGTTTACTTTATTTTGCTGCCGCCTATTTTATCTTCTTTGTTTCCTTTTTATGTCCTGTCCTCTCCCTATGCTTAATTCTCCCTAATTCCATTATTTCTCTTAGATTCTCTCCCCTGTTTATTATTTTTCTGTTTGATACACTCCCATCGCATTTATGTCATACTCTCGTCTGTGTATTTACTCTTCCTCTCATTATTTCTCTTATATTCCCTCTTCCTTCCTTACCTTTCAGTCATCTTCATTTCTGTTCATCTTCTCCTGTCTTTGCCTCTTCTATTAATTTCCCTCCCCTTTCTTTTTAGGTTTCGCCTAGGCAGCGTATGCGCTGTCTCGACGAGAGATGCTGTATCCAGTATACCGAGGCAAGCTCCGCCCACTTTCTGGGCATAACTTTGATTGGCTACAATCCGAAATTCTGCATTTTGATTGGTTCTCAGCATTTTTTCCCGCCTCCTGACTGCCCTGACGTCATTTTTGCACTTCTGAGGCTATCAGCCCCATTACTTAGAAAAACGTTTGGTTTCCCTTTCTCTCCCCGTTCCCTCCTGCAGTGTGATACTCCTTGTATGACACCCCCCACCCCATCCCGTTCGTGCCTTCATTCGTGCCCGCTCTTCCATTTACAATGCAATAGGGCTCGGGTAAATCCGAGTCCTATTGCATTTTCGATGCTTGTTTGTGTCGTGATTGGTGGCGTATATTGCACTCTTTGTGCTGCATGCGCACGATGCCTTGCATCGTACGCATGCGCAACAAAGCAGTGGCATTCCTAACTGATGACGGGGGTGATGCAGGATCACGTTTTACCATATGATTTCCCAACATAGCATTCTTATCGACCAATAGAGAATGAAGGTCCCATATGGGCGCTGCCAGATGAAAATCTGGAAATGAGCTATTTTGATCATTTTCACCATACACAGTCAGTAAGTAACAGCACACACACCCCTTGAACCCCCTGCATATAGGCCTAAGCCAAAGCTCACTGCCTCAAGTTACCTTCTTTTGATAATAAAATCTACTAGGCCCAGATGCTCTTGAAAATGCATTCCTTTCGTGCACAACACGGTGATGTAGCTTAGGCTACCACAGAAACGTTCCACAGTTACAAGTACAGGCGCATCACACCCATACACAGAGCCCAGCTGGTACACCCTTGACATTTCACATGTATTGTTTGCTGCATTTTTTTAGTATGGAATGTTCCAAGCTTGCTCAGATTAAACCGCAGCAGCACCTTGCGATGGTAACACCTGCCTTTAAGTTCCGGTCTCATATGTATTTTCAGAGATATGTACACTACGTATATTCTTTGTTTATATTTTGCGGTCAAGCATGACAGACCACCCGCCCAAACACCTGACACACTGACCTGCCACTATGGTGTTCTCAGGACTTTAGCACCACCACTGTAGGCGTGTGGTCATGCTGTAGGCGTGCGGTTAAACACCTGCACCATTACCTACGTCAATGCGGTCTGACCATTTTTGCTCTGAACAGGTATAATGGGCCCAGCACATCGCTTATGACCCAGAACTCTTCTGCAAGTGCTTGGCTCAAGCGTGGGTTCTCTGGCCGGCCGTTAATCTGATTTGGGACTTCAAAGCCTATTTCTCAGGTGTTACATCCCAATCTAGATATCTTTTTGCCTTTTTTTAATCTCTTTAGTTACTCTCAGAATTTTTCATCCACACCCAATCCATTGCACTTAATGTCTCGTTGCATGGCTGTTTCTCTTTAGTAAGGCTTGCATCTAGGTACTAGAATTTTATAAAATGTGTTCTGTATTTTTTAATTCTCTAACTGATTTCAATTGTGCCTTTTAAAAGATCTTTACTCCAGCCTGCCTTCTAGGCCCTTGAGCATTATAAAAGTGTACTTATTTTTCAGTGCTGATGGATTGAAGTCAGCCTTTCAAATGATTCTTGTTCCACTTAGTGGCTTAATAAATGCATTTTCTGGTGTGATTATGACTTAACGAATAAAATGCCACTTCAACGTTATTTTCGTCGTCTCTCATTACTGTCTTCCTTGTTCTCAGTGAAGAGTAAGCTGCACCCGAAACGTGTGAGCGCATGCAAGAGTCTGGCGCATGTGTAAATCCATGTTTTACATACCGCGATTTATAAGTACACCTGCCAGTCTATTCGCAGCAGAGGCATTGGGACTATAAATAATAAAAAAGAAACAAAGGGCATATCTATACAGTATAATGAGATTTTCGCTGAGTGGTAGACAGCCACTATAAGTTTGCTTGCTGATCGTGCACACAGTTTGGAAACAATAGGTTTGTCCTCCTGTGAAAAGCTATTTTCGGGAATCTTGTTCTAGATGTATGTATAATATATATTGCTGTTTTCAGTACAATCGTAATTACTTGTAGCAGGGCCTTATAGGCACGCTTAAAATGTGTGCATGTATTTCATCGCTGCAGCGCATTATTGCTCCCCGGAACGCAATTTAGTTGTTTTCAGCAAACGGCATAAATAACAGAGAAGACACTGCACACTTTGAATGCTGTTTAAAGCAACACAAAAGAGTAAATAAACGAAGCTGAGAAAAAAGCATTTCAAAACATTGAAAATGTTGCACAACTTTTGGTTGTAAATCGCCTCATGGTGCGCAGCAATCAAGGTTCGGAACCATACAAAGACATAAACAAGTCCGGTTTGAGAGATTGGAGGGAAGGGAAGTTGAGGTGTACAGTGCAAGCAGAAGTAAAACTGCTTTCCAGGGAAACTACATGAAGGTCTTCCAACACGAATGTTTCAATTCCCATGGATGGCGCCTCTAGGCACTTTGAAACCCACTCCGCTAAAATTGAAAACGAAGACAAGAGGGTGACTGCATGTAAAACAAGACAGTGTGCTGTAATGCGTGTGTGTGTCTCTTTCTCGGGGGGGGGGGGGGGGGGGGGGAGGGAAGAAGGGAGGCCCCACCCAAGGCCTTCAAATCGACCAATCTACATGGTTAAATGGGCTAAACAAAAGCCGTGCGATTCACACGCTTATTATCCATGTCCAAAACACACTATATCATTGTTTAGGAGACTCTCTCCTGCTGCGAGCTCCCAGTTCCCCTTAATCTCATCTAATGATGTGATTCTGCTTCTCCAAAGAGAGCAGTGGCTGCTGTGAGGAAACGCAGGCCTTACAGTTTCCTTCCATTGAAATATAAAATGCAGAACAAAAACACCGAACTCTGGGCTGGTGGCTGATAGGCGGTATGGCGTGAACGGTAGTCACTTCAAAAACAATATTATTTGTACAAAGAAGCAAGACCGGGGTCCGTGGGTGTAGAAAAAGGAACAAAGTCACTAGCTGTAAAATGTGTCCCTAAATGTTTAGTAATATAGTAAGGTCTGTACAACCACAGACGACAACTATTGTACTCCATCGGAAACACTAATCCCTCACGTGGAGGCTTTCATTAGAGTCATGGATTTTCCTCTAAGTGCTGGGAAATTGTCTTCTGCTAACACAAGTGGCCAGGTCCTGTCTAAGAAACACTGCCAGGACGTCTATGGAGGGGGGAAGGAAGGGGTGGGGGACAATTACTGCTTATACTGCTGGAAGGAAGCATACATTGCTGCTGAATTTGAGACGGGCGCTGCTGCAATTAGTTCAGTGGTAGCAAATATTATACAAAACTAGAACGCAAAAGCAAACCGACCCTGCTGCAGCCATGGTTCGAGGAACTCAGGAACAGACAGCAAAAAACTGTATTAATGTTTACATTAAATACTGTTGCTCCCACTGTGCTTTTTTTTGTCTTTATTCATAATTTGCTAAGGAGATGCCATAATTGTTCGTTTCAATTGAGTATCACTCTTTCAAATCATTAAATTATGTGCAGTGATCCCTTCCAAAAATCCTAAAAAATGAAAGGCTAATAAAACCCGATAGATGTGGTCTGAGCTTTAAGTGGGATGAAAAACCAGAGTGTCTCTCAAAGGGGCGTGGCCTACGTAATTAAGGACGTAGCACATAACGCCCTAAGCTAAACATCTGTGCTTAGCATACTGTGCTGCTGGACTGGTATTTTGTTGTCAATGTCATTGCATCCAGATATAAAATACAACACGCAACATTAAACTTACAGCAAGTGAAGGCTATTGGCTTTGTCAATTGTTGCATAAGATTAAAAAAATGCACCAACTACGGCTTTGTTGTATATAATATTGAAAATGCTTCAGTTCTGAAATGATGAGACTGAAAGAACTATAGAGAGTATCGTCAAAGGCAGTGAAGGGTGGCATTACTGCTGAGTTAAAAAAAAAAAATCTCACCAAGGATGAGGGCAAAAATGGAGAGCCTGATTGTGCATCTTACCTGCTTAAATTGTGTGATTTTAGGCAAACATTTTATTTTCCCATTATGAAAGCACTTTAAAAAATGTGAGTTCAGAGCACCTGTTGTACAAAATCCTATTGTGTTTGATTAACAACTACAAGTGGGCAAGGGTTCCCCTTCCGCCCTGTCTAAGCCACGCATGTGTCATTGGAATGCTTTTCCAACTCTGCACTGAGGACATATTTTCATAATACACTAATTTGGCAAAACCGATTGGCATGGCCAATGCTTGTTCTCTTTTATTTCCTTTCGATTCCTCTATTGGTTCATTTTCTAATTCCTCTTCCATTCTGTGCATTTTCCCTACTCTTCATTTATTAGTTTCTCTTTCCTTCTGTTTTAATGACTGCTTTCTTTTCTATTCCCTTCTTTGATTTTGCTTATTTTTCCTACCATTACAATTTGGCCCTTCTCTTCGTCTCTGTTTGTTTGCTCCCGTCTTTTTATCTCCTTTTTATTTGCGTAGAGCAGCACCGCAAGTCTTCTTGCTGCGCTGCCCCACGCCAATTTGAAAGGGCAGGAATGCACTGCATTTACCAGATACAGTGCACATAAAGTTGGAGATATAAACCTGCAGTGGGGTGGATCAGAGGCAGGTGCCTACTAATAAGTGATTTGTACTAAGATGAAAGGTTGCTTATGTTTGAGGAAGCAAGGGAATCATATGACGTACCAGCAGGTCAATTCCTGCTCATAAAGCCTGATGATTCTACGGAAAGGGAGGTTGGAGGATCTCAACCCTGTGCAAAGCAATTAAAGCGGGTAAAATTATGGATTAGGCACAGATAGAATGGGGACCTGCCAAGACCTTTGTCTGACCCCCCCAAGCCGGCCCAGATATTGGATGTATCATTGAAAGCTCAAGTAATAATCATGTCAAGCTAGTACAATGGAAGTATTTACACAGAACATAAGTTACCCTAACTAGGATACAGAACATCTATCCATCCTGCCAAGATTCTCATCTCAGAAGCACCTCTGAATACTCAAACTTAATTCATATGGTTTGGAGCTGAAGCTGTTGCTAGCTAGTAAAATGTAGTTGTCTCCAGACTGAAGTCAGTGATCGGTAGTCTGATTGGATGTACAATTGAACATTGTCAACAGGGGGTAAAAGACATTGTCATTTACAACGCCATTACTTGATTAATGCTTCATTAAGGGGAAAAAAAACCATTTTCAATGCCAATAGCTCAAAACAATGTCATTGCGAGACCTATTGCATTGTAAATGCTTGTTTTATTAGTCACTGTATAATATGTCACTGTTGGTTTTGGTCACTATTCTGAGGCACAAAAGTCACTTGGATCACTTTATATTCGGTATATAGTGTGAATACACAGTAATAGCTCAACTCCTTTTTTTATGATTGTTGTTTGCAAAATAAAAGCTATAACGATGTTTGGCTGAAGTGAGCTTGAGAGAAATTCATTGGTTGTGGGCTTCAATTCTAAGCATTTTGATTGATTCTACATTTGTCTAATATAACAACAGAGATATAACCCCCCATTCTAACTACAAATTCGAAGTTTGTCAAAGGGAAGTAACACTGCTTATCATATCTTCCACATCTATTGTAGAAATGAGTTCCTTGTGAACATTGTTTATTGGCTGAATAGTTCACTAGGAAACAGGGGGCAAGTAACTCAACTAGAAGTACCTTTCCCGAACGTGAGTCAGCCAAGGAATTTGGTGTCAGTCTTCGCATGTCCAATAGTGGTCTAGACCTAGCTTTGAATCTCAGATATCACTTACAACAGGCCAGCTCATGAAGTCATTAAATCACAATACTGCCAGGAACAACTGCTTGAGAATAAAGAAACCCAAAAATAGGAGTGATGTCAGTACTTGCGTTAAAAATCCGGAAGGAGGATGCCTCATCAGACTCAAGAGTGAAAGTACAATCAATCAATAAACATTTGAAGAGGACGGCACTGGCCCTCCTGGAGGTATCTGGGGGCTGGGGTGCGAGGTCTCAGTCGAGTACAAGTTAACGGTTTAAGCTGCTAAAAAATGCATTTGTTGCCAGAATTCTGTCAGTCCCCTAAACCTCAAGAGAGAGCTTTTGACTTGTTTTCATAAGCCCTCTAGCCACCCGGAGGATCTACTGATATTGGGCCATCAAAGTCATTGTGTGACAGCCTGAATGAGTTTTTTATTTTTTATTTTAACACATTTACTGCCACATGCATGAACAGAAAGAATTACGATTCCTAAATAGCGATTTTTAAGGAATAGCTGTTTAGGAATCGCAAAAGCCTATGCATGTAGGAATCGCTATAAAAATAGCAATTCCTACACATTCCTTAATTGCTACTCGCAAATTGCTGGTCGCAATTAAGGAATGCTGTCCCATTCATTCCTACGGGCCTCCAGGCCCATAGGAATGAATTTGAGATCGCATGAGCAATTTGCGAGTACCACTAGGTACTCGCAAATTGCTCATGCAATTTCAAGAGTACAAGGGAATCAAAATGACACCCTGTTCACCACTGAAATTTTTCTGTGCACATATGTTGCACACACACATGCCCTAGGGGCATGTGTGTGCACAACATGAAACTTTGAAAAATGCACAAAAGTGCATTTTTCAAAGTTTTCGCAAATTACCATAAAGTTCAACTTCATGGTAATTTGCTACTCCTATTAGTGAAATCACGAATTTTTTTAACTTTCATGCATTGCATTTAGTGAATCTCAGTTTGGGATTCCTTAAATGCAATTGCAATTTAAGGAATCTGCTCGTTTGCAACCGGTTTTTACTTTGATGCATGTGCCTGTTAGATTCTCGACCTACGTACCGTATGAGTCTCAAACTATCCGCAGTTTGGTTTAGCACAAAATAGTTTAGTGCCTTTGCCATCCGATGCATGCCCAGACAACATAGGCCAGCCTGAAGCTTCTTTGTCATGCCTCCATTTAATCACTGTGAAGGAGAATAATGATCTTTTAAAAGCCAGAATCCATTCAGGTTCCCTGATAGCTTTCTGTCCTAGCATAAAGCAAGTATCAGAATCTGTTGCATCAGCCTGCCAGTATTAGGCAGAGCCTCTCTTGAGCAGGGATGTGCACCTGCTCAGCTAATTCAAAGCTGCGATTCAGCCTCTTTAAAGAACCATCTCTAGATCCATAAGATTCTAGCAGTTTTAGACCAATCTCTTCCTTAACCTATTTTATTATAAACTCATGGAGAATATCGTGTGTAGAAAAGTATTCCTTGTTTGAATATGTTGCTGACAGCTGCACTAGTGCCGAGTGTTAGTAGTATTTATGGCGTGTAGTATTGATGCCTTGATCCGGTTACTCCTTTCTGTGGTAATAATCACTATCAATCAACAGGATAAGGATTATGGATGAAATGTGCATTTAAGATGTGACGCAGAATTGAATTGCTTCCTTCTTATCCAATCACAACCAATAAGTGGCCCTGATGCCATGCACCACACCGCAATATGTATCCTACTGAGTTCTGCAGTTCTGAGTTGTGGAGAGGAGTGGCTCACTGGTTAGAGGCGGCAGACCTGTAAGCAGAGAATGGCCCGGGACCAGGGTTCAATTCCAGACGCGGCAGGGTCTTGGACCAGGGTCAACGGACTCGATAATTCTCGCCTCAGTGCCTACTCTAACCAGGGAACACACTCGGTAACTCTGGGCATTAAGCTTGCCTCATCTCTACAGCGGCCCCCCACAGACGCCGGGGATGCCTGGTTTCACCCTGGAGATACCCAGAAAGGGACCATCTCACAGGGAAAACCAGGACGGGTTCCCCAGCGGTCTACAGCGCCAGGACACTCGGGTAGAGTAACAGTGCGCTTTACAAGTATCCCACATTTACATTTACATTTACTCTTCAACCTCTACATCATCCCTTGGTTTGCATGATTAAGGAGTTTTGATGTGGCAATGACAGACATGTTTTATTGCAACAATGCAAACACCCCAGCTGCTGGTAACTTTTTATGATCTTCCTTCTGCGCAGTGTACTAATGAATTTAAAACATACCAGGAGGTAATGAAAGATATCTCATTTTATTTGGAGATGAATTTTTATAAATGACAGACTGTGGCCTACTGTAAAAGGCCACCCGCCCCTAGCCAGTGCGGTCAACTAGAGTTCAGAATCTTAAACTCTTTAATGCCCATATCAATGTGGTGATGAAAACATACCACTTCACTACTCTATGTACTCGAAACGAACTATCTATGCTTTTATCAGAGACCACTGTCTCTGGTTAGCTCTCCATGTAGGACTACTGAAACAGTGTTTAATTTTTGATTGGGGTATACGCTAATGAGAAGTCTTAAGGGTACAATTGCTTGCATTGTGGTAGGCACATATAGATATGCCCATGTCACCGTTTTCTTAGCCGAGATTCTCACCACTGTTTAATCTCTAACTGAAAGGCTTACTGCATTGTCCATTAGGCCTGAATGTTGACCAGATCCCATTCTGCTTGGTATCTTTTCCAGTGCAAGCAGCACTATGTCAAATTCGAACCAGAAAGGTAATATGGAATCTCTATCATCAGATTATAGATTATCTGTGTTCACTGTACAGTGACAAGCTGTGCCTCTCGATGTCCGCACCATTTTGGTTATATCTTCCTTTGTTAATTCAACTGTACACCTGCAACAACCTTACCACTCACCTGCTGGCGGCAAATACGCAGTATTCGGAGTGCAGAAACTACGTATTCTGTGAACGAGTGGAATGAGCTAAAACTGCACGAGACCCTTTTACAATTCCCGACCTATGTTCCCAGCGATTCGTGCTCATTTGTCCCCAGATGGGCAAACCACGGCGTAGCAAAGATAGCAAGAGCAAGCAAGTAAAATATTCGTCTTGAATGAGATGTAAGCAAACAAGTTTGCTGCAAAAAGTAACTACAATTATGAGTAAATATAACGAGGCACTGAATACCAAATAACCAGTGAGTTAGCTGAAATAAGCACCCTGCTATTTACCTTATTATTGTGAGTATTAATATGTGGCAAGAAAATGAAACCTAAACCTTCAGGCCGTGGTGGTGGCCCTCCAGCCAGTGAACATTCCCTTTGGAAAAAGTCACTTTTAAAACGATATTCAGTCAGTCAGTCAGTCACACAACTTTATTCGATCTTTTTAAAACTGATCATAAAAGCACAAGTTATCTAAAAATTCCAAGACAATATATACACATATATACACATTTAAAATACGAATTAAACAGTTGCAGTGATCCAGGTAAATTCATATAAAAACGTTTATGAAAAAAGCAGTTCAGAATTTAAAATTAATTAATTAGTTGTTGCTACTAAAATGTTGTCCCACCTTTTTCCTCTTCCTAAGACAAGCCCAGAAAAATGAGGCAACAGAACAGCATACAAATGGATCCGGTAGAGATTTTAGAAAGTACATGGCCACCCGGCACTGCCTAAAATTGTGGTACCTCAGGATTGGGAGTATGAATGTTTTCCTTTCCTCTGTATAGGTCTTGCAAAATAATACAATGTGTAGATGTGACTGTACTACGTAGTTGTTACAGGGACAGGGTAAGAGGTCTGCTAATTTATGCTTATTTTGGGGGTATCCCAGGAGTAACGGAATCATGTTCATGCGGAAAGGCAAAAGGATAAATCTTTTTACGCATTATTTATGCGTGATAAATACTGAAAACATTCCCCCGATCTTGGTGGTACCACATCATAAAGAATGGAGGAATGATGAATACGTTTCTTTTCTCTTCGGGCATACTTTGATCTCTTAATGAAGAAATCAGTTATTCTTTCATTTGAAACCCTTTTACAGGACTCAAGGTCCTGAAATAATTCTCCCATCCCTAACGCTTTCAGATGGACCTCTACGTAATGTAACCATCCAATTATTTTATAGTAATCTAATTTACAACAGTCGTTGATAATGGTTTGTGTCAAATCCACTGTAGACCTCCACCATACTGATAGCCACAGCAAGACTGGAGCCAGTCTTATGTTGTCGATCGAATAAGGAAGCCCCAATTCACAGTGTAAAATATGATTTGTGGCTGATTGCGGTAAGGACACACGGTTTTTAAAAAAGGAGTCTTCTATTTGTTGTAGCGGTGCAACATTAGCCATACCCCACACTCCTGCCCCATATAGTGCAGCGGACTTTGTTTTAGCTGAATATATATTCTTAATTGCATCCAGTGGGCTGCCTCCCAACTTCGTAGTAAATCTTTTGACAGCGTTAACACTCTTTTACATGTCCTGGCCTCTTGCTGCCACTAAATTAGAACATGAGTGGTCTTTATCAAAAAGCACTCCAAGGTATGAAAAGGAGTCGACTGTCTCAATTTTCTTGCCTGCCAAATGGAAATGGGGATGTTTCTCACCTCTTGCAGCTCCAGACACGATTATAAATGAATCGATTCATTGACCTTTAGGTCAAGGGAGGCCATAAAGGCGGAGTAGGCTGTGATTAGCGTTTGTAGGGCTATGCCCGATCTGGCCATCAATACCGCGTCATCAGTGTACGCCAGAATCGGAAGGGGGATACGATCAAATTTAGGCACATCCACCGGTAGAGCAGACAGGGCGGACTCTACCCCGTTCGTATAGATTGAAAAAAGGAACGGGGCAAGCACACAACGATATTCATTTATTGCATTAAGTGACTACTCATTTTGAAGGAGGCTACTAAATTGTGTGATAATATAAATAAAAGTTAACAGGATTTTAGGGACAGTTCATCGGGTTCATTAGAGCTGTCTCCTAGTCTACATTTTCTAGCACGCCCAGGTTACCTTCCCAAGTCGACCGCAACTTGCCAAGTCTATCTAAAGCGTTATTATTCAGGGTCTTGTATGTTAGTGATATGGCTTAAGTCATGAGAGATTCCTGGAGCAGTCTCCCCTCTAGTGGTGCATATTCCAGCAGTGGGGAGTCATCTCTCTTTTCCACTAGCCAGGCATGTCTAAGCTGTGCGTACTTCAGGAACTGAGAAGGGTGTAATGAGAATTAAGCCTTGACAGCATCAAAGCTTTTTCGTGTACATTATATCTCCTAGCATGGAGATACCTGTAGCATCCTAGCCTCTGAAGCCCTTCAATCTATGCAGGTCCTTAACCCAGGTGCAGTGCCACAAGGGTTTCTCCTTGGTCGGTTTATGTTCCCATTCAATTGCCTTTGTGGCCCTTCCCCAGGATTCTACAGTGACCTGAGTGGCCGGGAGGAGCTTCCCCTTGCCTCTGCCACCATATAAATAGTGCAGAAAAGTACGGCCACTCATTGTTGCAATCTCTAGCCTGTAAGTAGGGAGTGCCCCTGGTGCGTGTATCCACTCGTTGATTGGGGTTAGGTGCTCTACCCAATAATAGACTTCAATATCTGGAAGTGATATTCCCCCATTGTACTGATTACGCTGTAGAGTATGGAGCACAATCCTGAGCTGTTTTCCGAACCATAAAAAAAGGAGGTACTTCTGGCGCTATCTCCCGGAAAAGTGCCTGTGGTAGGGGAAAGTATGTGTTTTGTAAGGCATATAAAAATTGTGGTAGTGTGATCATCTTAAATATAGACGACCTGCCCTATATTGTGAGTGGGAGAGTTTCCATCATTGTATGTCCTCCTTAAAGTTCGTGAGTATGTGTTTGATGTTTCTCTGATAGCAGAGGTTTTTATCTGTTGTAAGGTAGATTCCCAAATAGGTAAACCCACTATCCGCAATCTGGAGATCTCCAGGGAGAGTGGACCAAGTGTGTAACACGCCTGGGCTGCAGATCACCGATTTATGCCAGTTGATCGTGTAACCCGAGTTCTGTCCATCATTTGTTGGTCCCTCGCAGGTTCCACCTCGTTGCTCGGCTAGGTAAGAACCCCAATTGGTCCTGGTGTACCAGGGTCGTGATCACTCGGCGCAGTCTGGTGACCAGAATAGTGGACAATATCTTTACCTCTGTGTTAAGCAAGGATATCGGGTGGTAGGAATCGCATTTATCCTTTGGTTTCCCTGGCTTGTGGATAGGTATAATTGTAGTATAAACAACAAAAGAGTGTAGCTTCTAACAAGAAGAGCAAGCATGAAGAATCTTTCTAGATTCTTTTAGAAAGCCCTCACTTACCAACCTAGTTGGTGACATGCTTCATCATCGGGCCCCACCGGGAGAGGCCGAGTGCCTCCCCGGTGTGCTTCGACGCCAGAGTTACTGCGGAGCCGGAATTTGTGGTAACAAATGCTGGTGTAATTAGGATTGTGTCCAAAAAAAGTTTATTAAATGGCCAATCAGACATACTAAAAACAGAGTGCGGGAAAGAAGGGCTGTATAAATTGTTCAACTATTTCCCATGGGGTGGGGTCGACATGTTTCTGCCCAGGTGGTAAAATTTACCGGGCATTCATCAGGAACAAATGGACTAAACCTCGGCGGTATGGGCGCGCGAAGGCCCACCCTAATCTGAGGGTGTGACAGTGAAAAAGTAGTGAAAAAGTGCAATCAAAAATGATGTGGGTGGTCACTCTTACTCCAGAGAAACCAGATAGCACGTTAGGTGTGAGAAATCTCCACACCATGGGTCTCGGGAGGGGGGTGGCGGCGAGAATGGCACTACGGCATGCCGTTATCACCACGCACTCACTTTCAAGGCACTTGCAATGCCGAGCGCAGGGATGCCGAGACAGAAAGCCCTCCGGAGTTTCATTGAAGTAAGTACTTTGATTATGGTCATGGTTATGACCAATTTGAGCCCCGCTATTAGTTCTAATCACTTGTTCGGGTTCCCCGTGTATTCACAGGAAACCGAACTGCCCAGTGATCTTCAACCGTGAGTTATTACCGCATCCACATGCTTGCTTTACCTCCGGGAATATTGTGTCTATTTGCACACGCGTTTAAACGATTTGAGCACTTGGGGCCACCTCACGTCTTTACCGATCACCCCACAGACCCGGGCTATTTTCCAGCTTCAACTTGACACACGTTTATAGTCGGTGTACAATATACGGCCCAGCCTCACATCTTTATACCACAACACTAGTACCACTGTCACCAACCCTCACTTCGGTATTTTCGTTTCACCTAGTCACCTTTACGTGCAGTATATTATATACCGACCTTCTAGTGATTACACATCTTCTTCCTTCTTGTAGAGTAACCCCCTGACGAAGGGCTCCACGAAAGCCCGAAATGCATTGGGATTTGTCACCATGATGTGATTTACAATTCACGTTGTACAGACTATGGATATGATGTACGATATATCTTTGGCAACCATGAAAACAATGTGTTGAACCAGAAACCAAGAACTTGAAAAAACTTGAAAAAACTTTATTAAAAAATATCCAAAGTGAACAAGACTTGATTCAGTCTCATTCGCAGTGCTAGGAGTAGCCTGCCCCCATGCAGGGGCAGCTTTGAAATAGTTTGTACATTATAGACGCTGTGTGGACCAGACAGCGATTTCTCCCAGCACGCTACAATTCATAAAAACAGGAGAATCATTGATTTAAAAAGCAGTGCAAGCCCCACATACTTTCTTTGTTACACCACTCGCATCGCCAGGCACCCGCTTGGAATCTGCATGCATCCCTCTGGAACCGGACCGGTATAATTGTAGCCATTTTTAAGTCTAACAGGAGAACCCAGACTTCACCTGCTTCTTTAAAAAGGGTTAGGAGGTGTGGACCAAGAAGATCCATGCATTTTTTATAGAGTTCTGCTGGTATGACATTTGGGCCTGGTGTCCTACCGGGACGTAACTGGACTATAGCTGCTTTGACTTCTTCAATTGTGATGTCAGAATCAAGCCACATCCGGTCCGAATCGTCCAGTTTGAGAGCATCTACCTCATGCAGATATGCCGTTATGTCTTGGGAGGTCCATAAGAGGTTTTGGATTTTTATTATTAATTCAAGATGTTCCAAGGTACAGTTTGAGACTTTCAACAGCCGACACGTGTTTCGCCCTTACATGGTCATCCGGACAGGGGCTTTATAAAATGGTTAATATCAATTCTTAAATTTACGATTTTGTTTCTGATAGCTCTTATATTTCAGACAGTTTCATAAGTCAGGGATGGAAAAATGAGGTTGCAGTCTGTACGGCATCATTTTTCTTGGTTTAATCCCAATCCAAAGATTATGCATGATAAAACTCTAAAACCCATGAACAACAGCAAAACAAATTTAAAAAATCATCACCCGAAACCGTGAAGCACTCTTTTCTTACCAATACTGAAAAACGGAGGAGGAGGCACTTACATGCTTTCACTCAGTTACAAATTGAGGTACAAAAGGTCCAATACCCCGAGATAGCATCTCCTAACACAAGATACAAGGCAATAAAACCCAGGAGGAGAATCCTTGGACCTCTCATCTGAAACTAATTTCTGTAAGGCTTTTTGGCAGTGCCTTGAATGTGTTTCAGCGATGGAAAAGTATTAGGCAGGACAGAACAGAAATTAGATCAACTGGCCGAGCTTTGTGCGCCTGCGAGTACTGGAATAGGAGTTTGTGCTGCATAGCAGGAGTGAGTGACAGAGGTGGGTGAGTCTGTACTGGGACAGTAGCGGGTGCAGCCCTGGCAGGCCGCTGCACGTGTTCTAGTGCTATAACAGCAATGGCTGCTGCGTAGGAGGTGTGAGTGACAGAGGTGGGTGAGTCTGTACTGGGACAGTAGCGGGTGCAGCACTGGCAGGCCGCTGCAAGTGTTCTAGTGCTAGAACAGTAATGACCGCTGCAGGGCAGGAGTGCAGTGCCATCTGTCCTCCTACAGTGAGGGGCTATGCAGGAGCAGAGTAATGTGCACCGAGACCTGTGAGCAGGCTATGCTACTGGTCAAGCATTGTGGGCTGAAGAGGACTACTTAGATGTTCTGGCAGAGTGGTGAGTGAGCATCAATGCAGGGGCAGCAGGGCCTACTGCAGCTCATGGATGAGGGAGCTAGAACACTAGGCAGACATGGTTAATTAATCCAGGAGGGCACAGGATGCAGCAGAGCACTCTAGCACATACCAGTGATTCTGCCCTTGTACTCTTTTAAGATGGCAGCCTCTGAGGTATGGGAAGATTTATGGCAGCCACACAACATTTTAATATGTATTACAGCTATTTCATTGGTAAATGTCTTAAGAAGTGCACCCCTTACTCACCTTCACCAAAGTCTACTCGGAGGACGAACCCTTGCAAAGCCCCGTGAAGAGGATTGGTCTGCCTTGCTCAGCCCAGACTGGGTGATAGACTTTTTAAAAAGACTTTTTCATACTGATTTTCAATAACTAAAAAAACATAATAAACCATTGACACAGGATTAAACCATGATGCGGTTTGAACACATCATAAAAATCGTCAGTGCTTTAAACAAATGCTCATACACTGTCCTACTTGCAGACTGATGTCCTCTCTCCCTCGTTATAGTCAGTTACTCAAAAGTGTTACATCCCCAGGCCTCACTAGTGTTGGGTCGGTTAGGTCCCCATCAGGATCAAATAGGTAGTGTGAAATATAAATTCTTCCATAGCACAACCCGGTGATGGGGGTGATAAGAGCCTAGGGGGCAGTCATGCTGTAGCTACAACATTCTGTCTTCCACAGGTGTGCATCTATGTCATACATCTGATATATTACCCAGGGTCGGCTTCTCCGCAAAGGCGGAGGAGCATCGCCCCACAGACTTTCATCACTGCAAAAAAGGAAAAATAAAATGATAATAATGCAAGGTTATTATTATTTTATTTTTCCATACTGAGTCAGTTTTGCGGGGCTGCTCTCTTGAGAGGAGCAGGGAGAGTGGTGCGCACGAATGTTTGGCTGGGCGTCTCGGGCAGCCAAACATGCGCACTTTGCATATTCACTCCAATACTCTGAGCACCAAGCTTCGGGCGCTCAGACCAATCACAAAGTTGCATTGCAGTGTGGTGATTGGTTTAAGGAGCATGGGTGCTTCCTGTTGGCAAAGAAGCCAGGAAAAGAGGATGGCGAGGACAGAAGCAGCCACCTGGCCGGCAAGTGATCTTAATTTTTTTTCTTACAACCCCCTCCCCCACTACTGATTCACGGGAGCAGTCACCACTGATATTACCTATGGGATGCAGTACAATGGGTAGAATCTAACTGCCATATACATATAACACTTTGTGTCGCCTATTAAAAGGAAAGGTGATGGGTTATAGCATCAGTAGTTCTCTTAAGCTGCGCTGGTAGGGCTTCCATGCATCAGCTGGAAACCTTTCACTGGTCCATCCTGTGTGCTGTCTCAGTGCTGCACATCCTGCCTCTGTCCATCTGGTCCTGACTCCACAGGAGGCGAAAAGGGGGCATTCTTGACCTTCGACATATCATAATGTAGCTTTTTCCCCATTAAGAACGCTAGACTTGCTCATTATAGTAGCTGTGGTACAGGCGATGCACTGCACCAGTAGGCAGCAGTCCTTTTGGAGTGGGCAAGGCCTACCCATTTCTTGTGTACTACCTGTTTATCTGCTGCCAATAACTGAAAGCAAGGGCCAATCCAAACCATATGGAGCAACCTGGCCTCATCTGCAACTCATTTAGGGCACGTTCTAGCATCTTATGGAGCCTCGCAGGAGTAAAATGGGTAAAAAAAAAAAACATTTGCAATGCAATAGGTCTCGCATTTGTGAAAGTTAGAGCTACTGGCATTGTAAATAGCAGCTGCGTGGAAAGCGGGCAGAGTGCTGCCAGGCACTTCTAGAAAGTGTTCTATGTAAATAACTAGCAGCCAAGGAAGTTGGTCTCATGAGTGACGAACTCCAGCAGCAATGGGGGAACCATTAAAAATGCGGATGCAACCCAGATGTGAAAATAATGCCAATTAGAAAGATAAAAATAAAAACTGTTGCCAAAAATTAGATCTTAGAAGCACAATGGCAGGATGGGTAAAATGTGGAAAAATGAAAAATGCAGATGCAAGTAACATAAAAAGAGGAAACATAAAAAATGCAGATGCAAAACTAATGTCCAAAAATGCTGATACTTTTAAAGCGCTTCCTATGAATTATATTGTTACAGAGGCAGAGAAAATAGAAAAGCACCATACAATAATAGCGAGTAAACCAGAGAAAGCAATTCAGTGTTTGCAAAGGATACGCGGAGCTGAAGATTCCTATCTGCAGAGGGGAAGATGGCAAGAAGCCCTCGAGTTCTCGGTTTATGATGCCCTGGGAGATAGATCGATCCTTTGGTGCATGTGAGAACATGGTGAATAACTAGAGAAAACAAGCACCACCCTTCAGTGTTTGCAAAGGATGCGCAGCCCTGAAGATTCTAATCTGCAGTGGGGGGAGATGGCGACGGACCCTCCAGTTCTCGGTTTATGACGCCATGGGAAATCAATCCCTTGGTGCATGAGAGAGCATGGGGAATAACCAGAGTAAGCAAGCGCCTACAAAGGAGCAAAACCAGGAGCAACCCAAGTGTGGAAAGGGAACATAGAGCTGTCCTGGGCGGGAACTGCACGAACACTTCCACAAGTATCAAGCATGGTGTAAGTTGGCGCACTTCCTGGAGCCTGACACCACTTCCGCCCTGCGCTAGTCCTTGCAGGTGAGCGGTCTAGTGGTCCCTCGCCCTTACTACTTAATGGGGGAATGGAGGAAGCGCAGCGGACGAGCGCAGCGGGAGCGCCGACTTCGCGCCGAAGTCGCGCACAAGTCAAGCCCGTCTGCGCCCGTCCGCGCCAGTGCGTGCCCAGGGCCCAGCCTCGCTGCCCCAAATGGTGTCACGTATTCCCGTACTGCTCTATTGCGGCTGCGGCGTCCCCCATGTACCTCGCACCTTGTGTTTAACTGTCACAATGCGCCCATTTCATGTCCTTCCTGCAATTTGTCACTGGAATCTTCATCCTCGCGGATAGACTCTATGTCTTCTACCTTTTGGAACCCTGCCCCCCGGCGCAGTTCTCTCCCTTTTAATCTACCCAAGCCCGGTCCCCTCCTGAAATTTATTAGTATTAACTGTCGTTCTCTCGCAAAACACAAGAGAGACATTTTTGATCTTCTACAGACAGTTAGCCCAGCGGCCATGTTTCTAACGGAAACATGGTTAAATGACAGCTCTGGCCCTGACATCGCCATGGCTCTCCCCAATGACTACACCTACGCTGGGCGTAACCGGCCTCTTAAAGAGGGCGGGGAAATTGCCATCATTTTCAGGAGAGAATTCTCCTGTAAATGGGAAGACCTTGAGTTCCCTAACTGCGAAGCTGGTCTTTTTAAATTATCACTTTCCCCACACTTCACTCTAACCGGCACGCTGATTTATCGTCCCCCTGGTGCAGCGAGTAACTGGGCTTCTTCCCTCCCGGATTTTGTTGCCCCACTCCTTGCACAATCCAATAATTTTATGTTTATTGGAGATCTTAATATTCATTTTAATTCTGCTTCGTGTGCCATTTCCACACGTCTTTCACAGGATCTGGCAGCTTTAGATCTCCATCTCCACAACTCTGACCCCACTCATAAGGCCGGCAACCTTTTGGACCCTATCATTTCTAACCTTTCGACCATTTCGTATCAATCCTATATGCAGGTCCCTTGGTCGGATCATTTTATTGTAAATTTTTCTATTGAAATGGCTTCCTCTAACCCTTCCATGCCCACCCATCCCCATAAAGACAGTAGGAACTGGAAACGCCTGGATACAGACAAACTTAATCTGTATCTCTCTAATTCCAAGTCTTCATTGTCCACTAACTTGTCTACCAAGGAGCTACCCTCTGTTAAACGTTGGTTGACTAATGCTTTGGATTCCTGTCTCCCAACGCAAAAGAACAAATTACATATTCTTCATCCACCTGCTCCCTGGTTTACTGACGTCCTTCGCCTAGAAAAGTCCAAATGCAAAAAATTGGAACGCATATGGCGCTCCAATTATGATGCTGGTCAGAAAGCGGAATATAAGGCCGCTCTTAAAAACTACCATGCGTCATGTGATAGTGCCAGAGCTTCCTTTGCGAACACCACGCTCCTTACGGCACAGAATAGACCTAAGGCTCTGTTCAAAATCGTGAAGGAGCTGTCAGGTGCATCTACTGTACCCAAGGCCCCTACGCTCGATACCCCCCAGTGTGAAGCTCTGGCCAATTTCTTTGTCGAAAAGATCGAGAAGATCTATGATTCCTTTAATTCCTCTCCTGCTGTGTCCACCCATGTTGTTTTACCTACATGTATTCCCCCACTTGTCACCTCTGCCTATTGTACTTCCTCGCCTCCCCAACTCCTTGCTTGGGATCCCATTTCCCCTCTGCTTCTAGGGAAATATTTACAGGACATAAAATCTGGGTCTCCGCTTGACCCCATGCCCCCTCAAATCCTGAGCTCTTTGGACCCTACCCTACTCCTTATTATTTTGAAGGTCTTGAATGCTTCCCTTTCTGAAGCTATCGTGCCCAACGAATGGAAGCACGCCATGGTGGTCCCACTATTAAAAAAGGCCAACCTAGACCCTAACAACCCATCTAATTTTCGCCCTATTTCGTTACTTTCATGTTTCTCTAAAATCTTGGAGAAACATGTTAATTCTCTGCTTAATTTTCATGTGGAATCCTCTAACTTTCTTCATGGCTCTCAATCCGGGTTCAGGGCTGGCTTCTCGACTGAAACCACTCTCTTAGGTGTGTCAGAATCCATCAGGCAAAAAGTGGACAACGGGGAGACTGTGGCACTCATCTTGCTTGATTTGAGTGCCGCATTTGACACCGTCTCCCATTCCATCTTGTTGTCCACCCTGAGAGAGGCGGGTGTTGATGGTGCTGCCCTGGCCTGGATCGCTAACTTTCTATCTAATCGCACGTTTCAAGTCTTTTCCTCTACTTCTGTTTCTTCTACCTTTCCCTCTAATCACGGTGTTCCACAGGGTTCTATTCTCAGTCCTCTTTTTTTTAATTTATATGTGAGACCTCTTGCTTTTTTGGCGGAACAGGCAGGTCTCTCTATATATTCCTACGCTGATGACACTCAAGTCATCTACTCTCTCTCCACCAACAAGCACCTCCCTTTCTCTTCTCTTCAAGCTGGACTTAAACAGATTTCGGCATGGATGTTGGAGCACAAATTAAAATTAAACGGGGAGAAAACAGAACTGCTTCTGTTTGGCCCTGACATCCTGCTCTGGGGCCCACAACATTGGCCGCCGGAGATGGGCCCGCTTCCCGCGCCAACTCCTGCTGCCCGTAACCTTGGGGTCCTCTTGGACAACCAATTGTCTTTCAGGCAGCACGTCGTGAAAGTCTCTGCCACCTGTACTACCATCATCAGGTGGCTTAGGAAAATCTCATGGATGCTGCCGGTTGACACCTTGAAATCTGTAGTCCAGGCGCTTGTCATCTCACGCCTGGACTATGGTAACATCTTACTTTTGGGTGCCTGTAAGGAGGTCACTAAGAAGTTCCAGGTAGTACAAAATATGGCTGTTCGCCTTATTTGTAATCTACCCGCCAGATCCTCAGCCTCTTTCCACATGCGTAACCTACATTGGCTGCGGATCGAGAGCAGGGTTAAATTTAAGGCACTATGCTTCATGCATAAAATCATGACCGGAAAAGCTCCTCCTTACTTATCTAGTTTGGTGCAGCAATATCTTCCACCGCGCACACTTAGGTCTTCCACCCAGAATAAGTTCAGGATACCACGCATCAAGAGAGCAAAAATGGGAGGTCGCTCATTTTCTCTGTTAGCTCCCTCTCTTTGGAACTCTTTACCCCTCCCTCTGCGTTCTGAAATGTGCTTCCTTACCTTCCGTAAGGGAATCAAGACCTGGCTTTTTAATATGTAAGTTCGCTGATTTGACTCCATCCCCATTTTTGGCATACTGTTTTATACTCCCAGCGCCGGGAAACCCACGGGTAGCTGAGCGCTTAAGAAATGTAATAATAATAATAATAAAGTTGAGTAGCCTGTCGGGGATGCGAAACTTATCGCACCACTGCTCACATCGCGGAGTTGGAACACAAGTCGGTCGTGGCCTGCGTTGCAATGAGTACATACTCACCAGCGCTAATCCCATTCAAGGGAGACGCTGGTGCCTTCAGGCTGGCCTCAGGCCTGAGCGCTGACTCACTGGTACGGATGGGAGTAGTCAGTCACTCAGCATCGCTTCATTCCTGTTTCTGGAGCCTACCCACTGACGGAAATTGGGCAGTGTTGCCAGGCATGAAATCCAAGACAAGCAGGATTGACCTGGAAAGACGCCCAAACATGCGCAAGTCCTACCAAACAAGCCCAATGCTAGGTATGGGGCAAGCCAAGAACAGTAAATAAAACTACTTTACTTTCCAGCCAAAAGATGGATAAAAATATTCACTGTGCACTACAAACACGATTTGCTGTGCTCTGTAGCTCCAGTGAAGGTTCTACAGATAACAGTCACAGACAGGAGAACAAAATGTGCATTGGAGAAGGATTGGGTGCCCTGGAGAAACTTCTCTATTTCAACCATGCTGCGTGATAAAGCGGGGCGGGTGAGAAGTGGTAGCCGCTCAGTAGTTAGCTGCATAATAAAGTGCACTACACATGAAAGAGGCACAGTGCAGAAAAAAAAGAAAGGTGCATGGCCGCCCCAAGTGGACACGATTTTGTGTGATAAAGCGTAGGGGCCGGGAAGCAAGAACTGCACTGTAGTTGCTGCATAATAAAGCACACTAAACATGAAAAAGGGACCATGCAGAAAAAAAGAAAGGTGTGGCCCCCATGCTGTGTGATAAAGCGTGGTGGTCGTGAAGCAGGCACGTGCCGTAGGTTGCTGCATAATAAAGTGCACTAAACATGAAAACAAAAAGTGCACTAATGAGAAGTGCTCGCCCCAATATAAAAAAATTGGGAGGGGGAAGAGCACAGAACAGGCACCTTCAGAACACGTCTGATGAGCAAGAAGAAATACAAATGCTGCGTGTGTTAGCTCTAAAGCAAAACGTCAACGGAAAAAAAAGAGTGCCCACAAGGTATTGTAAATAAAATGATGGGTAAGAGCACAAGTAGCAGGGGAAGTCCTCATGGGAGGTTTCAAAAGTCCAAAAGAAGGGACTACTAAGCGTATTCACCAATCAAAAGCTGTCATTTACAAACGACAGTCAGAGGAGCAAATGAAAAAGATGGGTGGTTCTTGAAGCTCATATTCTAGATACAACACAAAAAGATGATGGACGGAATGATGAACATTGTCAAACATTTACCCCCAGTCACAGATCTGGGTTCAATCCATCGTTATTTTGCTCACCATGCCATTCCAGACGGACTTAATTCTGCCCGATGTCGTAATTAGGCCCATAGTGTCCCGACTTGAAAAACAAACAAACCACACTGTGGAAACTGAAAGAAAAGGACGTCAAAGAATATGCTGCACATCAGTATTTTGGGAGCTTCAGTAAATATAGAGAAATGTGGACAGATGAATGAGTTAGTCAAAAGTAGCACCATTCACTTTCCCAGATGTGGGAAAAACTCATTGAATAAACCTGCGGATGTGCAACATGAGGAGCTTGGTTTAGACAAAGTCAGCTCTCCCAAGTACCACGCAGCAGGCGTTAGTTCAACGCATTTCAATGTGGTGGTGCGGATCATCGCACTGATGCATGCTCAGATGCCACATGGAGCGCCGCTATAATGCACATGATGCAGGAGCTGCAGTGGCTGTGAGCGCAGTGCACGCTGCCCCCAGCATCTAGAGTCTAAGAGGTGCTTGCAGCTCTGCGACTACCACTGCTATGATGTGGCCAACGGTTGTAGAGGCACACCCCGGATAGACACACGTGGAGCCTGACTTAAATTGACGTCACAGTCAGTGATCTTTGGCGACGTAGACTGACAGTGAGGTCATTCGGCCGAAAGGCATTATGTAAATGCATGGTGTTGGGTTCCATAGCTGGAGCCTGGAGGCATGTGTTTTGAAACATTTTGTAAGGCTTATCACTCTGTGCAGCAATGGAAATTAATGTGTGCTTTCTCCGTCGAAAAACGGAAGGCTGTTGACCTCCTGGGATGTAAATCATGACAGCTGACTCGGTGAGGTGGAGCCGCGATTGCAAAGTTCATTGTGGTGCGCTTTGAGGCTGTCATGAAGCTGGTTTTCGCTTCCCCGTATGAAAGCGTGTTTCACAATGTCATTTTTTTATCTCTTCCCTGCTTACAATGTTGCTGTTTTGCGAGCATGTGTTAAAAAAAATCATATTTCTAAGACATTCTGCTCTCGAGCCAAACACTTTAAAATATGTATGTTTGAATGAACGATATATTACAAACGTTGGTTGTACACATTTCTCAAAGATAAACAGACATAATACTATGGCAGTCTGGGCCTTCACGAAAGTGTATTCTGCATTCAGAGCTCCTCAGCAGCGTCGTGACTGGGGACAGACTAACTTTTCTACTGAACAGCAGCAGAGAGTGTATGTAGCTGGCTGAGCCAGTGAGTGTAACATAGAGACATTTGTCAAGGACTTCGCCAGTTGCATTATTTTTTTTATTTTCCCCCTCCTAGGCGCAGCAGTGTGGTGTTGTGGATTTACTAGAGACAAGGTATTATTAAATGAATGCTATCGCAGTGATTCCCCACTGAGGAGGGGTTAAATATCCCTGTTGCAAGCACTTGACTGTACCAATAATAGGACCACCTTTGAGACACATGCAGAAAATTTGAAGGTCAAATTGTCACAAAGAGGGTATCCTAAAAGACTGATAAGAGACAGCTATAAAAGGGTCAAATACCAAAATAGGGAAGTCCTGTTTGAACCAAAGGCTAAGGTACAACGAGAAGAATCCAATATCGTAATGGTATCAAAACTACAATGGTTTCAGTCATAAACTTAAAAATCTTATTACCAAGAATTGGTCAATCTTAAACAAAGCGGGCCAAGAAAATTTGCCCAAACCTATCTTCTCCTATAGGAGAAATAAAACCATCCGTAACTGCCTAGTTCAATCTTATAGAGAGCCAAAGAGAGGGTCCCAACTCAGTATTGACCACGGTGAGCCAATTCGTGGTAATCTACCCTGTGGAACATGTTCCCACTGCAAAACCATCGTTAGATCAGATAAAATAGAACTAAATGGCATAACTCACTGGATGAATGAGCATGTAAACTGTAGAACATCTAATGTTATATATTTGCTAATATGTCCTTGCCAAAAGGGCTATATTGGGCAAACAGGCCGCGAGATGCGATTACGCTTGACTGAACATAGATCAGCGTTAAAAAATAAAAGAAAAAATGCCCCACTAGTAGAACATTGGGTCAAGGAGAACCACAAGGAAGATGAACTGAGGTGGTTCATTGTGGAAAAAATTACACCATCCACGAGAGGAGGCAACACTGAAAAAAGACGTAAACAAAGAGAACAATTCTTTATGTCTAAGTTTAAAACGTACAGTCAGGGCCTGAATAGCAAAGAAGAATGGGAAATGGTGGTTAGATAAAATTGTCATCTTACATAGGTTTCCCCTTATAACTGTTTAAACCAGCTAATTGATCTTGTAGCCTCAAATCTGTAATTAAGAAAATACAGTGGTACATTTTTTAGAAATGAACTGATACACATGTTGGATAAAATGTATTTTGATCTGATACAACTAACTGTAATTGATTTTATTTGTTAGTATAGGCAACAACATGTATTTGGGAAATGTGATGATATTATGTACTTACAACACTGTAAAACGATTGTATATGATATTTATGGTATGTACAAAGATTATCTGCTTAATATCATTTGCACCTTATCAAAATGGGGTATATTGTTATGTTTAGGATTTAAATGTGACACATAATACCTATAAATAATCATATGATAAAACAACTACACCACAAATGCACAAAAGTAATTTTTTGATTAAGGCGGACTGTAAGACCGATCTGTAATTTCAGCCCGAGTTAAATCGTTATAAACAAGAAAATGAAATAATGTGAGACGCTTTACCACATCGGGCGTTAGAATTGTGTAAACAGACAGTATCTGCCGCCCGTAATTAAGGAATACGAAGCAACGGAATAAACATCAGTAACCGCGCCCATTTCCAACATAGAGATGGTAGTCCGTTTTCTATTTTTGTGTAAAAAACTACAAATGAAAACTACAAGAATGGTGGGAGACGGTAGTCCGTTCTCTACCTATGTCTTAATAATGCCTCAAAACTATACATAAAAACTACAAAAATGGCGGAGTATGATATCTTGCAACAAGAAACGATCTCCAGCTGTATCGTGTTCAGCGTGATTTAATTGATCACGCCGAGTATAAATAGAACCTCTCTAGAACATAACCCCATTCTACACGGGGAACCAGAGAGACCAGATAGGCAGACCGCTACGCTTTCTAAATGAGGTAAGAGGACGCAGGCTGTGCCGTTTTGAGGTATTAGAATAGCGCTAAGTCATGGGCAAGACTCCCCTTAAGATGTAATTATCGAGGGAACTCGGGGTTTGATGGTCTTTATATTTTAGCCTGCAGCAATGGCTTTAACATCGCCCTAATTATTTAAAAGCACTTTGAGGAAACTGGTGCATTTTATACTCTCAGCGGTGCTCACGTAATTATCAAACAAGCACTGATGAAGAGTTAAGCTAAAAGGATATCATACCTCCATTTTAACAACATGCAGGGGTGTATGTGTCCGTTAACATGACCCTCCTTATCTGAATCCTTTATAAATATGGGTCTGAGTGTACCAATATTAAGGGTACATTCTAAATAAATAATTCGCTATAAAAAACAACTAAAAATTGGAGTACAATAATTATAAATAATAAAGGGTGATTTGTCACTGATATTGCGATTTTTATATCCAGATGCTGCACATCTCCTCAAATAATAAAGAGGGATGAGCATTGTGTGACCCTTTGAGGAGTAAAGAAAAGAATCCCTTCGGGCTATCCTAACTAGATCTTGAGACAGTGTTTGAAACGGAGCGTGGCGCCCCGTGGCTAGTAATAAGTAAGTGTACATTTGAGCTATTGTTCACGCACAATAGACATCATGATTTGTACTTTGTACCCTAAAGTACATGTTGTTTCATATACAGATCCTCTGAAGAGATATAGAGAGGACGTGGAGGTTGAAAATTTACTGAAACCCCTGAGATACACTCGGTACCCATAAGACAAAGTGAACATTAAAAGTAATATCTGTTTAGAACCACACCCTCCAGCAGTTTCTGTAGTATAATAAAAAAAGTCTCCTAAATAAGTATTAATTGTATGTATTTGATTTTAAAAAGATGTGATGTTTTTAACGAAACAGTCCTGAGGAAGGTGTTCTATAATAACAAAGCACCGAAACACGTCGACACACGGAAATTATTTTTATATGTATAATTTTGTTTTTATGAAATTGATGTATTGTATTTGAATATTGTACTGATTCATTGTGAAATTCATGATTAGAATTTGATTAGGTAGGCATATGTATATATGTTTTTTAATTTGTTAATGCATTTATTATGGAAAAACAATTTTAATAAAAACTACTGAGACAAATACAACTTTAAGCTGTTATTGCCAAACTCTATCTTTGGGTCATACAAGAGGGATGTGGTTAGTCTTAACAAATGTTAGCAATATACATTCATGTGAAAATACTAATTTGAACACACAGAAAGGAATTTCTTTGTTTGTTTGTGATATTTCCCGGTCCTTCCTGGGTTTATTTGGGAAACCTCTCTTTTTTTAGAAGCTTCCCTTAGGCTCCCGGCACCAGCAGACTACAAGGGGGGAAGAACTACAATCCCCAGTATCCTCCTCTGCGGCACCGACATCGCATCACAGAGGAAGCACCAGGACGCGCTTAAAGCCGCGCACGGGTTCCCGCAGCGCGGGACGCGCGGTGTCGTGCCCGGGCAAAGGCGGGCCCGTCCGCACCCGTCATAGCCCGACAGAGACTGGACTGGGCCACCCCTCTGACATTTGGACTCTGGTACCCCTATAGTCGTGTGGTAAGGTCTGACTTCTTGTGTATTTGGACATTCTCTATTCTAAGGTGTTTTCTTCGTTCCCTGCTTATTCTCTGTTATTAACGGTAGCATTATCATGAGTAAACGTAAGGGGCCTGCTGCTACTTTAGATGCCTTTATCATCAGGGCAGAATCTCTATTAAATCATGAGATTGAAATTGTTGAAAGGCGACTTTCCCTTGAACCAACTCACACACAAACACGCTAACCCAGGCTTTCTGGCACTCCACATCTATCCCAACTGATACCCATAGAAACAGGCAATGAGGATGGATTGGTAATCAATTCCTCAAATATCTCTGGTTCTATAGGAGTAAATTATACAATTAGTTCACCAACCGTGACAGTGGTAACTAGATTAAGGAAGCAACACCAGACACTGGGGAAAAAGAGAGATGACAAGTGCGTAAAGAAGAAAGTCCCAGCTCAAAGGAAACCCAGGGCCAAGGTTGCAGGGGGGATGATACAAGGGGGCAAAACAAAATCTGGCCTTGATTCATTCAGAGTTCCTATGAAGAGTGTATGTACCCAGACAGAGTCTAATGACGATCAAAACTACCCTGCCCTAGTTAATTATTATGGGGATATTGAGTCCATTGTAAAGAGATCTCTCGAGACCGCCATGGAAGCTATGCTACTTGATCTGGTGGGTCATATTAGCGCAGCATTAAAGCCCTTGGATGAAAAGCTGGTATTACTGCAAGAATTATTAGGATTTACGAGCAAAGGTAGTCACCTCCCTAGTGGCCGTGCTGAGATGAGTAGGGCGGAAACAAATCATGGAGATCTGCTAAAATCAAAAGCACAGGGCGTTAACAAGTGAGTACCGCTTGAACCAGAGATAATTGTATGTCATGGCACGACCAGGTACAGCCCCAGATCACATAATAAATCCACGGGAGATGAAAGGGCAGTTTTAATGGAGGTGGAGACACGGGCTAGGACCGAACCCCCAAGTACTACAGGAGGCTCCCTATATTGTGATCCCGTCCGCGCTAGACCGGGAACTAATATTGATAAATCAATATTATACAGCCCTAAAGGCACAGATTTAATTCCTAATAATGATGTCTTAAATTTACCACCCGCCTCATGTCAGTAAGTGTTAGTTTTAGCAGAGGGACCAGAACGAGAATTGGACAAATTTGAAAAATAAGGAGGTTGATTGGCTAGTAAAATTTAAGCAATTTAATCCAATGAAAGCAGCGGATATTTTAATGGTATGCAGGGTAGGCTGGGTAGGAGAATCCAGGAAGAATATTAGGGGAGATTGTGTGGTGGTCAATTTTAAACGGCCACAGATGACTAGGGCCATCTTAGTCACTAAAGAGTTAAGTGCTCAGGGGAATACCAACATCAGTGTGCTACCGTTGGGATACTTTTACACAACGATGCACAGAAGAAATGCAAACGTTGACGACCCTATGGTCCCACTGAGTAATGGATTTGAGGTTTTATCTACCCTCGAGGATCTGGATTGACATCCAAAGTCCCCACATTGTAGGTTGGATCCACCAACGGTGCCTCGGAAAGACGATCCCCTGGTTAGGGGTATAGCGTCTGCGAGACGCCGATGGTAGAGGTACATCAAACTTATCCATTAAGGGACCCAACTAATGAAGCAATTATTCCAGAGATAGTAGAGGGTCCTCTGGGATTGCAAGTGGGTGACACTAGGACTCCTGGAGATGATTTAATGCGACTCAAGGTCTGTAACGAAATATTGAATTTACGTGTTACTTCATGGAACATTGCAGGTTTGAGGAGGAATATGGTTGATTCATCTTGGAATGAGTATATAGAGGTTAGTGATGTGATACTTTTACAGGAGGCATGGCTCTTAGAAATACTCCACACAGTTGGTTTTAAAACATTTAGTGTGGGGGCGAGTCCCTCTGTGAAAGGAAGGCCTTCGGGGGGCTTGTGATTTGGATTCCTGTTTCTCTGGTGGTTAACATTACACCATTAAATGTACCATCCCAAGATATTTTGGGCCTAAAATTAGCTGTAAAAAATGGAGAGGTCTTATATTTATTCAACATCTACAACAGACCGGGCCCAGCGCATCATGAGTCGGCAGTAATAAGTCAGCTGGACCTCCTCCTTGATACACTAGGATGCAGTCCATATATTATAGTTGGAGGTGACTTCAACTGTAACTTTGAACCTGTATCCGGATTTGGTAACTTGATGGAGGCTGAAGATCTCGCATATAACATCCCGTAAATAGAAAGTAATAAAGAGGCAATGTGCACAGTAGCGGCGACCCAATTATTGAGGCTTACTATGGCCCATAGTTTGAGAGCTTGCAATGGACGCCTCCCCTCTGACAGACCAAAGGCCCACACGTTTAGTAGAGGCAAATCACGCAGCAATATAGACTATATTTTGGTGACCTTGGGTTTTTGGAGTCATTTAGTTGACTTCAAAATTAATGCCAGAATCGAGAGCGACCACCGACCCTTCAGCTTGATGGTACAACCGGAACTTTTTTTTCCATTGCAAACTGGTTCCATCGAGACAGGCACAAATGACGATGGAATTATACTAAGAAGTAATAATCATGCTATAAAGTGGCCACAAATCCTAGGGAACACCAAAGCAATGACAAGTATTTGTTCTATTTTTGCAGACACCATTACATTTTTTTTTTAACACCACATAGGCCACACTAAGATGACAGACCTGCATAGCATGCTGGTTAGTGCCTTAGGACCCGTGTTAAGTAAAATACCCAAAGAAGGGAATGCAGGAGCTCCACATAGGACTGACATTGGCAATCCCTGGTATAATGGGAATTGCAGAGCGGCCAAGTCTGAGTTAATTCAGGCCATTAGAAGCGAAGATATAGATAGAATTAGGGTAAAAAGGCACAATTACAAACAGACCCAAGAAAATGCAAAGAGTTCATGTGATGATGCAATCTGGTCTGATTTCGTCTGTGCGGCTAAAGATAAGGACCAGGCTGGATTTTGGAATCTGTTGGCTAAAGAGAATAGATCGGGAAGAACCCATAGAGATCTATATCTCGACGAAAATACTTGGGTGGAACATTTCTCTGGCCTTTACTCTGAATCCAATGATAATCCCTTTGTGTTAACAAATGACATGGTGAATACTGCAAAGGCAGCTAAATTGCAGTTTACATTAAAGGAAACGACATTAATACTGGAGTCAGTTAAATCGGGCAAGGCACCAGGACCCAACAAAATCCTGGGTGATCATTTGAAACTCGATTTGCACATTTGGGGGCCCTATATTAATCACCTTTGCAATGCGATAGCTGACTGTGAACTAATACCAAACACGTGGAAGGGGGCAGAGATAGCTAAAAATGTTAAAAAGGGAAACCGACATGATCCGGCAAATTATCGCCCCATTAGTCTGATTGACATCCCACAGAAACTATTTGCCAGGCATATTTTACACAGATTGACTACATGGATTGAAGAGGTTGATTTACTTTCAAAATACCAAGCTGGGTTTAGGAAGAAGACTAGCACTATTGAACAGATCTTCCGTTTTTTGTGTCTTTCCTGGAAATATATAAATTTAAGGAAGGGTAGTCTATACGTTGCTTTTGTAGACTTGAAGGCGGCGTTCGATTTGGTACCCAGGAACGGGTTATGGGGTTGCTTGAAAGATCTGGGGGTGCCAATCGAACTGCTTGTCCAGATAATTAGGCTTCATGAGGGAAATTAAGCCAAAGTGAGATGGGGACCAAGGGGCGAACTCACCAAGGAAATACCTGTGAGGCGGAGAGTACGCCAAGGTTGTGTGTTGGTGCCTACTCTGTTCACTTTGTATGTAAACTATATCCCCTGCTTTCTGAAAGGCTGTAAAAATGATTCCCCCAAGCTGGCAGGCGAAGTAATACCCGCATTACTTTTTGCAGATGATACCATCTTAATCTCACAAACTCCCAGCGGCCTTCAAAATCTCTTGAATACCTTCCAGCTATATTGTATTAACAAGGGACTTGAAACAAATCCCAGCAAGACCAAATATATGTCTATCAATCCCCACAAATCGTTTTAAAAAGAATCTAGAGTTAAACTGCCAAAGATTAGAATATGTATATAGTTTCAATTACCTAGGAATCACATTAGATACGAAATTGACCTGGAAGCCACAACTGGAAAAAAACAAAATAGTATTGCTCCAAAACTGTAGTCCCATTAAAAAGAGACATGGAGGGGAGTACCTTTAAGGCTGTTTCACCTGCCATAGAGGTTTTTAAATTCAAGGCTCAGTCAGCAGCCTTGTATGGAGGAGAAATATGGGAACCCTATTGCAAACGCAACTTTTAAATTGGAGAAAACAACTTTATTTGTAGATTACTGTCTCTCCCTAATAGAACCCCCCTGATTCCGGTGACATTGGATTTGAACTTAAAACGTACTGATAATCATGCTATCCTACGCCCCCTTTTATTCTGGGTAAGAATCTGGTCAACAGTGGAGCTTGCACACTATAAAAAAGGCTTAGAGGAGATAATGAGTACTGGCCTTTATAAGGCCATTCCATGATTCCAAACTGTGTGTGGCCTGGTGCCTAAAGACCACCAGGACTCCAACACGCACAACGTAATTAAGTACTCCTTTTGTCAAAATATAATGCAATTTATCTGGTATGTATCATCAAAAAGGTTATATCATTTCAGACATCAAATGCTCATTGAGCAATTAATCATAAACAATCATCAAAGTTTACATTTTCATAAAAAAACAAATCATATGAATTTCTCACAAAATAATTCAAAACAGTGCAATAACACCCAATGCATTTCGGGGCCAAGCCCCTTCGTCAGGGGTCTGTTAGAGAGAGAAGAGAAAAGAAGAAAAAGAAAACCTTATTACTCTTGATGTCAAGGAGGATAAGTGTATGTATACTAAAACTCTAGTTTTTGCGTAGCTTACCTAGTTATTGCAATTGGTTAACTGCCACTACATTATGTAGGGCATCTGTCTGGTATTATCTTCTGATTTCTACGTCTGTAAGGAATGATTTCAGTTACTCGCTGTGAATTGTCAACTAATTACGAATGAAACACGATCACCTGAATTGATATAAAGGCTCACCTGTATTTGTAGCCTTAATCCGTCCAATCTAAAAAATGCGTAAATAAACGGACTTTAGTAACTCACGTTTTAATGTTTGCAAAAAAAGCAGTGTTCATAACTATGTAAAAAAAGGGGGTGAACTGCTGTTTACCTGTAGGGTATGACGTTAATACTAGACCTCAGTCTCTCACTCTTTCTACGAAGTTGCCTGCAAAACATTCAAATCAAAGTGTGGACTTAGGTTGTTTGCCAGGAAAATGCTATTTGTATTACCTACTTGGTAAAGCGCATTCGCTTACCTGCTTACCTTTGAGTGCGTGAAAACAAAAATAGGGCTGGCTCTATTCAGCAAGGCTGAGCCAATATATTAAGCAACAAAGAAAATGCCAGTGCTGAAAACATTTATTCTATGCAAATATTAATCAACCACAAACAGAAGATTAATTCCAGAGAGGGTAATGCTGTTTTAGTTGCAATTTTATTTTATACAAAAAATTACCATTTTCTTTGTTGCTTAATACCTTTGAGTGCAGCACCCGCTCATACATATCATTCCATGATTCCAACATGTGTCAACTTGGCTGGGGAAAATAGGATTACTACACTACTGGGAGGAGCCCTCAGACCTGACTACGGCATGCAGAAAGGTGGTTAAGACATCCTTTTGGACGTATGTTACCAGCAAACTAATGCATGATTCCAGTCTAGGATCCCTAACCATTTCATTCCTCCTGTTCAAAGATATAGCCCAGTTTGAACCATTTCTAGACGAGGTGCGCCCGCAACTCGCAAAATCTCTATACCTGAAATTTAGATATGGGGTTTTACAAACAAACAACAATAAATCCAAATGGGGCAGTAATCGTGATGACAAAGACTATGATAAATGTACGTTTTGTACAAATCTGGCTTAGGGCAAGGAAGATGATGCGCATATATTCTTTTTTTGTCCCTTATATGACACTCCTAGAAAAAGATGGATTAAACCCCTCTGCATTGCTTTGAATTTAAGGCACTATAGAGAGGCGGAGCGTCTATTAAGGACAGACACCACGCAATTGGTGGTCTTCTGTGTATCTAGATTCCTGTGTAATGTGATGTATGTTAGAACTAAAATTGGTTTGAAACTGTAGTAATGTAATATGTAACTCTAGTAAATAATTGATATCTTTTGCTTTTATATTTTTGTAAAGAACCCAGCGATGAATTTTCTACCTCTTAAATGGTGGAGTCCTCAGATAATATGTATATATTTGATGAATTGTAACAATGAGGAGTGCGACGGAAAGATTTTAATAGTTTTTAAGTGGCTATTTTTATTACTTTGAAAACATTTTTATTATATTTATTGTATTAATAGTTAAATGGTCTTAATTTTAAATGTAGGAAGGATCATGAAAATTTTTATTTCTGGCGCCCAACCAATGTGATGAAATTCAGCTATCGATTAATTGTATGGTGGAAATGTTTTTTTGTTTTTTTAATGCACTTTTATGGTACCGAAATAAAAATATAATTGATTGATTGATTGACTATGTGATTGCTTCTTAGCAGCAGCAATATTTTAGAAAATATTGTTCACTTAAACCTCATGACCAAATGACCACATGGTTGCACCAGACAAATGTATTTCCTGTTTTAAACACCACGATAAAGTGGACCTTGAGGATTTGAAACAATAGCCATACTTGAGGACTAGAAGCCTCAAGTATATAATAAAAAGCATTTGCAATGCAATCGGTCTCGCCTTTGGGACCTTATATATATATATATATATATAGATTATTTTTTTGCCGCGTTTTATATAGCGCGAACTTGACCCGAATCGGGTATCAGAGCGCTTTACATAGCATACGTATCATGAGGACACACATTTGTTTTTTTTCGGCATGGGGAGATTAAGTGATTTGCCCAGAATCACAGGATGTTTAGTGTCATTATCGAGACTCGAACCCAGTTCCTCAGGCCCGAGGTCGAGCGCCCTAGCTTGGGTGCTGAGACATCTACTGTTCTTTAGCATGAACTGAAAACTAGAGATTGCTAAAGTGAATCTGGTATTTTACTAACCTTTGCTAAAGAGCTCTTGAATGCTCGACCTAAAAATGCTTCTTATTTGCTGGGGTTGCCTGAACTTTTTAGTAACCCAGAAGATGTTGTCAAGAAATAGGGGCATGGAAAAGCGGCTGCATAGTGCGAATCTTGAGGTCACCAGGCTAGAACAGCATCCAAATAAATCCTCAGTTTAGTACCAATTTGATTTACTGACAGCAAGGGGCCCCAACTACTTTCCTATGGTTTTAAAGCCTCAACACAGATTTTAACGCGTTTTAGATTAAATACTGTGACAGGCTCTGTGAACGTATTTCACAAGCCTAGCTACAAAACACCGGAGCACTGTGCATGATGGGGACAATAGGGTGTATATAGGTGGCTGAGTGTTAACATTAGGTACAGCAGACGAAAACCGGACATAACCTGCAAGAACAGAGGTTATTCTTAACTGATTTCTATACTCATTATTTCCACCTTGGAAGGATGACAGGCTCATTTTACATGATGACCTATGCAGTGGTTACGTTCGTCCACAAAGCTATCTTGTCAGATTAATAAAAAAATATAAACACGTCTCAAAACAGGTCGTTAAATACATAATTTTTGAAGGGAAGGGAGTTGAGAGCTGTTCATCACTAAGACACTCAGAGAACTTGCAGCATCCGGACAAAACTCAGCCCTAAAATAATCACATATTCAAATTCTTATAGCATTAGAATAAGAGACTGTAGACACAAACAAGACCAGTCACTTTCAACGCTTAATACATCACAGCACTTTACAACTTCATAGCCTTAGAATACTGAACTCACTGCATCACCACGATCGAGGTCTATCGTGCTATTAGAAGATGCAAGGCCCGGCATCATAAAACAATAGCGTAGAATTTCCGCAGTCGCAAAACGTACCGCTGCAAAACTGCATCATATCAGCACATTAGGAGCAACTCTGCATATGCCACATAGAACATTGTTGCCCCACTAAACACACATTACCATTGCTCATATTCCCCAGCAAGTATATGGCCGGTTTTCCAACGTGGACTAGTAAACCAGCACTACACATGCAATGCGTATATATCCTAAACAAATACACATTGATTGGTCCCACAGAAGTCCTGTAAACACAGAAAGATTGTTCTCATAAATCCCCAGTCACCTCACATTTACCAGCTCTCACAATGCTCAAGTACACACACACAATGACCCTGCAAACAAACACCGATAGTTTTGAAAAAGCCCTTCCCTTACAGCATGGGCATAACCAGTGGCAGCATTTTCACGCACAGAAGTGGTACATCACAGATTCAAGCAGTGCGTGCCTTACTTAATAGACACTGATGAAGAGTGCACACTCAGTAGAGCTACAACAAAAGTAGCAGCAGTGCAGGCCTCATTCAAAATGGAACTACAGATCCAACACAGACATCAGCATACCAGGCATCTGACACATATAGAGGAGATACATACAGGCTTAACAGCACAGCTTGCCTCACAAACAAAAAGCGAACACCAGGCTGCTCTCCTAAACACTGAAAGGCGGAAGTGTAAGCTTATTTTGTGAACAGAAAAGGTAGAGGACAGCGGGTACAGCAGCTGCTGAGCATACCTCTTCATACATGCTCTCAAAAATATACCCGTGAAGTACTGCACAAGTAGCAGCAGTGTAGGAATCCCCACACAAAGGCAGGTGCCACACAGCACTAGCTAAGCAAACATTTGTTACACAGCACGATAGGCCCGAGTGACATGGCAACATAGATCTCAGACTTCAGCACTCCATGTGTGGGTAGCCAACCGGTCCAGGTCTTTCTTTGTATACTAGTACTTTAATGTATAATAGAATAACGCAGGATTACAATCATCAGAAGTCAAAGAAATAACCTGGAGAGCATTAGCCTTTCATGCGTGGCATCAGGAAGTGAGAAGCTTGTGTATCAGATCCTATCCTGTTTTATCCATGCAACCTCGGGCTTTTAGTTCTGCAGATCATCAGGTACCAAAATCCAAAGGTTAAAAGAATACGATTATATAGCCTACCTGTGTCAGATCTAAAATAATTTTATAGCTATGCTTTGTTAGTTATACTCAAACACACATAATGGACACGGACCTTGAAAATCCTAGTACACACAACAGCACTCAAAGCTGTTTACTGAACCCAGAGCTTTACGGTCATCAGCAGTACAAGCCAGCACTGCCCTCTCATAGAGAAGAAAGCACGGCTTAACAACAGCAGGGTAAATTATTGTACCACACAAAGACAAGTACAACGAAGTTGCTTTTCATGGTTTGAAAACTTTTTGGGAATTCTCATCACAAAGTTAAGAAGGGCACAGCAAAGACGCAAGAGTAACAAACCTAGAACATGTCCAGCGCAGGAAGCAATAATGCAATCTTCCCATGTCCCCCACAATCAAAGATGTTCACCCGATCCTCAGTGCTCCGTCCCTTCTCCACCTGCCCCAATACATGCTGTTTGTGTCAGTGGGACAGTAGTTAATTTGTAAAAGAAATATAAGTGCCAAGGCCCAAGTTAGGAGTCCACTGCAGCTTGCACCACCCATTGCCCCTGCTGACAGTACCAACATAATTACTAACCATAAATCTCTACAAGTGTAACAATTTAGACTCTACAAGGCCACACAACACTATAAAAAGCATTGACACAGTTAACAAATAACCAAAGTCATTATTTAACAACCTAAGGCATTCTAGAAGTCTGGAGATGCATTCTTGGCTCACTTAAACTTAACGGAGAAATACTGGGGCTTGTAGTCTTACCGCAATATGCAACATATAAACAGTCACCTTATATTATAACATGGACCAACAGCCAGCTATTGTCACACTCGTCTCCCCATGTTTGCGTGGGCAGCACCTCTGACAGGTGACAGCCACACGTCACACTCATCAGACTCATATTGGCTCCGAGAGGCAGTGAGGGACAGAAATAACAGGGCAGCATCCAGGAGGGAGGAGCAGAGGCAGGCAGCAGGAGGTGACGCGTCTCTACGATTGTACAGGTCGGGTGCCTGTAGGCGGAAGACAGAGTCATTGAAGCTGTTATGATGCGGATTCCAGTGAAGACAGAACCCACCTAGCAGAAAAACAAACTTGGAGGAGTAGGAGCTCCCAAGGAGGAAGCCGAGGTCGGCCTGACACCGTGCGCATGAGAGCCTCCCTGACACAGCAGTACTAGGAGGGGGTGGGAACTGGACGTGGAACCGCAGCGTCCAGGAGGGAGGAGCAGAGCCGGGCAGCAGGAGGTGACGCATCTCTACGAATGTACAGGCCGGGTGCTAGTAGGCAGAAGACAGAGTCATTGTATCTGTTATGGGACAGATTCCAGTGAAGACAGACCCGCCTAGCAGAAAAACCTGCTCTCCTCTGCCAATGTAAAGCCAGCAGCTCTCTGCTTACGTTCTAGATCTCGCCCACTGGCGGAAGAAGGAAGTGCAAAAACGAAACACTGTGACAAGCACATGTGTAATGTGCGGGTCTAGACAAAAGGTACAAACAAGGGTGGCGAGAAGGCACGGAGTGTGGGGGGTGGGTCACGGGAATAAAGTAGTGCTGAAGTAAAGGGGCCAGTAGCCATAGAAGAACACAAATGACGACATGGCCGTCAGGAGGACGGACTAAAAAGCATAAAATCAATGGGAAGGCAGCATTTAGGACCTAGGCCAATAGAAAAGATGGGCGGAGAGTGGGCGGAGCTTACACAGAGCTTCAACGCCATAGTCAATACTGCATGCCCCGCAAAGCGAGTAGCGCATGCACTGCAACGCTAGGCGAGACCTAAAAAAGGGAGCATGTCCCCACTGGCATTTTGGAATGTACAGAAATGGCAGCGCAGATTACTGCAGTGTTTGTTTGTAGGTGGAGCCTGGGCAGTGAATGCGCTGCTCTGCGAGGCATTCTGTATTCAGGAATGGACTTGAAGCTCACCCCTTTCTTTTACTTGCCTTGTGTCATTGTCCTTTGGAAACTTTGGGTTTACATTGGTCAATCAGCTTTGTAGTCCCGCCTTGTCTCATTTTGCAACCTCCCACAAGAACACCCCTTGTTACGTGTGTTGTAACTTGGTAGGCTTTAATTACAACTTCCGAGCACTATTTTCTCAAATAAAGACACGCTCTATCCTAGCGTTTCTTTTTAATCTTTATAGCACCGCACCGAATGCATTTGCATTGTAATAGGTCTTGCATTTGCAAGAGTTTACGCTATTTGGATTGTAATGACAATGCCTTTTATTTATCGGTTTTAAAACAACAAATAAATAAAAAGAATTGTCATTTACAGTGCCTCTCATAAATGCAAGACCTATTGCATTGCAAATGGTTGATGGAAGACCCTAGCTTCAAGTGTGATCAATCGTGCCTCATCACCAAAATGTCATGGTACAAAGGCGGTCTGATGAACTTGCACGATACGTGAACTGCCACTAACTAGATCAGAACCTTACTAATCACCAGTGTGGCCCACATTAAGAGAAATCCAGGAGCGCAAGTCAGGGTTTACAGCAAAGTCAGAACTGCATCAATGCTAGCTTTTCCTCAAGGTTCAGTATCACAAATCTGTAGAGACCATGTAGAGAAGGAGGCCGACACTGTGACTGAGATGAAAAACATGTATACTTATTTTCTTTTCCAACCTGACAAATGGGAAAACTCTCATCACAGAATACTCAGAAATGAGATTCTGGAACTTGCTACCAAATCCAGATGTCTACAAAGGTCAACCAGTTAAGAGGCCTACCATGCACTTAAATCCTCAATCAGTTAATCTATGTCCTAGGAATTTTGGTTTGCGATGAATTAGTAAATATGCACTTACCGGTGGATCATAAAAGACCAGGTAGATATGGCACTAAGTGTCAGCTGCTCATAACTTACAAGCAACAGACCAGTTTACGTCTGGAAAAAAATAACTAAAATATGTTAGACTTTTAATGTTTAAGGGTTAAATGAACTCTGTAGTAAAACTGAAAGCATTCCAGCAATCAAGAAGTGTTCCCACTATTGCAAATTATTTTTAAAAACAATACATCGCAATATCTGAATAATAGTATGTCGATATGAAAAATCTGCATAAAATTCAGCAGACAATTAGTTCAACTGGCTGTGTTTAGGCATGTCAAGTTTTGTGCAGACCGGTCCATGGGAACATTGTGTTTCTCAATCAAGCTTCTCAGTTACAACGAACACAGCATGAAACTAGAACTTTATTTAGAATAGGGCCTATATGTTTTTGTTTGGAATCCGTTTAGCATAACAAAAAGGTGTACGCTGGGTTTAAGTGTTACTCCAATTGCAAGTTCTGACTCTTAGATCATGGAGAGCCTGCGGGCTTAGGTGTGAGGACAGTTCAATGATCCACATTTCAAAAATAAACAAACCTAGCTGGACAGGGAAAAAGTATACCCTTCATCCAATGTGAGATCAACAAACCCACCCACCGAGGGTCTACAAATTCTAACTATCTGATTAGCTTGCAGCAACTAAAAATGTTGTTGCAGCCACTATTACAGGGTGATGGGCGCCAAAGCCTGTCCTAGAAAAAGATACCACAGGTGGAGTTTTAAAAGCTCTTTTGAAAGCTTTTGGTCTGGCTCTGTGCCCCGAGTTCATTGTGCAAGGCCAAAGCCTGCTGGTTGTGTAGAATGGATGCAGTCTCAAATTAGATGTCTCCGATTCAGATCCTGTTGGTTCTGCGGGATCAGACTCTCTCATGTTAGGTATATCATGAACAACATTAACCATAACTTATCCTTAAAAGATATATGTAATATGCCAGATGGAGCAACTAAATCAAAAGAAATTCTAAAATTAAGATGTATACCATAAAACACAAGACATTCAGCATAACAAAAAAAGGCTACACCTAAAACAAACTGTTAGAAGACTGATCTTTCCTTTCAAAGATTACATTTCTTTGTCCTCTCTGAGGAAGAGTATCAGTGAATACGGCCTTCTGCTCCAACAAATGCATTTTTTTCTCAATGTAGGGTCAATGCCAATTTAGCCAGATCGGAGGGTAACACAGCTGTTCTGGGAAATAAGAAATGATGCCCAGTGCCACCGCCACCTCATCTAGAGCAGTGTGGCTGAGGATCAGGCCTCTTACATGCAGAGAAGGTGGCATGGATGACCACAAATTAGATCAGACCAAGGGAAGACAAAAAGTCTGATTTGCTAGGATACAGCATTTCCTGTCAGAACATCTCGTAAACACAATTAGCATAAGTAGTTTCAGCCCAAATTTCTCTGCCAGTTTCAAAATGACCATTACAAAAGCCTGCCCCAGGTTAGGTGGGAGTCGACAGTTACTGTTAAAAAAGCGCCAAGGTATTCACCTAACATCACGTAGCACAACACCACAAATAATGTAATTCCTTTAAAATAGTTGTCTGGTTTATTACAGACAAAAGTTTGCTGCAAGTGAATATTGAGTTGGCAAACCAAGTGTGAATACTCACGGCTTAACACAAGAATTAAGACCTGATTTACTTTCAATGGCCTACTGAATGCTTTCAATGTGGATCTAAGATTGGGACGGGAACAAGCTAATGACAGGTAAGCAATGGACCAGCCCATGAGCAGGTGATGAGTGTCCCCCGTTTGAATCAGCAGGGGTGCATTCTGCGCTTGCTGAATTAGCCTGTGCTTTAACTGAAGCATACACAGACAGAAGCTATCCAAGTCTGACTTTACCAAAGCGACACAGATTAAAAGAGCGACATTGGGACTTGTAGAGTTAGAGTCTAAGATCAAGGAGACAGTTACTGCCAACACATTCGAGCACCTAGATAACTGACCTTAGGTACTTTGGTCGGGTCCACTAACAGATAGAGGCTTCAGACCATTACTCTAACAACAGGAACCGCCACTAAACTACTGGAAATATTTGACCTGTACAAGATGAGTAACGAGGTAGCTTAAACATGATAGAGTAACCTATAATACACACCAGAGATTTTTAAAGCAGCCACAAGACAAAGTAATTTTAAAAAAAACATAAGGATATCCAAGAGTAAGGGACTGTGCAAGGCATCAGTATCCAAAAGACATGGTGCTCTACTTGCGTGGTAGTAACACTTGATGCTAAAACAAAGAAAGAACATTATGGTGGGGAATTAAACAACTAACATAAATAAGCAAGCAATCGGCTACCCCAGTACACGGCCTATCCCTGCTGACGAGGGGTGATACCCCGAAACACGTGTCCAGGGATGGCGAAGATAGCAGAAGATCGAAAGATGATGCATCGCGAACACTTTACTACATTGACCAGAGTCCTTAGGGGCGACACCGCCAGTGTGTGAGTAGTGTGCGACCCCACCCCCATTTGTAACTTTAGAGCTCCCGTGAGCAGTGGGCTGACGAGCCTGGGATCCCGCACCTTCGCGCCTGAGTGGTACTATATCTGGCAGATATTGGCAGCCATCGGCAACGCCAGTACACGGCCTATCCCTGCTGACGAAGGGTGATACCCCGAAACACGTGTCCAGGGATGGCGAAGACAGCAAAGATAGCAGAAGATCGAAAGATGATGCATCGCGAACACTTTACTACATTGACCAGAGTCCTTAGGGGCGACACCGCCGGTGTGTGAGTAGTGTGCGACCCCACCCCCATTTGTAACTTTAAAGCTCCCGTGAGCAGTGGGCTGACGAGCCTGGGATCCCGCACCTACGCGCCTGAGTGGTACTATACCTGGCAGATATTGGCAGCCATCGGCAACCCCAGTACACGGCCTATCCCTGCTGACGAGGGGTGATACCCCGAAACACGTGTCCAGGGATGGCGAAGAGAGCGAAGATAGCAGAAGATCGGAAGATGATGCATCGCGAACACTTTACTACATTGACCAGAGTCCTTAGGGGCGACACCGCCGGTGTGTGAGTAGTGTGCGACCCCACCCCCATCTGTAACTTTAAAGCTCCCGTGAGCAGTGGGCTGACGAGCCTGGGATCCCGCACCTATGCGCCTGAGTGGTACTATACCTGGCAGATATTGGCAGCCATCGGCAACCCCAGTGCACGGCCTATCCCTGCTGACGAGGGGTGATACCCCGAAACACGTGTCCAGGGATGGCGAAGATAGCAGAAGATCGAAAGATGATGCATCGCGAACACTTTACTACATTGACCAGAGTCCTTAGGGGCGACACGCCGGTGTGCGACCCCACCCCCATTTGTAACTTTAAAGCTCCCGTGAGCAGTGGGCTGACGAGCCTGGGATCCCGCACCTACGCGCCTGAGTGGTACTATACCTGGCAGATATTGGCAGCCATCGGCAACCCCAGTACACGGCCTATCCCTGCTGACGAGGGGTGATGCCCCGAAACACGTGTCCAGGGATGGCGAAGACAGCGAAGATAGCAGAAGATCGAAAGATGATGCATCGCGAACACTTTACTACATTGAACAGAGTCCTTAGGGGCGACACCGCCGGTTTGTGAGTAGTGTGTGACCCCACCCCCATTTGTAACTTTAAAGCTCCCGTGAGCAGTGGGCTGACGAGCCTGGGATCCCACACCCACGCGCCTGAGTGGTACTATACCTGGCAGATATTGGCAGCCATCGGCAACCCCGGTACACGGCCTATCCCTGCTGACGAGGGGGGATACCCCGAAACACGTGTCCAGGGATGGCGAAGACAGCGAAGATAGCAGAAGATCGAAAGATGATGCATCGCGAACACTTTACTACATTGACCAGAGTCCTTAGGGGCGACACCGCCGGTGTGTGAGTAGTGTGCGACCCCACCCCCATTTGTAACTTTAAAGCTCCCGTGAGCAGTGGGCTGACGAGCCTGGGATCCCGCACCTACGCACCTGAGTGGTACTATACATCGGCAACCCCAGTACACGGCCTATCCCTGCTGACGAGGGGTGATACCCCGAAACACGTGTCCAGGGATGGCGAAGACAGCGAAGATAGCAGAAGATCGAAAGATGATGCATCGCGAACACTTTACTACATTGACCAGAGTCCTTAGGGGCGACACCGCCAGTGTGCGAGTAGTGTGCGACCCCACCCCCATTTGTAACCATAAATAAGCAAGCACACACATTTCTCATTAATGTCTTTTCAGTATCCAACTCAGCAGTTTTCTACAGCACTATGCGTCACGTTTGTCTTCTAAGAGGGTGACAGATGCCTTTAAGATGTGTTGCATGCAACAGTCAGCACAGTGCAGGTGGGATTCTCTGCAATGCTACTCAATTGAGACCCCAGCTGCGTGCACTGATGCCTGTAAGTCATGCTTGATAAGATTTGTTTTAAAGCACTTCCTGAAGCACTGATGACAAGGTTCAGTCCTCACACTTGTGTCCAGGGCGCTCCAAGGCTGGTGCTCTGGCCTTCCAGTGATCGTTCCTCCATGTTTCAGCTGCCTGTAGGTACACTGGTGGATCAGTTGGGCACAGAGAGGGGCCAATTTCTCCAGGTATCTTTACCCTTTGCTCCATTAATCTTTGTGAATGGTGCAGAGCGCCTTGGACGTGATGCCCACATTAACTGTGTGCCAAAAGAATGCTTCAAGAGTTGCTAACGCAATTAATGGCACTTTCGCGGGCCTAGGTACACTTGATTTTTTAACTGTGAATGTGAACTACAGTGTGTGCTCCCGCTTACAGCCTCGCACGTACACTACCACTCCTCCTGAAGTCTAAAACCAGACATTTAGTCCTCTGGAGCCAGCCCGGGGCAGCTCCTGCTGGAAGGTAGCTCTTGCTCAGCAGCCTTCAAAGGACGTGAGAGGGAAGAAACACAAAAATACAGTAGCTACCTGTGTCCTCTTATTACTAGCCGCAGAAGTAGCCATGACTCCTATCAGCTCGAGACAATGCCTTGCTGTTCTGCTTCCCTGCGATAACAGTAATGGATCCTAGGAAGTGACACTGTATTGGTAATCCTGTTACATGCCTAAAAGCGGCCATTCTCCGGCGTGACAATATCTGGCCTCTCTTGTGCCTCCGATAAGCGTCGCCGTGCCTATAAAGTGACAACACACCGCCGATGCCTCTTTGTGCAGGGTATCTTGTTAAGGCTGTGAAAGGGCGCTGGAAACCACAATCCTGGAAGCGTTTTTTGTCCAGCTCAAACTTGCAATATCATTTCCTCTTTGCAGACAGTTTTAACACTGAGAAAGATTTCACCGGATCTGGAGCGTCGACGAAGCGTCGCAGCCCAAGTGCTTCACGCTTCTCTTAGCCCAGCCGTAAACACGTGGCTGCCGCTTCCTGCTACCTCGTGCTGTGAGGGATGCGACGCCTCTGCGTGACTGGCGTGAGCACGTCCCTGCTAAAAGATATTAAAAAATAATAACCGGCCATTTTAACACCGGATCACGGCCACCCGAATTCATACACACTCGCAACACTCGTGTAAAACCACCGAGACCACAACTTGGAGAAGAAATAATCAGAAGCCAGCGAGACTCCCAAATTAAAATCTATACGTGTGAGTGAGACCATATGGCAATGGCAGCCAGCAGCGACAGATGTATTTCATAAACTTTTAACCTCACTTTAAACAGGCAGAGTGGTGGGGTGATAGCGGGATGTGTGGGTTCAGGGGAGAGAACAGTGGTGTCTCTGTGCAAGGAGGTGCGGGCAGTCTCGGCCTGGCAGCCATGTACACGTAGAAATAACAAGGCTCTTGGCATTTCAAGGATGCTGAATTTAAAATAAGCACACAATATGAACATTTTCCGATTTACTAGCTTTTTGTGTAATGGAAAATACTTCGGGAAGATGTAGCCTCGAGCCTCCATCTAAACTCCCCGGGGCACAAGATCCAAATGCAAAGAAAAACAAGCATTGGCATAGCCAATAGGTCTCGCCTTTGGGACCTTATAAGTGTTTAGCCATGCAACAGTTGATGTTGTTGCACCAAGATATTGTGCTGCATAACTAAATACTTATAAGGACCCAAAAGCGAGACCTATTGGCTATGCCAATGCTTGTTTACTTAACTCACGGGACGGTTTCCAGATGACGTCACATAACATACAGAGTTGTCTGGTAACCTTACAGTAGACCATCCTATTTACCAGTGGCGGTTTTTCTATGAGGGCATCGGGGCTCCGCCCCCATTACATTGCTAAATATGCTCAGCAGTCATCATTTTTGAAAAATACCCCTGATCAATGAGATTTATGAGCTCCTTGCACGGGGCACTGTATGCCCCACACTCACTGATACAAAGCAGCACTGATTGCATTGATGTCACGTCACATGACTCATCCTGCCCTGTTGTTTTCTCACATCTCAAGCCTAGCCTAAGGCTACGTGTTTGCCGGCTGAGAACATCACAGCCCTGAAGGCTGTGATGTCATCAGCTCGGCAAACAACTATCTGTGAGGCGCAGTCTCCACCCCCTGATGGCATGGAGGTTAAGTTAGCCCCGGGCGTTTTGAAAACAAGCCCGGGATCGCTAACCCTCCACGTCAATCAGAGAGAGTGGAGCTTGTCAGCACACCCGTTCCCAACTTGTTACAGGGCATGGGGGGGACCCCTCCCTGTGACGAGTTGGGAAACGGCGTGGCAGGTGGGAAGCAGGAATCGAGTCTGCGCAGACTCGACCACCTCAGGCTTCCCGCGCATGAGTCTGCACTCAGTGACTGTGGCAGTTGCCGATGGGGGTGCTGCGTCACATTAGACGGACTCTGAATTCCCAAATCATCAGTGCCAGGCCAGCACTGATTACTAAACAGTGTTGCTTGCTTTCTACTTGTAACAGCACCATTTGCAGTGCTTTTGTAACTTGTTGCTGCCGCCTGCGGCCTGCCAGAGAGAGTACTAGGCCAGACTCGGTGCCTGCTGAGTGGTGACATGACTGAACTAACTCTGGTCAGTTAGTTCAAGTTCACAAGTCCAGGTAAGGCCCAGGCGGGCATTTTAAGCTTCCAGTAAATTAGAAATACGAGTAGGACGCTCATGCTGTCAATACACAGGACTCAGCGCATCGTGATACATGAGCGCTATCAGCCGATCAGAACCAGAAACTTAAAGGAAAAACTTAAGATCGTCGGTTAATAGCGAAGTTTTCAGATTTTTTAGGGTGAAAAAAATAACAGTATGCTGTGTGTATTGCATTTCTGCTATTAATGCTAATCTGTTATGTATGTGCAAGCTGGCACTGCTGATCGCATGGCACCTGTTCTAGGTGTCTTCATGCAGCCTGATAAAACGTTTAAATACACACCAAGACACAGAGATATACGTTGCATAGAGAGGAGGCATACTCCCTGCTCCTTGGTGCACGCCTCTATTGTTTAATTGTTTTTCTCGGAGAGAAGTTCCACCCATGTCTGGGTATACCATTTGTACGTGGAGTCCCACGTACAAATGGTATACCCAGACATGGGTCCCATGTTTACTGTGCCTTTGGACTTGAGCTCTATCTCAGTGATTTTTACCGGCTGGCTTAAACCAGTCTGGGGTTGATTGTGTGTGTTCTTGTGCATAAGGGACATTGCTTAGCAGTTCAAGCTGCCGCCTGCTCTGTGTGGCCATGAGTGACATATGTAGCCACGTGTGGCTCGTGGAGTGACACTTTCTCACGAGTAGTTGAAAACAACGTGTAGGGAAGAAAATGCAGTCTGAGGTTTCTGAAGTTTTCCTTACTCGCGTCCTGCCTCTAATGTTTTTTTACTAACAGTAGATTGTGATGACTGTTTCGTATATTGCAAGAATACTTACTGGTAAGGATTACAAAACGGATAATAAAGTATATTTTTTGCAGTTTCTTAGACAACTTGCCTCAAATTACTGCCAACACAGAAGCTGTTACACTCAAAACAAAAATGTCTATGTCAGCGTGAATCTGCGTGCACTCTTTCATCTGAGGCTCAGAAATGTGTTTTCTTGTAAATTCCATGTAATGGGAATGTTGTTTTTTTTAAGTGGGAAAATCACTGGTGTTTCTATTTGCCAAATTAATGACCGTCAGTTTACCGACCCTTGAAGGATAGAAGGTTGGTGGTGGCCTTTTTTGGTTTTCGTATATTTTTAGCCTTTGGTGAAAGAGACAGGGAGTTGCGAGTCCTCGGAGATCGAGTGTACAGTTTCCAGAGCATTTTCACATTGAGGCTGGCTCAGCCATAATTTTGCTTCTTGTGACCCTTCTAACCCGAGCTGGTCAGCCGGCCAACAGTAATGTCAGGCGTGTTAATGTTTACATTTGTACGACTGATGGCATCCAGGTGGGTTTTCCTGAGCCGTGTTTTTATAATGAAGCTAAGGAATGCATTTTCTAGGTTCTGAGCTGAGGCAAAACGTGTTTGGATGTTTCTTCTTTCTGCTAATTTAGGTAACGCTTATAACCAGGCCGTGCAGAAGCGGAAAGTTGGGACTGGCCACTA